>NW_026991720.1:62644166-63367500 GCF_029215605.1 Mirounga angustirostris
CTGTTCTTTGGATTCTCCTTTAAACCGGTTTTAACATCTGCCCGGTTCCTTTGTTAACAGTAAGTTAAATAAAATATTTAATGTGTGTTCTTTTTATCTGCATGAGGTTTATAATTTTATCCTCTTTTGAAATGTATCCTTTAATACCAGTAATTGCTCAGAACTAGGGATCTGTGCTTCTGGCTCTTGTCAAGCTTTGCTTGCTTTCTTTGGTTTATTTACTTGTTTTGTTTTCCCTTTTTTTTTTTTTTAAGATTTTATTTATTTATTTGACAGAGACACAGTGAGAGAGGGAACACAAGCAGGGGGAGTGGGAGAGGGAGAAGCAGGCCTCCCACTGAGCAGAGAGCCCGATGCGGGGCTCGATCCCAGGACCCTGGGATCATGACCCGAGCCGAAGGCAGACGCGTAACGACTGAGCCACCCAGGCGCCCCTTGTTTTCTCTTTTTGTTACACCTATCAGCATTGCCAGAAAAGCTGTTACGTAGTATGGTTTAAAAATTAGGCAATGAGGGCGCCTGGGTGGCTCAGTTGGTTAAGCGACTGCCTTCGGCTCAGGTCATGATCCTGGAGTCCCTGGATCGAGTCCCGCATCAGGCTCCCTGCTTAGCAGGGAGTCTGCTTCTCCCTCTGAACCTCCCCCGTCTCATGTGCTCTCTCTCTCAAATAAATAAATAAACTCTTAAAAAAAAAATTAGGCAATGAAATGATTTTACTATCTTGCACTTCCTCCCCCACCCCAACTGTTAGGGTGGTAATGCCAGCATAATACCAGAAAGCTGCTTCTGCTGACATTTCAAGCTCCCACAGAAAACGCTGTGAATTTTCTGAGAAGGCCTTATTTGCAAGATTTGTTCAACAGAGAGGTTGGATAAGCACCTTGGATTAAAACTTCAAAGCAGCAGGCCTTTGGTTACTTTTCCCCGATTAACCTGGGAACACTTTGAAACTCTCTTCTTTATTATACTCTGTTTTTCGAAACCATCAGTTTTCATAATGAGAAACATTTTTGTAAACACACTTCTTTGCATTTCCTTCTAATTAGCAAAACCTTTATTTTTGCACAAATATTTCCACATATAAACTTTATCTGCAAAGAATACTTAGTGTGAAGTATTAAAGAATTAGAAGGCTAGTGAAAATTACATTTTTCCTACTGATAACGTATCAAAATCTGTTGGTCTATCCATTAATATCTAGCTGCTTAGCCTCCAGGAAGCTCAGAGCCAAATTTGTGACTCAACTTTAATAACTCAATAGGACCTACCTATCCTCATTCTACCTTTTCCAGTCTTGACCTTCGTTCCTTATTTATATTTTACTTGTTACTGATTTTACTTATTTAAGTTTCGTTTCTTCTACCTTTTTGTTAATGTTTCATAAGCCATCTCTACTTCTTTAGGGAATAGGCCAGATATAAAGGAAAATGTTTATACAGGTACATTATAAATGCCTCTGTATTCAATCTTACGAGTAATTCCTGGAAAAATTAGTTTCCTTTGTCATTGTTCTTTCCTGGTGTATTTCATTTAGAGGCAAGGAGGCACTTGGGTATTTTACTTCTCTAGTCCATATGCTATGTAACTACTGTATACACTTCAGGAATGGACAAAGTCATAGTAAGGTCAATCGGTATGTCTCAGTTCCTACAATGATTCACATCGTTTAAATGATGATGTATTTTCAGTCTCTAAAATATTTCTTAGCCATATCATTATTTGTTAGAAAAGTACTTGCTGATCATCAGAATCTCGTCCATCTTTCTATAAACAGCTCATGAGAGCTAGAAAATGGCTTGCCATTATGCCTAAAGGTTAAGAATTCAACTTGAACAGGCTTACAACTCAGGGACTTAAGCTACATCTAAATCACCCTGGGAGCCAGTGGTCCTCAGATCCCTTTACAGAGGTGAAATCTCCTTAAAAGGAATCAAGTATTGCCTTAAAGCCAGAAACAAAAGGGTTACTTAGCTGCCTCCCCACTGTCGTGAGGAAAGCCCCTTTGATGATGTATTAAAAACACACTGGACTAGGAGACACTTTTCTTCCTTACGAAGAGTGTGTTTCTGGGGCAGCTGTCCTAACTTGAGCTGGAATAAAACTCTTTTCCTTTCTCTTAAAACACCACCACCACCACCGCACTGGACCTGAAGCCCCAAATCTGGATTCAAGCCCTAGTTTTGCAATTCACTGAAGTATATAGATTCCTGCACCTCTAAAATATGGGTAAAAATTCCTCTCACCCTTCGAGTGGTTGTGAAAAGTCCATGTGAGCATGCTTGGCATGGAACAGGTTTCCCTCATCATCAACTCCTTCCCTGACTTGCAGTAGGACTTAAGTCTGTATGTGTGAACTCTCGAGTTTTGGAACCTCTTTCTTTTCTCATGGCCGGCCGCCATGCTCAGGCAGGCTGCAGCAATAGCAGCTCAGGGCTTTGGGTTTTACCCTTTCCCCAGGGAACATCCTCGCCCTGCCCTTGGACGTCCTTCACTTTGCCTTAATAACCTCTGAGGAAACCTTCATTAAGGGATTACTTGGTCATTTCTGACACTTAGTATTTTCCAAAGATGACCACAACGATTTCTCTCACCCCATAAGCTCTTCTGAAGTGTGAAAGTAAAGAAAGGAAAAATTGGGGTTCTAAAAGGATTTAATACCCAGTTTTATAGTCATTCACTTTCTAAACATGGACACCAGTGTTTCATATTGTCCTTTTGTTTGTCATCTGGAGCTTTCCTGGGGTTGAATGGGAAGGACACCTTTCTTTTGTAAGGTGGGAAAGGAAAATTGAAGGCTTTTCCCCATGAATATTGTCTGGCAGGTTAGTTAGAAAAATGATATAAGGAAGTGGGAATGTGGAAATTGATTTCCTTAAAATCACCATAGGCAGGTACCTGTTGCAGGTCTTACTGTACCTTTAATGGGATGAGCTTCCTAGCTTGAAAGTTATTGCTCTTTGCAATCATTACTTTGTGGTGTGATAATTTGAAAACTGGTTTTATAAGGTATTACTAGAAGTTTAAAAAAAATCAAAATGAGGCTGGGCTCCATAATGGAAAAAAATTCAGGTAACTCTGGTTTAACAATATTTCTTTGTTGTGTGTCTCAGAAGATAGAGACTCTTCAAGGGGCAGCCGATATAGAATGCAACATTGCCCAAACTGATCTGGATGTGAAACTTTTTTTTTTTTTTTTTTTTTTTTCACGGAGCCTGATATGAACTACACATGCTTTTAATGTTAAACCACACATGTTTCCACCTGGACTGCATTAGCTATTTATTGCTGCATGACAGATTACCACAAATTTAGCTTAGAACAACACACATTTATTATCTCACAGTTTCTGTGGGTCAGGAATGTGGATACATTTTGATTCATTTTCTGCAGGGGCACAATCCAGGTGTTGTCTGGGATGGATTTCATCTGAATGTTTGATTGGGAAAAGGTTCATTCCAATGAGGTGTTGGCAGAATTCATTTCCTTGTAGTTGTGGGACTGAGGGCCTTGTTATCTCACTAGCAGTTGGCTGGAGGACATCCTTTGTTCCTTGCCACTTGGATCTCCTTTCATCAAGACCAATAAGTGAGCAGATAGTCTCTTCACAGGATGTTTTTGCCATCTTATGTAATTACAGAAGTGTAGTCATGTTCATCTTGTCATCTTTGTGGAAATCAGTTGATTAGAAGCAAGTTACAGGTTTCACCTGCACTCAAAGGGAGGCGATTACACAAAGGCATGAATATCAAGAGGTAGGAATCATGGAGGTAAGAACTGCAAAACTATCAGTACAAATGACTTTGTCCACTACCCACGCTAAGACACCTGAACAAACTCTAGCATAGCTTCTATCAGCTCAAGGCTGTGTCCCAAGGATGACAACCCCTGTCCCCTTAAAAGGGCTGCCTGAAAAAGCTCAGTGCTGCCAAAAGAATTTACTGTTTCTTCTAGCTAAAATCTGATTATAGGTCCCCAATCTCCTTTTTCATAAAGCATTTACTTTAGAAAACTTGCATTTGTAAATCCTTACTCTGCCTCTTTGAGATGTGTCTTCGGCAACCCAGGAAGGTCTTTCTCAAGGACCTGAGAGCCATCTCTCTGAAATGTAACCATTAAGAGAGATGGGGTCTTTGTTTCCATTTTCCCTGGGAAGGAATGAGCCTGACTTCAATAAACACCAGTTAGCAGGCACAGATTCCTGATCACATTGGCCAACCTCCCCCCACAGTATCATTCAGTGCTTTTCCTTTAGCACACCCAGCATTTAAAAGGCATCCCTTTTGTGTCAGTGGACTTGAATCAGTTTATACTGGGGTCTCTGTCCCTTACTGCCATAACCTGAATAAAATCTGTCTTGCCACCTTTGACAAATGTCTGACTCTTTTCTTTGACAGGGGCAACTTTAAAGTCTATCTTCCACAATCACCGAGAGGTTTTGGAATCATTTCGCTTTCATTCTAACACATCTAGTCCAGCAAAGCTGAGCTTCAATGAGCATTTTTGGATTACATATTTGCAGAATAACTCGGGTGTTCCTCCTTTTATATAATGGACATGTACCTAAAGAATGGTAATTGTTTCAAAATAAATTAATAAAAGTTAAACGACGAGCGACTTTGATATTGAAAAGAAGCACAAGCAGAGAATTACATCTGGCTTGTAGGTCTGGCTGTAACATAGGCTAGTCTAGCTGGTTAGTAGGCAGACATGAATTCTCTTGGTGATGAGGTATGATCATTTTGGAGAAAAAAAAAATAGTCTCAGCCTTGCCGGAACAGAGAAACTAAGCTGGAGTCAGGTAACACACCATTACTCCTCACTCTAGCCCTACAATGGGAGTTCACTCTTTTCTCTTGAAGGAGTCAGGAGACTCCCGAGCAGAGAAATATTCGCTCCTCCAGCTCAAGCCTAGCACAGACGAATTGATACACAGGGAAAAGGACTTGGGGCTTTATAGGATGTTTGCCAAGGAAAGGTCTGGGGATATTTGTTTGAGCCCTTCAGTTCAAGAATCTCTTTGAGGGAGTGTTGGATCCAGAAGTGGAGACAGGACATGTTCCCTCTGGCCTCCTCTACAGAGGCCCATAATCAACCAGAGAGCAGGGACCACCTCTTGTGGTTTCTTGCAAGGAGTGGATCACTTTCTAGCACATATCTCTCTTCGGACCCTGTTGAGCCAGCTTCTTTGCATGGAGCCTGTATCTCCTGCCTGGCTTGTCAAAGGGTAAATGCGCTTCATGGATCATGATTCACTAAGCCAGGAGGAAAAAGACTTTGCACAGGTGTTGAATGAGTACAGAGCAAGAAGGCTTTGTAGGTGCTGGTGTTTTGTTTTGTTTCTTGAGGGACGCTCACAGCTGCTTTTATGTTTTATAATGTAAACTATGGACAAGAACAGCTGAGATTTCCCTTTGACATTTTGTCTGTTCAGTGAACTGCGGAAAATGCAAACCTTTCCAAGCCAGAGCAATGTATCTTACTTGTGTGTGCTTAGAATATTTAAAGACCAATCTGTGTCTAACTTTTTTGTTCTCAAAGTTTTGGAAATAACATTCTTCTCGATTTTATCCTTTAAAAAACTAATTGGTTCCAATTCTGTAAGAGTGTTTTAAATCAACAGTTATTTCCCTATTTTTTATATTATCTTTAGTATTCCAAACTAATCATTTCTCTCATTGCAATATCATTATATAGTATCCTTCAAAATATGATTCTTGGGAAAAGTAATATTATTCCAAAGCTACAATAGTTCTAAAATGAAATTAAATTCTATATAGATTTTTGCCTCCTCTTTTATCTTTCTTTTTTTCCCCTGAGATTGAGACCTACTTTTCAGTAAAACTTGTTTCTTCTCATATGGACAACCTCTTTTATATTTTTAATCCATTAGTGGTTTGTTTATAGATTCTTCACTTTAACATTGTTCTGACTACATTAAGAAGTTTCAGGTCTTGCTCTGAGTGTTGGTCATTGAGTTGTAGATTCTGGGCTAAAATCTTGCACCTCAACTACCTTTTCATTCAAGGTCTCTGTAGACGTATTCTTCATGCTTTGAGATTCCATCACCATGTGTAGCTTCTCTGAGCCACTTGACAAACCTTACTAGCTTTCATTTTCTTTTCTTACTAGATTATATTATCTTTTAAGCTTATTTAGGAGTGAAAGATTTTCATGAAATTATAAAAGATGAAGATATTCCATAAATTTGGAACTATTTGAGAAAAAGTTTAATATCTACCTTGTACTAGAACCCTGTAATGTCCACTACTTATATAATCATTATGTGGTAGGTAAATCCTAGTGCTCTTGCTCCAGGAGAAATGCCTCCTTCCAATGGCCCTAAGTGTCACTGTGTTTGTAGCCTATCACTCCCTGCCCTCAGCTGATTAGATACAGGAAAACAGGTGACTCAAGAATGAGGCCAATTGGATTACCTTATTTGAGACTTTAGAGTTAGTTCATGGAAGTTCCTAGAGTTGGAAGATCAGGAGCCTGTGTTGTGGCTCATTTAGACCCTATGCTGATAAAGAATAAAAAAAAAAAGAGTTTTTACAGGGAGGGAGGAAGGAGGAAGAGATGGAAGGGGAAAGAGAGGAAAGAGAAGAGAGAAGGGAACCGATTTTAGGTAAAAAGAGGGGAAACTCCAGAAAGGTATGCTGCCAAGTAGCTACCCTGATTCTTGAAGATTTTCTTTTTTTTTTTTTTTAAGATTTTATTTATTTGCGAGAGAGAGAATGAGAGACAGAGAGCATGAGAGGGAGGAGGGTCAGAGGGAGAAGCAGACTCCCTGCTGAGCAGGGAGCCCGATGTGGGACTCGATCCCGGGACTCCAGGATCATGACCTGAGCCAAAGGCAGTCGCTTAACCAACTGAGCCACCCAGGCGCCCTCTTGAAGATTTTCTAGTTCCCCATTCCAGCCTAAGGCTTTCAGGTATTTGGATTCTGTGAGACATCCCTGTGCTCACACATGAAATCTCCCTTTACGTAAGTAGGCTTGAGTGGATTGTTATTACTTGCAAACAAGCTATATATGACTAAGAAATTTCTTAACAATTGTGCAAAAATTGTATTTAAAAATTAGGGCAGATTTTTGTTTAAAAAAATAATAGATTGAACTCGTGCTTCCCTCTGCTTCCTCTCTAAGACCCAGTAAAACTAAAATAAAGAAATAAAAAGGATTTGAAATCATGGGGACAAGGAGAAGAATAAAGTCAAATTTTGGAACAATGGAAGGAGCATGATGAGTGGTCACTCTTAGCTCAGCAGAGAAGGTGAGGGCCAGGATCAGACTAGTACGTGTCTCCAAACCCCATAAAAACCCAAGAGATTGAAGCACCAGGCATGGTGGGAGGCTGGAATGAAGAGTGAAGCTGAAAAAGAACACGAATGAGGAACAGATATTTAGGTTCACTTCCCTAGTCTACACAGTCAGGTGAGTGTCCCTCCAGCTAAAGGAAGGACGTCCATCCCCTACCAAAAGACCAGAGGGTGTCTAGACAGAGAGACAGCAAGTCCTTCTAAGGACAAAGGGGAGGCTCCCTACTGGTCACAGGGGGATTGAGTGAGTTTACACGCGGGGCCATGAGACTCTCTAGCCCCACTGGAGCCCTGGCTCTCTCACCTTTATTTCACCATTGGCACACTGTCCTGAGACACAGAGTTTAAAGAAGGAGGCTGTAGCATTTTTCTTGGAGGAAATGATCAGACACACGTACACATACACACACACACACACACACGCACAATCAGAGGAGTGTTGGCTTTTGGTGGATTCTCTTATCAGTTTATCAATGCCTCCTGGGGTGAAGCTCACCAGCCTACAACCTGCCCCCTGCACATAGCACACATAGTGCCCATTCTTTAAGAATGAGTGGGCTATCAAGGATTTCCAGACATTTGAGGAAAGCCTTCAACATGAAAGGGGAGAAAAAGAGAGAAAAGGATATTTGGGTGAACAAAGAGAGAGAAAAGGATATTTAGGTGAACAAAGGGGAAAAAGAGACAATTCAAGATAGCTTTGGCTAAATGCAGGTCTAGAGGTATGGGTGTCTATAAGGAAGTGTGAATCGCCCAGAGCAGGACATAGAACAGAGACAAAACCTTCATTAGATAAAGAGGTGAATTTGAAGACATCAGCTTTTTGAGAGAATGGCCTGAGATAAGGGAAGATAGGTGGCTAAATACAACAAGAGGAGGCTAATAATCCAGAAAGCAGGACCTAGAAGGATATTTAATGATAGGAAAAGAAAATTTGATTATTCTAATAGAGGAAAAACTGACTGACTTGGTCATAGAGAGAGGCAATGAGGGATATTAAAAAACATCTTTGTAAACAAACATCCCAATAGAAAAATGGGCAAAAGATCTGAACAAGCGCTTCAGTAGAGATTATATACAGGTGACAAATAGGCACATGAAAAGGTATTCAACGTTATTGGTCCTTAGGGAGGAGCAAAGTAAAATCACTATGAGATGCCCGTTTAATGGCTAAAAAATCAAAGCAAAACAAAACATAACATACCGAGTGCTGATGAGAATGTGGAGATGTGGAGCAACTGGGACCATCTTATATTGCTGGTGGGAATGTAAAATGTTGCAGTCACTTTGGCAAACACTTTGGTAGCATAGTACAAAGTTAAATAATTATATGCCTACCACATAACCCAGCAATGCCACCTCTAGGCATTTACCCAAGAGAAAGAAAAATTATGTTTTCACAAAGACACAAATGTTTATAGAAACTTTATTCATAATCGCCAAAACCTGGAAACCACTCAGATTTCTCTCAACTGGTGAATGGATAATATGAACTGTGGTCCGTCCGTACAATGAACACTACTCAACAATAAAACAAGAATTAACTCCTGATAGGTGAAATGACACAAATGAACTATTTTAAGTGAAAGAAGCCCCACCCCAAAACTACATGCTGTAGCATCCCATTTTTCTGATATTCTGAAAAAGGCAAAACTGTATGGACAAAAAATAGATTAGTGGTTGCCAGAGGTTAGGGTTGGGGAGGAGACATTGATAGTTGGCTATAAAGGGGCATAAAGTAATTCGGGGATGTGATGAAATTGTTTTCTACCTTAATGGTGATGGTGTTTACATGACTGTATGGTATGTCAGAACACAAAGAACTGCACATTAAAAGTGTGAAATTTACTGTATGTAATGAGGTTTCTGTCTTTTGAGGTTTCTGACAATTGGAGAAGGCATGCTAAGGTCAATAGGAAAGCCTGGTTGGGCAGCAGACAAGCCCGAAAGGAAATAAGGGCAGATTCTGCCTTGGCAGAGTTGAGGCAGCAGAAATACAGACAACTAATATGATCGAGGTGGTGGGGGCTTTTTATTGCTGATCGGTATCCCACTGTATGAATATACAAGAGTTTATTTTGACGTTTGTCAGCTAAGGGATGTTGGAGTTGTTTCCAGATTCAGTGTTGTAGTCTCTATACACATTTGTGTGGCTACTGAAGGATCTGAGCAGAAAAGTCAGGGATCCACAGTCCTAAAATTCAAATCTGATCATGTTATTCCCCTGATTAAAATTCTTCACTGGTTCTTTATTGCCTACAGGAGTGATTCTGTACCATGATCGCACATCAGAATCACCTGGAGTGCCTCAAGATACTGAATGTTTGGCCCACCCCTAGAGATTCTGACTTAATTGATCATTGGATGGGGCTCAAGTGTCAGTTTTCTTTAAAAGCTCTTCATAGGATTTCATTTTTCAAAGCTTAAATCTTTTCCAAATAAAATTATTGAGATATAATGCATGTAACATACAATTCATGGATTTAACGTGTACAATTAAATTGTTTTTAGCATACCCCATTATTGATTTCTTAAATGTGTATTATATCTATAACACAGTTTGCCATTTTTTTAAAATATATTTTTTAAAGATTTTATTTTTAAGTAATCTCTACACCCAACATGGGGCTCAAACTCACAACCCGGAGATCGAGAGTTACATGCTCTACCAACTGGGCCAGCCAGGAGCCCCTAAAATTTGCTATTTTCAAGGGTATAATTCAGTAGCTTTAATTACATTCACAATATTATACAACCATCACCACTGTTTCCTCATCCCTGTATGATTTTAATGTGTCCAATTCTGCAGAATTAAATCCAGCTACCTTTGGAAACTCCCAAAACCTCTCATAAGAATACCTCATTGTTTCTTCCTAGATGTGATTAGGAAGTCCTTATGACTTCCTGCCCTGTTCTCTCTTGGATCCCGACATGCCGAATCATTAATCTTTGAAAACTAATTATCTTTGCATATTCCTATTTCATCTCTCTGAAACGTTATTCCCACTACTACTTTTGATAAAATCCCATGCCTTCAAAGCCAGACTCAGGTATTATTTTTATGGAGTATTTTTTCCACCTCTGGGCTTCTTTAGCTGCTCCCCTCTGTGATCTATAGCACCTTTCATGATCCTCTGTTGGAACACTTACTCATGACAATTTTCTAGGTCTGTTTTTGTCTCTCCCACCAGATTCTCTCCTTCTCCCTCTCTTTCTCTTTCTCTCTCTCAAGTGCTGAACACTCAAATGGTGAAGCTGCAATGTGAACATATAAGTCCATGGGGCAGTTCTTGAAGAACTAGCAAGAAGAGCCACAGACAGTGATATGAGTGAGAAGTAAACTTTTGTTGGTTTAAGGCACTGAGATTTTGGGGACTGTTTCTTCCCACAGCATAGCCTAGACTAGCCTGACTAATACACTCATGAAGAATTCATTCATCATATTCACCAGCTGTAATCTTGTGATATAACTAAATGGAGAATGTGGAACTCCATGGGAAAGAGATCTTGGGTTTGAGGGCAGGTAGAAAAGCTTGATTTTAGAGGATCAAGGAAAGATACAGGTTTAAGGAAAGATCTTGAGCAAAAATGGTTCCCCAGGGAAGATAGACCTGGGCTGCTGGGACAAGGGAAGAAGGAACTCATATATTGGTTGTAGCTAAGGGCACATAAAGCAAACAACCTATTAAAACATTTTTACAGGGGCGCCTGGGTGGCTCAGATGGTTAAGCATCTGCCTTAGGCTCAGGTCATGATCCCAGGGTCCTGGGATCGAGCCCCACATCGGGCTCCTGGCTCAGCAGGGAGCCTGCTTCTCCTTATCCCTCTGCTCTCCCCCTGCTCATGCTCTCTCTCTCTCTCTGTATCTCTGTGTCTCAAATGAATAAATAAAAAATCTTTAAAAAATAAAAAAATAAAAAAAATAAAACATTTTTACATAAGACTGTTCCTGACTTCCAGAATTAGATGTAACCAAATGTAAAATTTCAAATCCCAAATCAATACTTGCCAAAAAGATACAGTGTAAAAAGAGAGAGAGAATCATAACCCTGAAGAGATGTTCCATTTGTTAATTTGATTTTTTACTAACAAGATGCATTTTTGAAGGCATTGCTGAATGCACCAGTTTTGTCCCTTGTTAGTATAATCAGAAGGATGTCTTGGTTCAGTAGTGCTCTGGAGGTTGAAATGTGTTCTCCTTTATGATTTGCAGCTCTGATTAGTTCTATTTTTCTGCCTAAGGTGCAAAAATGCAAAGGTGAATTGAGATTCTGTGTAATTTGTTTCTTACATCATCACCATTAAAAAAAATTCAGACCAAATATTTTCTTTTGAAACTCACTAAAAGTGTGGCCTCAGGTGCGCAAGGCAGAGTATACTGTTGTCCAATCTTCCATAATCATATTAACCTACAGTCTCACATTATTAAAAAACAACAAAATGTACATCTGTCATAGAAAAACATGTATAAATTAAACATATCCAATCAGAAGTAAATTGTTTAGAGGAGAATATATGTTAAAAGGCATTGTAGTCTGGGATCTGCTTTAAAATAATTAGGCAAAAGAGAAAGAGGAAAAAATATATAAAGCAGGGATGGCAAAATCTCAAGGATTGTTGAATCTCAGTTATGAGTAGATTGGGGATTCATTGTAACCTTCTCTCTACTTTTGCATATGTCTGATATTGTTGATGATAATAAATAGTAGAGGGATCATAAACTTACAGATAAAATACCTTCAAATATTTGCACAAATTTAAGGGCACAACTTACAGAATTAGGTTTCTTTTTTTTTTTTTTTTAAGATTTTATTTATTTTTTTGACAGAGAGAGACACAGCGAGAGCGGGAACACAAGTAGGGGGAGTGGGAAAGGGAGAAGCAGGCTTCCCGCAGAGCAGGGAGCCCGATGTGGGACTCGATCCCAGGACCCTGGGATCATGACCTGAGCCGAGGGCAGACGCCCAACAACTGAGCCACCCAGGCGCCCCCAGAATTAGGTTTCTTAATCACAGAATTACATTGTGTTATATCAAAAACTAGTATTTTGCAAACAGTAGGTTTGATTATTTCTTCAGAGCTCTTTCACTATGTTACTTTCACCATGGAACATAGAATGACAGATTCCTGCAATGATTATTACCTCTTTCTGCAGCTATTTAATAAGCTGCCTTTCTCACTGACCTGAAATCTGAATATTCTGAAAGAGTTCATCTGTCTTTAGAAGTAACAGCGATCTTGTGTCACCTTTAGAATTAGACACAATGTTAAGGGCGCCTGGGTGGCTCAGTTGGTTAAGCGACTGCCTTTGGCTCAGGTCATGATCCTGGAGTCCCGGGATCGAGTCCCACATCGGGCTCCCTGCTTGGCAGGGAGTCTGCTTCTCCCTCTGACCCTCCCCCTCTCATGTGCTCTCTCTCATTCTCTCTCTCTCAAATAAATAAATAAAATCTTTAAAAAAAAGAAAGAATTAGACACAATGTTAAAAATGGTAGTTGGAACTGGCATGCATGATGGAGATCCACATTTTCTTCTCCTTACATAACAACAAGGAAAATTATCATCTTCAAACTCACACATACAACATCTGATTCAATTACTGTTTTGTAGAAACCATAACTATTGTTTGTGGCTTGAAACATGGATTTGAAAATAGTGATTTTTATTTTATTCCCATGACAGTATCGGTAGAGTATATCTTATTGTCTAGAGAGATATTTAACATGCTGTAGGTGTAAATGAAAGATAAACTAAGAGACAAAAGTGAACCTTTCAAACATTAATGTGATGTTGGCTGTGTTATGAGGCTGATGATATCAAGTACATAAGAACACATAGGTGTCATGCTGGGAAACCAATGATCTAGCTTTCATCTTGACTGCAGGCAAAGAATATCTCATTAAAGCTATAAATTTCATGAGTCTGTCCCCAAATTTAAAACCCTTAAGGAAAATGGTTTTCATGGTTCAGCAGCTTTAAAGGGTTGTACTTAACTTGGCTTTGTGACAAGGAAATTAATAGTTTTTCTAAAACAAATCGGAATTATGCCATAGTTGCATGTGTTTTCATGCTGTTGCTGGTAGCACTTAACTTCCTCTCTAGATAACAAAACCAGGGACTCCACATTGAATTCACCACAGGGAAACATTTCTTACCTGCTATGTTTTGTTCAGGGGAGTCTGCGATGGGGATGAAATTTGTTCAATCATGGCTAGGTATAAATTGTTTCCTTGAGGCGATATGAAATGGAGTGGGTTTCTAATCAACCTTCACTATTCAGAGTGATTCTTACTTAGCCTACTAGGAGGGGGAGTAGGTTGCTCCAGCCCCACGCAGTGTCAGCAACCAACCGACTGAAATGCATGCAGGCCTCAGGGACCCCAGGTATTGGGAAATAAATGTGAGTGCAATGAACTGAACTTACTTCTTTTTCTCAATGGACTTTGTAATAAATCTTATATAGCCATGTGAGAGGAGCATTTATAAGAAACATTCTGTTTTTGTTTTATATACATTTAACTTAAAGAGCAACCATTTGTCGTATCTGGGGAAAACAAGACAAATCACAACAGAGGTAAGAGTATGGAAATGTCAAATGCCTCTAATGGTTTAAGCTTAAAGGAAAGCCATTAGTGATTTACAGAAAGAATATACAAAACAAGATGAGCAATAAGAATGTAATTATCATTTTCAAAAAAAGTGTTAGAGAAGCAAAACTACCTAGACTCACCTCGTTTCATCTGGATGACCAGAAAGTTACAAATGAAAAACTCTTACACCCTGGAAAGAGCATGTCCTGTGAGGCGTGTGTGGAAGTAAAACTCGGAGACGTTCATGGATGCTTGAAACTCAAAGCATTTCATAGACACTTAAAGTTGGAGCAACTGCATGCACATCTTGCTTCCCCCCCTCACTCAAGCCTTCTGATCCCAAGGGAAAAGGATAGAATTTATCCAGAAGATACAGTTACGATTTTAAAATTTTAGGTTGTGTACTTTCAACTGCAAAGGTCATTCAAAACAAATCATTAAAACAGAACATGGAGTCATTAAGAAGCTTTAACTACATTAAATGTTTTCAAACAAGGCATTTATACTGTTTTTTGAAGGCTGAATTTCTTGAATTTTTTGGTATGTTGTTTAATTTCTTTTTAAATTTTCATTAGCATCTTTTGTAGATAGTGATTACTCCCACTCTTTACACTGTTGTTACAAATCTATTGCACAATATATCCAATTTCCCTGAAAGAAAATCAAGGGATTTTGTGAACCATATACCCTACAGCTTACTGTGACAAATAGTTTCTGAAAAGAATAACCATTATGAAATACAGCTTTTACTTAAAAGAAAAAAAATGCCTCCAGTTTTTGGCTAATTATGAATATTATAAAGTTGTTTAAAATATTCACATAACAAATGTAATCCATGTATGTAACTACATGTAGTTCATGTAACTTACATGTAATTCATGTAAACAAATATTTATGTGGGCATATATTTTCATTTCTCTTATGTAAAAATCTATAGTGGAGGTACAGGGTCACGTATTAAGAGTATGTTTAACTTCATACAAAACTTCCAAACTCCTTTTCAAAGTGTATACTTGCACTGATAATCAGGTGGACTTCAGCTGTCAGTCAGCCTCTTTCCATGGCTACATCATTACTTTCTTAATAGACTCACAAATAAAATGCCCATCCTGAAGGCATGGAGCTATGTATGGACTCAGTTAACATTACCGTTTACTCCTGAAAGGAGATTTGGTTACCACTGCTGAATGCCTGACTTGCCAACAGTAGCAGCCTATCCCCAACTGCTTATTGCGGTATCTCATTATTCTATTGCTGCATACCAATTACCACAAAATTAGCAGCATACCACGACACACGTTTATTATTTCAGAATTTCTATGGGGCATGAGTCTGAACATGGGTTAGTTGAGTCCTCTGTATAAGTTCCAGTTGCTTCATAACCTCATTTCATCAGACTTAAAATTATAGCCCAGGACTATCCAGTAGAAATACAATGGAAACCACATAGACAACTACATTAAAACAGTGGAAATAGTTGAAGTTTATTTAAAAATTCTTTTTAAAGATTTTATTTATTCGTCAAAGAGAGAGAGAGAGAGAGCACAAGCAGGGGGAGAAGCAGGCTCTCCCGCTGAGCAAGGAGATGGATGTGGGATTCGATCCCAGGGCCCTGGGATCATGACCTGAGCCAAAGGTAAACACTTAACTGAGTCACCCAGGAGCCCCTGAAGTTTAATAGTATACTTTATTTAGCCAAATCTATTTAAATTTATTGTCATTTCAGCATGTAATCAGAATAAAATTAATGAGATACTTTATCCTTCTTTCATACTAAGTCACCAAAATCTGGCATGTATTCTTCCAGCATAACTTAATTCAGACTAGCCATATGTGGCTAGTGGTTGCTGTATTGGGCCACATAATTATAGCTATTTTAGTAGGTATATACAGTGGTAATTGTGGTCTTAATTTGCATTTTCCTGATAACTAAATGATGTTGAGTATCTTTTCATATACTTCTTGGTCATTTGTATGTCTTCCTTTGTATAGTATCTGTTCAAATGTCGGCAACAGGTAAATGGATATACAAATTGTGGCATACTCACACAATGAAAAAAAAAAAAGAATACTGATTCATGCAATAACCTGGATGACTCTCAAATATTATGCTGAGTGAACATAGCCAGACATGAAGGAATACATCTGGAGTAATTCCACCTGCATGAAACTTTAGAACAGGCCGACTAATCAAGAAAGGAAGCGGATCAGTGGTTACAATAGGGGTGTGTGAATGATTGCAGAATTGTGTGAGAAAACTTTGTAGAGTGATGGAAATGCTTTGTATCTTGGAGTGGTGATCACATAGATAGATACATTTGCCAAAATTTACTGAGCTGTACATCTAAAAGGGGTGTATGATATTGTATGTAAACTACTCCAGTACAGTTGATTTAAAGAGTAAAAGCAATACGTGTTAGTAGTACTTGCTATGTACTTTGCAGGCCCAGTGCAAAGTAAAACTGTGGGGCCCCTTATTTAAAAAGTATTAAGAATTTTAAGACAGTGACAGCAGAGGGAGTTTGTCTGTTATTGAATTCCTGGTAACAGATGGTGCACGGCATATAGAAGGTTCCAATGCAGTTCTGTTGAATGAATTTAAGATCTTACTGCTCAGCAATTTCCATTTGAGAAAAGCCTAATACTTTTTCCTACTTCTGCTGTTTATTTCATAGACCTGAGGAAAGAGTAGAATTCTGAATGCATTTTTTTTTTAAATGTTGGTCATAAGTATGATAGAGAAAAATACTGAATAAAGTTGTTTTATTTTTAAATTTTCTAGGGACGTGAAGAAATATAGCCCAGTCACTAACATGAAGTGAGAACAATTTGGTTGAGCGGGAGGAGATGAGAGGCATCATAAAGTATAAAGGAATTTTGTCCTTTAAGTATTCTGTATTGTTAGTCACAGGCTGATTTATAGTGGTAGTGTTACACCTAATCTGGGTCAGGAAACAAGCTGAAGTAATGGGGATCTATAGAGATAAAACAGGTACATATAATTATGCAGTGGTTTGTCTTTTTAGAAATCAATTCTAGATCATGTTCCAGTTATTAACATTTCTAATATTTTGTTCCATCATAACTCAGTGTACAGAAGATAAAGCAGAATTCTCATGTTTCAGAGTAGGTGGAATAGTAGTTATAAATATATATGATCCATACTGTCATAGACATTTCACTGGGAGTTTGCTCTAGTGCCTTTTAAGTTAGAGTAGTTATTAACAGAGGCACTTGGACTTACTTAAATAATGTGTTATGGATTGATTGTGTCCCCCCCGCCCCCCCCCCATTCATATGCTGAAGATCTAGCCCCCCAGTATGGCTGTATTTGGAGTCAGGAAGTAATTAGGGTTAAATGAGGTCATAAGGTGAGAATCCTGATGATTAGGATTAGTGTCCTTATAAAGACCAGAGGGCTTGCCTGTTCTCTTGCCTCATGCATGCACCAAGAAGAGCCCGTGTGAGGATGCAGTGAGGCCACCATCTGTAAGCCAGGGGGAGTCCTCACCAGAAACTAAAACCTGGGACTTGCAGCCTCCAGAACTATGAAAAGATAGATCTCTCTTGTTTAAGCCACCTAGTCTGGGGTATTTTGTTATGGCAGCCTGAGCTAATACAATATGTAATATTCTATAAAATATTAAAAAATATAAAATATGCATAATCTGATTCAAATAAAGTGACCAATATGATCAGTTACATAATGTGGGCAGCCTTGTAGGGTGACAACAGGATTTATGTGTATGTATTGATGGCATGAATTTATGGACCCTAAAAATTTGAAAAATTCATATGGTAAATTACCCCTAAAGGAGATTTACAGTGATTCTACTTTATCACTTACTGTCCTAAACCAAGGGGTATGTTTAAAAAAAAATTTTTTTTTTTATCTTGGAGTGGTGATCACATATATACATTTGCCAAAATTTATTGCGCTGTACATCCTTTTTTAAAAGGAAAACTGGGGTTTTAAATGATTAAGGGTATCACTTATATATATATTTAAAATGCCTGTCTGGTGGCTGAGTGTCACTGTGCCTCTCATACTATTGAACAACTTATTTTAGGAATGAAAGTAGTAAGAGATGAGATGGCAGTGTACTAACAATTGAATAAACAGTTTACTGAAAAAAAAATAGCCAAAAAAAGTCATTTTGTTACACTTGTCTCATTGTAATTCAATGTATAAGATAAAGCAGGACTCTCCTGTTTTGGAGCAGGTGGAATGGTAGTTGAAACTGTTTCACTTACTTCACTAAAGCCAAAGTCTTCAAAATAAATTAAGCATGGCTGAGTAGCTGGGGAGGAGAAATAACTAAAGGAGAAGTAGCAAGTGATGAATGAGGTGCTAACAAGCAAGACTGTCCATTTTGGGGGAAGATGGTGGATTAAAAGGGGTATGGTAGTTAATAGGTATTTCCACAATAATTAAATGTGATATTCTGGGGTGAGACTGCTTGGGTTTGAGGTCTTGCTTTGCCAGTTACAAGCTACATAACTTTATTTCCTATCTAAACCTCAGATTGATCGTTGGAAAATGGGAAAATAGTAACCATCTTACATGTTAACAGGGATGATTAGTGGCATAATGTACTGTAAGCATTTAGCACAGTACCTGCAACATAATAAATATAATAAATGCTACCTATGATATGAATCACGTTATCATTGCTTCTTTTCAAAAGTGACCCTACTAATGTAATTCTAATTTATGTCAATTTGGGTATTTTGAAATAGATGGATATCTAACTCAAAAAGAAAAAAATGGGGAAAGATGTCAAATTAATTTTTTATATTTGCTTATTGCCAAGGCCCTCTTTAGCTAACCTGTCTTTCTCAGGCATTTGCCTCAAAGTCTTTGTCCCAAAATTCATCCAAGGAGTCCAACATGTGGGATATGACTATTTTCCTGATATCCACAGTTACATTATTTGAGGCTATATATCAGTGAATTTTCTATCTTACCTACTTGTAGTTTTTCCCATTTCGGTTCACTGCATGGTAACTGTCAGCACGTCCCACTGTCACACCTTTATTGAGCTCGTCAGATGCATGTGATAAAACTATGGCTCCAGGGCAAGTACACATTCTCATGGGGAAGAAGTTGTACGCTGACATTCTCTTACAAGCCCTCCAAAGTTCTGCTTCTCATTTAAGAAACTCTGCCTTAAATAATCCAATAAAGACATCTGCAAAGAGCAAGTAGTTTTGTTGCTCCTGCTATAAGCTGGCAAATGATAGCTAAAGAATTAGAATCAGGGGAAGTAAAACGTCTTGTTATGAGAACTCTCTCTGATAAAGATAGGTATCAAAGGAATTTTAAAAAATTCCTAAGCCAAAGAAATACAGCTGGGAACTGTTCTTGAAACGTCCAGGAAGAGTGTGTAGGGCACAGTAAATAGTAGGTCCTTAGTTGATATTTTATGAATTAAAAATCATGGTACTACTTCTGCTGCAGAGAATATTAAATTATTTTTTTAGCTTTTACCTGCAATCCTAGAGTAGTATGTCATACATAAGTTGATGAAATCACAAAATGGTATTTCATCTTGTGGCACTGTTTGATTTTAAGTGTTTTTGCATGCAAGTGTTCCCTGTTCATTTCTGAACTATGTTGGTTTTTCTCGATATTAATATTTGGAATTCTGTTAAGGCCCCTGAAGAAGACAACAGAGACTATTAAGGGGAAAAACAACTGTCAGAGATTTGTTGTTTAGGTCATCCAGCTGTATTAATACTTACAGATTACAGGTTATAGATAAGAGAAAATTCTGTCTCTATTCTCAGATTTCAGTTCAGAATTAAAAATAGTATTTTAAAGGTCTTTTATGTAAAAGTTTAAATTGCTTTAGAAAACATACAAATTCCAAATGCAAGGTCCTGTTTCATTTTCAACGACTTTATTGAGAACATTTTGCAAATTAGATTTTACAATTTAACATTTTATAATTAGAAATTTTATCTGCTACTACATAAGTTGCAAACTTTTCAAAATACTACAGAAAATCCTTTATTTCTTTGGATTTTTCTGTTCCATGCTGAGCTCCTGAGATATATTTTTTCTTTCAGCTTCATTTTCATCTTCCTGTGAAATAAATTTTAGAAAACATTAAAATATAAACTTTAGGGCATTTTTATCAGCTGTACTTAATACATTTTAATTCTATTCTCTGAAGAATTAGCTATTGTGATTCTGGTAATCCTAGAAAACAATATGGTAAAATTATGTAACATTTAAGTGTTTACAGTGGATTTTCTTTTACACTACACATTGACTGAAGTTTTCTCTATGTTTTTAAAAGCAATTTATTTTATTAATGACCTAAAAATTACTTTTGAAAACACCTGCCCATAAAAAGTGTCCTTTTTAGGAGGTGAATCAGGTATTTTTACTTCACTGTTTGATAAAATATATATTTAACTTCTGAGACACTTTATGGGTTCCAGCATGGTGTTTTTGTCTCATCTAGCACACTTTCTTGACAGGTCTGCCAATTTTCCAATTACTTGTACCACCATATGTTATCTGAAGATCAGTCACCTCTAAAATAGGAAACATGGGCATGTCAGGCTATCGAATGCTTACAACCTTCTACAGTTTCGATTCTAAGTGGTGGCTTCATAATTCACAGCAGGTTCCTGTGGAACATGGTGAATAAATGAAGTGACTTCATAATGTCCATCTCCATAGGAATGAAGTGCATCTTGTGTTCAATATTATGGTGACCTCCAAAGTATAAATAATGAAGAGTCTGGAAAAGTATTTCATCTTAGAATTTGTAACCCATTTCATCATCTATGTTCCTTCAACAATACCAAGTATAAAGCAGTCTTGCTTTCCTAATATTTCTAATTTATGATCTTTCATTTTTATTAACTGAAGTTAAGAAGCATAGTCTCTTCTATTGAATTAAAGCATGAGTAGCAATTTCTTAAGTATCTCTAGACAATACCAGTATCACCAAATACATCGCCCTCTATCTCTGAATCATATAAAACCAAATTCAATTCAATTCAATAATTATTGAGCTCTGCTTAGTAAATTAACGTTAAGTAAACGCAAATCAAGGCATATATATTTGTTTCCCATGAAAAAACCACATCCTTGCCTGTAAACATTAAGGTGGAGAAAGCTTCCTTTATATACTTTGTCTCTCTCAAAGTTCACCACCATCCGTGATTTAGACTTTGTCAACACCATAAAAGTGGAGAAATTATCAATATTATCATCCAACTTGGGCCATTTATAAATATGTGGCATACAAGAGATGGGGTTTTGAATATCATTTGGCAATGAAATTTTAACATCTTTTTCTAAGTATAATAGCCACTGTATGTTGTTTAATTTTTTTTTTTTCCACTTTATCTCTAATTGAACAGAGATATTATGTTCGATTGACTCTTGAACAGATAGTTTCCACTTTTGGACAAGAGTTTCTAGAGATTACATTTTGATTAGATCCCAATAAAAACCAAATCTTGCTCTATTCTTTCCACTGTCTTCTTTGGGTGAGACACTGACAGGAAGTGTTAAATTAGCAGGTAAAGGTGGCAAGAATTTTTTGCTAGGTAGCACTGAATTTATATGTTCCTCAAGGCAGGGCTTTATTTTTTTATATTATACTCTTACCGTCAACAGGGCACATTTAGTATATAGTTGGAGTACAATAAATGATTTCTGAATTATGTGGAACAGTGGAATAAAAAACAAATAAAAGAGAAGTCTGCCTAAACTAATGTTAACTTGGAAAAGCATAATATTCTTCCTTATCCAAGAGTCACACTTCTAAAAATCTTACAATTTCCAGGACAGTACTAAAAACAAGAATGTTTGAAGCAACATTAGCCAAAATGGCCATTATCAAGCTCATATCCTTTAATTTGAAGGACAGGATTGGAACCTTTATCATGTGGACAGCTTAAGTTCCCACACTGATATGACGTACTGGTTTAATGAGCTTGGTTATCTCACTTTCCCCAACAGCCTTCAATAATACTCCAAGTCAAAATGGAAATGTAAAGGCTTAATAATAATAGGAAGCATCTATAAACTTTACTTTCATATTTAACTAAAATTCTTGTAATGCCAGTCTTTTTGTTGAATTTTTCTTAGCAATAAAGTATATACAGTTGACCCTTGAACAACACAGGTTTGAACTATGCAGGTCCACTTATACACAGGTATTTTTCAATAAATACAGTACAGTACTGTAAATGTATTTTCTCTTCCTTCCGATTTTCTCAACATCTCTAGCTTACTTTATAAGAATATAGTATACCATACGCATAACAAAATATGTGTTAATCAACTCTTTGTTACCACTAAGGCTTCTGGTCAGTGGTAGGCTGTTAGTTAAATTTTGGGTGAGTCAAAAGTCACATGCAGGTTGTTGGCACCCCTAACCCCACTGCATTATTCAAGGTTCAACTGCTTAGTTTATAAATGAGTGTCTCTTGTAACATTGCCTCCTGTTCAGGACAGGTGAAGAACTGTTCCACATTTTTCTTTATGCTGAAGACATGTCTTACAATATATTGCCTTTCTATGCCTTTAAACCATTCCCATAGGTAATAAGATCCAATCCCTTTTTTCCTTTGTACAAGGATAACTGTGATTTGGATGAGGAAAAGGATTATGAAGGGGAGGAAAAGGCATTTAACCCTAACTGCTAGAGTATAACACACTGTAATTGCTATCATAGAACATCATCAGAAAAATGAAAATAACAGTAACAGATTTTATCATTATAAATAAAAACATTAGAATTAGACACAATAAAGCTCCAGAAAGGATTTTAGAGGTTGCTTTGCTTTTGTTTTGTTTTTTGGTTTTTTTGGAAGTGCTAATTTGTGTTTCTAACATTACAGGTCAATTTGTATAAGAATTTTATAAGCAATTAAGATTAATAAAATCATTAAAATAGCTCAGACAGCAAATCAAATATTGACAAATGATTGCATAATGAATGAAACTGCAAAGAAAGGAAACTTTTATCAATTTCTTCACTACTAGATATTAAGGGCAGGAAAAAATTTCTTCTGATAAATGGCAGGTTTTTGTTACTCTTTGCTGAGATAAGACATCTGTTTTTTTCCCAGTGAAAGAAGACCCTTGCTACATGGATCATTTTCTTACTGGCAGTCCTGACAATTTTGACATTTGTTTCATGAAGTGTTCTGAAGCAGCCAGCAAGAAAATGTACCCTTTGGGGCCACTGGAAAGTGTAGACAGGCTTACCTCTTAACTTTGAAGCTTGTTAATTCATACTCCAGAAAACATGTTGTTTGTAACAATCTTGCAGACCTGCTAGTTACATGTGGAATTTCAAGAATACCCACTCACATAACAACTACTCATAACTCCAAATAACTAAGGTGGTTCTTTAGCCTTCTTGCTCTTTTGACACTGACAGCATTCTTGTAGTAAGGACAAGGACATTTCTAGGCATATATAGACCATGGGATTATGGTCTAATGGCTCTAGGTGGCAACGTAAGACTGAAAGAGTTATTCTAACAGAGAAATCAGTAAAAACACTGCCATTCTTATCTAAACTAAATCCCTCTTATCAATGAATAAAGCTTGCAAGATTTTGCTTAAATGCTATTCAAGCTTCCCCCATCAATTGGAACAGAGGCGCTCTCAATTTTCCTTATTTACAAAATTGCCTTAGTTCTCGTAATAGTTCAAAGAACTGATGCCAATTAATCAAATCTATCCATCCTGCTTTCCCCTTTTCTTAGGAGATAACTAACTCCAAATAAAGGGCAATTATTTTAGCAGCTGGAGTTTCTACTGCTTATGTAATATTTGGACTCAAATTAGTCTGAGTACAGATGACTCTGCCTTTACCCTAGAGACAGCCAAATTAAATGACTTCTTTTAAAGTAATATTATACAAGGGGACAACTTTCCCCATTGATTCTTTATACATTTAAAGATGACTTTGAATACCTTTATAGCGCAGATAGCTGTCAGATACCGCCGTACCCAAGTGATCAAGGTTTACATCACTAGCAATATATATTAACACTAACCTTTTGCTATGATATACTAAAAAGGGCACAACTCTGGTCTGTGGTATCTTTCCTAAAAATGCATAACCTCAGTCTAATCATGAGAAAACACCACATAAACACTCTATAAAATAATCGAACAGTAGTCTTCAAAACTGTCAAGGTCATGAAAGAAAATACAAAGCTCGGACTATCACAGATGGGAGAAGACTAAGGGAACACAAGGACTAAAGACAGTGGTGGGATCCTGCACCATAAAAAGGATATTAGTGGGAAAACTGGCAAAATTTAAATATGGTCTATGCACTAGTAAATAGTATTGTCTTGTTGTTAATTTCCTGGTTTCAGTAATTTACTTTGGTTAGAGCGGTTGGTAACACTACAGCAAGCTGGATGCAGGGCAAATGGCAATTATCTGTGTATTTTCTGCAATTTTTCTCTAAGTCTAAAGTTATTTCAAAATAAGATAAAAAAATGGCAACTCAATGAAAGTTTTCTAAACCCAAAATAAGTATCATGTATGTGCAAAGATTTTATGTGGAAAAAAATTTCAAGGCACCTATAGCTGCCTACACTGAAAATATACAACTAAGAGTTTGCCTTTCATTGTTCTACTTACAATTCCTTTTGTAAGTATCTCTAATGTTCATAATGGTGTTCTTAATTTTTATTCCCTTGTTTCATGTGTTTTCTTACTTTTCCACTCTGAGCATGGATTATTTTTACAAACAGAGAATATAAGCTTTCTTTTAATAAATCCCTCTATAATCTGGCCATTTGAACTATTTCCAGAAATAAGTAAGCATAATGGAGGTCAATGTTTACAAAGAGAATGGTTTCAGTTGTTTTTACTTCACTAAATTTGCTATTCATACCAGACAGATACATGGTAGTAGAACAATAAAATGAAGCCAGAAGGTGCAGCTAAGCACTAACTTATTTCCATTTTCATATATAATCTTTAGATTTTAAATATTCCTTTGGCCAGAGAAGAATTATTGTAGTTAGATTCAAATTAATAGTCAAAATTATCTGTATGCTTATGTTAATATACGTAAGCATAGAGATAATAAGCATATATATATATATATATAGCTATGTTAATAAGCATATATATAGCTATGTTTATATCTATCTATCTATCTCCTGGCAAAAAACTATGTACACCTAACCTGTTATGTTAGTTATAGAATAGTAGGTGTTGAAAAGCAATATATACTGTTCAAATCCTGTGGTCAAAAACTTTTTTATTCACTTAAAGCATATTCCAGATATAATTCTCAACAGCATTTAAGATTGTGGTTTTAATACAGAAAATATGCCAGTGATGCACAATGAGGAAAAAATTTATCTTAATAACTGGAAAATACTGATGATAATGAAAATGTTTTAGGCAAAATGGGCATGCTGCATGCTTCAGACTAAAATTAATTAGAGTTTTTAATGTTTTACAATTCCACCATAATTCTTTAAATGGTGCATTTACTTCATAGTAATAAACACTTGGATCATTAAGTAAAGTGCAAGATGTGTGTGATGTGCTACATTTAACAACCCTTGGCTTTTTTTTCTGTACTTCTGCATTCAGTTTTCCAATGCATTGAATAAGCAATTGAAGGCCACAGTTAAATTTCCTGACTTTGCATATTTGAGATTATTTCATTTAATACAAAAGGCAATTAATCTACCACTTTACAACTGAATTCCAACCTTAGTGGTCCATGATAGATACTGAAATGAGCTTACAAGAAATGCTTAATTAAATATACTGTAAAAAGCATACGATGGGTTTTTTTCTTAAGACAGAAGTTGCATATTTAATTAGAAAGTCTAGGCTGTGTTATAAAATTAAAGTAACTTGGGAGGTTCTTAGTAAACCTAGCTCAAACACTTATGTCATTACACAGAATGGAGCTATTTTGTAAATTTCTACCTTTTCTCTCTACTTAAATTCAAACAAGAAATCATAAAGGAAATTGCCCTTTATTTAAAATTATAAAATCATACCCTTTATTTTAATAGCAAGTAAGATTGATAAAAGGGCAGTATATCTAATTTCATGTATAAGAATATATGCACAGTTCTATTTCATTTGTTGGGCCCTTATCTCCAATGTGTGATTTTGGAGCAGATTTAGTGGAGTAGGTTTGCTTTTCTAAGTCTTTAGTTCCTCTTGTCACTTTTTACTTGATGGTTGCTTCTGGCAGCATGGAAATGGGAAAGTTAAAAAATAAAACACTGCATTTCCCATATATAATTTGGAAATCTCTCTGGAAAGAAAGGCCCTAAGGACTGGCACAACCATCTAGAGAAGGGTGTATTTATAGTAAAGGAAATGAAGATCAGTGAGTGGAAGGTGAGACTTGGGCAAAATAAGTAGGATAAAAGAAAGGAAATGAAATGAGTGACGAATGGTAAATGTGAGCTAGGGTAGACTCTTAAGCATAAACCCAATTCTATAAGCTTGTATCCTTGTATCTTCCCATAAACATCAGAAAAAAGCACAACTTCCATAAATTGAATTTTTGGGTATTTCAGATATGTTTAAGATATTTCTAGGGCTAAGAATACACTATTCTCTACAGGTGGAACTTATGGTCTTGAAGATAAAAAAAAATTCTCCTTCTCTAGTAGAAGTCTAATATTTGGGAAACGAACATAGAAGTGTATACTAGATTCTGTATTAGAAGCCCCTACCTTGATAACTCACCTTCATTTATAACATTATTGCTTTATTTATTGATTGACTTATTTATTTTGAAAGAGAGAGAGAGCACATGTGCGAGCAGGGGGAGGGGCAGGGGGAGAAAGAGAGAGATTCTGAAGCAGACTCCCTACTGAGCATGGAGCCCAACACGGGACTTGATCTCAGGACTGAGATCATGACCCAGGCCAAAATCAAGAGTTGGCACTCAACCAACTGAGTCACCCAGGTGCCCCCTTTTTTGCTTTAAAAGATATTACTTGGTTTGAAGGATTTAGGTTGGTAAGTTGGAATGTAGTCAGGAATGATTATAGAAAAAAATAAAAACAGAACACCTCAAATTCTATAATGGGCCAACATAAATATATTTTAAGTGAGGACAGCACAAATCCTATATATACATTTTTCCATGTTTTTCCGTGTAGTACATTATTTGTTTATTTGTTTTTATTTACTTATTTTAACTGAAGCATTGTTGACATAGTATTTGTTTCAGTTGTACAACATAGTGATTTGGTAATTATATACATTACCCAGTGCTCACCATAATAAGTATAGTTACCATCTGTCACCATACAAAGTTACTAAAATACCTACTATATTCCCTATTCTGTAATTTTCATCCCCATTACTTATTTTATAACAGAAACTTTGCACCTCTTTGTCCCCTTCACCTATTTTGTCATTCCCCTACACCCCTCCCCTCTGGCAGTTATCAGTTTGTTCTGTTTAGGAGTCTGTTTGAATTTTTTGTGTGTTCATCTGTTGTTTTTTAGTTTCTACAAAGAAGTAATATCATAATGGTATTTATCTTTCACTGTCTGACTTAGCATAATACCCTCTAGGTCCATCCATGTTATTACAAGAGACAAAACTTCATTCCTTTCTTATGACTGGGTAATATTCCACTGTGTATGTATACCACAACTTCTTTATCCATTCAGCTATCCAGGGACAGTAAGGCTGCCTCCATATCTTGGCTATTGTAAATAATGCTGCAATAAATATAGAGATACATGTATCTTTTTAAATTCTTTTCTTTATGTAAATACCCAGAAGTAGAATTACTGTGTTGTATGGTTTTTCTATTTTTAACTTTCGGAGGAAACTCCATACTCTTTTCCATAGTGGCTGCACCAATTTACATTCCCAACAACAGTGTACCGGTTCCTTTTTCTTCACATCCTTGCCAACTCTTATTTGTCTTTTTGATAGCTGGTGGTATCTCTTTGTGGTTTTGATTAGCATTTCCCTGATGATCAGTGATGTTGAGCATCTTTTCATGTATCTATTGGCCATCTGTATATCTTCTTTGGTAAAATGTCTATTCAGGTCCTCTGCCCATTTCTTATGGATTTTTTGTTTTTGTTTTTAGTACTGAGTATGTATACATATATTTTTTTTTAACCCCTTATCGTTTGCAAATATCTTCTCCCATTCAGTAAGTTGTCTTTGTTGATTGTTTCCTTTGTTGTGCAAACTATTTTTATTTTGATGCAGTCCCAATAGTTTATTTTTCCTTTAGTTTCCCTTGCCTTGGGAGACCTATCTAGAAAAATGTTGCTACGGCTTATATCTGAGAAATTACTGCCTGTGCTCTCTTCTAGAATTTTTATGGTTTCAGGTCTCACATTTAGGTCTTTAATCCATTTTGAGTTTATTCTTTTATATGATGTAAGAAAGTGGTCCAGTTTCATTCTTTTCCATGTAGCTGTCCAGTCTTCCCAACACTGTTCGTTGAAGAGACTGTTTTTCCCAAGCATATTCTTGCTTCCTTTGTTGAAGACTAACCATATAGTCGTGGATTTATTTCTGGGCTCTCTATTCTGTTCCATTGATTTGTGTGTCTATGTCTGTGCCAGTACTATACTGTTTTGATTACTATAGCTTTGTAGTATAATTTGAATCGTGGGGTTGTGATACCTCCACCTCTATTCTTTCTTAAGACTGCTTTGGCTACTTTTTTTAATTTTTTATTTATTTTATAGATTTTATTTATTTTTGAGAGAGCAAGCGAGCAGGAGTGGGGGGGGGGCAGAGGGAGAAGCAGGCCTCCCACCGAGCAGGGAGCCCAATGTGGAACTCGATCCCAGGACCCCAGGATCATGACCTGAGCTGAAGGAAGACACTTAACCAACTGAGCCACCCAGGTGTCCCTGCTTTGGCTATTTGAAGGCTTTTGTGGTCTCATATAGATTTTTAGGATTATTTGTTCTACTTCTGTGAAAAATACTATTGGTATTTTGATATAGATTGTATCTGTAGGTTGCTTTGGGTAGGATGGACATTTTAACATTAATTCTTCCAACCAATGACCATGGTATATCTTTCCATTTGTGTCATCTTCAATTTCTTTCATCAATATGTTATAGTTTTCTAAGTATAGGTCTTTTACCTTTTTGGGGTTTTTTTGTTGTTGTTCAGTTTATTCCTAGGTATTTTATTGTGTTTGATGCAATTATGAATGGGACTGTTTTCTTAATCTCTCCTTCTGCTAATTTGTTACTAGTTTATGAAAACAACAGATTTCTGTATATTAGTTTTATATTCTGCACCTTTACTGAATTCATTTATTAGTTCTAAGAGTTTTTTGGTGGAGTCTTTCGGGTTTTCTATATATAGTATCAGGTCATCTGTAAATGTGAGTGCCTTTAATTGGATGCCTTTTATTTCTTTTTTCATCATATAGCTGTGGCTAGGATTTCCAGTACTATGTTGCATAAAGTGCTAAGGGTAGACATCCTTGTCTTGTTCCTGATCTTAAGAGGAAAAGCTTTCAGCTTTTCACCGTTGAGTATGATATTAGCTGTGGACCTGTCATATACAGCCTTTATTATGTTGAGGTATGTTCCAATTATCCCTACTTTGTTGAGGTTTTTTCATGAGTGGATGTTGCATTTTGTCAAATACTTTTTCTGCATCTGTTGAGATAATCATGTGATTTTTATAGCACATTTAACAAAATTAAGGATATAATGTTGATTGAACCATCCTTGCATCCCTGAAATGAATCCCATTTGATATTGGTAAATGATCCTTTTAGTGTATTTTTGAATCTATGTCCATCAGGGATATTGGTCTGTAATTTTCTTTTTTTGTAGTGTCTTTGTCTGGTTTTAATCAATGTAATGCTGGCATCATAGAGGAATCTGGAAGCATTCCTTCCCCTTCTGATTTTTGGAATAGTTTGAGAAGAATAGGTATTAATTCTACTTTGATATTTGGTAGAATTCACCTATAAAGCCGTTTGATCCTGCACTTTTGTTTGTTGGGAGTTTTTGATTACAGATTCAATTCTATTACCAGTAATCAGTCTGTGCAGATTTTCTCTTTCTTTCTGATCCACTCTTGAAAGACTACATTTGCAGGGATTTACCCATTTCTTCTACTTTGTCCAATTCATTGGCATATCATTTTTCATGGTAGTCTTTTGTAATCCTTTGTATTTCTATGGAGTTGGTTGCAACTTCTCTTTCATTTCAGATTTTGAGTCCTCTCTTTTCTTGATGAGTCTGGCTAAAAGTTTATCAATTTTTGTTATCTTTTCAAAGAATTAGCCCTTAGTTTCATTGATTTTTTTTCTATTGTTTTTAGTCTCTCATTTATTTCTGCTCTAATCGTTATTATTTCCTTCCTTCTACTAAGTTTGGGCTTATGTAATCTTTTCCTAGTTCCTTATTATGGCGTAAAGTTAGGTTGTTTATTTAAGATTCTTCTCGTTTCTTGAGGTAGGCCTTTATCACTCAACTTTCCTCTTAGAACTGCTTTCACTGCATCCCAAAGATTTTAAACCATTAGGTTTCTTTTTTCATTTGTCTTCAGGTTATTTTTAATTTCCTCTTTGATTCTCCATTGATCCATTAACTATTTAGTGTTGTTCTAGAGATCACTTAACCTATCCTCATTTTTAAAAATTCTTTTTTTTTTTGCTGTTCAAGCTTGGTTGCTTTCCATTACACTGTCTTCCAGATTGCTGATCTATTCTGTATCCTCTAATCATCTGTTGATTCCCTCTAGTATATTTTTCATTTCAGTATTGTATTCTTCAGCTCTGTATATATATACATTTTCTTTCTCTTTGTTGAAGTTCTGAGTTCATCCACTTTTCTCTCAAGTCTGGTGAGTGTCTTTATGACCACTACTTTGAACTCTTTATTAGGCAGTTTATTTATCTCCATTTCTTTTAGCTCTTTTCTGGGGTTTTTGTCTTGTTCTTTCATTTGGAACATATTCCTCTGTCTCCTCATTTTGTCAGACTCTCTGAGTTTGTTTCTATCTATTAGGTAGGTCAGCTACATCTCCTGGTCTCAAAAGTAGTGGCCTTATGTAGAAGGCATCCTGAGATGCCCAGTAGCATAGCTCCTTCTGGTCACTAAAGCCAGGTGCTCCAGGGGTGTCCCCTGTGTGGGCTGCATATGCCCTCCTGTTGTGGCTGGGGCAGGAATGGGTACGCTGCTGGGCAGGACTTGCTTGCAGCCCAGCTGTCAGCAATGACCAGCTGCAACTACTGTGGGCACACTGGTAAGGAGGGCTTGCCCTGAGCATGGCTGGATGAGAGGCCTGACCGAAGCCACTATGGTGCACTGGTGAGCAGGGCTTGCCCTCAGCCTGCTTTTCCGCAGTGACCAGCTGTGACTATGTGGGTACACTGGTGGGCATGGCTTCACCATGCAACTGGCTGAGAGAACCAGCTAAACAACTCTGAGTGTGCTGCTGAGTGGGGCTATCTTCCCCTCTCCCTAGGGCGGGAGCTGCTTGGGATGAGTGCTGGTCCAGGACAGGGGTGGCAGAGCAGTAGTTGCTGTGGGGGGAATGCTGGTCCCAGATGAGGCTGCCTGCTGGGTGTGGCGGGGTGCAAGACACTTTGGAGGAGTACCTGCCAGGGTGGGTAGGGCGGGTCCATAGGGGGAAGGTTGGGGTGGGGCAGTGGGCCTATCAAGGTAGAGGTTGTCAGAACTGGCCCCCACAAGCCTCTGGCCATCTAGGCTGATGGGGAGTAAGTAAATGGTGCCCACCAACCATTCTGTTCCTGGAAAAAGCTCCCACAGATCCCTGCCTCTCTGGTACCCATTTAGTCAATAAATTCTCATATATAATCCAGGTGCTTTTCAAACTGCTACTTCTGTGCTGGGTCTTGAACTCAGTGATATAGCATGCTAACCTTTTAAGAACTGTGACTCAAGTTTCTTATAAGCCCTCTGGCTCTCCTGGAGTTAAGTCCTACTGATTTTCAAAGACCTTATGAGGGCTTGTCTTCCCAGTGCAGGTCCCTAGGAATGGGGGTGCCTGATGTGGGCCTTGATCCCCCCCAGTCTTCTGTGCCTGTGATATTCCTCTCACTTGTGGGTTGCCACCCTGGTGGTTTTTGGGTTCTGACCATGTCTCTGTATCTCCAGCACTTCTCAATGTGGCCTTCTCTTTATGTCTTTAGCTGTGGAAGATCTGTTCTGCCAGTCTTCAGGTCGTTTTCAGAGTGTGTTGCATTACATGTAGTTGTTTCCTTAGTGTATCCATAGTGAACTCAGGATCCTCCTACTCTGCCAAATTTCTACCCTCCAGGTAGAACATTCACAAGTTCAGTATATATTAAAGTTTATAATATACTAAGATATATTTAAAGAGGTTCTTTAGAAAATATTTTTTATATAAATTGTCTACTATTCACTAAATGTAATATTTCAAAAATCCCAAAGGTGCTAATATTTAAATACACTACCTATAAATTTCTACTTTCCCCACAGATACTCAAAGAGAAGAGACATTTCTAAATTTATACTGTTTTACTTTTTACCCTAAATATAACACATACCCTAAATATAACACATTTAAATTCCCAGGGGTTTAAAAAAATTCTATCAAATTAAAATGAGATAAAAATAGTGTCTAAAAATGTTGAAATATGCAAGATAGGAGATACGGTGATCACCAAAGTATAGTAGTCAAGAGATTTCCATGTTGGATTAAAAAAAAAAAGTGATTGGCTCATTAAAATTTTCACAGATACATGCATTGTTTACTATGACCAGAAATGATTCAGTAATAACTGAGTTTGTTATAAAAGCTGGAAAATACTTATATGTAGCATATTTATTTATTCATTAACAGAAACAATAACCATGATACTGGAATTGGCCACTACAAGAGTGTCTTCTTTAACAGGGTGTGACATCATTTTGTTTATCCTTCACAATACAATGAGGAGTTTAATGCAACACAGATTTTAAAAGACACTTTATAAAAAGAAAATTTTTTTTTTTGCTTAGTAAGGCCCTAAGGTTACTTTTTGCCAAAACTAACTTCTATACTGCCATTAGAAAAATCTCTGGCCATTTTAATTGAAACCATAATAAAAAGAGAGGGAGAGAGAAAGAAAGAATATACATTTTATATTTCCTTTGCTGAATTCTGACATTCTAAAGAAAGGATAGTTATAGCTCATATGTATCAAATCACTGTCAAAGAAACAAATAGAATTTACATAAATGGCAATGTTACAACCTTAATATTACTTTAAAGCTACATAGAAGACATTCAAAAAGTAAAAGGTACCAGAAACTCCCTTAATGAAAATTATATTATCTACATAATTTGCTGTTATTTACAAAACTTGATTTCACCGAATGGAATTTATCAAAGTGAAAACTATAGTTTGCATTAAGATAAAAAAATAAGCTGACAGTATTTCACTAATTAAAATTCTTTTAATGTTACTGTTTCTGAGGCTAGATAATGTAAATGTTTTAAACTGACAATTTTTAGACTAAGAAATAATTTCATATCTAAGTATTAAAATGTCTAGATAGTAGACCTGCAGTTAGTTGTTTTAAATATATAATGTCCTTGTTAAGCAGGAAGTTGGTGAAGTATTTATCTCAAAAGCGACATCAAATTCAAAGATGGACTTGAGGTTAATTTGTAAAACAACTATGTTATGTATGGGACATCTCTTAACTCACTTCAGTTCTCCTCAGGGTAATTAAGTCCCAGAATATTAAAGCTGAAAGATTATTAAATCTTATCTAATCCCCCATTATACATATACATATATATATATATATATATATATATATATATATATATATACACACACACACACACACACATATATATATATGTATATGAAAATACTGAGCACTAGATAGAAAAATACATGAAACCAATTTCTTCACTAGGTTTTCTAGTGATTTAAAACAACTCCCCAAACTGTCTTCCAAACTCAAATGATTTAAAACTACATTGTTAAAAGAAAAACAATAATTTTACAATGGAGAAACCTGACAAACACTAACTTAACTTGAGTGAGCAAGGTTAACCTCACTAGTAATAAACATTGACATCCTATTTTCTGTCAGGAGGTGAAGGAGCATCACCTCTGGTCTGTGGTAGCTTCAATCTAATCATAATACCAGACAAACCCAAATTGAAGGATATCCTACAAAATAAATGAATAATACTCTTCAAAAGTGTCAAGATTTTGAAAGCAAGGAGAGAGTGAGTAATTGCCACAAACTGGAGGATCCATGACAAAATGAAATAGGGGATTCTGGACCCGAAAAAGGGACATTAGTGGCAAACCTGGTAAAATCCAAATAAATTGTATAGTTTACTTAAAACTACTATAATACTAGGGTTTAGGTTTGATAATTGTCCTATGTTCATTTAAGATGTTAACTTGAAGCTGGATACTGCATACTCTCCATACAATTTTTACAACTCTTAAAATCTAAAGTTATCTCAACACAAAAAGCAAAAGCAGATAAGCAAATAAACAAAATCTTTCTTAGGATGATTTAGAAATAAGTGTACTTTGGTTTAAATACTGTGAAGTTTCTCACCAAAGTAGTATGCAAAGGTAATCAGAATTATACATAAAGAGGTTCTGGCATTTCTGTGATATGAACTCTACACTATAAAGTAGTGCTTTTAGTAAAAAAAAGTGCTAGTAAAATCATACATTAATACAGAATAGTGTTTCACACATGAAGTTCATTGTCATGTTTTCCTGATTCATGCAGTTTAAGAACCATTAGAACAATATTCAACTGTAATATGGTAAAATATGACTTGTTTTTATTATTTCATTTGATAGTTTTTTGGGTAGCAGATGTTCTTATTAATACTGACATGTTATTTCAGTAACCTTTAATCAGAGCCTTCAAAAATGATGTCTGACTGTTATCTAGAGGAAAAGAGGTACTCTTGCTTAACAAAACAAATTTCTCCAAAAAAAATATCATTTGACCCAAGACTGACTTAATAGGGTACAAATGTCACAACAAAGTAAAAATGTTAGTAAGCCAAAACCCAAAGATTGATCAATTGATCTATCTATTCATTTTTTGGTAACCCAATGATAGACTTGATTGTATTGATTAAAAAATCTTTACATTTTACAGGAGTCTGGAATATATTTTATCCATTGACTCATATTAAACATTATTTTTTTAAGATGATCTTAACTCTTGAAGTAAATTCTATTCCTAGAATCCTTCCTTTTATTCTCTCACAAAAATTTAATGAACAATGACCATGTGTTAGACACTAGGCAAGGTGTTGGAAATAACAAAGATGAATAAAAAGGTCTTGCTGCCTAGAGGAGTCCATATTCCATTTTGGTAGACAGGCATGCATATAATTACCATGCAATGAAGAAAGTACATCAGACATATAAATGTGAAGAGAAGAAAACTGAGCTACAGTAATACATAAGAGTATTTTTCTTAATGATTAATATCCTGCAGAGTTGGCTTATGTCATCAAAATAATAAACCTTCCCTTGTGCCCAAAGATTAGTATTGTGAACCTTTAAAACAAATATTTCTCAATATAACTTACACTGTTCTTCTATTAAGATAAATTCAACTTCAAGGACATCTTTCAGAAATAGACATGTTTAGAAAGTGAATTTTAAAAAACTTTACTCCCAAGTGAATATATTAAGTTGCCTCAAATATCTTTTTCAAGTTGAATACTATTTTCCCCAGAGTGAACCCATTAATCTTCACAGTTTTATTGGAAATTAATAGCTCATTAGATGTCCAAGTAACACATCTCCTATGGCACATTAATTTTTCATGGATTAAAACACTGATTTTGCTTCAAGAAAAATTAAAAATACTATTTTAGAAAATTCCATGCAAAAAAATTCTCTAATGGCAGTATTTCATAATCAGTGTCAAAAATAATAGCCACATTTCCACATCTTGAATTTGCAGATTACCGCTTAGCTACTATTTTGCTTTTTTAAGAAAAAGATCAAATGTTTTAAACTGTTACCATAATGAAAACCATGCAGTGATACGTTCGGAAAAGTAGGCCTCTTGGCAAGGACAAATCAGTTAGAAAACTTGCCTAAAAATGCACTCACTTATTTAATATTTTTCTATGACCAACTAGTTATTCTGTAAGTATAAAGTATTTCTCAGTATTCCATAATCTAGGATATAGGACATTAGAAAAAATAATTCATACAATGACATTTTCAAATATCCTCTTTGAAAAAAAGATACTTGGAGAGCTATATAAGCCATCTATGTATCCCTCTCTGATTATTAACTATGTAAAAGTATTGTGCTAGGTGCTCAAAAATGATCTATTAGACATAGTCCCTGCTTTATGGAGCTTGTAATCTGTGACTAAAACAATTGATCCACGGGAGTAACTATATAATTGCAATTATGATATGTTCAATGAAAGAATAGTGCTACGAAACTTTTAATAGAAGGATCTGAAGGTTTCTGGGAAGCTCTCCACCCTCCTGAAAATGACAAATACATTGAGATCTGAAGGATAAGAAGGAGTAGAATTAAAGAATGAAGGGATAAGCATTCCAGATAAGGAAAACAGTGAGAAGGTGAAATCAGCTGAAGTCCAGTAAGAGAGAGGAAAAGAGTAGGAAATGACATGAAAAGGAAGACAATACTGGTTCTAGCATCTTTTGGTTCTAGCATTATACACTTTGCACAGATGGTTATTTAGATGTACTTTTATATGTATCCTGTTTCTTCTATGCAATTGGGTAGTAGTGGATGTATAACTTGGGCTTTGTGGTGACTAGCAAACCCAGGTTCAAATCCTAACTTTGACATACACACTATCCAAAGCTATGCAACTCTGAAAAAAAAAAAAAACTGCTTACTCTTTCTGAACTTGTTTCCCTCCTCTGTAAAATAATAATAACTGTTACTAATGGCTAAAGGTATTAAATCAAATAAAATGTGAGGAGACTAGCACAGATACTGGCCCACAGAAGGCATTCAATAAGCTTTATTCCTGCTTCCTTCCAGGGTTGACTTTATGACAGAGTTTAATCATCAATGGCCTACTAATATGCTGTTAAGTAGTGGGGATCCTTTTCAAAAACAGTACTTAGCTAAATCTCCATCATTATGATATTAAGTAGAACTCTGTTCCATTTGTGTCTCTTTAATTTTTTGATCTTGGCAATTTCAGTTGTTTGTATTACCAGACTCAAAGCAATAGTAAATAAAAGAGTAAGTAAATTGTTAATTAGGTGAATGATTACTCCCAAAAATAATCATTCAAAAATAGTAATAATTAAGGAAAAGCAAAATAATTAAATAATTTTTCAAAATTACAAGGACCTTTGATTATCATTTTTGACTGAAGTTCTTCCCAGATTTACCTTATAGTCTATATGATGTTGTGATTATAGACAAATGTAAACTAATGCTTTTCTCCCAGAGTAAAGCAACAATCTTAATTGTGTAGTCCAACTGAAATGAAAATAATCTTGGGATCTAGATAGGTCCAATACATAAGAACAATGAATAATGATTTGTAGAGGTTAGACAACTATAGTTCTTATAGAACTGACTTAAACTTTTAGGCATATCATTCAAAAAAATAGGCCATAATCTTACAGATAAATTTTTTAATTTTTAGAAATACGGAATCTTGGAAGAGAAGCTAAAAGTAATTTAATTCACCTCCCTTAAGTAATATTTAAATTTTGTTTTTCTTTTACATATGTATATATACACAGATATATACAGATATGCTATAATGGACAATATTTTATATTTGTGAGGCCTGTATAAATACATGGCAAATATGATTATTCCTTATTATAAATATAATATTATTTGAATAAATAGTCCATGCCACAGGAATGAGTCCTCACTGCAAGGTAAATTCCATAAAAATAACCTGGTTAAATTTATTAGTTTTTAAAAATGTGTTTGACTGTCATGGTAGACCCCACTGGGGTTTAAAAACATGAACTGATTTTAGATAAAATATGGGGAGAAACCTACTGGGAACTTCTGTGGAAGTATTCCTTACTCTTTAAACAAACAAAAACAACAAAAACCCCACACACAAGACAGGGATCACTTCCTTTGGCTTGCCTTTATGTATTCTTATGTGAGGACATAATACTTGGAGCTCCGAAAGCCATCTTGTGATCACTGAGAGACAAGCTTAATGCCAAAAGTAAACACACTGATAATTCCAGAAGACAAAATATCTTAATTAGTCCTATAACCACCTAATCTTCTCAATTCTGAAATACAGGGTATGAAATGTTAAAAGTAGTTGGGTTTTCTATTACTTGCAGTTAAAGCATCCTTACCAATACAACACTGGCATCTTCCTTAAATTTCTTCTTCTCCTAGTTCTCGCAGTTTTCCTTCTATCTTTTCTTTTAACCTCCTTTTATTGCTGTCTGTAGAACTCTGTTACCCTTTGATAACCTTATCTGGAGATGGCTCTGAAGAGCCTCAAATTCCACCTATTTTATGATGACTCTCCGATTTATATCTTCAGCACTGACATATATATCCATGCTTTAAACTCATATACCCACTGCTACTTGATGCCTTCAGTGAACTTTTAATAGGCGCCTCAAACATACCATGTACAAAGCCAAATTCTTTATCTTTTCTCTCTTTTTTGGAGAGAGAGCATGCATGCAGAGGGGAGGGTCAAGGGAGAAGAGGATCAAAGGGAGAGGGGAAGACAAAGAGAGAATCTTAAGCAGGTTCCACACCCAGCATGGAGCCCGACGCGGGGCTCAGTCTCATGACCCTGAGATCATGACCTGAGCTGAAACCAAGAGTCAGACACTTAACCGACTGAGCCACCCAGGCACCCTTAAAGCCAAATTCTTGATTCCTCTTTCTCAACCACTATCAACCCTCCCACCCCCTGCAAAAGTTTTATACCTCTCTTGGTTTGCAATTCACCCAATTGCTCAAACCCAAACTCTAGGAGTCATTCCTTAATTTCACACACGTGGCCTGCTGTCTCTATCACCAAGGGGTATATAAAGTCTGTCCAGTGTTTTCCATCTCCATTGTTACCATCTTAGTCCAGGATATTACATTTCTTGCCTGGATTACTCCAACAGCTTCCTAATCAGACTTCTTGCTTCCACTTTATTCTCGTAAAAACTATTTTCCATAAAGACAGCCATCTCTGTAAGACACAGAAGAATGTCTCACCCTAGAATGAAGTCCTCCTTATAGCCCCGTATTTAGGGTAGAATCCAAACTCCTTGCCATGGCCTATAAAGTCTGATATCATCTGGTCCCTCTCACCTTTCTAGCTTCATCTGTAAACTTTTCCAGCTTGTTTACCTGGCTCCAAACATGCTCATCTTGCCTCTGATTTCTAGACAAATGGTGGTGTTTCCTCTGCATCTGATTTTGTATGCTTACTTTACTTTTGTCATACAGGTCTTAGTCAATGAGGAGTTCTCTAACTTTATGCATGAAACTAGCTACTCCTTCAGCACTCAGATTTCCATATTTACCTATCAACCTGCCCTCACTCTGAACTATAACGTACTTGGAAGTATATCATATTTTCTATTCCCACTACTACAACAGGTCTTCAACACACCCTCATTCCTGATATGGACTGTTGCAATAGGCTTTTGCCTTATTTCCTATTTGCATCTTACCTATCTTCTACTTTATCTATATTGCAACAAAAAACAAGCATAAAATTCAAAATCAAATCATATTACTTAAATTTTTAAACCCCTCAATGGCTTCTCATTGCAAATAAAATATCCACTGTGGCCTACATAGTAATATGGAACATTTCATCTCATGCCAAATATGCTGGCCTTCCTAGTGCACATGCAAGTTGAACTCATTTGTACTGTAAGGACCTCGCTCTTGTTCTCTATGCCTGGACATTCTCTTTCCACAGATGAGTACCTAAGTGGCTCCTTCATACCATTCAGGTCTCAGCAGGAATGTCACCGCGTTAGGAGAGGAACTTTCCTGACTACTCTAAGAAAGTGTGCTCCCACACACTTTGTATCCCTTTCCTGTGTTTTCTTCTGCTACATCAAAATTTGAAATTACTTGTTAATGGTTTGTTGTCTGTCTTTCCCTGTTGGAATTTAAGATCCAAGAGGATAGATATGCCGTTTCTCCATTTCCTAGAACAGAACCTGGCATATAGTAGACACATTTGTAGATCAATCAACAAATAGAAAACATTTCTATATTGTAAGTTTAAGTAATTCTTAGCGTAACAATTATCATTTGTATTGAAATACTAAAATTGTAGTTAGAAAAGGAAGCAAAACTGATCATTTTTATTCTGGTTAGGTTTTGAGGTTAGTTTTTTTCCCATTTTGCAGGTAAGGAAACCAAGACTAAGAGGTCATGGGTGCCTTTCCCCAAATCACATTAATAGTAAGTGCCAAAGCAGGATTCAAACAGGTTTGTCTGACACCAAAGCCTAGACATTGTCCACTGTACACATGTAGATGTCTTGGGTAAGAACATCACACAACTGTTTTTCAGTATAAGATCAATTCATTTCACAGATTATATACACACACACAATGTTGCCAACATTTTATTTAAAATCATATTGCTTCATTGCAGTCAATGCTCATCATGAAAGACAGTTCCAGACAGCGACTTAGGAAACCTGAATTCTGATTCCAGCTCTACTATTAATCAGTCGCGGGATCCTGGGGATTCTTTCAGCAGCTTAAAAAGAACAAATGATCCATCCTCTAAGTGTAAGGTACCTCCTATCTCTAAAATCTTACAGCTCTTAGTAGAGAAGAGTGGCCTGGAAAAGACCATAGAAATCTGTTGTAACATCTTGATATCTAATTTATCTCTTGAATGTGAACTGCTTATATATTGATTTGCTCTTCTTGGAAATATACACAGTGGAAAGTTTTCTTGCTTTGATCACTCTTGAAATTTAGGGAGGTAATTAAAAGAATACGGATGCAGAATTTAGGGTTGTCTTGAATAATCTATATTGTTTTATTGTTATCTACTGTTGATTTTCCTAATACTATCAATAGAAATTCTCATTGTATTCTCTTATTGTTTGTAATGGCGTTTCAGTTGATTCGCTTGATATATCTGGGTATACACAATTAGGAATGGTTTTACCTCCTCTTTTACAATTTTATACTGTGTCTTTCTCTTGTCTAATTGTGTTGGCTAATATATCCAAAAAAAGATTAAATAATAGTGGTATATGTGTTACCACTTTGACTTTAGTTGGTATGTTTTAAGTGTATGAAGATAATTTTTGAGCTAAATATTTGACTCTTAAGAAACTTTAATATAAGAATGTAAAATGTACTGTTGAAAGTAAACTGCAAATTGTAGAAGATCCATAGTATGCCATTCATATAAAATGTTAAAATATAAAAACATACCAGAGAATGATTAATATGGTCACATCTGGTAAAAAGAAAGGAAGGGGAAAGGGATGGGGAAAGAATATGCAAAGGGCTTCAGTAAGTGTTACAAGTTATGATTACTGTTATGTTTACAACATTTTATAACAAAATAATTTGATTTGCTAAAAAAACAGAGAGGTGTCTTTGACCAGGTGTCTGGCATAAAGAACATAAGCATGAGTTGAACACACTTTACATTTCGAGTGTATAAATTTCCTGGTATCAGGGATCAGCTCTGTTTGCTGTCCTCTCTACCCTCAATATACTGCATGTAGTAGGTATTCACTAAATAATTACTGAATAAACAAAAGAAGAGTAATTAGAAAGGATTCCCTGTTTTTGTCACCAAAAATGGTTAAGCTGGTAAAAACTATGGGAGAAGTAGTTGTGATGGAGTGATGAAGGATCAGGAAACAAGAATTATATTTTGGCAATATTAAGCTTAAGACAATCTTTAGGTATTCAATGGGAATGTCAGACAAATGTCTGGGTATATGAATTTAGATCTTGGAAGAAGAATTAAGGGCTGGTGTTAGAAGTTTTGAAGTCCTCAACATATAGTTATAAGACAATTTGCAATCATCTAGGGAATAATATGTAAATTGAGAGGAAAAAGGCCTTAAGGACTAAGCCATGGTAATACAACTTGGGTGCAGGTGGAGAATTTAGCTAAGAAGACTGAGAAGGAGTTGCCAGTTTTGTAAGAAGAAAATTAGGGGATGATGGGGTCACAGAAGCCAAGTAAAGAAAATTTTTCAAGAAAGAGGGAATGGCCAATAGTCAAATCATATTGAGAGGTCAGATAATATTCAAACAAAGGCATGACTATTGAATTTGACAAGAAAGAGACTGTAAGTGACCTTAACAAGAATCATTTCAGTGGAGTGGTAGGTATCAAAACCTAGTTGAAATAGTTTAAAAGAGGGAATGGAACATGTCATTTTATACTTCATCCTTCCTCTTTAATTTCAAACATGGATGTAATGATTGCAGTTATAACAGCAATCTGTGAACCATGGTAGAAAAACCAAAAGAATCATGATAAAAATTACTCCTGATCGCCTGGACTCCTGACAATACTATTTCTGGGCTTGTTAAGCATTATGTTTTATATCTTCTATATTAATCAAACCTTTCCTGCAGCATAAAAATATCCTTCTAAAAACAATATGTGGTATATTCTCTATCCTAGTCTCTAAGACTTTCAATTTGAGTAAGAAACAAAATACAGCTGCAGTACTGATTTGCACAAAATTCACTGCATTTACTGTAAATAAGAACATCTTTCAGCATCTCCTTTTAAGTCTGTATGTTCTAGTTATCTTCAAAATGACCATATGAAGCTGAATGTATGTATGAAAGAGAAAAACTTTCAAAGCAGAGATCTATAACTGCTTTTTTTTTTTTAATGTGCCTATATGTTGCTTTATACACCCAACCATAAACAGTTAAATCAGAGTGATCTTCCCAACTTCAATTTAGTGTCTGAGAATTATCACTACATGCCTGTAGCCAGGAGATATATAGTATTTTGTACTGTTTCATTTATTTTTTATAAACATTTCTAATTTTGGAGGAAAAGGAAAATGAAGGTACTCAGTATAGACAACTACTTAGAAGTTGTGTTGTAGTAGTTTGGAAATGAGCAATAGTTGGAGAAAGGATAAGGTCAAAGATAGAGGCTCTGAAAGATTGCAAAGAGATACTAAAACATGTTTGCCAAAGAAAATTTAAATAAATGAAATTTTTCTTGAAAGAACTCAAATATTTCAGTCCTCTGGTATTAGTTTCTAAAATGAAGTCTTGAATCATAACAAAATTATTTGCTTTCAAAATTAATTTTATAATATTTAAATATTCTATTATAGCAATTTTCATGTTTTGACTGTAAAGCACTAAAAACTATGTCATGAAACATACTGTTATAAGTCTAGATTTTCCAATGAAACATTTTAAGATAATAGAATTTAATATTCATGATGAAGAATTTAGGTTCAACATACTCAAGAGCTTACTTGCCACTATTAAAATTTTTTAATATCTAATATGCTTTCATATTTTCCTAAGTTTGCTTTGTAATATAAGTTTAAAATATGGTAATGTATAACATACAGAATAGAATGAAAATAGAAATAAAACAAAAAAATCAAAAGGCTTATAGCATTCTATGACATTAATTTACTGTTTTTAATGAAATAGAATTATGGTACTGTTCATATATCTAATACATGTTACTTTTCAAATTTATTAGCATATTTCATAATGGTAGAAACAAAGCACATAATTATTTTATTAGAAAAACTGGTCTTTAAATAGTTTAAGTATATTACTATAAAATATTGCAAAACTGCTATAAAACTGTGCTAATTGCTTTAGGACAATAGCAGTGTTAAAGCTGGATAAAATAAAATACTTCCAGAAATTATAACAAGTGAATCAGCAACTTTTTATTATCGTAAAATTAATTTGGAAATGCTGAATTCTTTCCAATGAAGAAATTGCCTAAGAGACATTTTGGAAATTTGCTCATTTTCAGTCTAGTTAAGTTTATAGCAGTGATAATGATACCATAGTGGTTTTTAAAATAATGTGAATTTTTCAGATATGAAGGTTTATGCACACAAGAATGTTATTTTCTTCTAGATCCTCAGTGAAATGGCCAGTGAAATCTTTAAAATATGAGAACATAAGCCTCTGACAGCACTGACATCATAACACCCCTCCTACATTCTAGGAATAGCAAAAGTATTTGCCGGGACCCAGCCGACCAGGTTAATTCCCTTGCTACGGGTTTTAACAGTACCTTGGGGGCTTTTCCCATCCCTTCCATCCCATTTGTCTATATTCTCTGATAGACTCTAAGCAAGAATCACAAGGACAGGGTTATATCCGGCCACGGTACTCAGCAATGATTACTGGGCCTTACCCTTATAAAATGCTCAGTACATATTTGATAAATGAAGGCAAGATGAAAAGCTAAAAAGGGATATACCAATATGCTAACAGTGGTAACCTCTGAAAGGTAGGTTATGAGTTTTGTTTTCTTTATCCATTTTTCTGCATTTTCTGGATGATCTTAGTGAACATACATTACTTGTATAATAGAGCAAGATAATAATACATTTTAAAAATGCAGCTATTAAAGTAATCTGCCACGAAATTCCTTACTAAATACACCATAGGTAAGCAGCAATATGAATGTGTATTTATAGAGGATAATATGTGAAGTATTACATCATTAACATAACTATTTCACTTTTTTTTTTTTTTTTGCATTCTAGTGGGTTTTTTTGGTGATTTTGTATAGTGAACATGTGACTACAACAAAATCTTACTATTTTTCCCCCCATCAAACATAAGAGGACCTTCTTTAAGCTAGATTTGTGATAGTGATAGGTTAAATTTGTCATATTATTTTTAATAAAATACTGCACCCTTTATTATATGGAAGATACATTTTCAAGAAGGAAAATGCTGATATTATCTTGGTTATAAGCTTGCTGCTAAAATGATTTAGTTTTCTCTTCCATACAGTATCAGTGTAAGGTCTTTCTTTTCAAGCAATGAATTATAGTGGATACTTCAAACCTATTTTATGTGTATCTCTTAGTTCAGAAAAATGAGAAAACATAAATATTCTATATAAACAGAACACAAGATGGAGATAAAAAATGATCCATTATAGAGCAGTGAATAATTGCAATGTGTATCACTATAAGAAGGGAAAAGGGCATCAAGTATTTCTACCAGCTTTAAATTTGAGGATACCTAAGGTTACTAAGAAAATGTAAATTTTGCAATTTCATGTGTTTGGGATATGCATTTATGGCTCATGAATTTACAATGATAATAAATTTAACAATGTTGTCTATAGCACACTTTGTCAAAATACAATAAAATTATTGGCTTTGATTGAAAAGCATCTGTAAACAAACAAAAAAGTCTAAAAAATCCTAACGTATAAAAATAACCAGTGAAGTTTTTTAAGTAAATTCTTACTTTTACTTTGCCATTTCTGATATCTAGATATTTAAAAGGTAGCCACCGAAATTTTTGTAGGCAAAAATTCTCACAGTCTGATAATTTGAGGAAAACATGCTAATATTGTGGTTTTTTTTTTTTCATGAAGCAGTATTTTTAAATTTTGGGAGACTAGGGGCGCCTGGGTGGCTCAGTCGTTAAGCGTCTGCCTTCGGCTCAGGTCATGATCCCAGGGTCCTGGGATCGAGCCCCACATCGGGCTCCCTGCTCCGCGGAAAGCCTGCTTCTCCCTCTCCCACTCCCCCTGCTTGTGGTATCCCTCTCTCGCTGTGTATCTCTCTGTCAAATAAATAAATAAAATCTTAAAAAAAAAAAAATTGGGGGAGACTACATGGTAAGGAGAAGGAAGTATCAACTAGGAACAGCAGTATCACTAACAAAGTGGTAAGTATAAAAACTTATAACAAGGTGATAAGTATAAAAACTTATAGGAACAATTTCAAATAAGGTTAAAAAATGAAACACAAAAATACCTATTATCAGAGACTCACATACTACACTGATGCAAAATGAAGCTGATAATTTCAAAGAATAAAATTTGTACACAGATTAAACTTCTCTGTAGGAACCATATATCAAATCATGCTCTTAATGAAACTCAGACTACTATATACCACAATGCAAGAAAAAATTTTAAATAACTTATTTTACATCAAAATGGTAAGAAAATATTGTTTTGTCTATATATGCCAAAAATTAGCCGAATTAGATAATCACAGAAGTTATACAATATTTGGGAAATGTGTAGGCACTGTAAGAGATTTAACCACAAACATCCATAAAGGAACACTGATCATCAGTACTATACAGGGCAAAGACTGATGGACTTAGAAAGTCAAAGTCCTTAGCTGGGCCCTGCTAATCATATGGGTCTTTGACAATTCATTCACCAATCTTCTGGAACCCCAGATTTCTTAAATACAGAGATAACCTTGAAGGAGATGAGGTCTAAGAGCATTTGACCAGTTGACTGCAAAGCCAATTCTAGATTTAAATTCAAAGATTCCAACTATTTTAAATGAATGAGAAGTATATTATTATGAATAGAACTCAAGGTGAAGCTGGTATTTTCTTCAAATAACCTTGGGGAACCAATTCTCTTCCTGGGTAAATGCTTTTTAATTCTAACCAACTGAATTTTTAAGGCAGACATTACTTATTGAGGACTTTACTTATCCTGAGCACATCTGAAGTAACTATTGACCTGTTATTAGCAATAATTTAATAGCATGTGAAAAATAACACTAATACCTTGAATTAAAACTTGAGATGCCTAGAAAATACAATATTCATATAACCCTTTGTTGAAAAAATTATGAAATAGTACTGTGCTATAATTCCGTTATTAACCCAGAAAAAAAGAGTCTATACCCAGATTTATACATGATACTATTTTTCTCAAGGAATCTTTCCGACAGTAACAATTATGTAAAGAACTACTGTAAGTTTTTAGGCATTCCTACCTTTGAGTTATGAAAAATCAAACACAGATGCAACAAAATAGCTTAGCTTTGCTCACAAATAGGATAAACAAAAGATTATTGTAATAGTACATCATATCCTATAGAAAATTTTACGCAACTCTCATCAATTCTAGAAACATTTACTATTATCTTTTGTATACCTACTATAACTTTTGGTATGTAATAATAATCACAATGATACATAGTACCATTTATGGAGGATTTAATGGGCCAAGTATTGTGCTAGGCATTCTATATATGCTATTCTTTGATCCTCAGAACATGCCTATTAAGTAAGTTTACTGATGATGACATTGAAACTCAGAAGGGTTAAGGAATTTGCCCAGAGTGTCACAACTACTAAGTGGAGGAGTAGATATTCAAATCCAGGTCTGACTGACCATAAACCTGACACTCCTCAGGCATGTTTCACTTAATTTCAATTTTGTAGAAACAGACATTTATTACCTCACAGATAATAAATATAACAGAAAACATACCGGCTTCCTGACAGTTTCATGACAAGACTGACCATACATCAAAGATGTTTCCCAGGAATTAAACATTTCTCAATGTTGGTAAATAGTTGAAAACAATTTCAGATAATGCCAAACTTTGCAACCTACTGCCATTCTACTGGCATGAAGCCTATCATTTAATCATAAGGTATAGAAATTTCAATCCTATGATATAAAGCTCTTTTAAATCCTAACATTTAAACCTTTTTGCTTGAACTTCTAGTTTCTTTAAGTATTTCTACATAAGATATTCTTGTAGTTTGTGTATCATATGGTGAGAAAAAAATTATAAATCCATAGGTAATCACTGCTGAGCAATGAGAGATCACAACATGAAAGCTTAAAAAAACTGTCTACAAAATTTGGAATGTAAGCAAAATATTACTTCCTCCTAAGTTTTATTTGCTTCTTTATCTGTAATCATATGCCTAGATACATAGCAAAAATATACTGACCTATATATCAGTCTGGATGTACTAGAACAGCAAGTATGTTCTAGTCTAAACAAAATGTGGGTTTAGTGACTTCAGAAAAATCTGGTTTTAATAGTAAAATTTAAGAGAAAAAAATAAGGGTATATCACACATACTAAGGACAGGAAGGTAAGTTTTTTTTTGTTTTAGTGTTCAGTGTGTATATGTATACAAAGGGTGTGTGTACAAAGGGTCTTGGAAATGGCTCTGTAGGGGATCAGTGCGTAGGGATACATGTAGAGTATGTAGGAACATCTGTAGGGATGTATACAGGGGTACAAAAAGATTGGTGTACAGGGGTATGTGTAGAATCAGTATAAAAATGTGTTTAGGGACATATATAGCGATCTGTGTAGAATGGTATGTAGAAATGGGTAGAGAATTGTGGGTCTTCAAATAACTGGCCTCAAGGGCCAGGTCACCCCCATACCCAGACAGGAATCCAGAAGTCAGTGCCATTATTATATGAACTTGCTGATCATAATGATGCATTAGTACATTATTTTTAATAGTACGTACTTTGTATTCTATGGAAAATTTTACTCTCATTTCTAGAAACATTTACTATACCTTTGTATACCTACTGTAACTTTTGGTATCTTTTAAGGTACCTTAATTACCTTTTGTAATTTTTCATTTTTTTGTAATTTCGTTTCTTTCAGAAACAAAGCTAAATGCTTGGTATGTTCCATACATTTGCCTTTTAACATTTTATTTTTTTTTTTTTTTTTTTTTTTTTTTTTTTAAAGATTTTATTTATTTATTTATTGGAGAGCGAGCGAGAGAGAAACAGCATGAGAGAGGAGAGGGTCAGAGGGAGAAGCAGGCTCCCCGCTGAGCCGGGAGCCCGATGTGGGACTCGATCCCAGGACCCTGGGATCATGACCTGAGCCGAAGGCAGTCGCTTAACCAACTGAGCCACCCAGGCGCCCGCCTTTTAACATTTTAAATTACTTACACTTCAGGGTTAATGTAAAATATATACATTCTTCATTTAAATATAATACAACTTTGTAAAATCTTTTAAGTTTGATATCAAACTAAAGGCTGATGATTTCTATTTGTCTTTATTTATTTGAAAGAGAGAAACAGAGAGCGAGCGAGCGCATGCACACTCGAGCTGGAGGAAGAAGGAAAGAGAATCTGAAGCAGACTCTGCACTGAGCCCACCACCGGGCTCGATGTCAGCTCAAGATGATGACCTGAGCTGAAACCAAGAGCCAGCTGCTCAACCTACTGAGCCACCCAGGCACTCTTCTATTTGTCTTTAATTTCCTCTCAATATGAAGTCCATGAGACTGTGACAATTAGTTAACTTGATTATGCTCTCTTACCTGAGTCAATAGGTAAAACTTAAATGGAGAACAGAACTTATAAAATGAATATTCCTATATGCAAATGGTACTAAGTCATGTATTAAATATCCTACAAATGTTAGAAAAAATGAGTATCCATTGAAATAAACACAATGATTCTAAAAGGTTAAATACAGATAAATGCCTTATATTTGATAACAGAAACAACAGATTTAAACATTTTCTCTTAATAGGTCACTTATTTTAAAATTTAATAAATCAGTTCTGTGCTAGGGACAAATTTTGCTTTAAATTATTTTGAAACCAACTCCTTTCTATTGTTAATTGCAGTGCAACTGGAAGAACATATATAAAAAGCTGTTCGCTGGTAAAACAAATTTTTTTTCTTATATAAATGTTGTATATATGAAAACAATTTTTTTTGCAGACAATCCTACTCCCTGAAACTTCTGTAATAAGAATATCTCCAAGGCCTTTGTTTTTATTAGATTTTTAAAACATACTGGGGAAAAAATAAAATATTCGCTCTAAAAACACCATCTTCCCAAAGCTATAAAAACAAGAAAAATAGAACAACCGTATGTTTGCATTTGGTTACATTACTTGGGTTCCAAAATCACTTGTTACAATGGCTTCAAATTCACTTAAAAGGGAGTGCAATTTTTAAAAGTAAAGTTTTTATATTATATGGTTCAAGTCCAGAAGTTTAAATTTTAGTGACTGTGAACTAAGTGAGAATGGAGCTGAATAAAAAAAAAAGTCTTCAGACCATAAACATAAGAAAACAATAAAAAAATATACTACTCTCAGTCTTCGAGTGCTTGTCTCTCAATCTTTTTTCTCAAGATAGTTGATGGAAATACAGATGTGAGATAAATTTTAGAAATTAAACTACTCTTACAGTATTGAGTGTAATATATAGTTTATATGGTAAAACATTTGTTATTGTCATACTTCATTCTGCCAAATATTTGCTTGCTAGGCTCCATAAAACAATGGTTTCTATATTTTCTACAATATCAAATACCTGGTACTGTTAGTTTTTTTTTTTTTTAAAGATTTATTTATTTAAGTAATCTCTATACCCAACATGGGGATTGAACTCAACCCCAAGATCAAGAGTTGTATGCTCTACTGACTGAGCCAGCCAGGCACTCCTACTTAAACTTCTAAAGCACTAATAAGTCCTTAGTTCCTCAGTTTACATGCCTATCTTCCCAATGAGAGAGAGTTACCTAGAGGAAGAATTCTGTCTTGCTCCCATTTTTAAGTAAGCAAGACAAAATGTCTTACTAGCTTTTTAATCTTCATAGCACAGTAATGGCCAGCACAAAGGCATTAATGTTTGTAAATGACAGTCATAAATCATACCCTAGAATTATATAAAAGAATAATATGCATACAAACTAGGATTATAGTAAATACAAAGGTCAGATCATTTGAAAGACTTCAAACAATAACACATAAAAAATGTTAAAAAGGAATCTTATCCTACTGAAATTTATAGATTTATTAAGACTGATGTTTCAATCTCTAAGTAGATATTTATGATTCTGTCTCCAACAATCACAAAATGATCTAGTACTGTATGGATTATTTGTGGATTACTAGAATTTATGGATCATCTCAAATGAAATTTCAAATAAAACTGATTATAATAACTGATGTCACAAGTGAATCTACTTTTTCTTAATTTATTATACCCATTGTGTGCAGGGCACAAAACTGGCTTTGCATAAAAATAATTTGAATAATTACTTTGTAATATTAAGGGAAAGAGCAGGATAACAGTTGTTTATGCTAGTGTTTCTCAACTGTTTTATTAGTATCCCGCAGTCTTTTTAGAATTTTTTCCTTAATGCCTCCCCATGAAATTTTAATGCCACAGATACACTGTATATCTGTTTATGTGCTGTATGTATAGCTAGCTGTACTTTATATAATAAAAGGAGTTAAGCTTTATGCTTAAAAAGAGTTTAACTTTTTGATACAAGGTTATGAATGATTAAATATAAATTTTTATCATTTCGTAATTTAACAGAAGTTAAAAATTAGAAGTTATTAACATGGAACTTAACTGTGTAACTATAACTGCTGAGTAATTTATTTATATAAATTATATGCCAAAAAAATCCTATTAAAAAATGGGCAGAGGACCTGAATAGATATTTTTCCAAAGACTGACAGATAGCCAACAGATTCATGAAAGGATGCTCAACATCACTGATCCCATCAAAATCAAAACCATAATCAGAGATCACTTTACACCTGTCAGAATGGCTAAAATAAAAAAGACAAGTGTTGACAAATATATGGAGAAAAAGGAACTCTCATGCATTGTTGGTGGGAATGTAACTGGTACAGCCACTACGGAAAACAGTATGGAGGTTCCTCAAAAAACTAAAAATAGACTTTTTTTAATTTACCCAAAGGAAAAAAAAAAACCAAAACACTGATTCAAAAAGATATATGTACCCCTGTGTTTACTGCATCATTGTTTACAATAGTGAAAATATGGAAGCAACCTAGGTGTCCATCAATAGATGAATGGAAAAAGAAGATGTGATACACACACACAATGGGATAATATTAGCAACAGAAAAGTATGAGATCTTGTCATTTGTGACAACATGGACAGACCTAGAGAATACTATGCTAAGTGAAACAAGTCAGACCTAGAAAGACAAATACCATAAATTTCACTTATATGTGGAATTGTAAAAAATACAAATGCATAAACAAATAATAAGCAGAACTAGACCTATAAATACAGAGAATAAACTGATGGTTGCCAGATGGGAGGGGAGTGGGATAATGGGCAAAATGGATGAAGGGGATTGGGAGATAACAGGCTCTCAGTTACGGAATGAGTAAGTCACAGGGACTGAAGGCACAACATAGGGAATAGTCGATGGTGCTGCAAGAGCACTGTATGGTGCCAGACGCAGCTACACTTGTGATGAGCAAAACATAATGCATACTCTGGTCAAATCATGATGTTGTACACCTGAAACTAATGTAACACTGTGTCAACTATACTTTAAAAATTTGTAAAACATTACAAGATTTAAAAATTAAAATGTCGTTACATATAAACATGTTAAGAATGTAAAATTCTTTTACATGTAACAATGTAAAATCAAGTCTTAAGTCACTCAAACTATTATATTTCCAGCAAAAGTAACCAAAAAAATTAAGTAGGTCTTAAAATTTTAGTGAACTTTAGGTTTCACTTGATGAGAGAATATAAATAGCTGCTAAATAATCATTCATATATTGTCAGTATGTTCTCATTTCAGCAACTGATATAATTAATGATGGATTAAATAATTTTTGTAATATTAAATAATCTATTTTTATTCATTCTCAAAGCCTGTTATACACAAAAGCACTGAAGATCAAACATAAACAACATCCACAAGACAGCCAATAGCAGCCAACAGGCACGTGTAGCCACCTTGTGTGAAATAACTTCAAGATCAAGCAATTGATAGAATGTCATGTGATCATAACCATCTGTTTCATTGTTCTGTATTACTGATCATTATACATTTTATATATTTTTTCATGAATCTTAATGACAGTACTACTTGTGTGATACCCAAGAAAACCTGAAAGCAATTAAATACTAAGAGTAAGATTTTATCAGAAAAGGTTGAAGAGTGGAGGGTCACAAACCCTCTTTTGTTCTTACTCCTGTGAGAACCAATTTTTGCCCCCTTGGAGCAACACTGCCTCTAATGGGAATGCATGGCATATGTCATATTATGTTAAGATTTTTAAAAATACACATAGAGGGGCGCCTGGGTGACTCAGTCGTTAAGCGTCTGCCTTCGGCTCGGGTCATGATCCCGGGGTCCTGGGATCGAGCCCCGCATCGGGCTCCCTGCTCGGCGGGAAGCCTGCTTCTCCCTCTCTCACTCCCCCTGCTTGTGTTCCCTCTCTCACTGTGTCTCTCTCTGTCAAATAAATAAAATCTTTAAAAAAAAAAAAATACACATAGAAAAAATAACAAAATGCGAGCAATGGTTATTCCCTGAATGATTTTTATTTTCATCTTTCTATATTATTCTATAATAAGCACGTACTGCTTTATAATTTTCAAAAGAGTAATTAAAATAATTATGGCCATGTTTATTATGGTCAGAATTAGATTAACCATAATCTTTTTGTCTTAATACCTTACAAGTTATCTAGACAAGCTTCACTGAAGAAACTACAGAATATGAGAGTACAGTCTCATATATCTAAACCTATGTTTATATACATTTACAGACATTTTTAGCTTAGATAGCCAAAACATTTGCAATGTACAAGTGTGATACATATGGTAAAGATGGTAAATGCTCTTCTCACAGTTTCATCATTTTGGGGCACCTAGGTGGCTCAGTCAGTTACGGGTCTGCCTTCAGCTCAGGTCATGATCCCAGGGTCCTGGGATGGAGCCCAGAGTCAGGCTCCCTGCTCAGCAGGGAGTCTGCTTCTCCCTCTCCGTCTGCCCCTCCCCCGTTCATGCTCTTTCTCTTGCTCTCTCTCGCTAATAAATCTTAAAAAAATTTTTTTCATCATTTTCTAGGATCTATAATAATAGCATATGACAAAAGACATGCTCATCCTCCATGTCTTTTTTTTTTTTTAAAGGGTAAAAGTTATTACCATGCAAAGGATTTAAATACAAAAAAGAAAAATGTAATCCATTTTACTCATGAATGCTGACATGAAATTTCTGAAAATCTGGCCTCATTCATAGTACAAAATACTTTACTATGGTAGTTATATTATTTGTGGGTCAAAAAATGTTCAAATAAAGAGAGAAAAACAGCCCACAAAGGCCAAAAGCCTATGGATTTTTTTTGAGCCCAAATAAAACTGAAGAGTTCTAATTCCTTTCAGCTTGCATCTTGAAAAAGATTAAATGCTGACAGAACTAGTTAGCAGCAGCATTGTCACCACGGCCTACAGTACATTTGTCCTTGTGGCAGTTACAGCCTCTGCCAACTGTACCCAGCCTCTCACTAACCTTAATAGAGATGTGATGAAAAATCAAGAAATGCAAATAGAACTGATTTTACGAAGACAGGACAAGAAGTTAGGTCTGAAATGAGATGATGAAACATTTAAACTGTTGTCAACAATGCTACTTATGTGAGGCAAAGCTTACCAATTATTATTTCTGCCATTCTGCTCCCACCTGTGTTTTTTAATACCAGTTGACTTTAACAAACAAGTGTCAATGTATCATAAGTTAATTCTTTATTAGTTTTCATGTATCATCCTTTACCTTGGTCGGCTGGCTAAAAATTATGCAAGCTATAAATTAGCTTTAAACAAGCTTTGAATCAGGTTAGAACTCGTTTTCGAATTAAAGAGCCTTCAGTATATTACAAGTTGCTGTCATTTTATTACCTCAATCAATTCTGTGTGGCCTGAGGTGGAAGAAAATGAATGCTGTCTTCATTTGCAATGGGTTTATCTCTTACAGCAGGCTCTGGAAACACAACCACAGCAATGAATTGAAAGCTAAAGTTACATTTAACATTACCAATGCAGGAAATTGTGCTCCTTAACAAAGTTGGACTTGAAATGGAAAAAAAGACATTTCTTTACCGTGAAAAATGTACAAAATATTAACACTTGCTTAAACTTAAATTTTTATGGAGTCTTTTAAAAATTATAGTTATAGCCAACATTCTATTAAAATAATTTTAGATGGTCCTCAAATGAAGAAAAAAATGAAAACAAGGCATGTGCTGTTCTCAGTGTTTTGGAAATAGACAGAAAATATATATATATTTCATCTTTATCTTAGTGAAAAATCATTTCATTTCTTTTTCTTGTGGACATGCAACTAAATGGAAGAGTGAATCAGGTACTGGTCAGGCTGACATTGTTATCAGACTCTAAAACACAGATAAAATAGCCCCCAAAAGCCCTGATGAGTAGGTATTATTACTGTCTCCATTTTAAAATGAGGAAATGAGGCAGAGAGATTAAGTCACTTACCCAAATTTATACACTTACCTAGACAATATGATTTTGAGTCTGTTCTTGAAGCAGACTATTTGACTAAAATTACAGGAACACTGAGAACATCTAAGAGACTAATTTCTCAGGAAACATTGTGCCAGAAGTAATGACGGACACTGATGACACAATAAAATCAAGTTTACAGGCCTTAGAAGGGTATGCCAAGTGAGGAAAGAGGTGGGTTCTAGTGCCAGTACACAAAGAAATCAGGATATGTATGTGCAAGTGTTTATATAATGCAAGAATTAGTCTTTTGACAAAGACTAATGGAACATTAAGTTTTGTTGTTTTTTTTTTAAGATTTTTTATTTATTTATTTGACAGAGAGGGAGAGACAACAAGAGAGGGAACACAAGCCGGGGGGGGAGGGGAAGAGGAAGAAGCAGCCTTCCCGCTGAGCAGGGAGCCCGATGTAGGGCTCAATCCCAGGACCCTGGGATCATGACCTGAGCCGAAGGCAGATGCTTAACTACTGAGCCACCTGGGCACCCCAGAATGTTAAGTTTTTTAAGGGCCAGATTCATGTCTGATTTTTTTTTTTCAAAGATTTTATTTGAGAGAGAGCATGAACGAGAGGGAGCGAGAGGGTGAGAATGAGCAAGAGAGAACAAGGCGCGGCGGGGGGTGGGGAGAAGGGCAGAAGGAAAGAGAGAAGCAGACTCCCAGGGAGCCTGACATGAGGCTCGATCCCAGGACCCTCAGATCACGATCTGAGCTTAAGGCAGATGGAGCCACCCAGGCAGCCCAATGTCTGATTATCTTAGTATATCTCAAGCACCTAGTACAGTGTGTAGCATATCTTTTGAATATGATACAGATTTTCATTCAATAAAATCAGGTTATTGTTGCAGACATATTGGTAGGGCCATCAAGAGAAAGAAAAGACCAGTAATATTTCTTCTTAATTTATGTACAAAAAATATGAACTGGACATTTTCTTTCAGATTAGTTTTACCCTCTTAGACAACCCTGGTGTTTTTCATTCTGGAGGAAACAATTTCTTTTTAATTTAAAACTGTATCTCTATTCCAAAGAAATATACTACAAATAATCAAGAGGTACTCATAAATGTTAACAGAAATTCTCAGGGAACTAGACAGGAATAGCAACTATTCCTAAGAAAAGGTATTATTTTAAATTTGCTGAACAGATATTTTCTTATGTCTCTTACTCTAGGTCTTTTATGCATATCTGGGTCATGGCTGGCAGAAATTTATGTTTCAGACATCATTTGTTTTTTCAACAAATAGCCTTGGGCATCTAAGGCAAAAAGTAGACCCTGCACTACTTCTACTGCCATTCAGCAAAATAAAACTTTAAAAAATAATTTTAATAACTAATAGGAAATAAGCTAGCAGTGAAGAAATACTAGAAGCAATTTTAAATCTATCTTAGAAAAAATTATATATAACGCTGAGACTCCTTGTCTTCAAGAAAGTATGAAAGAAATACTCTCTGCCATACATGTTTGTAATCTAGCTGGTAAAAAGAACTTAGACATAAAAAGATGAATAAGAATGCAAAGAAACATCTACTAAATGCCAAATGCACAGTCTAGCAAAGAAATGAAAAAGAAATTCAGTCTCGTCCTAAAGATTATAGAGAAACTGGAACTTAAGCTGAACAATTAATTTAAAAAATACACTCATACTTATAAGAGAGAGAGCAGAGTGAAGCAGGAAGGGAAGAGGAAGAGAAAGGGAGACAGAGCTATTTGGAGTATTAGTATGGAGGCAGATTACAGATGGCCTTGGAAGTCAGGGATAAAACCCTGATGTCTGTCCTACAGTATGGACAACAGAGAACTCCTTCCTGGAGTTTTTAACCTAGAAAGACATGTGAAAAATGGTCTTTCAAAAAGACTGATTTGGAAAAGACTGTAGAATGACTTAATGAGAATAGAAACCTAGATTCTGAAGAGAAAGGTGATTTGGGGAATAAAGAACAAAAGTAAACAACTCGGAGACAGGAAATAAGAGACTAAGGTAGGGAAAGTAACAAAGTTTGAATTAGGAAAAGCATGAAGGACTATGTCAGGTTGAGAGGAGATACGATGGGGATATGGGCCCTTTTCCTCAATGATGTTAAGAGACAGAGTCATCTTGAAAAAATGAGGGTGCTGGACATAAAACTGAGACTTGAGATATGTGGCAAAGATTTGATATAGCTGCTATAAGAAATTTGATAAGGAGCTCACATGTGAACCTAAGTTCATAAATTCCTCCAGTTATTTCTGGCCAGAAAAAAAACAAAAAACAAAAACAAAAAACAGTTACGATGAAACAGTACAATGGATCCAGAGAAAGCTGGGGAATTATAATAGAAGGCTCTAATTTTTTTTTTTTTTTAAGATTTTATTTATTTGACAGAGAGACACAGCGAGAGAGGGAACACAAGCAGGGGGAGTGGGAGAGGGAGAAGCAGACTTCCCGCGGAGCAGGGAGCCCGATGCGGGGCTCGATTCCAGGACCCCGGGATCATGACCTGAGCCGAAGGCAGACACTTAGCTGACTGAGCCACTCAGGCGCCCCGGCTCTAATGTTTTTTTGGAAGTGTAATATTAAATGCCCAAAAAATAGTTAAGTAAGGGGAGAGGAATAAAATCAGAAGGAAGATGAGGGCCTAGGGGTCTTGAGGAGTTGAGGAACTAGAAGAATGTATTTGAAGAAGTAGAAAAACTAAGAAAAAGATCATGAGTTGAGTCATGGTGACAGGGTATTTGACATACAATAAAGGATTCATGGGATGGGTGAAATTTTCTCTATCATAAACAGTTTGAAATTTCATTTTTGTAAAGATATGCACTGATAAAATATTTCAAAAAATATTTACGTCCAAGTCTCACACATATAAAAATTGGTCTGGCAACTCATCAAAGAAGCCTGAAGACAGCATAGGTGAGACAAGAGAGCAAGGATTTCTTTAGAAGAGGCAGTTTAAAGGGAGTCCCTATATGAGAGGGATTTTCTGAAAGGTACTCAGAGAGTTGCCCCTAGAAGTCTGAGGGTCACAGAGACGGAATGGTGACCCATGTCTGTCTAGCCGTAGTGCCAGAGCAGCGGAGAAAAAAGATCAGGGCCACACGCGGAATGACTGCTTGCCTGAGCCTGCAGGGCAGGGGTGTGTGTATATGCGCTTATCTTAGGAATAATAATGAGATGTGAAAGAGAGCAAGATTCTGGTTATCTAGGAAGGGATTTAGCCAGAGGACAGCCTAGTGGGAATGAGGTGAGACCAAGCAAAGAGGAAACAAAAAGAACTTAAGTTCTAAAAATGAGTTTTAAGTAAGGAGAAGGCATCCATCTCTCACTCACATCAAAGGAACTGCAGGTAGACAAGCCATAACAATGAGAGATCACCAAAAACCCACAAAAGAAAGCAGGGAAAAGCATCAAAGTCCAGTATGGCCCCCATCAAACTATAGCTTTTCCAGTTTGAAGCAGACCTCAGCTGGGGAGAGGAGAAGCTTTGAACTTGTTGAGAGAATGAAGCCTTGACATTAAACTAGACTGGATTTTTTATATTAAAAAAAAAAAGACTATTAATACCTTAAGGAGACTGGAAAAGCCATGAGGTATGTCCTAGAGTCACTAGAGAAAAGAAGATCCAACACAGCTTGTTAAAGGCCCTAGGAAGAAAGAATTAAGTTGCTTTCTGTTTGTGTCTTGTCTTAAATTTTTAAAAAGATTTTTATTTATTTATTTGTCAGAGACCGAGAGAGGGCACAAGCAGGGGAAGCGGTAGGCAGAGGGAGAAACAGGCTCCTGCTGAGCAAGGAGCCGGATGCAGGGCTCGATCCTAGGACCCTGGGATCATGACCTGAGCCGACAGCAGCTGCCGAACTGACTGAGCCACCCAGGTGTCCCTGTTTGTACCTTGTCTTAAATTCATGAACAAAATTTATTTATGTCTGAATAAAAATGAAAGACTAGTATTTTAAAAATAGGAATCTGGATAGTCTTTAAAGCATTTAATATGGAGAACAGGTAAGACCACTTCTATTGTCTTATATACTCTTCACTTAAAATTAATTTGAAGAGTTTTTATTTAAAGGTGTTAATTGCAGACTGTAGGATTTTTTTTTTTTCAAATTGCTATGATGAGTAAAAAAATAATAATATTAATTTAAAAAGCAACTAACTAGGGGCGCCTGGGTGGCTCAGTCGTTAAGTGTCTGCCTTCAGCTCGGGTCATGATCCCAGGGTGCTGGGATCGAGCCCCGCATCGGGCTCCCTGCTCTGCGGGAAGCCTGCTTCTCCCTCTCCCACTCTCCCTGCTTGTGTTCCCTCTCTTGCTGTGTCTCTCTCTGTCAAATAAATTAATAAAATCTTAAAAAACAAGCAACTAACTATATTTAACCCTATTAGAGAGGTTCTTATCCTAGGGAAGGTTTTTACTGATAAAAGACCACAAATACATAGAGTATTCATTACACCTTAGGGGAAAAATGAGGATGGAAGAAAGAGTAGGGGAGAAAAAAACTGGGGCATTTTGGAACAGCTAAATCATAAAGAAAGTTTATCTCACTGCAAAAATTAGATTCATAAGTAGTAGACTTGGGAGCACTCAAAAAAAAAAAAAGGAGGGAATAAGATGGTCCTTAATATAGTCATTATGCTGCAAACAGGTTAAAGCTTCCACATTGTCATTAAATGTCACAGGGAAAAGACAGACAAAAGACAGTGTCTAAATTATACAGCACTTCACCTTCTTGTAAAAGAGGAGAATGTTTTCTGAAAATATCTATTTCATTCACAATCCTAAAATGACTTGAAGTAAGGAAAAATTAATAAGTGATAAGTAAATTTAATGACTGGATACTAGAATACATTTTAAACTGAATTATTAAGCAATGATTTCTGTTGTTTTGTGGGATATATGTTGAAACTGCTGCATTAAAATAAGGAAATAATGCTGAAATATCTTATATTCATGACTTGCTTTAAGCTATCTATCTGTGCTTTGGAAACTGATTCACAAATATCTGGTAATGTAAATCTAGAAATCTGATCTAGAAACAGAATTTACACAATACTATATATAATGTCTTTGAAAGTTGAGAAAATAGTGTAGTCCCTTAGGAACACAAAAGTGAACTGATAAAAATGCACTGATGCAGCCTGAACTTTTCAAAGTGATTCTTAAAAATTGTAACCTCTATATGCATACTTTAAAGATTTCAAGCCAGCGAACCAGATAATCATTTGTAGCCATTATTGAAGGTACATTTAACAAAAAACCAACTTAACTTCAATGAAGATATAACACTACAACATAAACCTTTAAGAAACCTTCAGAGAAAACATTAAAATAAATTGCATCTTAGGTGACCAGAGTTTAAATTTAGCATATGAATATAGTTCACAGGAAAAAAAGAGAATATATTAATGCTAAAAAAACCTGTAGAAGTCTGAAATCACAAAAGAACATAGATGGCTGTGCTAGGTCATAGGTAGAAATACAGCAGAACAACACAGTTACACATATGGATCTTTATCTGTCAAGGGGCAGGGGAAGATATTTTTTAGCTATAAATTAGGTAATAATTTCATACTCTTTAGCTGACAAAAAAATTAACAAAAGAATTAATCCAAATGAATCTAAATTGCATAATTAGTATTTGATCCACTTATAAGGTATTGTTTTTGAATAAGAGGAATTTTTTCTGTAAAAGAATGCTGATATTTAAAAAAAATATATAAAACCTTCCAGTTTGTACACAAAATGGCTGACACTGCACAAATCCTAACATTCTTAAACTATCTTTGCAAAGAAACTAAATGTGGCTGCTTTTACTTTCTTTTCACAGTACAGGTTTTCAAACTTCACAATTAATGACAAATATTAAGATACAGTATTTGATTCAGCAAAAATATAGTACTTACTGCCTAATGAAAAAATAATACAAGAGATTAGATTCTGCTGGGTCTATATAAATCATCCATATTGTGAAGTGGTAACTCCCTTAACAAAGATAATTATTTCGTTCAATTTTTATGAAGAAAGGGCCTTGAGAAGTTACAGTCTATATTCTACACCTTACAGTAGGACCATCTTTAATTAATTCATCTGTTTTAAGAATTACCTCTAGGCTTTATTCATTCCACTATTCACTAGAAAACATCAAAACAGATCCTACTTAACAATAAAGGTATTTTTCCTTTTCCTATTATAGTGGTGTTTATTTATAATACAAAATTATCTGAGTTTCTACATTATGAAAATTTACAATGACTTCAGGAAAAAATCTAATTTGAGAATCACATGCAACAAAGAATAGAAAATACCTATTTCAATATAGGAAAGCAAGTTCCTAAAGCACAGACTCCAGAATCAGGCAGATCAGGGTCTGAATCACCGTTATACCACTTAGGTGTGTAATCCTTCTCTGAATCTCACTTTTTTCCCCACACAAAGGAGATAAAAACAGTAACTACTTTAAAGACTGTGGTGAGGAATAAATGAGATGATACATTTTAAGTGCTTAAATAATGCTAGGCATGTAGAGGTACTCAATAAATGTTAACTGCTATTATTTCTAAAATTATACTTTCTTATATTAAAGATGGTCAGTGTTTTGACCCAGAAATTACACCAAGAGTATATCTGTGCAAAGAAATGTACAGTACTGGGACGCCTGGGTGGCTCAGTTGGTTAAGCGACTGCCTTCGGCTCAGGTCATGATCCTGGAGTTCCTGGATCGAGTCCCGCATCGGGCTCCCTGCTCGGCAGGGAGCCTGCTTCTCCCTCTGACCCTCCCCCCTCTCATGTGCTCTCTCTCATTCTCTCTCTCTCAAATAAATAAATAAAATCTTTAAAAAAAAAAAAAAAAAAAGAAATGTACAGTACTAAAAAATGCGGTTAAAAAAAAATCTGGTTAGAAAAAAGTATCTAACATCATGGAAAATGGTCACATACACAGTTACATTAAAAAAAAAAACCCGTTATATGACAGAATATATAATATGATTGAAATTTTTAAAGAGTAGGTTGTAGTAGGATATACTACTGGAACATGAGCAGAAATGTGATGCCTATAGGTACTATAATTGCAGGTAATTTTCAAGATTTTATTTATTTGAGAGAGAGAGAGAGAGAGCAAGTGGGGGGGCGGAAAGGGAGAAGCAGACTCCCCACTGAGCAGGGAGCCTAATTCCCGGGGCTCGATCCCAGGAACCTAGGGTCATGACCTGAGCCGAAGGCAGCCATTTAACAGACTGAGCCACCCAGGTGCCCCTGTAGGTAATTTTAAAGATTTTTCTTTATGTTTTTTAAAATTTTCCAAATATTCTATAATGACCATGTAATTTGTAAGAAACTAAAAAAAACACAATGTATGTAATTTCTTTTCTGATTCCAATTTTCTCCAGAAAAGCTGAGTCAGAGAAAATTCAAAAATAAAGAGAAAAAGACAAGCATACATTTTTTTAAAGATTTTATATGAAGAATGTTAATTATATTAAAAACTGCTATTTTGAATTATTATTCTCTAGCTTTAAAGTTAAAGAAAACTCAAAGTCTGACACCTCAATTACAGCATATTTAAGCATATGTCCAGAACAATATTTCACTTGGAGATCAAGTTGATAAGAATTCTCCTACTTAGATAAATTGCTATTTAAACTTTGTAGTAATTCTTTTTTGTTTTTTTCCCCAACTTTACTGAGATATAATTGACATATAACACTGTGTACATTTTAAGGTGTGCAACGTGTTGATCTGATACACATATACCGCAAAATGATTACCACTACTGTGTTGGTTAACACATCCATCATGTCACATAATTACCATCTCTTTTTTTGTGATGAAAACACTTAAGATCTACTTTCTTAGCAACTTTCAAGTATATAATACAGTATTGTTAACTATGTTACAATGCTGTTCTTTAGATCACCAGAATTTATTCTGCGTTCCAAGTGATTACACCATTTTACATCTTCACCCAAAACTCACTGCTCCTCCTTCCTGTTAGAAGTTGCTACTGTAAATGTTTTTAGTTTTTCCTCAGTAGACTACTAAATAGTGGAAATGGCCAACTAAAATTTGGTGAATTTATCACTAAATTATGTCTTAATTATTAGGCAAAGGGTAATATTTAATTTTTTTCAAAGGATAATATTTTAGAAGACAGAAAGTCTCTCTTGATGAACATTAACTCAGAAAAAGTAGATGGACTGGGGCACCTGCGTGGCTCAATTGGTTAAGTGTCTGCCTCTGCCTCAGGTCATGATCCCGGGGTCCTGGGAGCCTGCTTCTCCCTTTCCTTGCCGCTCCCCCTGCTTGTGTGCTTTCTCTCTCTCTCTTTCTCTGTGTGTCAAATAAATAAATAAATCTAAGAGAAAGAAAAAGAAAGAAAGAAAGAAAGAAAGAAAGAAAGAAAGAAAGAAAGAAAGAAAGAAAGAAAGAAGAAGAAAGAAAGGAAGAAAGAAAGAAAGAAAAAGAGGAAGGGGAGGAGGGGGAGGAGAGAGGAGAGGGAGGGGAGGAGTGAGGGAGGGAGAGAGGAAGGAAGGGAGGGAAAGAGAAAGAAAAAAGAGAAGAGAAGAGAAGAGAAGCAAAGAAAAGAAAAGAAAGAAAAAAAAAAGAGAGGAGTTGGACAGCTTCAGGTTGGATCAGCTTTGGGTATGGATGCTGTCACCTGCAAAGTAAGAAAAGAAGACTACAAAAAGAAGCCAAAGAAGCCTATCAAAAAGACCAAAGATATATATGGTCTCCTAAGAAGGGAGAAAACCAGGAGAAAATAAGTTCACTGAAAGGGGGGAAGGCCATTTGTAAAAAGGAGGAAGTAACCACCACTATTAACTGCTGCTGCGAAGAAGAAAAAAGATGAAGCAGAGTAATTGAGGAAGATGCTGCATGGGAGCAAACTGAATTTATAGCTCAGAGAAGATCCTTAAGATGTTGCTGAGCAATTCCAGAAATTGGAAAAAAGAAAGGGAATATGGTATATTAGTAACCCAGGAATGCTAGTGTAGTGAACCTGAATCAGGTTATCATCAGTCTACCTTGAATCTGCCTGGGGGGTTGAAAGACAGTCTATAGGCACAATAAATGAATACTTGAAGTAGAGACAAAACTAAGGAATTTAAAAGAAATTAGGGTCAAAAGCAGTGGTTCTTAAACTTTACTTATCACCTGTGGTGCTTATAAAAATGCTGATTCTTGAGCACCATTCCAGAAATACTGATTTCGCAGGTCTGTATGGGCCTTCCAAATTGCATATTTAACAGTACTTTAGAAGATCATGGTGCAGGTGGTTTGTAGGCTTTGAGGAAAAATCACTGGCATTTGGGCTATGTGAATTGACGAGTGATGAAAATGTCAAATTATGATGTAAATCAGAAGACTGAAAAATTTTTGACAGAGCACAAGAAGGAATAAAGTGATGTTCACTTAACTTATTAAAGTTTAGTGAAAGGTAGTTCTGAGTCCCTATCAAAATAAGAACTGAAGCTAATAATTTAATATGGAGCAGGACAGGGCTAGGCTAGGGCCATGGCAAGACTGTGTGGACCACAGTCTTATAATTTGCCTTACTTAGCATTCTACCAATGGAAAATAAGTTAAAAGCAGCATATATGATATTCCCAGAAAGTCAGACACCCATTTTTTAAAGTAACATGAAGGTAACAGAGAAATTTATATGCTATGACTAAGGAAGAATATATTATTAAAGGTTTCCACTGGAAATCAGGGGAGTGGTGGCAGAGAGGAGAAGAAATACGGGGTGTAAAGATAGGGGTCTGAAGAATTTACATGTATAAATCTCTACCCTTTGACTCATACATGTAAAGCACATATTGAGATCTACTTTTCCAAAAGAAGGACATTAGTAGCATCTGAGAATGAGTACAGATTTCTTTACTGAGGCTTTTCGCAAGGGCACCTGGGTGGCTCTGTCAGTAAAGCGCCTGACTTCCGCTCAGGTCATGACCCCAGGTCCTGGGATTGAGCCTCATGCCTGGCTCCCTGCTCAGTGGGAAGTTTGCTTCTCCCTCTCCCTCTGCCCCTCCCCTTGCTTGCGTGCTTGCATGCGTGTGCTCTCTCTTTCAAGTAAATAAATAAATCTTAAAAAGAAAGAAAAAAGAAAAAAGAAAAAAGAATGAGGCTTTTGCTTGGCATAAATGAAATAAGACATACTGAAGGGCACCTGGGTGCCTTAGTTGGTTAAGCGCCTGACTCTTGATTTCAGCTCAGGTCATGATCTCAAGGTCATGGAATCAAGCCCTGCGTCAGGCTCCATGCTCAGAGGAGATTCAACTTGAGATTCTCTCTCTCCCTCTCCCTCTGCCCTTCCCCCCCACTTGTGCATGCACTCTCTCTCAAATAAATAAAATCTTTAAAAAAAAAAAAGACATATTGTTGTTAAGACTGATGAATCACAGACCTGTACCCCTGAAACAAATAATGTATTATATATTAATTTAAAAAAAGACATATTGAAGTCACATAATCATGTTATGAAATTCCAAATATGTTTACACAGTATGCCCTAAAAGTTAATAACCTTAATTTCCAGGCTTTACAAGGAATGTGAAAGACTAGTCCATAACCTTCTACATTTCCATCCTTAGGAGTTTTCAAACATTTAGATGATAAAAGGATGTGTTGCTGATACATGCCTGTTCTCTATAAGTCATTCATTAGGCTTGATGAAATCTTTTATTATCAAAAACTTTATATACTTTGACAAAGTAAACTCATAATTATCTTACACCTGTCTTCAATCGTTTAATTTTAAATTTCATTTTATTTACTTCTTATTTTGATTTCAGTTTCAGGTTTATAGTTTTCATGACCTTAACCAGGAAATAATACCCCTCCACAGTCTATGGGAAATTTCTTGAGTATTTCTTCACCTATTAACAAAATCTATCTTTAGTTAAAAACAAGTTTCTTTTTATACCCATACCAATTACATTTTTTTTATTATTCAATTCTTGGTAGAACCAGTGTTTTAAATATGACAGTAAACCTTTACTTTCTAAATAATATGCCTTCTACTTATAAAATAAACACACCAGTGTATCGATCTGTGTGAATCACAGAGGACCGTAATTCTATATTCAATGTGAAACAGTCATTACCATCATTATTAAAAAAAACTATGTGCTAATGATACACAATAGACAGAAAAAAATACCTTATGGAATAGTATAATATGTAAAAAAGTTTAGAGAGCCATAGGTGCCTTAGTTTAAAAAGCAGATGAATTAGAAAGATAGCTTTCATCACCTCTTAACTCTAGCAAGAAATTAAAACAATGGACTTTTTTGTGAATGGAAATGTTAGACATGACCTTACTCTGTTTAGTGTGAAACTCTGAAAGAGGCAAGAAAAGATTTATACTTGGTACGTGAAGACAAAAAATAAAACAGAAAACTGCTCTTCAGATTACTTTTTAAAAACATTTCTTACATTAGAAAATCAGAACATTAGCACTAGTTTTGAACTTTTCTCTCTGTAACTAAAATTATTGTTTAAGAATAAGAAGAGATATCTATTATTCCAAGTATTGCCATTAAACCTTTCACAAATAAGCAACCTGAAGCTCACTGAACTGAAGCAACTTGCTAAAGGTCACAAGCATCATAAATAGTTAATATCTGGACCCAGTCTGTTTCTTTTCAAAGCTCATAAAGCTCTTTATTCTACAATGTATTGCATACTTTGACTTTCCCTATATTTTAAATTACTGTTTTGTTACTCAACAATGCTTCAAATTATAAGAAATTCCATAAACTTAATGGCAAATTTTTAAGAAATAAAGAAATGTTTTGACTTAAAAATACAAACTGCTTATAGACACACACCCTAATTTCAGAAATGTCAAAAAATGAACATGTTAAAATGTAAGTAACATGGCATAACACTCTGGCTATGTCCTCGACCCCTAATCTACAATATCTTATCAATCTTGGTAAGGATTCTATCAGAACATCTAGATTAGAATAATTAAATATATTTGAGTTCAGAACTCAATTCCATTAACTTTCAGAGTCATTCTTTGAATTTTCTCAGCTTAGTTTTGAAGAAGTTTTACTTGTAGATAAACAGTACTTCTGAAACCACAATAGGTTAGAAAGATAATTTTTAACAGATAAGTAATTCCACACAATGATGAAATAGTTAAAATAAATGTTTAATAAATTAGAAGGAATAAACTATTTGCAGTGGGAAGACATGAAATCTCACTCTGTTTTTTTGAAGCTAGGAGTTAAAAGTTAAAGCCTTTCCTATTATTTAGGTTAGTTCCACAACTCTGAGAATGGGCTACCCTATTTCAACTAGGACCATCTCTTTGTAGCAAACAAGGTCTCTCACTGTTATATTATATATAAATACTGGAATAGCAAGTTTACGTAATTAATATAGTCTACCTTCCTTCTGAATTCTTACATTAATATATTATATAATCCAAATTTAATAATGCTGGGTTAACAGGTAAAAATATTCTTATTAACTTTTTAAATTCTGTAATGAAAATCTTTCAGCCTAACGACCAGATTTTTCGTAGGTGGCTTTTTCCTCCAACATAATATAAATATATATAATTTAAAAAAAAAGATTTAAAAACTAAAGGATAGTATAAAATTGGTGAGTTCTGAAAGGCATTCCCATGTTTGGCACCCTACTGTACTTTATCTCTCAGTTATGAGTTAGTTTCTTATCACATATGGTATTCCACAGCATGCTATGCAAATGCATCATGCCCACATACCATCTAAATTAGAAAATAGCTTGGTTTTTCCAGTTTGTAGTAAGTGTAACCTAAAAACTGATTTAGTTTTTCAATTTTGCAAATTATTAACATTAAAAAATTCTAATTTTAGAGGTTCCATTTTCTTTCTATGAATATGATGTTGAAATATATACAAATATATGTCATAAACACTGACAAACTTTACCTGGAATACAGAAATCATATTTTCAGAAAGATTCTTAAGGAATACCTACCCATGACATATCAAAGTATATCAATATGCTTAACATGTATTACTTAGTCCCCATGAAGATTACCTTAAGTTATAGAACTAAATAGATCAGTAGAGATTCTAATTCTATTATAAAGAATAATCAACAGTCTTTGTTTAGCTCAAAACTGTTACTCGATAAAAATATTACCTGGAATAGGTTTCAGAAAATGTCTAGGACAATCAAGTAAAGAACCTCTGAGCAAGCAATAATGACAAATAGTAAGTTCAGTTCAGTACATAAATATTCAGTTTAAAAAAATACATTCTACTTAAAAAAGCACAGTACCAACTATAATTAGTGGAATTGTTAATGACCATTACTTCTTATTGAATACACAAATCATTGTTACTAGTCTAAAATTACAACACTCAGAAACTAAGGGCTTAAATAAGACATTTATACAAACAGTCTTGCCTGCCATAGAAAATGCCAGAGTAAATGGCAATATCCTGAACTTAATCTAGATAAAAGGTAGAAGATCCACTAGAAGACTGTGGGCTTTATCCCTCATAGCAAAGAGGAAATCTAAAGTTTAAATATGTAACTACAACTATCATCAAGGATAACCATACTAGTTTTAATTCTCAGACCTTTAGGAAGTCTAAAAACTACCACAGATTTGTTCAATGGTATTCTACTGTTAAGATACTGTATAAACAATATTTTACGTTTATAAACAACTTGTCTCCAGACTCCTACATACCTGTATCAGTAAAAAGGCAAATTGAAACTCAGTAAAACTTGCTGAAGCACTGTTCTAAGCTTTAATGCTTGTCATACAAATGCTAGAAGAATACTGAATTAATACAGTTAAATGGTACAATTTTTACCTGAAAGCGACTTTTCAACCATGCTAAATCCAGAAACTTAAAATTTAACCTAATGTTAGACAAAATCCCAGAGGTCAAATGAATAGTTAAAATATTTTAAAAATCTTTTTCTTTTTAAAAGGTCAGTTATAGACTTCAAATTTAAAAGAACTTTAAAAGGATTACTTTAAGTAATCTCCTCACCCAACATGGGGCTGGAACTCACAACCCCGATAGTCGCATGCTCCACCAACTGAGCCAGCCAGGCACCCCTTAATTTTATATTTTTCATAAATTTTCATCATATAAAAAATTCAGACAGCTAATATTACCAGATTAAATGTGCTTGTTTAATGTATCATGGCAATATACTCCCTGGAGAGATTGTTTTGTTCAGTTCTTAGAGGGGAAAAATTCACAATGAATATTTTACTTGAAAATAAATATTTATATATGTAGTTTTTACTCAGGTATACTGTTTATAGAATTCTAGTTGCCTAATGCAGAAAACTAGAAAATAAAGATGAAAAAATAAAATCATACTTTCCCTACTTAGGGATTTCTAATACAAATGATTATCAAACAGTACCATTTGCCTCAGCAGGCATGTATTACTGCATTTGTAGTTCCAGAAAATCTTACATAGGGATGTAGATGACATTTCTATGCATATGAATTCAACTTACTATTGCTCAAAAAGAGTAGTACACTAGATAGATCAAATAAGAATGAACCAAATGGAGGTCTCCATTCTAAGATAGTTCATCTTGTAGTAGTCAGATAATGACCTGTCATGTATACTCTATAGCTTTTCACCAAACAGAGCTTAAATAAGGATGAACAGTTAAAATCATAACTGGCACAGGCACTGTAAATTATGTGATAAACATTTAAATTCTTAGTGGCAATTTGTGAATACATATGACATGGATGAAGCACTTTAAAAAACATTTATACATGTTCATTTAACCATGTCAAAATAAATTACCTTCATTTTGGGTGTTTTAGCAGACAGAAGTTGTTGAGATCTATATCACGTATACTCTAGAAAAAGACGGAATAGTGAACTGTGTCCTATATTTAAAAAATAAATACAATACTTAGTCTACCTTGTAACTTATATGTAAGTATACAACATAATTTTAAAGTAGTTTGTTGATGTTTCACTTGGGTTATAGGCATTGTGTATATTTGTTTTAAAGTTCTGAAAGTTAATTTTTAGATTAAAATCTTTTTAATAACTGAAGAATTAATATACATAAAACAGAGATTCTTTATTCTTGACTGCTCATTAAAATAATTTAGGGAGCTTGTAAAAAATATAAATGTCCACCCTCATTCCCTCTCTCACCTCCTCCCAAACAATTCAGTCTAAAAACCATCAGACTGGGGTGCCTGGGTGGCTCAGTCGTTAAGCGTCTGCCTTTGGCTTAGGTCATGGTCCCAGGGTCCTGGGACCAAGCCCCGCATCAGGATCCCTGCTCCGCGGGAAGCCTGCTTCTCCCTCTCCCACTTCCCCTGCTTGTGTGCCCTCTCTCACTGTGTCTCTCTCTGTCAAATAAATAAAATCTTTAAAAACAAAAAATAAAAATAAAAACCATCAGGCTATAGTAAGCAAAATAGGTGTCCTTGTGGGGTGAGATTGGAGAGTGATAAGAGATTAGTTTTCTATCAGGGGACTAATCATATAAAAATATTTAAGAATAATGTGGGGCACCTCGGTTAAGCATCCGCCTCTTGGTTTCAGTTCAGGTCATGATCTCAGGGTCGTGAGATCAAGCCCTGTGTCGGCTCCCTCTTGCTTGCACTCTCTTTCTCTCTCTCTCATTCAAATAAATAAATAAATAAAAATAAATAAATAAATAAATAAATAAATAAAATCTTAAAAAATACATAATATTTAAGAATAATGGGATCCAGTTTTCTGTCAGGGAGAAAAGTGGAATGGTTTCCAATGTCTATAAAGGCAGAAATATAGATGCAATGTGTATGTATACATACATCTAACCCTTGGCTCTGTCTACTGAGACAACCTAGAAGGAATAGTGCAGTAACAATGAGCACATCTAGCACCCACATCTTGGTTTCTAAATACCATTCTCCACTGAAAGGAAATGGAGCTCCTTGGAGAAATGGCTGGTTCCAAGAATAGGGAAAGGAAAAGTATAGTTGAGCCTGGAACATCTTTAGTAAGGAAGTATTTAAAGACTGCTGGGATCATGTCAAAAGGACATAGATGCTAGGTTGAAGTGTCAGAAGACAGCCTGAAGTGGCTTCCATTAGCCAAATTTGGGACAATCTGAACATCAAAATAAATGGTAATAACCAATATAATCTACTGAATAAAACAGAAAATGAAAGTTTGATGAAGAATAGGGTATTTGCATAGTATCAAGGACCTTCCTCAGAATTAATTAATTAAAAGGTGAAGAGAAGAATGGAGAAGACTTGAAGAAAACTAGTCAAGTAATTAAAGTTATACTTTATGAAAGATTACTCTAGTACCAGCATAGGAGTATGGTCCCCAAACATTATTGTTGATGTACCCCCATACTAAAAATATTTTAAATATGAATCTTAACATATATATGTGTGAAGTTATACACTTATACTACAGTATTACATATTATTTACATTATAAAACACAGACATAGAAATTAAAATGGGATGTTATATAGAAGTAAGTTGGTTTTATTAGTTATCTTGCCTATCTCTTAGGGTGCAAATACTTCATTTTGGAGGCCTCTAGTAAAGAGAATGGGTAAAATAGATGAGTATGGCAGACCTATGTAGATAGTTTCCAAAACAGGAGAAACTGATAGAATGAGGAAAAAGTGAAACACTGAATCAAGGCAGTAGCAACGGAGAAAAGGAACAAAGAGCACACTGGAGAAACATTTAAGGAAGAAAACTTTTACAGGACTCAGGAAGTGATTTTCTACATGGGACAAGGATAAACAAAGCTTGAAGATGATTCCAGTTATTTGGCTTGGATGAACAGATGGAATGAGAGGGAAGAAAAAGTAAGAGATAGGTGAAGAAGAGGATTAAGAATAAAATGAACTGCTTTTCCAGGCATATAGCACTCATTAACAGTATTATTATCACAACACAGTAAAGAGCAGAAAGAAAATCACTAATGCATGATGATAGGTAGCAACGAACTAGCTCCACCGAATGTAAACATAATAGCCGCTATCTTAGTCAAATGTCTTTGAAGCATAGCTTATGGGAGAAGGCATGTTTTGTGCATATGTGTTTCCATATGTTTGTATGTATGTGAATTTGTGTTTCCATGTGTGCAAATTTGTGTTTCTATGTGTGCACATGTATATGTATGTATCTGTATCCATGTATTTTTCATGGATCCTAAAGTAAACTAACTAGGTTTATAATGGGTTGATAAGGCAGAGAAAGCCTTATCATGCCATACTTCATGGGTCTGGATAGAATAAAAAGTCATTCTGTATACAAATATTGAATGATTATGTTATCATACCCCAAACTAATATGTTGTATGTCAATTATTTCTTAATTTAAAAAACTATCCTACTTTTAGGTAAATTGTTACTAAATCAGTATTAAAACTAACTACACTTAGGTGTATTTTATCATGTACTGAAACTCAAAATTATGGATTATGATATGAATCTTCTTAGATTTTAGTGGAATTTCCAAAAAAGTAATAAGCAGGATTTGTGACAGAAGATTTTTGCCCTCATAAAACCCACAGCAATAAACCTATTACTTGAGAGACAAAGACATGTATAAATGTATTATGCTGCTGAGAGTATACATGGTGATATTTTAGAGTTTCCCCTGCTACAAAAAATTTGGAGACAATATTAACAGTTAAATTACTATTTAAAATGCAATGCATTTTCAAGCACATATTCAGCTATATACCCTCACCTTGTAGTTTATCTAAAATTCTAAGCAAAATAAATAATTTCTTATTTGGGAGTTGAATTTTTATCATAAAAGTTAAGACTTCTTGGACTTAATAATCCTGACTACCACAGAGAAAGGAAGTTGGATATATATTTTACGGCTGTCACAATTTTACACATTCACTCCCCCCTACCTAAATTTATTAGCAACTGATTCACTTCCCTTCTCCTGGCAGTAACGATTTCTATCTTACTTTTCATATCATTAAAATATATGAACATGGCAAACATACCCAGTATTACCTAACAAATGACACTCCACCAAATCTAATAGAAGAAAATGAAGGACAAGCAGAGTATATTAACTTCCATTGTGGGATTCTTTTAGGCCCTAAGATGATACTAATTTTGACTCTGATGCTAATAATATACTGATTTCTTAATTTAAAATAGCTCCTGCAGCAATTCACTGAATTACAAAGCATGACATTATATCTATCAATGCATTCTTCTTGGGACCCAAACTGGCAAACATCTGTTTCAAAGGAAAATGTAAGCAGAAATCTACTACCTGCTGGTCAAGAATGGAAGTCTTCAAAAGTAAACAAAACAGAATGGATGCAACACAAATATTCAAGGTAATAAATTAAGTTTCCAGCTGAACTATTACATTAAATTTAATTTTTTTATTGGAAAAAAGTATAAGTATACCATAGTCATGTAGGTATGATAAAAATACAACTCCACTTCACTGCTGTAAACCTTACAGTAAAATGCTGTGACATTCCAAAGATTATATATAGATACCATAATTGGATGAAATTTTGACCAAGTTGGTTGTTTATATCTGGTATTCAATCAGAGGTCAGAATACAGGAAATTCAAGTTTTCTAACAATGTGCCTTCCTAATGGATTTCCATCAGCATCCAAAGACTTACTGTCTCGTAAAGAGGGAAAAACAAAAATAAAAATAAAAATACCTTATCCTTCTCAATGGCTACTGGCATCCTAGTGCATTACAAAATGTATGATATACTCCTAACATATGTGAAATAGGCCCCTCTTTCATTTTCAGTATTCATTAATGGAATTACTATATAACTTAAAGCCATTCTTTAAGCACTAAATAAATGGTACACATTTATAGTAGTACAGAACCTTTTCAAAAGAATGTATGCAAAAAAAGTGTGTTTATAAAGGGCAATAAATCCTTTAAAAGATGCTTTCCTAATTTGCTTGTTGAGGGTAGGAGGAAACCCCACATAAAAACTGTATTAGAAAAATCATATTACACCACAAAGAGTCCCATAAGACAACTCTCTCAAATCCTTAGTACAACCACAGTTTTTTCATTTTTAAATACAATTTCTGTAAAGCATTTTTTTAATCATGCAATAAAACCTTTGCTATTAAATATGCTCCCTCTTAAATCTGGGTCTTAATAAAATGCCTGGAAAATAATTTTTGATACTGTATAGTTTAAAATCTTGGGAAAAAATGCTTGGTTATTAAATAAAATACACATTATTTTCTATTTTAATAATCATTATACAAATATATAAAATTTTTAATAAAGCTGGTTATTTAAAGAATGCTTTAAATAGGTTTTTTTCTATAACCAAATGTTTTTCTGCAGTTTTTTATAAATAAATTTTTACAGATGGCTTCTGTGGTAATCTAGGTAGTCATTTTAACTTAAAAAATACGTATTTTGGGATTTTTTTTGTCTTTTTTTTACTAGAGCTTATACTTTATTAAAAGGTAAGACTGCAAATATTTATACAGATATCCATTATGCGTTTGGGATTATTCATGATTTTGGTATGTTCTGAAAACAGTGAATTCCTATCCTTTGGAGGATCTCAAATTAAAAACAGACCATTCATTAATGAATTACTAGACTCAATCCACATACTATTTTCCTTGGCCATTATCAAGGTTCTTGAACACTCAAAATTAGACTCAGAATCTAAAGGCAACAATTAGGCCAAAAAGAAAAAAAAAGAATACACACACATACACACACACATATTTGATTCCACAATTAGAAAGGAATTCAGTATCAATTTTAATTAACTGTAGGACAGACAAATGCCATTTAAATGGCATTTAAGAAAGATGGTTTCATGTCCATATTACAGTAGATAGCTGATTTCCATTGTCTATTTAAGGAAGAACAATTTGATTAACCTACAGCTGACCAGAATGTCTTAGTTCAAACACATTCAATATTTTTGTCAAATGAGTTAAAGTATCAGGAGTCTATTCAGACTTTAAAGAAACAATAATCTTAAACTGTAGATTACTGCAATTTAAGGTTGTAATATTGATATTCAAAAGATATAATTTCAGTAATTTTTTGAGATAAAATATTCAACAGCCTTATTATCCTTTCTACTTAGCTAAATAAATATCAAAAATAAAATTTTAGGATATAAAAACTAGTTTTCTCAAGAATAGACTTATCTTTTACTCCCCCCCATACTCATGTTTTGTTTCTTTAATTCCACATGAGTGAAATCATATAGTATTTGTCTTTCTCTGACTTATTTTGCTTAGATCTCAAAGAACAGATTTTATAAAACATTTACAATATACTTAATGAGTCATCTACAAAATAAAATTGGATTTTATTGGTTATTCTGTTGATTCACATTTATATATGTTAATATGTATTTGTCAAAACAAATTTCTTATGACCCAAAGCAGAATTTCCCTGCCATTCCTTAGATGTAGTAAATTAGCACAGGGTGACTTTCTTTGGCGGCTAGTAACACTATTTAATATGTTACAGTTACATAGAAAATACACAAAACAGCTAAAATATTTTGGAAGAAACTACTATAATTTAGTAGAGCTGTTTATTCCTTATTTTAAAGGCAATAAAATCACCATCGCAAAATATTCTTAAAGCACATTAGATTAAAATGTTGGTCGTTCACAATTATACTTATCTTTAAAGTTAGGAAGCTGATGGTATGATATGGCTATCAAAATGAAGTAAAACATTTCTTCTTACGGACTTTTTTTCTCCTTACCTTAGAAGATGAAGAATCACACTCCTGACATATCCATCCATAGCCTGTTTGTTTAGGAGACTTTTTCAAAGGAGGATCCAAACAGCCAAAATGGTAGCACAGTCTGCATTCATCACACCTGCAGGGTAAACAGATTTATGGTATATCTAAATAATATAAAAAAAACTATCTTTTTAAAGACAAATGGCAAACTACTACACATTTCAACATGGCTAATTCTATGCTTAGTTCACAAAATTATTAAAGTCTATAACAAAGACAATCTAAACCTGAAATAAATATTTTAGGAAAAAACAAAATACAACAAAATTAACAAAGTAAATATCATTCAAAACACTTTGATAGTAGAAATGTTAAGAGCATATGAATGAATGTATGTGTATAGCCAAATGTGTTCAAAACTAACAAACACAACAATTTCAGTTTTGAACTTCAAGAATTAATCATTTACCCATTATCTTAAAAACATTTAATATAAGATACAGATAATTCTAGATTATGAATTCAATCTAATTCATTGTGATTACTTAAAAAAACTTAAGCTGTAATCAATCCTATACAATTTGTACCTTATTACTCTTTCTCCAAGTGAAGGTAGATTGTAAATACACTTTCTAATGTTTACAGCATGCTAACGCCATCTAGCAAATAAAAACTGTCCTAAGAATTTGGTATTATTTTCTCAAACATAAATATTCTCAAAATTTACCTGTCACTTTCTCTCAGTGCATTTGGTTTTTCAAAGTACCTCCTAGTACACCTTAAAGCTTATTAACAAATATTTTGATAGTGTCTTTGCCACCTATGATGTACAAAATCTAAGAAAACTATCATACCTATTCTTCGTTTCAGACAATCTCATCCTGCTGACAATGAAGAAAGATCTGCATTATTTCATTGTTTTTGTAAAAAAAATTTGCATCAGTTGGAATAACAAGACCAAAATTTAACAACAAATAACAAAGATGTATACATCTTATAGAAAGGATTATATCCTCGTTTTCTTTGTGCTTTTAAGTTAAAATTAAATACTTTTCTTCAATCTGTCAGATTTTCTTATATATTGTTTCTCTTACTGATTTCAAACACTGAGAAATCCACAACTATGAAACCAAGAGAAAAATTTTATAATACATGTATTACTTGAATAAAATGCAAAATTACTATTCAGTAACCTTTATTAGAAACAAGGGGGAAGGAACTAGTGTTATAAACCAAACACAAAGAAAAATAATTGATTTTCAAAAACCATCACAATAAAAGGGACTATAAATCTACATTTATGTAAAAATTTCAAATCATGCTACAAAATCCAATCGTCCAAAGACCCATTTTGGAAATCAGGAGTTTCAGAAAGTTAGCAATTTTAGCTAAGTTATTCAGTTATAAATAAGTTTAAAACACAGTATGTCATAAGTTAATGCATTTCTTCCTCTACAACTTTCTTCTTATGAACCAAATAAACTTACGCACTTTTCCAAAAATCTTTTTTTAGACTCAAGACACAGACTTGTCTATAATGATAATTCCTAGCTACATGAAAACTAAAATCAAATATGAATAACAGCACTTTATTTACTATGCCAATATATTATAAACCAAAATATATTTAAAAGCAGTCAAAATATTCAAATACCTGTTGTTCTGGCATTAAGAAAAAATAATATGTAACATAAAGAGACTAAATGGCAAGCCCACACAATTTTATGTTCTTTCCTGTCAATTCAACTTATTTACCTTTCAATAGTTAAAACTTCAATTACATTACATATAGTTACAGGAACCTTCAGAATATGAGGACTTCTGAATTTATGAGGTTGAGACTTCTAAACAGCTGAGTGCATATTCCTCCAAGCATGAAATCTAGTATTTCAATCATCTTTGATGGGAAATTTAAAACAATCACATTCTTTGCTTCATCAAGAAAATACATTAAATATCATTTACTTTATTTTGTCATCTCAGGGTCATAAATACAAGTAACACATGCTGCTATGTGTCTAACAGCGTGCCAGCCTTTTGTGTTTGGAGTACTATCCGTCTGCTGTTCTGTTTGAATTCTCGTATTCAACTTTTATAGGTTTTCAGGGTCCTCACTTGCTTGAAAATTATTGGCTACTGCTTTCTGATATTGTGACTCTATTTGTCTAAGCATTTCCCTAACAGTAATTTGTTGTGGATTTAGAAAACAGATCTTTAACCTTAGTAAAACTATGCAAATGGACAGTTAAAAGACATGAAAATGAGTACTTTGACTGAGTTAAGTACATGGACTAAATTTTGGTTAACTATATAGTCCTTTTTGCTTCACTTCAGGTTTTTGGGCAACGTCCCTTAGAGTTCAGATTGCCAATAATCCAGGCTCTTGATAGGTGAAGAGGTATGGCATTAATGTTTTCCTAGTTCTTATCAAATTACAACCTAATTATTGCATATTTACTTTAAAACTGTGTCATAATAACTTGAATTTATGATTTATAGTGTATAACTCACATCAAACATCATGAATATAAAGGTAAATTTTAACTTATTATTTTTCACCTTCATCTATGCAGGTGATTCTTGTTGTATCTATGTATTTCCAGCTAATAAATTTAAGAACAAGTTTGCTACACTTAGATATAGTTCCAGTTTGTACCGGATTTCAATTTATTATAAAATCAAGTTACCAGCTCAAGAATAAATGCACAGGGAAAAGAAAGGTTTTATATGCTAGACTTGTTAGATGATAATGTTGAAAGCATATGCCATTTGGAAATAACATAATCCTTACTGACTACTTCATTAGTAATACCTTTCAGAATGACTTAGTCTCCATATGGAACTCTCATGTATTTGTAATGGGTCTCAGAGGAAAGGCAAAATTTGCTTGTCAGAATTAGGGGGTGATATGAGAATTCTCTCAAGTTAATAGCACACTCACCAGTAAATAAAAACTGTTAATAGTTAATATACTTAGGAACTGTCAAAATCCAGGAGAGGAAAAACACAAAGAAATAAATCAATCTTGAAATCAATAGCTCTGTTAATAAGTATGCAAATTAAAGCTCTTTCTACAAATGACTAAACTTATTTCCATGTGGAAAAAATATGGTTATTTCTACATTAGAATATTGAGGACATCCATAGCTTTATGTGCTGGTAACAAAAATATCCTGAATGATACAAGTAAACTCCAACAGAATTTGTAAGAATTAATACATCATAGACAAATGCAAGAGATACTATCAAGAATCCTAGAAACCAAAGAACAATGTAGATGGTAAAAATAGTGGATTACTTATTTCATTCACACACACACACACACACACACACACACACACACACACTCCACTTTGGAAACTTTGGCAAATTTTGTCAGCCAATAAATTCTAGCTATGTTATAAATTCAGATCTTTTTTAAAAATTGAAAATCAGAAACTCCTAAGGGTCTGCAATCATTCTGCTACCTAAAAGGTGAAATAAAGTTGAAGTAGTTATTGATCAAATTATTTATGATCTCTACTTCTATTTCTTACACATACCTGGAAACATGTAACTGCAGCACATAACACACATACATATTTAATTTATCAAAAAAGTGAATAAAATGTTTTAAAATCTTTTCCAAGAGCAGTCATTGACCCACAAAAGCATAGTGATATAACACAATATACTTTATTAAAGAACACAAATGTCTATGTAAAAAAAAAAAAACATTATAATATACCAACAGCACATATACTAAGTAGAAAGGCAGTATCTTAAAATATTTAAAGAGAATATTAAACTAACCCATAAAGAAACACTATAAATTTTTTTTAATAAAATACAAATTGGATGCTTAAAGAAGTATCCTTTAAACATCTAATAAATATTGTACACATTAACACTATAGGGCATTCTAAAATTACAGTTCTAATGAGATAAAATGAATCCCATTTATAAGATGAAAGGAAACCTGACTGTTTAGATTATTACTAAATACAATTTCCTAGGTATCAGATTCATAAATGATACAGATGTAAATAATAAAGCAGCTATATATATGTGGTCTTTTACACAATGATTTGACAAAATGCAGTGACCAAATAAACACAGTTCTATATGTATTTAAAATACTTACTTAGCATACGGTTAAGTATAGCACCCTAGACAAAGAAGAGGAAGAAAATGACTTATGTTCACGTCCTAAGATCCATACAACAAGCAGTCCTTGGTTTATGTGATTACTGAGAATACGAATACAAGTAAAAAGAAACAACTGATTTATTTCCGCCTGTGCCAAGAGAAAGGCTAAAAGCCAGTCTTCCAAAGGATTTCTTTAACCCTCTTAATTTCCAATTGATAATTTCATTAGAATACACTAAATACCTATTTTTAAACTAACTGAAACAAGTAAGTGCACCTCCTATGCATATAACTTATAGCCAGATGATAAGCTAAACTTCAGAAGAAGAGAAATCCATAACATGAGACTTGAAAAGGGATGTACATTTTTTTGTGATCAAGTTGATCCATAATCACAGCTATTTTTTATGTCAAGGAACATTTTACTTAGATCCATGTCTGTATATGGTAAAATACTGATTGAAATATATATACTATTACATCTGTTCACTCAAAAAGAAAACAGACTAAATATTGAGAGAACTGATGGGTTGGGTTTCCTTACTTTTTCATGATTTCTTTGTAAAACTTCTATATGAGAAAGATCAAAAGAATTTATCTTTAATACTAACATTACTTAAATAAAATCTCACTAGCAGCTTAAAACACCCAAACAAATCTATTAACAGTAGTGAGATTCTTTCATTGAATAGTAGCCAATTATTTCAATTACTCATTTTAACAGATGGAGAAAATGCTGGATTGTGGCCAATGAGTTAAATCACTTTTAAGATAATACACGCTTCAACAAAATTCTGCGTTCTATCAATATCAGAATAACATTTCATATCAATAAAGACATTTTACTCCTTATATTTTACAATTTTAGTGCAAACCACCTATATGACCATTTTCTAAACAAAATAATTAGAAAATGTACTTATATCATATTTTACAAATAGAAGACTAATGTGGACATCTTCAACATATTTTCATTAACGCCACTATAGACCTCTATTTTTACCACAGGCAATAATGAATGAATGAGTGATAAGAAAGACAAATATACTCTTTACCCGTGAAAGTATATTAATTGATAAAAGTATCTGGATAATTACTGAAATCCAAATTCATATTTAATGATAACTTAAATAATGACATCAATTCAGTTAGCTACATCTGTAACAGCCAGGTTACAAGATTCAAAGAGAAAAAAATAAAACATGAAACAAAAAGAATTTATACAAAAATACACAATTAAGGTCAAGTACCTCCTCACAGCATGAAAGAATGATTAGACATTTCCATACCTGAAACACATCTGCTTTGTTCTTTAATAAACTGATCTCCATCTGCTCATGCCCTTGGAAATTTTTCAGCAGTACAACCTGCTGTGCTCAAACCCCACATAACTTTGTATTTCCCTGTTCATAATTAACTAATTACGCTCTAATCAATAGTGTAGATCCTGATTTTTACAATGTAAATCAGATAAATGAGATAATAGCTGGGGGTCAATCTCATTTTATTTACAAAGCCCAGCATGAACATCCAATTTCATTTTATCTTATGTACCTGAACAGCAATGAATCTTATCAGCAGGCCTATAGAAAGTCTTAGAGTGAGCACTGTGAGAAAGAGGCCTATGTTTTTATAAAGAAAGTATTTGCAAACCATGTCCACCTCAGAAATATTTTTAATCACAATCCTTAATACTATGTAAATTTACAAAGTCCTGACTCAGACAGGTAGAAAAAAATCTATCTTCATATGCATGCAACCCTAAAGCTGAGTCTCTTAAACAAGTTTCAATTGTCAAAAATAATTTTAGAAAATAAAAAAAAAAAAAATTTTAACATTACATTTCACTCTGCTGTAGAAAGTCCTTCTACAACTCCTTGAATAGATTTTGGTGAAATATTCATAAAATATTTCCATATTGTGAATCAAGTAAAACAGTGGTAAGTTTTGTCAAATAAGGAACATTGTTTAAAAAGAGTGATAGGATGTATAAACAAGGAAATAGGATAATGATAATAAATGATTATTATTTATTGGTCAGTAATCTATTTTTAATGCCATAAATGTAAAATCAGATAAACGTCAAGAAATACATGAACAATGACGGTATAGAAGTGATACATAAAAATCATTTCTAAACTTAAGATGGATAAAGGTTAAGGCTAACCTTTTCATGTTCAAACATAACCCTAATTTCCAACCTTTTTTTTTAAACAAAGAATTAGTGAATTATGGACAAACGCTATGTTCTTTGACTAACTTGTTACCTAAAACAGTGCTGTCCCCATAGTAATTAAAATTAAAAAGTAAAAAAAATTGTTTAAATGGCTTTATAAAACACTGTATGTGTTTTAGATGTAACTCCTACAAACTTATCTAGAAACAAATATTTTTGAAAATGTAAGGGCATTTTTTAAGGACATTAACTCCATCTTCAGTCAATCAATGTCAACCACAACACAATGATTCTTTTAAAAACTATTATATACAAATGGTTCTCAAAGTGCTTGGTCCCTGACCAGCAGTATCACTCAGGAATTTGTTAAAAATGCAAATTTTCAAGCATCATCCCAGATCTATTGAATTAGAACCTGTAGGGAGACAAAAGGAGGGAGTAAGGTAGGGAAGAGGACAAAAAGGAGGTGGACTAACACAACAATCTGTGTTTTAACAAACCCTTCCTATGATTCTGATGCACTATGAAATCTGAGAACCACCACTATATACTACTATATCATTCTTCTTGTATTTCTGAGTCATTTAGTTTCCTTCCTGATATTTTAGTGTATTTTTCCTTTCCCTACCTTGTGAGAAATAGCCATCAATTTACCTGTCCTGGCAATTTTATACACCTGTGAAATATGCATCATTTAGTATATATTTTCTTAAGGACACATTAATAATATCTCCTTTGAATAGCAATTGAACTGATTATGGAAAAGAGTTAATTTTATACTGTGGAAATATGAGAGCACTTAGGAGATTATTAGGAGAAAATGTTTTATTCTACTCCCTTTAAAAGTTCTCTTACTGTGAATCCATGTTTGCAGGACCAATGATCTTATGAATTATGAGATTTGTATTTGTGATGTGTGACAAAGATTTTAGTGTTAGCACCAAATATGGAATAGCATATCTACCACTGAAGATTGTAAGATGGAGAATGATGATAATGTAGTATTCTAATTAGAATCAAGGTGGAAAGGATTTTGATTAATAGTGACACCAAAACCACAAGGCTTAATGATTCCTCAAAAAATCTAAAATAAAATGACCGCTAGTAATTTCTCACCATATATCAAGGAGGGCTAGGAACATTAGCATAGTCTTTTAAGGAAATGGCAATCTGTCATTTTTCTTATAATCAGTTGCAGTTAAGCAACAGTAATAATTATCAACTTTCTCTTAAGCTTATGTAGAGATAACAAGTCCTTCCTTATTCCAGAAAAAAAAAAAAAAAGCCTACTGGTTTTGCTACAGGCTATTAATATTTTTCCTCCAATGTTAAAAGATCTTTTGATAAGTTAATAATCTCAGTTTATACGTATTTTATATACATATTACTTTTATTAAACATCTTATCCAATAATATGATTCTTTACTGTAACTATAGATTACTAGCATAGAACAACTTTATACTTACACTTGCTTTTGATTATCTATAACATTGCCTACTCTATTCCTAAAGTTTAAACTATTTTCAATTGCCACTATACCTGAAAAGATGTCCAAACCACAATTATGAATCAGGAAATTCCAAGAGACATGTTAACAATTACATGTATATGTACATTTCAATTTCAGCCAAGAGTCTCTTCTAAATCAGTTCAAGATGGAGTGATGGAATATTCAACATATTTCTGTCGTTGATTTAAAACTGGATCATTAAAACTTGAAGATCAAATTTTAATTCTGTAAACCTCTGGAAAAATATAGATGTTGATGAAGATCTTTCAGCTGGAAGGTTGTATAGTCATTAAGCTTTGTATCTCCCTCCTTATTTCATAACCTCATATTTAAGGTCACGAAAAATAAAATTATACTGAACAAGGAAAGTTCATATTAAATCAATAAGGACTGAATAAATTTGGATATTACTAAAAAAGTATCTAGAGATCAACACAGATATATTTTACTAATGAGCTTAAAATCTGAAGTTGTAAAAGTTTCATGCTAATAATATTAGTGCTTTCACACTAGGACTAATGAGCCAAAACTAGAATGGCATATGCTTCACAAGTCTTTCACTTTTGCTGAATTTTAAATAGAAATAACCTTTAATATAAGAGTCTATAGTTGTTTCCCAATGTAACATTTCACATATGAATATATGTTTTAAGTTGGATGAAACAGAATAGCGGACTAGTGGAATGCATTGTCTTTCTTGTTACTGGTATTGTTCAACAACAACAGTGAGTAGCACATTGCATTTAAGTCCCACAGGCTTCCATAACTCTTCAGTAAGTCCAAACACTGTATATCATCATTTGCCAAAGAAGCAAGAGGGAAAGACATTACTTAATAGGACAATTCTGACAAGACATTATCTACTATTTTTCAACAATGCACATATCAAATGTTTCTGATTAGTGCAAGAAAGAAAAAAAAGTAGAAGAAAAAAATAGAAAAAAATCCACACAGGCAAATTAACTGCCTTGTCAGTCCAAGCAACAAACCAGTCAATTACATTCTATCCAAACCTGACAAGCAAAGGCAACTTTTTGCAGTGATAAGCTTATGGGAAGGACAAGATAGCTGTTCTCCTTTACTTTATGTACTCTATTGAGAGTGTTATCCACATTTTTAAAATCACACTTATAAAAGAGGTTTCCAGGATTGCCTCCGAGGATGAGCTGTGGCAGAGTTGGGTCTCATGAAGGGTATCTACACAGTAAAGTGATAAGAAAAGAACATTAACATTTAAAGATCATAGCAGCTCTGTACTATGTCTTATGAAACATACTAACAATACCACAGTAGATTCAAATAACATATGATTTGGTCCAAAGAGATAGATACCCTAAACCTAAATGCCATGATCTTGTATAGGTTCTTACTGGTTAAAATGGAATCATTTTATCCTTTGAAACATTGAGTTGCCTCCTCTTGTATTATTAGTATTGTTACTATTAGTTTTAGTTGTCAAAATAAATTTATCTTACTAAAACAGAAAAGAATACATAAAAATGTTGGAGGGTCTGTATTTACATAAGCAAACATGTATTTGATCAATACATACTTCAAAAAATAGCAGTTTGCTCTTTTTTCTTCAACTATGGCAATTTAGCAATTCTTGAGCAACTATGCTGAAGGCATACTGAATGCAAATGTGCTGACAACAAGCACACCTAATCACCATGTCACGGGGCTGGTTCTGCTCAACTAGAGAGTCTCAGGGAGGACATTTTCAATGATTCTTATCCCCTGTGCTTACACTGCCTTCCTTTGTTAAGGACAATCCTAGAAATGTTTGGTTACCATTGTGAAAAGTGTATCTCGAACTAGCTCTTTTAGTGGACTGTGAAACAACAATGGCAGAGAACAGATCTCACTGTGAAGACCTGGTAGATTATGAATGCACGAATTTCAGCCAAATTTTCAAAACTCATTCACTTCCATTTATTTCTCAAAACTTCTTCTGGTGTTTCTTGTATTTATTTCACTAGCAACATGTATTCATTTGCTACCTTCATGCCTTTATTTTCAGAGGAGAAATGTGAGGTGCTTAGTGATTAGAAGAGCATTTTTTTTTTTTTTGACTGTGGTAAACATAGACATTTATTTCCTTCAGGTATCTATACCTATGTAGATGAGGTGAAACTGTCAAAGTAGTCACACATCATAGAGAAACTTCATTTTAAAATTTACTAGAAAGATGTGTTTAATGCTTCTAAGTTCCATTGAGAAAAAGAAAGTGAAAAGTGGCACAATCACAGACAAATACAGCACTACTGAGAAGAGCTACCACACCAAGCTGAATAATTTCCAAAGAAAGCAAAAACAAAACTGTACAAGAAAAAAAAGAATATAATGTGAAACACAGTTTTCAGAGAAATGTACTTATCGACATATGAGAAATAAACAGAAAGAGTTGAATTCCCTTGTCAAATAACAAGGACATAGGGAGAGCTGAATTCCCTTGCCGAATAGTCATATGTGCTAACTTTTCTCAGTGCTTCAGTCTCTAAGAGCTTTAAGCACATTCTGAATGTGATATTCTGAGAAGTGCTTTGACTGCAACTTAAGAACTACTACATAAGCATAATGCAAGAGGAAGCAACCACACCATTTACCAGAGAAGTATAATTAAATCTTAATTACATGCACAAATGATGGGGACTAGCAGACAACCCAAAAGATGTGTATTTAACTTTGAAAGGAATTTGAACATAGAAACATTAGATATCATGGAAATCTCCTTTAAACCCCAATTAAATCTAAGTTGAACTCTGAAAAAAACTAAAAAGCTATTGCTAATATTCCTCTATCCTAAAATTTCCCTTACTATTCCAAATCTCCCTTAAAGCTAGAATAAGCAGTGTGACTTGTTTTGGCTACTATTTTCCTAGGACAAAAGACTATGTGGTCTTTTACATCAGAGATCAAATTGTGGCTTCGTATTTATTCCATATTTATCTAGTAAGCTTACGTATAAATTACTACAGAAGAAAGGAATTACGTATTTTCAAAGGGCTTCCCTGATGCATGCAAGAGTAGTCTGTATCTTGTATAGTTGGAATTGCCTGCCAAGAAGCATTTACTTCTTCTGACCCAACAAAGTCAATATGCTAACACAGTGTACTCTAGAGAGGCAGTATATCTAATGATTAGAGCATAAGCTACATAGTCAAGACTACCTAGACTCAAACCCTAATTCCACCACTTTCTAGTTGTGTGATCTTGGACAAGTAATTCTTCTCAGTTCCCTCACCCATAAAATAAGGATAAAATCTGTATCTATTTCCTGGGATTACAGGAAATAAAATATGGAAAGCACTAGCACATTGGCCCATAAAAAGCATCAGTAAATCTCAGCAACTAATATGAAGAGGTTTATCAAACAGTGTAAGTATTTACTGGAAGGGAAAATTTTATATTTTAATACATAATTTATATAGTATCAATATGTAATTGGAATAATTTCTATTTCATGATGCTTAGTAACTCTGTACCTCAGTTACCTAATTTCCAAAATGGAGATGTGCATACCTCATAGGACTGTTGTAAAAACTGAATGAGATGATACATTTGGAGAGCAAAGAATAGAGTCTGGACATAGTAAACACCTAACATTAGCATTATTTAAATTCCCAGTCCATAAAGACTTTAAAATAACATTTTACTAGGGTTCAATTACAAACGTTAAAAATATGAGAATCTTACACATTATTACCTAGATATAAAAATCTATCAACTCCAAAATTTATATCCAATGTTATTTTCAAATTCATTTCACCTCTAATTTCATTAATATTATGATTATTTCATATGTCCAAAACTATGCAAAACCAATGCAAATCAAAACCTTGTTATAGAAGGAACAGATTAAACAGGATGTTTGATTAAAAAAAGAAAGAAAAACCAGAAAATATAGTTGGTTTCTAATACTAGGATTTGGATTATGCTTATTTTGTATGACTCCAAGGACTGAAATTATTAAGGAGAGACATGTCAATCACTTGGGGAGAGAAATTGCCCACAGTCAGACCTGCCTCAAAAGGAAATGGGTTACTTACACACTCCTATTCCTGAAAGAAGCTCTCTCCCTGTCTCTTAGTAGTGATACTTGGCAGATGATGCAAGTATCGGATGGTGTGATTACAGGCTTTGAGATCCTTTTCAGGACTGTACAGTGTTTTGGAATCTCTTCAAGTTACCAAAGTTACAAATTTTGAGAAAAAATAAGATTGATGCCTTTATTTTACAGATGAGACAATGACTTTAGAGATAGCTTAATTCAAGGTCATTCATCTAGCCAAAAGCAGAACTGTGGCTAGAGTTCCAGTCTTTCCAAACAATTCAATGTATAATAGATAATCCTTTCTGTGTAACTTAAAATAGTGACACATTTCAATGGAAAATAAGTAAAAATTTTCAAAAACAAATTTTACTGAAAAATAGATGAGTGAATGAGAAATATTTCACTGCTATATATGCTTGAAATTATATTTATTACTCTAAAATGGCTTTCTCCAGAAATACCACACTTCACTATGTAATATATACCATGTTCAGGCTTTTGTTTTCTTTAAATACAAATTACTTGTTTATAATGTATTTAAAAAGAAAAATAAAATTTAAAAATTCAAACACTGATAACATGTAACATACAAACATTTATGGAATCATACAAAGTTACTTAAAGGTTAAGTATTTTAATTAATACAGATTTAAAAATCAAAGAATGTCATATTAAATACTGAATGTGTAAGGCAAATTAGCCATCCTACACATCTAACAAAATTAAATCAAGTTAGTTATAAAAGAAAAAAACATACTGAGTAAACATTTTTTAATGTAATTTTATCAGAATATCACCTTAATAAGAAAAATTCAGTGGCAACTGGGTTACCCTCATTATCCAAATATGAATACGTAGAAATTAAACATCTCTTCCTAAATTTTTACTAGTGGAAAAACATTCTTAAAAATAACTATTTTCCTTTGCCAGACCCGGTTTATTTTCTGATTTCCTCTTTAGGATCTAACCTTTTTACGACGTACAATACAGCATCATTTTATGTTCGAAGACATTAACTTAAATCACTGATACATTGCTTTTTATAAAGCCAGGTCTAAAACAAAAAGGCAGCATTCTTAGTGGTAGGGATGGCCAAGTAGCTTCTAAGAATGGTGATATAAAGCATTCAATTTTAAATTTTAGACTGTTGTGCCTGTAAGATATCTTTGTTACCCTAAGTTTGTTCAGTAAATGTTCATGATAGCCTTGGAATATTGCATTTGGAGACTAACGTAAAGTACAGCAGGGTCAAGTGGAGAATAAAGCAGGAGAACACATGGCCTACTCTGAATATTAGGAAGGATACTGGTGGGCTTCCTACAATGACTAGAGTTGAGGTTTAAGCCATTTTATCGGGCAAGAGAAAGACCCAAAACTTTGGAGGAACTGAAATATATTAGAGCTACAGAATGCAGTTATACGCTAGCCATAAAAATGAGTAGAGCTAAAGCAAACAGTGGAATCCATGGAGGGCTAATCAGAAGTAAGAAACACAGAAAGAAGGCAAAAGAAAACACTGAAACACCTAAGTAGGAAACAGTGAAACAGAATAACATAGTGAAACAGATGTTGAGAAAGATCTCAAGGAAGCCACAAGAATGAAAAAGGGAGGGAATGGACTTCAAGAAATGTTATGATGGATAATTGTTCCCAAATTATTCTGATATTTGTAGTTTTCAAATAATACACCACAGCTATATTTAAAAATTTTTTGTAACAAAATCATTATAATTCTATGAATAAAAGTAAATATACTAAGATGCTATAAGATTAAAGGAATTTAAACTCTTATTTTGGGATTTTTTTGTATGTATATTTTTATAATGAACAAAATTTAAAATACGTTTCCAAGCACATGTCTTTAAGTTTTTAAAAGGATTTTTCTTTCTTTCTTTCTTTGAGAGAGAGGGAGAGCAAGAGAACACACAAGTAGGGAAGAGGATCAGAGGAAGAGGGAGAAGCAGACCCCCTGCTGAGTAGAGAGCGTGATGCCAGGCTCAATCCCAGGACCCTGGGATCATGACCTGAGCCGAAGGCAGACGCTTAACTGACTGAGCCACCCAGGCGCCCCTGCCTTTATTATTACTATTTTTTAATTAACAGACTTTATTTTTCAAAGTTTTAGGAAAATTGAGTAGATATACAGAGATTCACATATACTCCCTCCTACACACACACACACACACACACACACCCCACCCCTCCCTTTAAATTTAAATGTTAAAGTCTTCATTTTTATACAATGGGCACTTTTGATAGCTCCGGGGTAAGAAAAAATGAAAAAGAAGAATGACAGAAACAGAGGAAGAAACAAACATGCTGAGATTTGGGAATGTGCACATTTCATTGATTCTTATTCAGTGTAACGATATTGGACAAGTCTCTGAGTTAGAGACAAAGTAAACAATGAACTTTGAGTATTTAAAGGGAAGGGAGATTTTCAGAGGAGAGCTGAACTAGCCTTCACTGCCTCTGGCATTCAGTGTGTTTTAGATTCTTATATTAATTGTGAAGAAGTAAAATAATATTTGAAGAGTGTGATACATTAAGGATGTATACTGTAAACCCTAGGGCAAATATTAATTCTTAAAACAGAGTCTAATTAATAAGACAACGATGGAGATAGGACAGAATCGTAAAAAAAATACCCAATGCAAAAGTAGGCAGAAAAAGAGAATAAAAAATAACAAAGAACAGATGAAATAAATAGAAAACAATACCAAGATGGTAGATTTAAATTCAACCATGTCAATAATTAATTCTAAATGATGTTACCTCGTTAAACGACTGAGACTGTCAAATTGGATAAAACAGCACGTTCCAACTATATGCTGTGTACTAGAAATACAGTCCATTTTAAATATAGTCTGTATATCTGAGTGTGCATGTATGTATGGAGATATATATATCATAATTAATTATAAATATAAAGCTATTCTAAGCTTAAAGATATAGTTAAAAGTAAAAAAGGGTAAAAGATATACCATGGAAACAGCAATCAGTAACCTACAGTAACATCAGACCTACTGCCTACAGTAACATCAGACAAAGTAAGTTTCAGAAAAAGAATGTTACCAGAGATTAAAAGGGACATTACACTGATAAAGGGGTCAATTCACTAAGAAGAAATAATGTATAAGGCAAATAAAGATAAAGACAGTTAAAAGTAAAAAAGGGTAAAAGATATACCATGCAAACAGCAATCAGTAACCTACAGTAACATCAGACCTACTGCCTACAGTAACATCAGACAAAGTAAGTTTCAGAAAAAGAATGTTACCAGAGATTAAAAGGGACATTACATTGATAAAGGGGTCAATTCACTAAGAAGAAATAATGTATAAGGCAAATACTAATAAAACTGAAAGGTGATATATACAAATCTACATTATAGCCAGAAACTTTAATACTCTTCTCTTAGTAATTAATAGTACAAATAGATAGAAAATAAATATGTATAAAAACACCTGAACAATGTATTAACCTATTTTTTTTTTTAACCTATTTTTATAGGACATTCCATTCAACGAGTGATGAATATACTCTTTTCAATTGCACACAGAACAAGACAGTCCATATTCTGGGCCATAAAATAAACCTCAATGAATTAGAAAGAATTGAAATCATACAAAATATGCTTTTTATTTTTTTTAAGATTTTATTTATTTATTTGAAATAGAGAGACACAGTGAGAGAGGGAACACAAGCAGGGGGAGTGGGAGAGGGAGAAGCAGGCTTCCCGCCGAGCAGGGAGCCCGATGCGGGGCTCAATCCCAGGACCCTGGGATCATGACTTGAGCCAAAGGCAGATGCTTAACGACTGAGCCACCCAGGCGACCCCAAAATATGCTTTTTATAACACTATTTTGACCAAGAGAACGGTTTCCTCCCTAAAGGCTCTAAAAGTCAATGATCAGGTTCAACAAGGAGAGAATGGAACTCCTGGTCTTATGAGGTCCCTACATAAACATAGCTCCAGTATAAAGACTTTAAGAAAGCCAAATCATTTGGGTTGGATCAGTAAATATGTGAGCATATGCCAAAAAAAGGCAGGGGGTGTTTAAACTCTGAGGTACCATGTCTATGTTGTTCACCTCTGTTTTGTTTGTTTGTTTTGTTTTTGGTGAGAGAGAGATAGAGGCGGGGGAAGGGGGGGATAGAGGGAGAGGGAGAGAGAGAAATCTCAAGCAGGCTCCACCCAGCACGGAGCCTGGTGCAGGGCTCGATCTCACAACCCTGAGATCATGACTTGAGCTGAAATCAAGAGTCAGATGCTCAATGGACTGAGCCACTCAGGAGCCCCTATTCACCTCTGAATTTCTGGAACTAAGTCCAGCATCTGGTACAAAGGGGAAACAGAAGAATTATTTGCTGAATGAATGCTTTTCTAAAATCTTCCCCAAACAGTTAGAACTTAGTACAATCAAAGGGCGAATCTACGGGCCAGAGAGGGAACTGGCATAGGTACTATTAGGAAGCTAGTACCTGTAAAGTTTTATAAAACCACAGAGGCCCAAATTCGACTCCACAGATTTACAATCTACTGATTCAGAATCTCCAAGAGTGGGATTTTTCTTTTTGCTTGGTTGTTTTTGGTAATTCTTTCCAAAGGTGATTTGCATCCCTAACAAACTTATAACCACAATCTTTAGCTTCAGCTAAAAGGATTTCTGGAATAAAACAGTGGTTCTCAAAGTATTCCCAAACCATCAGAATCAGAATTGAGATCTTGTTATACATACAAATTTTGGGGCACCACCCTAGGATACCCAAAACAAAATTCTGTGGCTTCATAATCCTGCCAGATTAAGAACTTCCACTTAAAGTAGAGCAAATACAGCTGGTATGAAGGAAACACAAAGACGCACGGAAAGGAAGTTAAATTAATAATAATAATAATAATAATAATAATAATAATAATAAAGAGGGTAGGAGACAAATTACAAATATTTGACAACTTTACTTAAGATGGACCAGCTGACATTCAACTATTCGAAGATAAGTTTTATTTACATGGAGATATTTTGGTCACTAAAACAAATTTTTAAAAACCCCAGAGGGGGCGCCTGGGTGGCTCGGTTGGTTAAGCGACTGCCTTCGGCTCAGGTCATGATCCCGGAGTCCTGGGATCGAGTCCCGCATCAGGCTCCCTGCTCAGTGGAGAGTCTGCTTCTCCCTCTGACCCTCCCCCTTCTCATGCTCTCTCTCTCTCATTCTCTCTCTCAAATAAATAAAATCTTTAAAAAAAAATATAAAAACCCCACAGAGTACCACATCACCTCATCTTGAGTATTTCCTACTTGGCAGTTAAATTTCTCTGGACTCGGGGGCACCTGGGTGGCTCAGTCGTTACGCGTCTGCCTTCAGCTCAGGTCATGATCTCAGGGTCCTGGGATCGAGCCCTGCATCGGACTCCCTGCTCAGCGGGAAGCCTGCTTCTCCCTCTCCCACTCCCCCTGCTTGTGTTCCTTCTCTCGCTGTGTCTCTCTCTGTCAAATAAATAAATAAAATCTTAAAAAAAAAAAAAAATTTCTCTGGACTCAGCCTGTGGCCCAACTAAACCAAGGACACCTATATCCAATTCTTTCAGTTCCTCCATTCTTAACAGAACATGATTTCCTGCTAGCCCTTCAGTATCCATTCAGAGACACAGTCATTTACTTAAAAGTAAAGGTAGTAAAGTTAGGATTGGATACTTGAGTTGTATAGAACAAATCTGTAACAGTTACCAAATCTATTTCCCGACTTTGATTCTTCTCTATTATTTATAATCTCATAACTTTAAATACATTCTGAAAATTTCTAATCAACACTCCTAAAAAGGAACCTCACAATCCCCTATGATACCATTCATCTGTTGTATTTGTATCCAAAAATTAAAGATGGCCACTCATTTTGCTGTTACTAGTATCACCATTCTTTCCAATTAGTTATCTTAAAGTGAGTCAATTGGGTTAGTCAGTTATCCTTTTAGGAATATTTCCATGATCCTCTAAATTCTTATGTCTCTTATATAAGCTCCATAATAACAATTTGATGGATGAATAAATGAATGGGTTTTAATATCCTTAATAAATAGGAGACAGATTAGAAAATAAATCTGAGACTAAACACAGGAATCTTATTTAAAAAAATAAAGAAAAAATAGATTTCATAATTTATTTATAAATGAAAGCTTCAAAAGACTGCAGTCAAAGAAATGAAACTCAACTTTCCTTTTAAAAAAGATCTACATTTACAGGCCATGTCACAACAAGGTCCTTGATATAACTAGGTAATTTTTTAATTCCTTAACAAATTACATAAATAAGTACCTAACAAGAGAAATTTGGGTCTGGAAGATTTCAGTCACTTCAAAGGAAAGTTACTGACTGATGTAATTTCACTTGGATGTGACTGAATCCCATTGATTTAGTCTTTCCTAGGCCTATCTTCCTTGTGCAGCTGTCTGTGTCTATCTGATTTACTGAGCAATTACAGGGAATGTCTAACAGTTTCTTTCAAAGCAGAACTCCTCCTCCACTTGCTATTATTTGGAAAGAACATACTTAAAGAGTTACTTTTATGTAGTTCAATCTATCAATTCTCAAGTGCTCAAATGGTTGCCTATTTATGAACTAAATCACACTCAGGATCCTTGGTTTCATGTATTATCTTTATACTAAAAAATCACATATACACATAGAATGCATGAACTAAAATTTTACACTAAGTCAACATTATGCAGTCACGTTTTTAATAGTATATTCACAAGGTAATTTTTTTAAGAACTTAATAACATAGAACCTATAGAAACAGTATGATAATGAACACTCAACCATTCTTATTTGTTCTTTTAGCCATTAATACTTTCCTCAAACTTAGGCCTAAGTATTTTAGGAATACATACATACATACATACATACATACATACATACATACATAAAGTACCTCATTAAAAAAAAAAGTTTCCAGAATTCTGAATTTTACCTTTTTTTTTTTTTGAATTTTACCTTTTAAAGAAACCATGGAGTATTCAGATAAGGTTCAAAGAACACCATGAAGAATTAAATAACTGATATAGTATCTATGGAAGGGAAGCTGAAGAAACTGGGTAATTCATTTTTTTTTTTTTTTCTAAATTTCTTCCTCTCTCTTTCACCAAAGAACTAAAGTAAGGGTACAACAAAACAAAACAAAAAAACCAACTTTGGTTAAGAAGCAGTGTAATCTTTTCTAGGACAGAATTAAATATAATAATAACCAACATGGGAAAATGAAAGAGGTATTATTTTGGAGAGAGACAATAAATTCTGGAATTGATAGGTTAATTTTCAGAAAAGACTACATTCAAGGGAATCAAGATCACAAGAACCTTTTTTTTAAAAAAAAATATGCAGGGTTTTAAAGAGAAAAATCCAAATTTAACAGCAAATAAATCTTTTGAAAATTTGGTAAGTCATTTCACTTACTTGTGTTTTAGTTTCTAATTCTAGTTCTACTAACAAAGTGTAAATCAAAATTGAAGCTGATAAAAATAACAAGATGAAGACAATTTAATGTGAAATGTAATTCTTTAGACTAGTGCAGGTTAAGTAATGAAGTACAAAGGGAGCAATGTTGTATTATATACATATATACACATATATATATATGTCATAAGAGTTATTTTTCTTATTTACCAACACAAAAAAAGAGGCTTAGTGAGACTGAAAAACGTGCCTGCAGATTAACATGACTAATAGCAATAAATCACACACTGTTACCAAAAATTTTTTTGCAAGAATTTAAGAGAGCCAAACATCAGAACAAGAAGGTCTAGGAAATTTATTAAGTGAACAGTTTTATATAGGGGATATACTACTACTACTAAGATGGGTGCAGAATTTTAAAAAATGTGACTGTGATTATTAAAACTCAAGAAATGTATCAAGAATTGGTTAACCAATTATACTGAAGTGATCAGATTAACTGCATAAAATGTTACAGAAAGTAGCTGTCGTCATAGAAGGGACATGTGGAAACCCAATGACACACAGTGACATGACACCGCAAAAGGTTTATTATTTCAAGTATTTAAACAATGAAGAGACTTCTACAGTTAATACGGAAGAAGCAGTATTCTCCAAAATGACGAACAGTCAAAACACTAGAATAAAAGTGTTAAAAAGCACACACAATTCATTTTAAAAAAAGAAATTATTGACAGGGCATGCAAAAGATAAAACTGCACTATAACAGTCTCTAAAGAGAGTAAAATTTTTTTAAGAACTTAACATAGAACCTATAGAAACAGTATGATAATGAACAGTGAAGTCAAGAGATCTGGGTTCTAAGTGTAACCCACACTAACCAAGTGTCTTTTATAAACCATCCATTCAAAAAAATTACTGAAAGATTACAGCATGTGAAGTTTTATCCTAGCTCTTGAGATATAAAGATAAATAAAACTCATTAAGTTCACAGTCTGATGAAGGAGTCAGTTGAACAAAAGCATAAGACTCCAAGAAAGATTCAGTACAGGGTGACAAGTATTATCACAGAAGCCTGCATAAGCTGCTAATGTAGTAAGAGACAATCTTTGGAGAAGTAGAAGAGAGGGTTAAGTAAAAGATAAATAAAAAAGATTAACAAAAGATTAAAACAAGTGTTAAAAGGTAAGTTCGAATTGATCAGGCAGAGAATATGTGGAATAAAATTTGAGGCAGAAGAAATAACAGAGGACTTTTTAAAAAGAGTTATGTCAGAAAAGCCATATTGTATTGGTATGACTGGAGTAAAGGGCACTTGTGGATAAACGACAGGGGTCTAGACAGTTTCCTGGAGATCCTCTGAAAGTACGTAAGCAAATCAATAACATAAGCATGTGATACAGAAAGAGAGCTGTGGATGCATTAACTGGAGGAAAAGGAAGCTATTAGGAGAGAGAAATTTTAGAAAGTTAACTGCAAAAGTTCACACATGACAAGAGAAAGGCCAAAACTGAAGCAGTTGCAAAAGTTTTGATGTGAAGATGCAAAATGAAGGCATAGATATAGAAGGTACAGATTGCAATGGAGATGTATGTGACTGGCTATACCAGTCAGAGACTAAGTAGACAGGAGTCTGGCTAGAAGTAAATATAGAAAATACCAGATGATCCAATAATCCCACTACTGGATATTTACCCAAAGAAAATGAAAAAACTAATTCAAAAAGATATATGGATCCATGTCTATTGGAGCATTGTTTACAACAGCCAAGATACGGAAGCAATACAAGTGTCCACTGATGGATGAATGGATGTGGTGTGTATATATATACACATATATATACATATATACACACACAATGGAGTATTAGGCATAAAAAAGGTTGAAATCTTGCCATTTGCAACAACATGGATGAACCTAGAGGGTATTCTGCTAAGTGAGATTAAGTCAGAGAAAGAAAATTACCATACAATTTCATTATTTATATGGAGAATCTAAAAAATAAATAAACAAAAAGCAGAAACTACCTCTTAAATATGGAGAACAAACTGATGGTTGCCAGAAAGGATGAGCGGTAGGAGGACAGGCAAAATGGCTGAAAGGGAGTAGGAGATTCCAGTTATGGAATAAATCAGTCACGGGGGATAAAGGTACAACATAGAGAATATAATCAATGATACTACAATAGCACTGTATGGTGACAGATGGTAGCTACATCTGTGGTGAGCATAGTATAATGTATAGACTTGTCCAATCACTATGACATACACCCGAAACTAATGTAATATTGTGTGTCAACTATAATTCAATTAAAAAAGAACACAAAAAAATTCTCAGAGAATTCTGCATTAATGGGAAAACTAATGATGTATCAAAGATGAAATCACAAGGGACTCTGTAGAATGAAAAAAGGATATGGGACAGAATGTAAAGGAACACTAACATGAGCAGGGAAGGCAGAGGGAGAGCAGTCTATAAAAGGACTATCCAGAGAGATAGAATACCAAGGGGAATGCCATGTCTTGAAAGCTGAGGAAAGTAATCAATGGAGAAGAACAAGTTGAAGATAGAGGAGTAGGAAATACTCTGAGTCAAGGAGAATGGGATCCAGGGCACTAGTTGAAATATTACATTCAAAAGGAAAAAGGACCACCTTTTCTGGCTGTACTGTTATTAAAAGAGGAGAGATAAGGGTGATGGAAGAGATGCCTATAGATATCAATACATTTATAGGTAAGTTACAGATTACATATCAGAAAGTTTGTGCCTTTCTGTCTGATGGTTTCTGTTTTCTATGTGAAGCAGGAGATGAGGTCATTGGTTAAACATGAAGAAAAAGAGAAGAGGTGTTAAGATGAGGTGCATAAGGAGACTGGAAATAGGTGTTGTCAGCAATGAATGTTCAAGTTGACTTGGAAAACATGAAAGGACTGCCAGACAACACTGGGGGCCTAATTTATAATGATTAGGTATGTCAAGAAATATATACTTACATACGAATCAATAAATTGTTTATACCTCAGTCTATTTAGCGTTTTGTTTCTATACTGAAACTATGTGTCTAAAAACTTAGACACATAGTATAAAAACCTATTTAGTCTACCCTTAGTAGTGGGAGAGGAAATTTGATGTTTATTTCATTTGAATAAAATTTTCCCTAGGAAGTGGTAATTTCTGAGCAAAGGTTTTTGTTAGGTTTTTAAGCCTATTTTAAACCTAGGTTTTGAGCCATGGTCAACTGATAATAGCCATGTTTTTATATTTAATTAGCCTTTTTGTATGTGTGTCAAATAGGGCTCTGTTTAAACATTAAATTCATGTAATTAACTTGAAATTTTGTAAAAATTTTTACTATTTTACTCATAATCCTACCATACTAAATAAACACCCTTTTTATTTTTTATTCCCTTCCAATCTCTAGCTATCTATATGTAACAATTTAGTGGCATATACTTACATTCTAAAATAGGTTTCTTCATTCCTATGTAATTACATTGTAATCAAAGATAAATTATATTTTTATTATCCTGATTTGCAATTTATCATCCACCTCCTATACACCATGTGTAAACTTTTTATTTGGGGATTTGTGTGTTTTGGGGGTGAGATTTTTTCCTACTATAAAAATGTTCTTTTATATAGCTTTTTTTCTTTGAGTATTTCTTTGTGATAAATTCTGAGGAGGAAGATTATTACGATGAAAGGTAAGAATATTTATGTAATTAACACAGCCAAAGCAGTAAAAGAATTGATTTTTCCCCTTAAAATGAAATAGTGTGGAATAATATATGAAATACACTTAATTTATAAAAGATATTTTTTAAATGCCAGAAAATCAGAAATATGGTGTTACCTGCATCAGTTGTTAGTGTTTGGCATTTGACAATTTGTAAATTATACATGTTAAGAAATAGGCTGTGTGTATACATGTGCACGTGTGTGTGTGGCCAATAAAAAATTTCCTTCTGAAGTTGATAATAATGACAATCTTATAAAGTTAAATTTTATACTGAAGGAAGTAAGCAGTATTCTACCATAAGTTAAAACTTACAAAATTATGTCCTACAAATAATTCTGGGTGATTTATAATCTTTGCTAGTTTAAAGATGTATGTTTTATTTTATTCTTTTTGCCTCCATTCAACTTCTGGAAATCATCATTATTTTCCTAAATTATTCATAGTTGATTTTCATCTTACATATTTAAAATGCTTACCTGATACCAGAAAAGAGTGCTAGAGTTAGAGTCTTATACATACACACATAAATTAATGAAGCTACAAACATAAAGGGTACTGGGAGTTATATAGATAGCTGCTAGATATAATTCATGTAAGCAAGAGCCACTGAAAGAAATAACTGTATAGGTAAATACTCCTTAGAAGCCAATCACTGCAGTGAAGTAAAAGAATATGGTATTATATCAAAGTACCTGTATCAACAAAATAAACCAAACAGACCTGAAAAAAACAAACAAACAAAAAAACACATGCTTTCTATTGCCATGGAATTACTCCAGAAAGCGAAATTAGAAGTTCTCAATCTGTTAACAAATTTCTTTAGATATTTTGTTCTGAGGTTTATAACATATGGATATGTAACACATATGATAAATATAACATAAATAATAAGCAAAAAAAAAAGTGTAAAACGGAGACCCAGTTACACATTACAAAACAAATTATCTAGCTTTATTCCTCTATTCTGATCAAACTAGATTAAGATATAGTCAGACCTAACTTATCTGACTCTATTATTACCCAAGCAGTTAAAAATCAGCAAAAAGTAATGGTAACACATATTTTCAGATTAAAGATACTTTAGATTTCAATGAAATAGGTACTTTAGAAACACAACATGAATATTAAGGGTAATAAAATTCATCTAGGAATTTTAAAATATACTTAACTCATAGAACAATATAGCCATGAAAAAAAATTAACGAATTACTACACAAATTATATTAAAACAAATGATGACAGAAACTACCATCCCAATCTAAACAAGGCTTCAGTGTTTTTGTTTTTGTTTTTAAAGATTCTATTCATTTATTTGAGAGAGATGGTGAGAGAGGGAACACAAGCAAGGGGAGTGGGAGAGGGGGAAGCAGGCTCCCTGCTGAGCACAGAGTCTGCCACGAGGCTCCATCCCAGGACCCCAGGATCATGACCAGAGCTGAAGGCAGACGCCTAAAGACCCAGGCTCCCCGGCTTCAGTGTTTTGTATATAAAAATAACTAAGCCAAGTTCCCACTACTATCTGATGACTGTCACTTTTAAAATTTTAAATAAGAGCCACCTTAATTAAAATCTATAGATTCTTACTCTCTTCAGATGTGTAAAGGGCATACTATGTGATCAGCACTGAGCTTGGGATTGGGACTATTAAAACTAATTTGCTTTAATTTTTTAGGTATAGTATTTACACACTAGGAATCATGGATTGACCAAGACATATAGACTAAATATAAGCAAGTGAGAAACCCTCATTCCAGAGAAAAAGGGGAGGTCCTATTAGGTAAGAGGATACAACATAAAGTAAAAGGAAGATTGCATGAAAGTAACAGGAAAGTTTTAATAAGGAGAAATAGCCTGCAGTGGTTTGAACAGATGTGACCTGGAGCTGTAAATAACAAGAAATGAAGATAAAAATTAAACTAAGGTCAGGTTTGGAGGACCTTATAAGCCATGATATAAACTTGATTTACCTTGCAAGAAACAGGAAGTTGCTGGACAAATTCAAGTACATGAACAAATTCATTCAGACAACTGGTAAAGTCTACAGACATTCAAACTAATGAAGGTGCTTATTACTGCAACAGATTAGGAGAGAGCTAATGAAGGTATATAATCACTATATGTTTTCATTCATTTAATCCTCATAGCAATTCTATGAGAGAGAAATAGTTGTTATTCACAGTTTACAAATGAAGAAACTAAAGCACAGAAATTATAAAACCAAATCAAAGTCACAACTCATAGTGTTGGGGGAAGATTTGAACTCAAATTACTTGGTTCCAAAATTCAAGCATTTTAACCACTATATTGCTACTGAGAACTAGAAAAAAACACTGCATATAAAAACCAAAAGTTTTAAGAAGTAAGGTTGGTCACTAATGTTATATGCTGAAATGAGACCAAATGCAACGAGTACCTAAAAAATAAAAAGGCCATTAAATTTAGCATTTGAAGTTCACCCGTGACTTCTTCAACACAAATAATTTTTGCCTTAGGAATCAATTACTAAACATATATTCAACTTAAGATACCAAACACTATACAAAAGGTTAAAACATTAACGAGTAGCTTCAACATGCTTTAAAATTTAATTTTCATAAATAAAATTTAGTAAATGAAATTAAATTTATTTTAATTTAGAATAGAGTCTGAAAGCTAACAAATGAAAGCTAACAAATTATGTTTTTAAATCAAAAGAACATTTTTATATTAGGCTAACACCAAAACGTAAAGTAAAAATTATTCTTAAGTAGCACAGTATTTCAGCAGATCTTTAAAAATATTTGAAGCAAAACTTCACCCAGGGGATCTACAAGGCAAAGACAAATAATAAGTGGTGCCTGCTAAGTAATGTATGATATATTAGCTGGCCATTTCATGCTAACATGTCAGATTAGTTTTTTTCAGACATAAATATTACAACATAAAGAATTAAAATTCTGATTTGGCAAAAAGTACCATTAGCAAACAAAGCACATACATACAAAAAAAAAAAAAAAAAACCTGAAAGAAAGTATTTGCAACTTATACAAAGACATGTGATAAACTCATTTTAAAAAAGGAAAATACCTAATAGATAAAGAGGCACAGGAAATGGAAAGACAACACATGGATGAGAAAACCCAGATGGCTAATGGCTAATCAATATGTAATCAATTCTCAGTCTCATAGGTAGTCACAATATACAATCAAATGCCAATTTCTATCCAGTGGATTGTTAAAAATCTATGTGATGATATTCTCACACATTCGTGTCTAATGAGTAATGAAATAACTATCTATTAAAATGTTAAGCGCACACACACTACATGTATGTATATGTATGTATAATAAATATATTCTTTGGTCAAGCAAACTCACTTCAAACAGAAATCAAACAGAAAAAAATTCTATCAATAGAGAAATATCACAATAAATCATGGCACATCCACTTATAAATTTGTAGCTATTTAAAAACTGGTTTAGTTCTATTTTTATTGAAAAAAGTCCTTTATGTGTTCTCAAGTTAAAAAAAAAAAAAAAGCAGGTGTCAGAGTAAAGCCTACTATAACTTTAAAAGGGAGAGAAAGGTTGCAGGGTGGGGGAGGATGTCAGCCAATGGGCCCTGAATATTATTTGTACTTAGAAGAAAGAAGTATGGATGATTATACATGAAACTTAATATGTTCCATCAAAGGAGTGGGGTTTAGAGTTAAGTAAGGAGAAAATAACATTCCTCTATAGATTTGTTATTTACATGGTTACAAACAACATATATTGCTTTGGTACTTAAAAAAATCAATCTAATAAGTTAATAAATGTGTTCTAATCCAGTATGCCATTAATAACTCTTAAAAAGCTATCTGTATATTCCAAACCATTTGTTTTACTATTGGTTTTATTTTTCCCAAAATATATATGTTATATATACGTGTGTGTGTGTATTCATTTTCTTCGTGAACATTTTGTAGTTTTATAATTATTTTAATTAAATTTTTAGCAAACAGTAATAGTTTGAAAATAGTGTCATATAAAACGTCCTTGTATATCTTACTTATGTAACGTTAGAATCCAAGAAAACCACCACACATTGTGCTGTTTCAGGTCAAATAATTCTCCAGGTCAAATAATTCTCGTAGATCTCTGCTTGAATCTACCTACTGCCATAAAAGAACTTCCCATCTTCTGGCTATGGTCACAGAGCCTCTCTTCTCTATGCAATGCCTTGCTCCTTTCTTCCCTACTTGCTTAAACCTACCCAATCTTGTATAGCCCCATTGCTTTTACTGGATACCACTCATTTTTGACAATCATCTCACTGGGTAATCCTATACTAAGAGTTCCCATTATGTAAAATTCTTGAGAAAACAGATTCTTTCTCTATAACAAATTTCTGTGGCTTTCTGATCATGACAGTTTTAAGGGGGTGAAGAGGAGAGGGGGAGAGAGGAAGAGAGAGAGAGAGGGAGAGAAGGAGGAAAGGGGAAAAGGGAGGAAGGGAGGAAAAGAAAGGTACTTGTTCAGTAGGACATGCTTGAATTATATCACTAACAAAGCCCTTCAGTCACTTTTCGTTAAAAGCATGGGGATATATATACATATGGCATATTGTCCTGATTAGTTCTTTTGATCTAGATTAACTGCTGTTAGCAAAAAATTAAATAAGATAAAATTAAGATAAAGAATTGTTGAACTCAATGTAAACTCTACTGTTTTAAGACATTTGGAAGAAAAAACAGCAGAGTTAATGTTTGTTAGGAAACTAAATCTAGGGCGCCTGGGTGGCTCAGTTGGTTGAGCGACTGCCTTCGGCTCAGGTCATGATCCTGGAGTCCTGGGATCGAGTCCTGAGTCGGGCTCCCTGCTCGGCGGGGAGTCTGCTTCTCCCTCTCCCACCCCCACCTCTTGTGCTCTCTCTTTCTCTCTCTCATTCTAATAAATAAAATCTTTTTTTTTTTTTTTTAAAGGAAACTAAATCTAATCTACACGTACAGAGCTCAAAGACAGCAATGAAGTCTCCTACTGAGTTACTCAGTTGGATAAAAGGGAACAACAGACAGCATACGGACTGAGAAAGTTCATATTAAATTTACATTCTTTTAATTGATACTGCACCTTTTATGAATATTCCTATAATCCTGGGAGTAGTGAGAATTAAAGTAATGTTTAAACACTATTTGATGCATTTTTAAAAAACATGAGCTACTAAGAAATGTGCATGTACCAAATAAATTCTCAAGTTTTTTATTTTTGTTTTTTAAATAACTGTGTGACTGGGCCCATATCCAAGCACTCCATATCAACACTAAAACTGAAAATCCAATGCCGCAAAAGTCTTACAAACTGTATTTTGGTAAGTTACTTTCTCTTTCTTGTGCTTGCTTCGGCAGCACATATACTAAAATTGGAAGTTACTTTCTCTTTCTTGTCATGTTTTCATAGATGCAAATAAGCTTTGTACTAATTTTATGTGGGACAACTTTATAACTTAAGTCCCACTAGAAATGTATCCTCTCAAAGTTAAAAAACATTGATCTTTTATTTTTTATTATTTTTTATTTTACAGTGAGAGTGTGAGCTGGGGTGAGGGGCAGAAGGGGAGGGAGAGAGAATCTCAAGCCGACTCCACACTAGTGCAGAGCCAAGGTGGAGCTGGACTAGACTGACCCTGAGTTCATGACCCCAGCAGAAACCAAGAGTCAGATGCTTAACCAACTGAACCACCCAGGCTCCAGGCAGGCACTGATGTTTTAGACCACTGAATCTATTCATACTTTGTTTCCTTGTATAAGCAGCTTGAGTAATATACATGCAAAGTGATAATAAAAAGAACACTTTCTGGGTTACATGTATAAATGAGACATAATGCATTTCCTAAACAAAGATTTCCTGATTTATTGACAGGCCATTTAGGATCAAGTGTTACTAAGATGAAAAAAGAATAGGAAGTGCACAATGGAGAGATTAACTTTAAAGAATAAACAAGCCATCCTTTTGCAGATATAACAGAACTAAATGATTTGTATATCACAGTTTATAGACAATGTAAAGGGGGAAAAGCGATGCTCCTAAAATATTTTTTTTTTAATTTATTTTGAAAAGAGACTTCTATAATAGAATTCAGGGCTTGGTCACCCTTCCCCTACATTTCTATCCCAGCTTTGGTTTCTTTTTTAATGAAAAAAAGGAGTCAGCAAAACAAAATGCCACCATTAAATCATTTTGCAACATTTTGTGTCAAAAATGTAATGGGAAATGCACACATCAAGGGAAAGGTTACTGTTCTTCCAGAACATCTTTTCACTTGGTTCATGGCTCATCCTTCTACATAACTGTGCAGGCAATACTGATGGTTTTCTCTCTCGGTTTAATGTGGCATTTGAAGGATTATGGCATTTTCAGGAAAGCACACTGCAGTGATTTTAGTGTTTATCTGGCTGAAAGTGATACACAGATTTAGAATAACTGTGCTGTTTATGTGCAATGGTGAAAGTCAGCTACCAAGTCATCTCATAATGTCATTCTTGATTGTGTATTTTCTTAATTATACCTGAGGCAGCCTAGATAGGGAGACCAGAATTAGAGGAAACTCCAAATGGGAGTTTGCTTTATTAAGGTATACATATTTAGCTTTAAATCCTATTAAGTGCACTATAGTGGGAAGAGTTAATTCAGAAATTGATAATCTTAAATCATTCCAGTTGAAGATAAGTATAGTTGCTCCTTGAAACTGTTTCACAAAAAGGATTAAAATGAATTAAGAACTTGAAAAAATCTTAATTAAAATGAAAAGAAACTATGTATCATATATGTAAAACAATTAGGAGATATAAAGGAAGAGTAAATATGAAACCTGCTATAAGTACTTACTTAGATAATGTCATTTTTATGTACAAATATACTTCAGCCTATTTAAAAGCTCAACCTATCTTTTGTTTTAGAGTATTAACAAAATATGTTTCAGATTAAAAAAAACATTTTCTACCATAAACCATTTCTCACAAACCTACATCTCAATTAGGAAAAAATGTAAGGTGGCTACCTTATTATTAACTCACATATTTTGGTAGGCTACGATCTATAAAATGTATAACCCAATCTAAAATTAAGAAAATATTATGGGCTAATGATACAATTAAAAACAGTACTGTTGGTGAAAGTTTTATGCTGTAAATTTTTCAGAATTCCATACACCTAAATATTTCTGAGTGTCTTCTTCATTGCTACACTATTATAAAATCAGAGAATGAAAATTAAAGGGGATTTTCAAATTGATTTAATATGCCACTCGTTTTATGAATAACTAGTTCCCAAAGAAGTTATCTTCATTCCTCATGGTGACACAGCCTCTTGCTGGCAAAGTCTTACCTAAAATTCCAACTTCTCAATTTTAGCTCTGTGCCTTCCCTACCATTCTTCCTGGCTGGTTACTTAAGTTTTCAAGCCTATTAAATTAAATATTAAATGCACTACCACTGCAAAAAAAAAAAAAAAAAAAAAAAAAAGATTTCTTCCTTTAATAAACAGAAAAATTATCATCCTCATTTTCCTTATTAACAGTGTTTCCATATATGTCAACAATATTAATTGGAATACTAAAGTTACACTAATGATGCATACTGTATCTAGAGAATGTGTGAACAAGATGAGGGAAAATGAAGTTTCATAGCTTCTCTTCTCTATCCTTAATCATAAAACAGAGTTGTAAAATCATTTCTGTTCAGATACCACGGTGTTAACTAAAATAACACATGCATGGCATACACACACACACACACACACAATTTTAATACCTGAGCAAGAGTTCTCTAGGGTTATATAATTCTGAGCTTATGTATTTCTTTTTTTTAATTTTTATTTTTTAAATTTTATTTATTTATTTATTTATTTTAAGATTTTATTTATTTATTTAACAGAGAGAGAGACAAGAGCACAAGCAGGGAGAGCTACAGAGGGAGAGGGAGAAGCAGGCTTCCCGCTGAGCAGGGAGCCCGATGCAGGGTTTGATCCCAGGACCCTGTGATCATGACCCGAGCCAAAGGCAGATGCTTAACAACTAAGCCACCCAGGCGCCTCTGAGATTTAAGTTTCATGAAATATGCTGATATAAGAATCAAATTCTCAATTAATGAACAAATTAACATTTCATGAAGATTCTAAAATTATGTCTTATTTGCTAAGCTTACTAAATTTCAAAGGACTGAAATCTCTATTATCTTGCATTGTTCCACTCATTTACATGACCCCCCTCCTCTCCAAACAAACAACCCTCAGATCACAATCAGGAGGCTGACTACAGGTGACATATATCTGTTCTACAAATGTAATTCACAAAATGCAAATATACTACGCTTGTGATGTTTTTCTTTCTTTCTTTTTTTTTTTGCACAACTAGTGGTTAATACAAATACACCTCTCTAAAATTTCACATCATTGTGCTGGCACATTCAGAAATTTCTTTAATCTACAATTAGGACAATGATGTATGTTGTTCTTAAGAGAGAGGGACTTCAGGCACCTGGGTGGCTCAGTTGGTTAAGCGACTGCCTTCGGCTCAGGTCATGATCCTGGAGTCCCGGGATCGAGTCCCGCCCGCATCGGGCTCCCTGCTCGGCAGGGAGTCTGCTTCTCCCTCTGGCCCTCCTCCCTCTCATGCTCTCTGTCGCTCATTCTCTCTGTCTCAAATAAATAAATAATAAAAAAAACTTAAAAAAAAAAAAAAAGAGAGAGGGACTTCAAAAGCATTTAGTAAATAGTATGGTAGGAGAATAAAGATTATAGCACTGAAGTCTCAGAGAATATCATGAAAACTATAAAATAAACACAACATCAGATCATCTTGAAAGGGCTGTTACCATTTAGCCTGCAACAAACACATTTATCAAAGGCACATTTTATCCAACCAGGGAGCTGAAATGTAAATTATACTGAGACTATATAGGCAGCACAGACTCTAGAGCCAAACTGCCTGAATCTGAGTATCAGCTCCACTAGTTTCCAAAGCTATGCAAGTTTGGGGAACTTACTCAGGTTCTCCACGGCTTAGTTTCCTCAATTCAATGGAGATAATAATACTCTTTAGCTCACAGGATAAGGATTAAGTGATTACATATATATGGTGCCTGGTACATATTATTTAAGTGTTTTATTACAGTTGTTGTTATTGTTTGCATAAAGAGAGCATTTACAATTCCCTAACAACTGAGCCAACCCCTATACTTGCATTTATCTCATTTAATCCTCCAACAACCTAAGGGGTAGGTATTGGTGATTATTGCTATTTTACAAATAAGGAAACTAAGCCACAGGAAAGATAAGGGCAGAGTTAATAATAACAGAAACAGGCGTCAAACCCAGCTGAATGGCTACAAATCCTCAAACTAATCATTTGTTACATAATACTGTCCCCCAAAATGTAGAAAAATACTGAAATTTAATAAAATTTAGGCTCTTCACATAAATCTAGCAGGCTTCTTTTTAAAATACCCAATGTTAAAAAAAATATCAAGTTGAAGAATAACTAAAATGGAATAATTTCTTCACATTTCAAGACTCATTTTAGTATATCTTTAATTAGAAGTTCCTTTGTTAAAAAAAAAATTCAATCACACTTGTTAAAAATGGTATAGTTCATTTAGGACCAGTAGATATTGGGACCACTGCAATGGGATTTTACAATGGAAGAGAAAGATGCAGCTCAACTCTAAGTACAGCATGGGCAAGTGGGAATTTATGGCCCAGGAAAAGGGTGGGAGTCAGTGGATGAAAAATCACTAAGAGGCAACATCAAAGATAAGGGGAGATTCTAGCTAAACCAACCAAACAGGATTGTTGCTGAAGCTAGCCCAGGTGATGAGACATCCCCTTGGGGAAGGTGGAGGATGAGGAACCTGATCAGGTATCTAGGATGATCAGATATCAAGGTGGGGGGGGGGGCTGATTGAATGAACTTACAATCCAACCTTACACCTAAAGGAGCTAGAAAAAGAACAAAAGAAGGCCAAACCAATAGAAGGAAGGAAATAATAAAGATTAGAGCAGAAATAAATGAAATAGAGACTAAAAAAAAAAAAAAAAAAAGTTTTAACAGATCAATGAAACCAGAAGCTGGTTCTTTGAAAAGATAACAAAATTGTAAATCTTTAGCCAGACTCATTTAAAAAAAAAAAAAAAAGACCAAGAGGGAAGACTCAAATAAATAAAATCAGAAATGAAAGAAAAGTAACAACCAACACCACAGAAATACAGGGGATTATAAGGGAATATTATAAAATATATGCCTACAAATTCAATAACCTAAAAAAATGGATAAATTCCAAAACTGAATCAGGAAGAAATAGAAAATTTGAACAGACTGATTTCTAGCAATGAAACTGAATAGGTAATAAAAAAAACTTCCAGCAAGCAAAAGTCCAGGACCAGATGGCTTCACAGGTGAATTCTAGCAAACATTAAAAGAAGAGGTAATACCTATTCTTCTCAAACTATTCCAAAAAAATAGAAGAGGAACGAAAGCTTCCAAATGCATTCTATGAGGCCAGCAATACCTTAATACCAAAACCAGATAAAGACAAAAACAAAAAAAGAAAACTACAGGTCAATATCTCTGATAAACATAGATATAAAAATCCTCAACAAAATATTACCAAACTGAATCTAACAGTACATGAAAAAAATCAATCACCAGGATAAAGTGGGATTTATCTCATGGATAAAAGGGTGGTTCAATTTTCACAAATCAATGTGATAACATCACATTAACAAGAGAAAGGATAAAAACCACATGATCATCTCAACAGATGCAGAAAAGGCATTTCAGAAGGTACATCCATTCTTGATAAAAGTTCTCAACAAAGTAGGCTTAGAGGGAACATACCTCAGCATAATAAAGGCCATAATATGAAAAACCCGCTAACATCATAATCAATGATGAAAAAGTGAGCTTTTCCTCTACGTGCAGGAACAAGAATGTCCACTCTTGCCACTTCTTCAACACAGTACTGGAAGTCCTAGCCACAGCAATCAAACAAGTAAAAGAAATAAAAGGCATCCAAATTGGTAAAGAAGTAAAACTTTCACTATTTGCAGAAGATCCTATATATAGAAAACCCTAAAGACTCCACCAAAAAACTACTAGAACTCATATATGATTTCAGTGAAGTCACAGGATACAAAATTAATATATCAGTTGCATTTCTTTACAATAATAATTATCAGTTGCATTTCTTTACACTAATAATGAACAGAAAGAGAAATTAAGAAAACAATCCCATTTACAATTGACCAAAAATAATAAAATACAGAAGAATAAACTTAACCAAGGAGGTGTACTCTGAAAACTATGAAACACTGATGAAAGAAACTGAAGACAACACAAATGAAAAGATATCTCATGCCCATGGATTAGAAGAACCAATACTGTTAAAAATGTCCATAAGCAATCTACAGATTTAATGCAATCACTATCAAAATACCAACATTTTTCACAGAACTAGAACAAACAATTCCTAAAATTTGTATGGAACCACGAAAGACCCCAAAGAGCCAAAGCAATCCTGAGAAGGAAAAACAAAGCTTGAGTATCACAATTCCAGAGTACAAGTTATATTACAAAGGTGTAGTAATCAAAACTGTACGGTACTGGCACAAAAGTGGATACATAGATCAATGGAACAACATAGAGAGTCTAGATATAAACCCAAGCATAAATGGTCAATTAAACTGCAAAAAGAGGTCATGATATACAGTGGAGAAAAGATAGCCTTTCAACAAAGGGTGCTGGGAAAATGCGACAACTACATGCAAGAAAACCAAAACCAAAAACAATGGACCATTTCCTTACACTATGCACAAAAATAAACTCAAAGTGGATTAAAGACCCAAATGGGACACCTAAAACCATGAATCTCCTAGAAGAAAACATAGGCAGTAATTTCTTTTACATCAGCCTTAGCAACGTTTTTCTAGATATGTCTCCTCAAGCAAGAGAAACAAAAGCAAAATTAAACCATTGAGACTACACCAAAATAAAAAGCTTTTATACAGTGAGGGAAACCATCAACAAAAGCGTAAGACAAACTACATGATAGGAGAAAATATTTGCAAATGATATATCTGATAAGGGGTTAATATCTAAAATATATAAAGAACTTATACAACTTAACACCAAAGAACCAAATAATCTCATTAAAAAATGGGAAGAGGACCATTTTTCCAAAGAAGACATACTAATGGCCAACAGACACATGAAAAGATGCTCAACATCACACACCATCAGGGAAATGCAAATCAAAACAATGAAATATCACTTCACACCAGTCAAAACAGCTAAAATAAAAAAGATAAGAAATAGTAAGTGCTGGCAAGCACTTCTGGAGAAAAAGGAACCCTCATGCACTGTTGGTGGGAATGCAAATTGGTGCAGACACTGCTGAAAACAGTACGGAAGTTCCACAAAAAATTAAAAACCGAATTACCTTATGATCCAGTAATTCCACTGCTGGGTACTCACCCAGATAAAACAAAAACACTAATTTGATAAGATATATGCACCCCTACGTGTACTACAGCATTATTAACAATAGACAAGATATGGAAGCAAGCCAAGTAAATAAATATCTATCAACAGATAAATGGGTATAGTGTGTGTGTGTGTGTGTGCATGAATATAAATGAATGAATATGAATATTACTCAGCCATAAAAAGGAATGAGATCTTGCCATTTTCAATAATATGGATGGACCTACCATCCATGGACCTACCATGGGTATTGTGCTAAGTGAAATAAGTCAGAGAAAGACAAATACCATATGATTTCACTCATACTTGGAATTTAAACAAATACAGATGATAAGACAGAGAAAGAAAAAACAAAAAAGCAGACTCTTAAATATAGATAACAAAATGGTGGTTGCCAGAGGGGGAGTGGGTGGGGGGATAAGTGGAATAGATATAAAGGATTAACAGTACACTTACCATGATGAACACTGAGTAATTTATAAAATTGTTAAATCATTAAATTGCACACCTGAAACTAATATAAAAACACTATACGTTAATTATACTTCAGTAAAAAAAATAAATTAAAAAAAAAGTGGGGCACCTAGATGGCTCAGTCAGGATCCAGCCCCCATATCAAGCTCTGCACTCAGCGGGGAGTCAGCTTCTCCCTCTCCCCTTGCCCCTCCTCCAGCTTGTGTGTTCTCACTCTCTCTCCCTCTCTCAAATAAATACGTTAAAAAAAAGAGAGAGAGAATACTGTTTAAGATTTTAATGCTCCTCCAAATTCATCCACGTTTTCAACAAAAAGCTAATCATAATCCCAGTAAGCTGTTTTGGTCCTTAAAAAAACTGTAGTTAAATATACATAACATTATCCCTTTAACCATTTTTAAGTGCACAGTTCTAAGGCATTGAGTAGATTTATATATTTTTTGAGAGGTGGGGGGAAAAGGAGGGGCAGAGGGAGAGGGAGAGAATCTTAAGCAGGCTCCATGCCCAGAGTAGAGCCCCATGCTCATCTCACAACCCTGAGATCATGACATGAGCCAAACTCGAGTTGGACACTTGACTAAGCCACCCGGGCGCCATGGTATTAAGTACATTTATACTGCTGTGCAACCATCATCATCATCCATCTCCACTTTTCATTTTCCCCAACTGAAACTGTACCCTTTAAACAGCATAAGGTCTTCAAGGTTCATCCACATTTCATCATGGGTCAGAACTTCCTTACTTTTTAAGGCTGAATAATATTCCATTGTATGTATATTCCCTATTTTTTTAATCCATTCATCCATAAATGGATACTTGGGTTGCTTCCACCTTTTGGCTATTGCCTCTAATGCTGCTATGAATACAGATGTACAGTGTCTTAAGTCCCTGCCTTCAATTCTTTTGGACATATACCTAGAACTGGAACTGCTAGATCATATGGCAATTCTGTTTTTAATATTTTGAGGAATTGCTATACTGTTTTCCTTATAGTGCATGTCATCAACAGTGCACAAGGGACCCAATCTCATCAAATCATCACCAGCACTTGCTAATTTGTTAGTTTTTAAATAGCCATTCTAATGGTTTGAAGTGGTATCTTGTGGTTATCATTTGAATTTCTCTAATGAGTGATGTTGATGAACTTTTCATGTGTTTGTTGGTTGCTGTATATCTTTGTTGGAGAAATGTCTATTCCAGTCCTTTGCTAATTTTTAATCATGTTTTTTGTTTTGTTGATGAGTTGCAGTTCTTTATGCATTCCCAATTATTAATTCCTTATCAGATATATGATTTGCAAATATTTTCTCCTATTTTGGGGGCTGCCTTTTCACTGTTGATACTGTCCTTTGATACACAAAAGTTTAATTTTGAATAAAATCCAACTTATCTATTTTTGTGGTTGTTGTTGCTGCCTGTGCCTTTTATGGTATTATATACAGGTTTCTTTTTTTTTTTTTTTTAATGAAAATGGACAAGTGTTTCTGACATATGTATTAAATGCAAAAGAACTACAAGCACAAAAAAATGCACTATAAGGCTTCAGTAATCAAGGCAATTGGTACTGGCACAGGAATAAATACATAGCTTAATGAAACAGAATACAGTTTTAAAAGGACCCACATTTATTTTTTTTTTTAAGATTTTATTTATTTGAGAGAGAGAGAACGAGCAGTGGGGAGGGGCAGAGGGAGAGGGAGAGAGAAGCAGACTCCCTGCTGAGCAGGAAGCCTGATGTGGGGCTCCATCCCAGGACCCAGAGATCATGACTTGAGCTGATGGCAGATGCTTATCGACTGAGCCACCGAAGCGCCCAAAAAGGGCCCACATTTAAAAAGCCAACTGATTTTTTTAAAAATTTTCATTGTTATGTTAATCACCATACATTACATCATTAGTTTTTGATGTAGTGATCCATGATTCACTGTTTGTGCGTAACACCCAGTGCTCCATGCAGAACGCGCCCTCTTTAATACCCATCACCAGGCTAACCCATCCTCCCACCCCGCTCCCCTCTAGAACCCTCAGTTTGTTTTTCAGAGTCCATCATCTCTCATGGGCCAACTGATTTTTAACAGGGACACCAAAACAACTTAATGTAGAAAGCCAAGCATTCTCAATAGATGGTGCTGGAAAACTGGAAACCCACGTGAGTTAATAAATAAATCTTCCTTAACTCTACCTGAGATCACAAACAAAAAGTAATTTCAAATGGATCACATATCTCAATATGAAAGTTAAAGTTATAAAGCTTCTAGAAGAAAATGAAGGTGACAATCTTTGTAACCTGGACCTAGGCAAAGGATTCTTAGATAGGAAACAAAAGCAATAATCATAAAAGAAAAAGGTGCTTAATTGGACTTCAGCAAAATTAGTAGCTTCTGCTCTTTAAACGATACCATTAAAGACATGAATAGGCAAGCCATGAATAAGGAGAATATGTTTAAAAACATTTATTTATGAAAGGACTTACATCCAAAATATATTAAAAACTCCTACAACTCAATACTAAACATATAACCCAATCTTTAAAAAAAAAAAAAATGGGCAAAAGAATTAGTTCTCAAAGACATGCAAATAGCCAGAGAGTGCATGAAAATGTACTCAACATCCCTGTATATGATATTATATATATATATATATATATATATAACAGAGTAATGTAAATTAAAATCACAGTGGGATACCCTCACATACCCATTAAAACAGCTGATATCAAATAAAAACTAAACATATCATTTACATGAAATTCTACAAGAGGCAAAACTAACATAAGGTTGAAAAGAATAGCAAAATGAGTGCCTTTGAGAAGACTGATTGCGGAAGGGCACAGCTTCTTGGAATTGATGAAAATGTCCCGGATCTTATTAGAAATGGGAGTTTCATGAGTGCATACTTTTCTGGAAAACTATCAATTTATTCACCTAACATTTATGCATTTCATTGTATGTAAGTTATTACCACCCTCCAAACACACATAAACAACACTAGTGAACTTAGCAGATTTAATTGTTGTAGTTGTTTGGGTTGGCAATTCTGAAACTACTTCCTGTATATTCTAAACTGAAGCAAACAGAGAACTACTGGGCATGATATTTTTAAATAAATTTTAATAAATGGAAACAGTATTTCCATGAAACTGTTTAAGCTTGTTTCATCATTTCATTATTATGTTAGAATTTACAATTTTAGGGACACTGAATTGTTGTTTGTCTATGTAGTTGACATAGTCTAGATTTTAAAACACTGAAACAAAACATGTATGATTGAGTTTCTATTTAGAGATAGCCATTTTTTTACTTTTAATTTTCTGTTATCTGCATCCAAATAACTAACATTGTATTTCATCAAAACCATCTACTTTTAAGACAAGGATAATGTATTTTAAAACTTTTTTTCCTACTTATCTTTAATAACAAGGGAAAGAAAAACATCTTTGTAAATCAGACTGATTTCTTTATACATTCCAGCATTATTCATATATTAAATTAAATATTGTCATTCTTAGTTTTATGCCTAGTGTTAAGCTTATCCAATTAAGTAGCTTTTTAAAAGTTAATACAATTAAACCAAGTTTTCAAGAATAAATTAAGCTTTCAAAACTAAAGATGACCTCATAAAGTAGTATCTTTTTTAAAGACATCAAAAGGTTAAAAATCAACTGTGTGTTAAACAAAATGGAAATTTATTCTCAAAACAGGGACATAATTAATTATGTTAAACACCCCAGAATACAGCAGAAATAGGTGTTCTTAATTTTACTGAATTTTAATTTTGCTTAAGTATTAGATGATGTTATTATTCACTAATCATACCAGAATTTCCATGAAAAGCAACTGTTTCTATAATTGTTACTAAAATTATATATAAAAATTTAAAAGGACAGTTAAAAATCTAAGCAGATAAAATTTCAAAGAGGTCATAATTATGTTCCTTTGTTTACATTTTCAAATAATTCCTAAGGCTTCATCAGTTTGGATTTAGAATCCCAGACATTTCTTCCCTTTTGATGTGAACCCTATTAAAGGAGTTAAGCAGCATATTTCTTCAGGCTATGAGTTACAGGAAGTCCATACGTCTTCTGAGAAATCTTGATAGGTTGCTCTACTTTGTTTTTTATATTAAATCTAACATAAAAACTAGTAAGATTTAATATCTTGGCAATGATTCCTTAATGCAACTTCCTACAAAGTGTGTAAGCCACTAACCACCATGATTGGCAGGGGAGGGGGGTGAGGGTTCAGTAACTTGGAGCGAGAATGTAAAGCTGTACGAGGTTACGTGAAACAGACTATGGCCTTCAAGATGGTTATACTTTCAAGAGAGAAAAGCCAAGTTAAACATGTACCAGAAAGAGTAGCAGCCAAACTTGAAGAAAGATATATCACAAAGCTATAAGCGTGACATGAGGATACATTTTACCACACATATCTGAAAGAAATAATTAAAATTCAAGCTTTGGAAGTAGTAGTCCTTTAGAATAAAGTAATTTTATAGTACTAACTACCCACTGACTCAGGAATACAAGACAAAACAAAATAAAACAAAAACCTAAAACCTATCCTTGAAATTGCTGGTAGAGACAAAGAATAAAAACAGAAGTTTGTCCAGAAATGTCTTTGTACAGGGAATGTCTGTTTTTCATACATTGAAAGTTATCAGAAGACATAAATAATTTTAAAACTTGTAGTTGTTTCCAGGTTTTAATTTATAATTATCCAAATAATACAAACACCATCACTTACAATCATGATATTCCTATATGAGTATACGAATTTTATCAAGAATGATTATTATGTGATAAACTGCACAAGAAACAGTAAATTAACATGTGTGTAATCAAAATAACTCATTCTATTTGTTGTAAAAAAGATACCAATTGCAATTTTAACTGCTTTAAAAAAAGTAACGCTAGGTTTCATTTAAAAAAAATTTTTTTTAAAGATTTATTTATTTTAGAGAGAGTGCACATGTGGGGGATTGGGGGCAAGGAGCAGAAGGAGAGGGAGAGAGAAACTCAAGCGGACTCTATGCTGAGCATGGAGCCAGACATGACACAGGGCTCAATCCCACAAACCATGAGATCAGGACCTAAGCCAAAACCAAGAGTCAGATGATCAACCACTGGGGCGCCCCTCACTTTTTAAAGAAATTTAAAACAATCCATTTTTAGTGATCTGATGTTCTATGAGTATAGTAACAAGTTATAACTAATCTTAGCTTTACTATCTAGTCTAATAAAATCTCTGCAAGAAAACAACCGTTCAACTATGACACAGGTAATCTAATAAGCCTCCACACGTTGGAACAAAATGGGTAATTAAAAAAAAAAAACAAAAACCTGAGTAATCAAAGAGACTAATATCTGAAATAAAAATCTGATAAATATGAATTTTTGCTGGTGGTCCTAACAGCTTATGATACAATCAAATTTAGTTAAGAGGGAAGCACTCGGAAGCCAGATGTTTAAAATGTGAAATAAATAAAAGTGCCAATAATATTGTTAAGAGAACAAACAGACATCCTAATCTTATAACCAAAGTGATTCAGTATCTATATAATTTGCCATATACTCAAATAAGGAGGAGAATACAGTAAGCATTTAATAGTGTGGACTTAGCTATAAAAGTAAAATAGCTTCATAGATCATTTCCTACACTCAATGCTTCTGAGTAAAGGACACAATACAAAATAAAATTAAAGATACTATTTAAGGAGACCGATGGGATTCTAGGGTTTTTTTTTAGTTTTAGGAAAACTTTTTTCTCTCTCCTATCTCCCATTAAGTAATAAAATGTGTCACACTGAGTTTACACAGTTAAGCTAAAATTTGAGGTCTAAAAGTTTGGTCTTATTCCTAATCTGATAGCTTGATAAAGACTTAGAAGAAAGGCACAGCGACATCTAAAAATTTATCTTTTGCAAATCAAATATGATCAAGGAGAGAGATCACTTCATTTGTTTGTTACATTGATGTATCAACTAACTAATCTCAAGATCTGTAGTTCCTATTTCTTTACCTTTTACACAGAAAAAATTCATCCCCTATTTTTTAGTGACATAAAAGCAATTTTCCTTTATTAAGCCTTCTAAACAGGGCGCCTGGGTGGCTCAGTTGCTTAAGCCTTCTAAACATCTTCATCAAATACTTATATTTAATGACCAATTTGTTCTAGGAATAAATTATAACAGTAAAAGGTTTTTTTTTATTAATTCAGCAAAGAATGATCAGTCATTACTTATACGAAGTAGTCATTCATTTACCAAGCATTTACTGAGTATTAATTGTTCCAGGAACTGTGGAAACAAAAACCAGTAATATATCACTACATGGCCATATCTACCTCAAACAAAGAACATCCATCACAAAGAGATAAATACCTAAAAAGACTTCAAAATAGAGTTTCAATTTGGCCTTTAGCATTAAGAAATATGCATTTTTAATTGGAGATTTCCCACATAATTTTTAATTAAATTTCAAAAGCAGATGCAAAATGGAAGGACTATTTTTTAAAAATTTGTAAGATACTGTAAACCATCTTTCTATTTAGGACCTTGATTCCTGTCAGATTTCCCATGTCTAGTGGAAATCGTTGAGTCTAATCATTTTAGAGAACATGTTTCAACAAATTCAACAAAAACAGGGCATGCACATTCTCTGAAAGGCAAAAATAAGCGTGTATTATTACTAAAACATGTTTACCAATTGGAATCCTTACTTTGGAGCCCACATACATGCATCCTTTGTATGACTAAATAATACCACTACCCTACTATTTTACATGGAAAAATATCTATCACTCAGTAGTTACTCATTTAAGTCCCTAATGGAACAGAGTGTAATTTTGGTCATGTACAATAAAGAGAAAAACTGAGACACAGAAATGCTAAATTACTTGCCGAAGACCTGAGAAAAACTTAGAGGCAAACCAAAAATGACAGCTGGAACCCAGTATCACAGTTAACGTATTAAAGGAAGTCAATTTCCCAATGATATTAAAAAACTACACGTGTAAATTCACATATACACATATACAGATAACTGAAAAAGCCAGGAAAATAACTAGGAAGGATTTTTTTATATAGCCTGAATTACATAGAGAAGTGTGGTTTCAAAATCAAAGCTACTGAACAGCAGGTTCTAGTGGGTCACACACATTAGTTCAAAGGAACTTGAGAAAATATAGTATATTCAGTAAAATACTAAATTACCACCGAAGAAGTTTATAAGAGAACCTAACAGACATACATAATAAGTATAATGTATCTCTGACTAAGCACTGAAATATATCTTTAGGAAAAATAAAGTCTACTTTAAAATGTCTTAAAATTAAAGTTAAAAAATAGCATGTGTACATAGTATTTAAAATGCAACTTAATCATGAAAGTGTAGACTTTGGGGGGGTGATTTGCAAACAATAATGGTGCCAATTACAAAATAAAAGAGATGTTAGAGGAAATGGCCAATATTAACTTATGAGACTGCCTTTTTAAACACATGAAATTCTACATAAAAAAAAAAATTCTTCTTTAACCCAAGAGCAATAGTGCTTAAACTGAATATGTATTTTTTTACAGAAGAATCACATTATAACCATAAAACATTTTATGGCATTGCTTTATATCCAACTTATTTTATCCTCAAAAACATTAATATATATTTATAAAACATTTAATTCCCTCTTCATTACCTCTTTAAAACCTTTGCAGAAAATCTGTGATGTTGTCTTCTTAAGGCAAAACCAAGGAAGACTTTGTATATTCATCATTTCTAGAGTAACAAAAATATCTTTACCTTCTGGAAGACTTTCCACAAAATCCCAGACACTGGCACGTTATAATAATGCAATTAGGAATGGAAATTTTATAACAGAAATTAATTAAATAAATGATAGGAAAGGCTAATACTACTTTAAAAATCTCATCAAGAATCGAAGAAAGATTGTACCTACTTTTTTTTAATGACAAAATAATGATGTGTTGGAGATGCTCTTGTTATAGTTTTAAAATAAAAATTGAACTTATGTCCAAGGTTCTTTGAAATATATGACCAAGCAAATAAAATAAATAAATAGAAACCGGGTAAAAATGTATAGGTCCTACACCAAAACTGTCACGAATCAGCTTCCTATCTTGAAAAAATAAGTAAGAGGATTGATATTTACATAGTTTCAAATAATTAAAGAGAAAATAACCAGTTCTCTAAGTTTTTAACTACTGTTTCAAATTGATCATGTCCCATGATGCAACCCTCAGCCCCAAGGGGATTTCCTTTAGATTGAATTTTTGTTTATTATATAAGACTGTTTTATGGGGTTTTTTCTTTTATTTATTTTTATTGTTTTATGTATTCCATCATGTTATGCTTATGGTTGGGATTTTTTTTTTTTTTTTTTACATAAAGAAAATTGTACTGTGGTCAGAATTATTCATGTGTATCTTCTGATACAGGAACTACTCTATCCTAAATTTAAATGAGTTTCATCTCCAGGAGAGCTCTCATGACATTCTATATGTATTACTTCAGAGAACACTGACCAAACATGATAGACCTTCTTAACTTTGTGGAAGCACTTTGTATTTCTTCACTGGAATTTTTATTTTCTCCTTATTTTCTTTAATGATAGTATAAAAAACTCATAAAATTTAAAACTGCACGCCTTTATTTGATGAATTAAAACAAATAGAAATTAGTTTTTAATGACAAATAAATGACATCATTTTGGAAGCAAATATTTAACATCATTTAACAGTGCTAATATACCTTTTAACAACTCACTCTTTTTGAAACATTTAATTTCTGTGCCCTCAGTTAATTTCACGGCTTTATCAAAAGACAATTTTTGAAAGAAATCAGAAATGGTTTCCTTAACATACTAAAAGACTATGTGTCACTGTCCTTTGAAAGAATGATACTACTTTTAAATTAGATCTCCTTTTGCTGCTCACCCACTTCACCCATTCTCCATCTCACCCAGGGCTTTGAATAATTTCTTCATCTCAGCAAAAGAGGCAAAGGCTAAAATTAGCAGTCTCTGGACCCTCAGGAATAGCCACTGTGCAACATCAGCTGAGATTCCTGATTAGCATTATGTCTGATAAAAAAAAAAAAAAAAGTACCAAAGCAAAACAAAGAAACAAAGAAGAAAACAAAACAAAAAAACAAAATCTATCTAGGCCATCTTTTCACCTTTCTTTATTTCATGAGAGAAGCATTTAACACATTCGTTTTGATAAATGGTAAGGAAGTGCTAATGAAGCTCTTGTCATTAAAAAAGAATCCTTCTTATCATTATTACTAATAAACTTCAACTTTTATAATATGTAACAAGTTAGTAACTGTATTGTTTTATGAAATAAAATAATAATCTTCGCACAAAGATCAAATTATTTTTGTGGCCTCTACATACAGAGCATTACCAACTGCTCTTGTCAAGAGAAAATTGTTTCTTGTGTTCAAAATCCAGATTATCACTCTTAATTACACCTACAGCCAGAGAATAACCATGTGTGGCAGGTTAATAAGTGGATGAAATCTGTTTCTGAACTATTTCCACTAAATAAGATTTTAAGAAAGGTCCTATACTGTGATTTTTTTCCCCCATTATATCTGTGATGAGAAAATGATGAAGATGGAACCTTAATCCCCTAAAGACAAAGTCTCAGCATGCAATTTACCTGACAAGATTTTCATTGTCTCCAGTTCCCTTGCAAGTTGCACATTCAGTTCGCAAATCTTCAGCCTTAGGCTTCTTTTGTAACGCAGACTGCCTTTGCCTTCTCTCTCTAGGAATTCTTTCCTGCCATACAAAGGAAAAAAACCAAAACATAAAACAAAATCAGGATATGAGGAAAAAAGAAGTAATTTAAACAAGAAAGTTTCTCCAAGTTTAGACTGTGTAAAAAATGCTTAACTTATTCCAACCTCATGTTTTTCTTCCTCAGGAATGAAGCTTCGCTTTCGTCCTCTGGTTCTCTAAGAAAAAAAAAAATTCCACAAAAATATCTAATGTGTAATTAATAATAAAAATAAATATTCTCTGTTTAATGTTACTGCTTAACTTAAGCACTTGGAAAATTAGTATTTCTAATTAATACTGTATTGCTCTAGTGCACTATGTTACAATTTATGTCACAAGAGATAAAAACATGACAAATTAAATGCACTTTATAAGCGCTTTACTTTTAAATTACACAACTGCCCGATAGGAAAAGTAAGTTCTTCAAAATCAGCTGGAATGACTTCTCAACACTTCACACATGTCACACAATTATGATTTATCCAAAGCATTTAAACTTTCATAACTTATATGACTTCTATAGCCAAAATGCTAAACCTGGACTCATACTACTTCTAGTACTCCTGTGTGTGTGTGTGTAGAGTATATACATGTTTGTATAACATAACCAATTTTTAACTTCCATCAAAAAGTGGGAGTAAAAGATCTCAGATGTCCCCAAATCCTAAATGAAATAAAACTAAAACTCGGGTTCCACGCTGGGCATGGAACTGACTTAAAAAAAAAAAAAGAAAGAAAGAAGAAAAAAAACCAAAAAAACAAAACCTAACTAAAACATGGTATAAATGACTTATTTTACACTATTTAGTTGAAATTTTACATCCTATATATCAGAACACATTTATCATTAAAATGATGACATCTAAATGTTAAAAGTAATAAAAATACAATAGTATTTGCATACAATATGTTCAAAATCTCCACCCACATTGCATAGCCTCTGTAGATTTATAATCCGTGTGTGCAGACCATAGTTCTTTAGAGACTGAAAGAGAAAGGAGGCACCATTCCCACAAATTCTTTTGTCTGACTGCTAAGATCAAGGAACATTCCCAAACAATCCTAAACAGAATTGATGTCCAATACAAGTACCCTGATGTTTTCCTAAATTTCTGTCATTTCAACTCTTAATAATATTGACTCCCTTGTTATTTAATACCATGGCTAATTGCATACTGTTTAATCTGCCCAAAGATAACCAACAGTTGACTAAATTAGTCATTCAAAAGAAGTAATTTTAGGGGCGCCTGGGTGGCTCAGTTGGTTAAGCGACTGCCTTCGGCTCAGGTCATGATCCTGGAGTCCCTGGATCGAGTCCCGCATCGGGCTCCCTGCTGGGCGGGGAGTCTGCTTCTCCCTCTGACCCTCCCCCCTCTCATGTGCTTGCTGTCTCTCATTCTCTCTCTCTCAAATAAATAAATAAAATCTTAAAAAAAAAAAAAAAAGAAGTAATTTTATAAACTATGTCTTCATTTACATTTGTATTGCTAATCAGTATGTTCTAATTACATTATGGAATAAGTTGGAATAAGTAAGACTATATCCAGGAAACGGCTTTAAATGCAGGCCCTACATATGGCTATTCTTACTTCTAAAAAACAACACTGAGCCTTGCTCTTCAAAATATCAATCATAGCTCATAAGCACTGGCATGCCCTGGGAGTTTGTCGGAAACATCGAAGCTCATGCTCACTTCACCGTACTGAATTAGAATCTGCCTTTTAACAAGATCTGCAAGTAAATTATACACACATTAAAGTCTGAGAACATCAGTGTAGAAGAGTCCTTAATACTGACAACACTTATCCAAGTTCTACCTAAAACCTTTAGGCTAGCTCTTTACATATTCATCTTTCCTCTCTGTGACATTCCTGTCCTTTATGCTTCAACTTCTGTCCTCCGACACAATTCATCATAAAACTGGTAAGAACCATGCCATATTCATCATTCTATACCCAATTAATCTTTTTTTTTTTTTTAAAGATTTTATTTATTTATTTGAGAGAGAGAGAATGAGAGACAGAGAGCATGAGAGGGAAGAGGGCAGAGGGAGAAGCAGACCCCCTGCTGAGCAGGGAGCCTGATGTGGGACTCGATCCCGGGACTCCAGGATCATGACCTGAGTCAAAGGCAGTCGCTTAACCAACTGAGCCACCCAGGCACCCTATACCCAATTAATCTTAATACAGTATGTATTACATAAAAGCTCAATAAATTTGTTTTAATAAAATAGTAAGTGGTTAGATTAAAACTCATAAATAATTACACTAGAGAATGCAAATGATAAAAGAGTCGACAAAATGGATAAATTACTGTTCCCTTTGCCAGTAATCTATTTTTCAATTTGCATAATTTATGCATAAGGGCATTTCAGTCAGGTGATCCAAATAACTGATATCAAAGGGAAAATATTCAGGGCATCTGGCTGGCTCAGTTGGAAGAGCATGTGACTCTTGATCTTGGGGTCATTAGTTCGCCCCCATGTTGGGTGCAGAAGTTACTTAAATAAAACTTTATAGAAAAAGGGGGGGAATATTGAAATGACTCATTTCAGTTCTATAAACATCTAAGAATGCTCAAAAGGCCTCACACATTTTCATATTTCTCTTCATTCAACGCATCTTTAGGTAATGAAGTAGGAATTCAGTTTACTACTTTATTTAGTAATAAACTACTATTACTAGTTGGGTGGTTTTTTTTTTTACAGAAGTCAACTACTACTAGTTTTTTTAAATTATCTAACCATTGAATTTTTGAAGTACATATATTAATTTTTGAACTACTTTATCTAGTAGCAAAGTACTATTAATTTTTGAATCATCTAATCATTGAATTAATTTTTGAAATAGATGTGAATGCTCTAAGTTCATGTTCTCAATTCTTTTGAAGATATACAATAATTTACCATTTCTTTATTGGGGGAGGAGGGAGAAGGAGAGAGGGAGAGAGGAGGGACAGAGGGAGAGAGAGAATCTTAATCTTAAGTAGGCACCATGCCCAGCAAGGAGCCTGACGCGGGGCTCAATCTCACAACCCTGAGATCATGACCTGAGCTGAAATCAAGAGTCAGATGCTTAACTGACTGAGCCACTCAGGCACCCCAATAATCTACCATTTCTTATTAATACTTTAAACCTTTAAACCTCTGGTATGATTCCATCAATTCGAAGTTTCTAATATCTATACCGAAATTAGTATCATACAGCATAATGCCAATAAGTGACAATGACAGTTACATTTCTCTATAAATTTCTTCTATGTATGTCTTATTAAAGTGCTATTTTTAAAGTGAATATATTTATAATTATCTAAAACAGTCATTTTCAATTAAGTACATTTATTATCAAATGATAATCACTGATGTATTCCTGTGGTAATTTTAAATGACTAAACAATTTCCAGCCAGAAAAACAGAAGTGTTAAAAGCAATATGAAATTATAGCATCTTGGAGTTCTGAAAAAGCAGTCCAATGAAGTGACCTAATTATCACACAGCTGGTAACTGACAGAAGTAAACTGCAAACCCAGGTATCTCAACTCTGAATTCAGTGATTTTTCTTCCCTGCCAAATCCAAGGTTAATAGTATAATGCAAGTAGAGATGAGTAAAATTATTACGAGAAAGCAAATCTCTTATTCTGACTTGAATACTTAAATAAACTCTAACACTGTGATGCCTAAAGGAAGAATTCTTCTATTCTGAAACAAGTAGAGACTTTTACCCAATGAAGAGGAGACCTCAATACCTTAAATTGACACTATATTCTACCCAGTTTGGTATTTTATACAGTACAGTGACTAACATGATCCATTACCAAAGTAAATTACAGCAAGCATCTTCTTTGGCATTTACCATACCAGTAATATTTCCAAAGGAAAAAAAAAAAAAAAGGAAAGAAAAGAAAAAAAGAGGATTTAATCCAAACACAACTTTTCATAAATACCAAGTCCTCCAACCAGGAAAATACTGACAGTTCTGGGTTTTCTTTCCTTTTTTTTTTTTCTTCCTAGTTTTAATAACGTGGCAGCAACTGTAAGTATGAGACTTCATGACTGCCTATAATCGCAATAGACAAGATATCTTAAACACGGTGTCCCTGAAAGAATTCGAAAATGTTAAGAAGAATTAAAAGAAGGAAGAAATTATGCAAAAAGGAGTAACAAAAACGTTTGGCTCATCCAACAAAATTCAATTATCCAAAAGCTTGCCCCATCTTAGATATATAGAAGTATTCATAACTGGGTGGTCATTTCATGATATACATGAGGCTGACACTATTTTAGAAGCAAAAAAATAAAGCAGCAGGGTAAAAATAGCATGTGGAAAAGGAAGAATTTTATTTATCAAGTATATGTTTTAGAACTTAACACAAATGTATTACCTCTAAGTTCCAAATGACTGAGGGTTCAATTGCAAATTGTGCTTTCTTTTGTAATTATTAAGGTATTAAGAGTGAATGAAAATTTGAAACTCGCTCCAAAACTTGACATGTTTCTATTTTTTTTCTGTGTTATTTTGTAAGAATTTTATTCGCCTAAGGAACAAGAACAATCTGTGCTGCATAGATCACCTGGCTCTTTATCTGCCTATGGTACATTTTCTTGAAAACAGAAGGTGATAAAATATCCACAAAGACAGTAGCATGGTATTACAGACAATGTATATAAGTTAAAAAGGAATAAAGTATTTTAGCTATCATCACTTTAATAGTTTATTCATCTGAAACAAATAATTAAATGTTTCAATAACTTTACTCTTTTGGACTAGAAAACCTGTAACAAATTTTAATTAATTCTTTAGCGCTGGGGTTATTTTAATTTATGATGAAGTTAGATGCATGATGATTTTCTCAAGGTTGGACGGATTCATTTGACAAATGAACTAAATTTAAAACTAAAAAACAGTGCCTCAACATCTTTGATATCACTAAGATGGCTTTCACATATTCATTGTGTACTGTTTTCCCTAAATTTAAAATGGATTTTTTTTATGACAGTTAATAAATAAGCTGTATGTGGTTACAAGAAACATAAGGAATGCCTCCCAATGTAATTTCTATACAAAAAGACAAATGTTTCTTCATGAACAAAATTCCAAATTCAATGTTAATTAGGACAATTAGGTCAAACCTTGAAAACCTCTGTCAAGCTAAAATTCAGATTTATGCCGAGGAATAAATGCCAACAGCTGTGTGGCAGTTACACAAAAATCCTTCAACATATTTTTAATTTTTCAACATAAGTTTATATAATATAAAATTCCTTAAAAAAAACAAGTATATGTTTTCCAATTATAAAACAATATATTGAACACAGTCATATATTAAAACTCATAAAATATTTAAAATAAAATGTACATATAAACAATCTGAATAAAGCACCATCTGTTTTTATTGGCTACTGGCATATAACAGATGGAATGGTGATCACCAAAAGTGATAGTATAAATTAAATTGACAAGAAAGGAAAACAAACAGGGTTAGGAAAATATGTTGAAGAATAAAATAATGACCAATTTTTCTTAACACTCTAAATTAAAATAACCACAAACCTAAAAGTAGAAAACAAATTATACATTTTATAAATTAATAAACATTCCTATAAAACCCTTCTCAAGAATAATGGTATATTCAAAATAAGTAAAATCCTGAAGCTTTGCCTATTATTTGTTCTCCTTATTCCACACTTGAGGAAGTAAATAAAAACGACAGATTTCCAAGGGGCAAAAAGCACAGCAGGAGCCTTTAGGCTCTGAATAGTAGTATTTGAGCTAAGGATACCCATAGTAGATCTCTTCCAAGTGAGCCAAAGTGAGTTAAATATAGTCCAGTTCACCACAAAAATTGCAAGGGTTTCTTCTAAGGATCTATAACAAACAGAGGTTACATAATCTGTTTAGTACCTCAGAGGTCACCTTGAGTCTAATAAGAGACTCAATAACTCTGATATCTAAAGCCTCCATATATAACCCTTTCTTCCCAGAACTGCAATAATTTATTTTTAAAAAGTATAAAGATAACAAGTAAGTTAAGAAACAATGCACATTAACCATTAGTCATTTCAATAGGGCTGAGTCCAAACATTTCTGTTTCCACTAAACTAGCATCAAAACTTATACATACATACACATACACACACACAAAACATATTCTAGTTTCTTGAAGTCTTAGGACTTAGGTTCTAACTTTGTTAAATAGGCCTCTGTTTTGCATGTGTAAAATTAGTTTAAAAACAAATGTAATGGAAGTAACATCTAGGATATTTGATTCTCTCTCAAATGAAGAAAGCCACTTGGAACAGGCTATTGACTTAATACTGTTAAGTCAGATGAAAAACAGTTTAACTGTGTGTTTAAGCCTTTTTTCAAATGATCTATAACAACAGGTGCATCCTGAAAGACAATATTGTTTTAGCCAAAGCTAGTAAAAGCTATTTTGACTTTTTATTGCATTATTTTCCAAAAAAAACGGAGATCTATAAAACAAAATAAAATGTATGAGATAGGAAAAAAGATGTACAACTTCAAAGAGAGTAGATGATGATGCATGTGTGTAAAGGACTATGAGAAGACAGGTCCCAATAAGTCCTTTGGCACTTGTATAAAAGATGAAGTCACTAGATAACATAAAGTGTAAAGAAAACGAAAAGAAAATCTGAAAGCTTTCAAGTTACATTAAAGTCATTAGAAAATATGCCAAAAAGTACAAACATCAATTTTAAAGTAACTTCAAAAGGGACACAGGTAAGCTAATTTATATTTTCTTCAAAAGTAATTACCTTGCATAAAAGCAAGTGAAAAGCTTCCACAGAAAAAATAATGCAGAGAAAATGTCTAAATAACAAGGTACTTACACAAAAGTATCCCGGGCTGCCTTTGAGTAATTCTATAGTTTCGTCAATGAAATATGATTAATATATTAGGAGAAAAGGACCAATTCCCTTCCTAACAATAAGGAGCTAGGAAAAAAGACTCTTCCAAAGTACACTAGCTTCAGATGTATAGCCATGGTGAAAGATGGAAAGAACTGAAATACTAAGTACCTGCTGTGAACCAAACCCTGTAGAAAGTAAAAGAAATATAGTAAACAGGACAGTTCCTATCCACATGGGAGTTCATGTCCATGAGTCTACAGATACCAAACAAATAATTACATGAATAATTATTTATAAATATGGTATATTGCAACTAATGTGAAGCATAAAAATAAAATCATATAATACTCATATCTTTCAAAATCTAAACTACAGTCAAATTGTTCTTAAATTTAGGAGTAAGTCATTTTTAATACCATTAATAAGGATATAAAACTCAACATTCACCTTAAAGATGGGTATAGAGAAAATGCCTAACAAGAAAAAATTCTCAAAAAACACACTTAAATGGCAACTCTCAGGCAGAAATGGAAAAAAAAAAAAATCAGAATGGCAATAGGATGAAAGAATCAAGGATGGTAGCAAAAGCATTACTAAAATGACTAAATACAGGATCTAAGTAACATACTGGAATTTTAAGTGAAGGCAAGAGGTATGTGGGTAACTATGCTGCTCGATAATTGTGACAATAAAATGGCTATTAGACTAGGAATGTAAAGAAGGATCCATGACATACTGAGGTCAAAGGAATTGGAGTTTAGTCATGGTTATTTCACATACATCTTAAAATTAAAATTAAGTATTTGTTCATATAATCCTTTCTCTTTACCCAATTTTGGAAAACCCTTCACAAAATATCCCTCATAGTCATATAGCTTCAACTATTCCAAAGAACGAGGCAGCATGTTCCATAGTTAAGACAATTCTAATGGTTGGTCCCAGTTTTACTGTCTGAACTCAACCTAGCATTCAGGTAACAAGTATTTAAAAATAAACAGCCAGGTCTCTATTATGTAAAGGGTCTCTGTCCATTTATTAAGCTAACAACTACAAAAAAATTAATTCCAATTGTGATAAGGGCAGCAAAAGAAAATAGTGCTATGGCAATAATCTTTTTTTTTTTTAAGATTTTATTTATTTGAGAGGGAGGGAGGGGGAGAGAGAGAGAGGGAGAGGACGTGCGCGAACACACACATGAGCAGGGGGAGGGAGAAGGAGACTCCCCACTGAGCAGGGAGCCCTAGGCAGGGCTCGATCCCAGGACCCTGGGATCATGACTTGAGCCGAAGGCAGACGCCTAACAAACTGAGCTACCCAGGCACCCCAGCAATAATCTTTCAATTATTCCCCAGAGCATCTTTCTGGAATTTCATCATATTATCACATTAGGTTTATCTTGCTTAGTTCATACAAACTAAAATTAGGGATGAGGGCCATAATAATAGAGGATTACTTAAAGCTTTACAACAGATGTGTAATCTCGGTCATTTTTCATTTAAGAGTCCAACTTTTTGAAACATCATTTTAGCACTGTTACATGGCACAGATAAAAGAGAGGGAAAAGGGGCTGCATCATTTTTTTTCTTTTTTAAATATAATCAGTGTCATTAGCCAGCGAAGAAATACAAATCAGTCAAAATGAGATACAACTTTACGCCCACTAGGATTATTATATCAGAAGGACAGACAATAATAAATGTTGGTGAGTATGTAGAAAAACTTGGGTCCTCATACACCACTGCTGGTAGGTATAGAAAATTATATGTCCAGTTTAAAAACCAGTCTGGCAGTTTCTCAAATGCTAAAATGAGAGTTACTATAAGACCCAGCAATTCCATTCCTAGGTATACAACCAAGGTAAGTGAAAAACTCACGTTCACACAAAAGCTTGTACATGAATATTCACAGCAGCATGATTTTAACAGCCAAAAGGTAAAAAAGAAAAAACAGAAACAAACCCACAAATGTCCATCAAGTGACAGATGAATGGATGAATTTAAAAATCTGGTATAGCCATAAAATGGAGTATTATACAAAAATCAAAAGAAATGAAGTACTGACAGTGTGCCTGGGTGGCTCAGTCGTTAAGCATATGACTTCGGCTCAGGTCATGATCCCAGGGTCCTGGGATCGAGCCCCACATCGGGTTCCCTGCTCGGCAGGAAGCCTGCTTCTCCCTCTCCCACTACCCCTGCTTGTGTTCCTGCTCTCGCTATCTCTCTCTGTCAAATAAATAAATAAAATCTTAAAAAAAAAAAGAAAAAGAAATGAAGTACTGATACATGCCATAACCTGAATAAATCCTGAAAATAATTATGCTAGGTGAAAAAAATCCAGTCATAAAATACTATGTATTATTCCATTTTAAAAAAGATTTTACTTATTTGAGAGAGAAAGAGAACATGCACACACAGAGGGAGAGGGAGAAGCAGACTCCTCGCTGAGTGGAGAGCCCAATGTGGGGCTAGATACCAGGACCCCGAGCTGAAGGCAGACAACTTAACCGACTGGGCCACCCAGGCATCCCTATATTATTCCATGTATATGGAATGTCCAAAATAGGCAAATATACAGTGACAGAAAGTAAATTAGTAGTTGCCAAGGCCTGAGGTTGGGAGAGTGGTGAATGGTGTCACTGCTAATGGGTATAGGGATTTTGGCAGGTATTTGAGGCGGGGCACGGCAATAAAAATGTTCTAAAATTGGTAATGGCTGTACAACTCTATGAATTGACTAAAACCCACTAAATTACACAACTTTAAATGAGTGAATTGCATGGTATGTGAATTGTATCTCAATAAAGCTGTTATAAAAAAAATCATTCATAAGTTGATCAAGTTAATTTTAATTGTAACAAACTTTAAAGAATAATGAACCAATTCTCCATTACCACATAAATGATTAATTTTTACATTTAACTTACACCTAAATAAAACTAAAATGCATTTCAAAATTATTTCAACATCCATCAGTATTGAAAAAACGTATTAAGCGCTATAAAATTCACCTACTGACTCTACATCATTTAATGATATAAAACATTTGAGTATGAATAAACTACTGTACTACTGGAACTTTCCAAAAATATGAAGGAATGTGTCATTCGTTTCCAACATACATGGCTTCAAGTAAAAAATATATAGTATTATAAATCATTGTCCCATTTTAATTTTAAATGTGAAAAGAAATGTACATGTTACTCTATATTAGTTTCTATTACTGCTATAACAAATTATCATAAACTCAGTGGCTTAAAACAAAACAAATGCACTCTTACAGTTCTGACATGGGTGCCACTGGGTTAAAATTAAGGTGCTGACAGGGCTGCCATTTCTTTCACAGGGCTCTAAGGGGAGAATCAGTTTACTTGCCTTTTCTATCTCCTAGAGGGTGCCAACATTCCTTTCTCATGGCCCCCTTCTTCCATCTTCCAAGGAAGCAATGCTGCATCATCTTTCTAACCCCTTGTCTGTAGTCACATCTCCCTCTTATTTACAACCTCTTCTTTTTAATGAGTCATTTTTTTTTAAGATTTTATTTATTTATTTGAGAGAGAGAGAATGAGAGAGAGCACATGAGAGGGGAGGGTCAGAGGGAGAAGCAGACTCCCTGCCGAGCAGAGAGCCCTATGTGGGACTCGATCCAGGGACTCCAGGATCATGACCTGAGCCGAAGGCAGTCGCTTAACCAACTGAGCCACCCAGGCGCCCCTACAACCTCTTCTTTTAAAGGTACTTAAATGATTAGACTGGGCCCACATTGGACAACTCTGGTTAACCTTCCATCTCAAGGTCTATAACCTTAGTCATACCTGCAAAGTTCCTTTTGCTATATAAGAGAACATATTTACAGGTTCTGAGGATTAGGACATGGACATCTTTGGAGGGCCATTATTCCACTTACCACACTGTGGAAATCACTATATAGGTAAGAAATAAAATGTTACTTTGGGTTAAAATTCAGTAACATAAAGATATAAGGGATTTCACTCCTTCTCTATACTGTCAAGAGATTACTCCTTTCCCACCAGACACAGGAGGCCTATCCTCTGGAGAAAAATAACCAGACAGACTCTGGACAATGGATTATCAGGCACAGAGAAGGGAGCAGTGACGTAACAAACAGAAATCAGTAAGTTTACATGGAATTCTGCTCTCTGAACTGTGAGATCTTTAGCCCCCTTCTCCTCACCTGTCCAAGAGTCTGGCAGTCAAAATTATACCTACCAGTTAGGAGATGAGAGAATACTTCTACTGAATGGATGTGGAAAAAAACTACTGATACTGACATTTAAGATGTTCTCGAAGAAAAAGCCCCCAATCATAAAATCAGCCCTATAGGGAAAACAGCCTCACATAAATTTAATTACCATTAAATATATGAGTGCACATCTAAGGATCCCCAGTCATCTGAAAGCTTCGACATGAAAGAGACAAACATGAACAGAACTAGGAACCCAGAGGAAAGAGACAATGAAGGATTAAAAAAAAAAAATTGAGAAGTAATTACAATGAATATTCCTAAAGAGGTAAAAGAAGTTTTGCCATCATGAAATAAGAACATCTGTTATTAAAAAGAACAATGAAAGTACACATGCATCCCCAAATCAGAAATTTAGTAAAAGAGTTGGAATATAAAGTTGAGAAAATCTCCCAGAAGTAAAAAAAAAAAAAAAAAAAAGAACAATATGATAGAAAAAAATATTAGAGGGATGCCTGGGTGGCTCAGTCGGTTAACCATCTGCCTTCAGCTCAGGTCATGATCTCAGGGTCCTGGGATTGAGTCCCGCTTCTCCCTCTGTCTGCCTCCTCTGCCTGCTGCTCCCCTTTTCTTGTGCTCTAACATAAATAAACAAAATCTTAAAAAAAAAAAAAAAAAAAAAAAAAAAATTAGAGAACTAATCTAGCAGCACCAAAATACAATTAGTAGAAGTTCTAGAAAAAGAGAACAGAAAAAAGATAAAAATTATCAAAGAAATAACAAAAATTAATTTCTCAGAACTACAATACATGAGTTTCTAGACAGAAAGGACTCACTAAGCTCCCAGAGATGAATAAAGATATACCACACCAAGCAAGGTCCTGAATTTTACCACTGAATACACTGGAAAAAAAGAAAATACTAAGAGTTTCAAGACAGATGATAAAATGAGTTTAAAAAGCAGAAAGCAATACTGACAGCCAGGAGTCAGTCAAGTGGTGCTTTAAAAAAAATGTAATATTTTATACACAACCGTATTATTAATGAGCATAAAAAACTAATTTTCAGACATGTAATATCTCAAAAATTTACCTCTCACTAACCTTTACTAAATAAATCATTGAAGAAGTTGTCCCATCAAGATAAGGGACTAAATGAAAAAAAAAAAAATTAAATGGAAGCAACAAAAAATTCCACCTATGAAAGTTTAAAAGGAAGTCCCATGATAATGATGAAGCAAAGTCCAAGGATGACATAGAAAAACCAGTTCAGATTAGAGCTGAAGGAGAAAGGGCTCTGGAGGAAATATTTAAGAAATTATTTGACCTGGCTGACTATATCAAAAACTGTGTATATAGGAAGGAAGGAAGGAAGGAAGGAAGGAAGGAAGGAAGGAAGGAAGGAAGGAAGGAAGGAAGGAGGGAGGGAGGGAGGGAGGGAGGGAGGGAAGGAAGGAAGGAAGGAAGGAAGGAAGGAAGGAAGGAAGGAAGGAAGGAAGGAAGGAAGGAAGGAAGGAAGATTTACAAAGAAGTTGAATGTCATAAGAAGAGTTGCTCTTAGGGGCGCCTGGATGGCTCAGTCGTTAAGTGTCTGCCTTCGGCTCAGGTCATGATCTCAGGGTCCCTGCTCCGCGGAGAGCCTGCTTCTCCCTCTCCCACTCCCCCTGCTTGTGTTCCCTCTCTCGCTCTCTTTCTGTCAAATAAATAAATAAAATGATTAAAAAAAGAAGAGTTGCTCTTAGATTCAAGGAGACTAAAAAATTGAAAAACAATGTAAGGCAAAGGAAAACTCTATTCATGCCTTCCTTTAAAAATAAACTAAATCAATGAGAATCCTTAAAATTTAGTTAATTAGTGGGATAGTTTCAGTGTACGGTTTCTTTCAGCATCTGCCTCACCCCTGCCTACTCAGCCTTACAACAGTAATATGGTAAAAAGTGTTCATAAAGTGAGACATATGGTGAAAGTTTTCTTGACATCGACAACCCCAGGTATGCCAACAGTAGTTAGTATAAGTCCTTAATTCCCCACAGAGTGAATTCCATTTTCCTAACCAAACCTTTAGCCACTAAGCTGAAAGCACGAGGAGCCTATGATTCTGGCCCAAGGACAAGTGCCAGGAACAATCACTGTAATCCTGTCTGGAAAGGCAGCATAATGAAGCACTTACAAGTTTGGCCTCAGAAGCTACCTAGTTTGATTCCTGGCCCTACCACTTAGAAGCTGTATGTCCTCAGGCAAGTTACTGAATCGCTTTGCCTCAGTTTCTCAACTATAAAATGGCAATGACATTGGTAACTACTTCATAGCACAGTAATGACAATATAAAATACAAAGTAAATAACAGATAATGGTTAAACAAAATTATGCTTTTCAACCCTTTTTCTTCTTTAGACTGAGTCCTCCTATTTGTGCCCAATAATAAATAAGAGAATATGGTTCCTGAGAGACTGAAATACTGAAGATGGGATATTTGTGAGCCAATCTAAGATGATGTTACAAAATTATGTTCCTGGAACAGGGAACAATATGTGAAGAATTTTCTAAAACCATATCATTCCTCTTTTGCTTATTAATACTTCATTATTTCCATGTTTCTTGAACTATGCCCATATTACTTTTCCACATGACTCACTGATTACTTTTTTTCGTATTTTTTGTTTCAGATACACCAAAAGAAATGTCAGATAAAGTTCAAAATATATATACCCTTATAATAAAGGTAGATTCAAGGCATGTGAATTGGGCTGGGGAGGGGTAATGCTGGGAGGAAAGTCAAAGGAGACTTTATACTTTCGAATTTCTTATAACAAAAAAAAATTCACGTATTACTTTCATGGTTAAAATGTAAAAATAATTCTAACATTCAGAATCATTTTTAAAAAATTGTAACAATTATAATAATTAGATATGAGATAATATGAAAATATGAATCAGAGAGGATATCCATGTTTGTACAAGAGGACTGTTTTCTGAAATTATAGTATTTTCATTCTTACAACTCAAAAATGGCTCTTTTAACCCATCATTTTTAAACAACAAATCTTCAGTGCTATCATTTTTTTCAAGTAACTTTTCTGGCTAATCTTTTATCATCTGTGGGTAGGAAAAAATTAGGGAAAGAAAAAGTAATACTGGGACTACACTCTGAAAAGCATCTATATCTTATTGGATCTAACTGTCTCAAAATATGCTATATTAATTCAGATTTCTATAAATCCTTATTAAGGAAATCAGAGTAGAATAAAATGAAAAATGAAATTCCTCAGCATCTAAATACTAAAAATATAGTAAGACTTGCCAAAGTGTTCTATTCCCCATTGCACTCTCTGGCTATGATAAACGGAAACTGTCAGCAGGGAAAAGTGGATGCCATTCTTCTAACAGCAGCCTTATTTGGCACAAAGCAGGCATCGGAGCACAAAAATTGAGTCCATGGGACCATCTCTCTTAACACTGATCAAATCAAATGAACTAATCAAAAAGGTATTTGTTGCTTAATCAAAAAAGCTGAGATGCAATAAGCCAAATGTTTCAGGCAGATTTGGAGTAACTAGTTAGGAAACAAAAACCACTATGAGCTTCTCCATCTTCACTGCCATACCAAAGCATGCACTCTTTTTTTCTACAAGTTTCACAGTATTCACAATTTAGAGGGAATAAAGCAAACCAATACAGAATAGCAAAATAAACATATACTGGTGGCTCACATACACACATACTGTCAGTGTACTTACAGATTTGCTGCTTCTATTTTTTCTTTTTTTAATATCAATTTCCTCAAGGTAGAATAACCTTCAAACATTTTATTAATTAACTTCTACACTATTACACTGCGATTGAAAGGAGTGACATCAGTCCTCTTGTACAAGCTTGGGGGGAAAAACACTTCACACTCAACCAAAAGTGCAAAGAAAAGGAGTGCTGAATCTTATATCTAATGTGAACAAACTCAGGTATGCAAGTTAGTAAGCGGATATGTGACCGCCTTACTATAGATAACACTATGCTACAGAAAGACACAGGAACCTTCTGGTATCACATTCCCAACTATGCTACCTAAAAACCAAATGTTTTACAGCTTCATTTGTATCTCAAATAAATCTCTTTTACAGATCTTAAAAAGAACAAAACAACAACAACAAAAACCAGGTCATAATTCAGGCTATCTGAATTTAAGTCTTATTCTGCTTACTATCGGTAACATCATAGGTAGGTTACTCAAGCTTTCTGTGTCTGTTTCATTTTGAGTAAAATAAGTGTTATAATAGTCAAATACTAACTTATTTTTTAAAGGGAGAGTAGGCCAGAGGATTAGTACAGTGTCTGGCATATGATGAGTCCTCAATAAATGTTAGGTATTATTACTATTAAACAATCTTAGATAAAGGTAGACTAATCCCTCATTTCCTCTTCTGACTTACTATCCTTCGAAGAAAGTAATGAACTAAAATATCCAATGATCAAATAGTAGGAAAAAAGACAAAATAATAGGATGGTTGGGTTTATTAGCAGTATGGATAAACAGAAGTTAAATTAATAGTAGCAACATACCACAATTTATTCAAATATTCCAACATGTAAATCCCTTCCTTCCCTCCTTTGCTTCTTTAAGATATAAAGTATACAAGGTGAAAAAGTAATAGCAAGGGGGAAGAAAATATGTTCAATAAAAATGGGACTTCAATCTATGGCAGCCATGATCATTTTATATTTTTGATGGTTCTTAGAGACAACTCTATAGAGACAGTCCTTTAAAAAAAAAAAAAAGATTAAAGTGCTATATGCTTATACTATAAAGTCTGAATTTTAAAAATAAAATTATTCCAACAGAATACCAATTCACATATCCCACAAAATAGATTTTTGAAACAAGAGAAAAATCATTTTTACTAGCATGAAACAGCCCAAACTTTTCTAAAAACTGTGCTAGTACTATAACCCAAAGGAACTTAACAGAAATGGATAGAAAGTTGTAGAACAAATGATCATTTTAACAGTTTTATTAAATGATATATTATTTTGAAATGAGAAATTAAAGCTTAGGATATATGTCATGAACTCCCTATATCACAAAGGTAAATTTTCTTTAAAATTTTGATAGAGCAATAGGACTATTGTGAAATGAAGTAAACTTTGATCAATAATGGCAGGGAAAATAAAAACTAACAAAAGCAAGAATTATTATAAGAAATTTAAGGATAGAATATCCAAAAATGTAGGGTGCCTGGGTGGCTCAGTTGGTTAAGAGACTGCCTTCGGCTCAGGTCATGATCCTTGAGTCCCGGGATCGAGTCCCACATCGGGCTCCCTGCTCAGCAGGGAGCCTGCTTCTCCCTCTGACCCTCTTCCCTCTCGTTCTCTCTCTCTCTCATTCTCTCTCTCTCAAATAAATAAATCTTAAAAAAAAAAAAAAAAAAAGAATATCCAAAAATGTAATATATGTACCAAAATAAAAAGTGTAAGTAGGAAGATACTAGGAACAACAATTAAAAAATTAAACAGAGGGAGAGATAAATCAGTTATTTGTTGTGAAAGATATACTTGGTTATACAAATGAGTTGGCAAGTTAGGTACCTGGAATCCCATAATTAACAGTATACTAAGAAAAGAAAGTAGACTGCCTCATTTTTAACCATACTGTCTAATAATTTAACGTTAATACAACGCTGAAACAGAAATGTTAAGATAAAAAATTATGATAACAGTAGAAACTCAGCCTAAATGGTAAGATCAAGATCAAGATGACTGAATCACTCTCTTCTGCATCTCTCATTCTTACATTCCTCGACCAGGTACCTGACCAACTGAACATGCTCATCAAAGGTTTTCTGAATTGCTGTATGGATTGATGGGGAGAAGGGAGGGAAGAAGGAAGGAAAAGAGTAAGAGTAATAATCATAAATATTATATAAATAGTTATTTTCAAACTTTAGTCTGAATATAAGAATAACACCTAAGAAGTCTGCTCAACCCAACCCCTAATTTTAATTCATTAGCTCTAGGATGAGTCCAAGACCTAGATTCCAACAAACACCCCAGATGATCCTGATGCAAGTAATTCATGGCCTCTAGAACACCATTTCTAAAGCTGGTACCACCCAGAACTCTACAGTACAATAAAAAAAATAGGTCTTGAAAAAAGTGCTCTTTGATAAGTTAGGAAAAAAGTTAAAGTAATTATTTTTCTGAACAGTAGTGTTTCTCAGACCTTCAATATATATTTGAATCCTCCCGAGAGAGAAAATAATCATACTCTATTTCCAAAATTACTGACCATGAAATCCTTCTTTGTGTTTTACCCACCCATATCTGTAAGAAGACTAAGACTTTTACACAAGAAAACAAGAGACAAGGAATAAGGTAAAAGAATTGGACTAAATTAGAAAACTTAAAAGCTTCCTTATAATTCTAGGTTGGAAGAGCAAACAAGTAAGTTAGAAAAATATAGGATCCTCCTTCATCTTAAGTAGTATTAAACTATGGGCACATAAGTATCACTATAATAGGTATGAAATTTCCCCTCTATATAGAACTTCAAAGTTCAAGATAATAACACTGGCCCTAAAGATTTCTTTAAACAATAAAGGAAGAAAATGTTTCATAAAAGGATAATCTTTGCAGACATAGACACATGAAGTAATAGTTTTTCTCTAAGATCTTGGCATCGAAGTTATACAAAATATGTTAGAAATAGAAATAAGCAGGCTTATTTAAAGAAGGAAAATTCTCTTTAGTTCATTTGTAAACAAAATGTATTTGTGAGGCCTAATGAAATGTTTTAAACTAGTGGGAATTATAAATAAAACAATTTCAAGTTGATCAGAGTATTGAAAATCAACTATTTAAATTATCTAAGAGAAAATTTCCACATCTGTGTCATCAATTTCAAGTAAGCCCATAACACAAAACTGAATGAAGTACTCTAGGTGACTTCTCTTAAATAAGATCTCTTAACTGATTAGATTAAATACGGCTACTACAGATTAAAGAAAATTTTTGAGAAAGCTGTAACTTCAAGGAAAAAAGCAAAAACTCTCTAAAACTAAATAGGTAACAAAACAAAGGATGACAACTAATCCAAAAAATATCTACATCTCCTTCAGGGGGAGGCAGATTTTTGAGAAGTGTCTGCCTTGGTTCAAGGTAAGAAAGTAAAAAATGCCCCCCCCGCTAAGAATTTGTAACTGCAGACCAGCCTTCATGTGTTTGGGGCAGAAATTCACACCACTTGCGTAATGGAAAAAGACACATACACCAAATTTATTTAAAATGGTCTTAGGTTGGTAGACCTCCCAGGTACCTGGTAATAACAAATATAAATGCCTCCTGGAAGAAATTCTTTAAACTCTAACCTCAAAAAATTTTTAATGAGAAACTAACAATCTCATAGAAAAACTGGAAAAGAGGGGCGCCTGGGTGGCTCAGTCTGTTAAGCGTCTGCCTTCAGTTCAGGTCATGATCCCAGGGTCCTGGGATGGAGCCCTGCACTGGGCTCCCTGCTCGGCGGGAAGCCTGCTTCGTCCTCTCCCACTCCCCCTGCTTGTGTTCCCTCTCTCGCTGTCTCTCTCTGTCAAATAAATAAATAAAATCTTTTAAAAAAAAAAGCTTTAAAAAAAAGAAAAACTGGAAAAGAATTGCATTTACATTCCCTAGAAGAGAAAATACAACTTACCAAAATACACAGATATTCAAAGACATTAATACTGAGGGAAATGCAAAATAAAATGATACACTATTTTACATGTATCGCATTGGACAGCACTAAAATATTGGACACAACAAGTTTGTACAGCAACAGATCATTCATTGCTATGAGTGTAAACTGGTTCGGAACATACTGGAATTACCTAGCAAAACTAAAGATGCACAAACCAATAATTAAGCAAATGAACACCTTGGTATTTACCCTAACTCCTTGTTACCATGCTTCAGGAGACATCTACAAAAATATTTAAAACAGAGTTGTTTACAAAAGGAAAAAGATGGAAACAAAACTGTCAATCTACAGAATAAAATATATGATCTATTCTTTTAATAAAAAACTATAACATTAGTGAATATAAATTAATCATAACTACACAGATCAGTATTTATGAATCAAATCAATGGGTTAAAGTATCAAATAACAAAAGGAAAAAGTCTGACTCCATTCATATAAAATTCAAAACCTGCAAAACTATGTATTACTTATGAGTACACACATTTGGAGATTAATTATTAAAAAAAAAAAAGAAGAAGAGAATGAGAAATATAAAGTTGAGGATACAGGTAATCTCTGTGCTAGATAGATGAGAATGTGATTACCAAGGATTCACAGGGGACATCAAAGCCTTTGGTAATGTTTGATTTTTGAAGCAGGTTGGTGGATACAGTGGGCATTCATTATTATTATGCTTTAAGTTGAATATATAAACCATAAATTCTCACACATGTATGGTGTATTTCATAATGTAAAACAATAAACTCTTAAGAATGACCAATAGCAACATATTGGTTTCTTTCTTTGACTCCTGAGTATATGTTCACCCTTTGTCTTTCTCACCTCTTAAATTTTGGCCTCAGATTTCTGTGATGATTATGATAAACGGGGAAAAAGTTACCGTGTTTCTTATTGGAATCTTCTTGGGTTCTGGAGGCATATCCTGTGGAACAAATTTCACGGGTTCCTTAATCTGTCTCCTTGATCGTTTGGTCCCATCTGGTAAGGTTTCCATGGCCATGTCTGCTTCCATATCACTGCTCCCTGCCTGGTCACATTCTGAACACTGCCTACATAAGGAAAAAAATGTAAGTTCACACATTTATTTTTATTTTCTAGCATTAGCTATGGTTTCTATTAATACAAAATTCAGGTGTATGTGAAGAATATATAAAAATGTACACTCCTGTAAGAATGACAATAGTAAATATATAAAGCAATTCCTTGTATCCCTGTAAGTATCATAAACCCACATACAATAATGTTACATGTTTAAGTGAACCAACATAAGAGATTCAACACTGATGGCGGAGTCCAAAGCAATGGAAATATGTCTCTCCACCTAGAAAACAACTGCACCAGCAGAATCTGTTTGATATAATTATTTTGGAACTCTGGAGTCTAGTAAAGGCTTGCAGCTTCCAAGGAAAGACTTGCGCAGGTAAGCTGCCATGAATTTCAGTCAATTTCAGCTCTCAGCAAAGTCACAGCTACCCATTTTCCAACCAAGCCACATGGCAGGCAGTCGTGCACATGTTCTTGCAGTAGCTTACATACAGCTGTTAGGAGCCACGATGGGCAAAATAAACCATGTCCTCCAAATATTGAGCACCTGTGCTCTGATTACAGAAATAAAAAAAGGTGAGTGAGCTCCCCCTTGGCCTGAAATGACTTCTAGAACTTAAAATTATCCCCCACCTTCATTTTTCTCTTTGCCCCCTTTTGGGAGCCAGACATTAAACACATGGACATTCAAAAATAAGTGCATACACAGGAAAAATTAGAAAATGACCACATTTGCCCAGGGAAAGGCTCAGAAAAGTTTACACCTTAGTCTGATTCTCAACCAGAGACAGCACACTATAATAAAAAACAAAAACAAACAAACAAACGGAAACGGTAACAAAACACAGCGAATGTTGGGAATGAAAGAAAATCTCACTTCCAAAGTTATCACATTATTAAATTCAAATGTCCAGTTTCTGACAAAAACCTCACAAGGTATAGAAAGAAAAAGGAAAGTATCATCCATTAAAAGGCGGGAAAAATGAACAGAAACTGTCCCGGAAGAAGACCTGATGGCAGATATGCAAGACAAAGAATTATTTTTTAAATGCTCAATGAACTAACAGAAATTGTGGAGAAAGACAAGAAAATAATTTATGAACAAAATGGAATTATCAATAGAGAGACAGAAAGCCTAAAAATAAACCAAAAGGAAATTCTGGAGATGGAAAGTATAATAACTGAATGGAAAATTTACTAGAAGGATTAAAAGGACAGATTTGAGCAGCAAACTTGAAAGAAAGAACAATGGAAACTACAAAGTCTGAGGGACAAACAGGAAAAAAAAAAACTTGAAAAAAAGTGAATAGATCCTAAGAGGCATGTGGGACATCAACAAGTGGACCAACATTTGCACTGTGGAAGGCCCAGAAGAAGAAAAAAGGGGCAGAGAGAATGTTTGAAGAAATAATGACTGAAAACTTCCTAAATTTGATGAAAGAAGATAATATAAAATCCAAGAAGCTCAACAAATACCAAGCAAGATAAATTCAAAGAATCCCACACCAAGATGCATTATAATCAAACTTTCCAAATAAAAAGACACAAAGAGAATCTTGAAAATACAAAGAGACAAATTCAGAATCATCACATACTAGGGATCCTCAATAAGATTACAAGCAGATCTCTCATCAGAAATTTTGGTGGCCAGAAGGCAATGTATCAATATATTCAAAATGCTAAAAGGACCAAACAAACAAACAAACAAACAAAAAAAAACCTGTCAACCAAGAATCCTATGTTCATCAAAACTGTCCTTCAAAAGTGTGGGAGAAATTAAGACAGTCCTAGACAAAAGGTGGGCGAGTCTGATACCACCAGACTTGTCCTACAAGAAATGATCAAGAGAATCCTACAGGGTGAGGGGGAAAAAAAGGACACTAGACAGTGTCAGAATCCATTATGGAGAAATAAAGATCTCAGTAAAGGTTAATACATGATCAATTATAAAAGCTAGTATTATAAGGATGGGTTGTAACTCCACTTCTTGTTTTTTACATGATGTATAGGAACACATTAAAAAAAAATTAATACCCTAAAAACTAATATTATTATAACTGTTTCTTAAGTCCACATTCATGTTGAAGAAGGATTTAAATAAGATACAGAGAGGCACCTCGGTGGCTGAGTCGGTTAAGTGACTGACTCTTGATTTCAGCTCAGGTCATGATCTCAGGGTCATGAGATCGAGCCCCACATCAGGCTCTGCACTGAGCACGGAGCCTGCTTAAGATTCTCTCTCTCCTCTTCCCCTCACCCCCCTACAGGCTCACACTCCCTCACTCTCAATAGTATAAATAAATAAATGAGATATACAAAGATATACAAATGACTAATAAGCAAAAGAAAAGATGCTAAACATCACTAATCAGTAGGGAAATGAAAATCAAACCACAATGAGATACCACCTCACATCCAATAGGATGGCTATTAACAAAACAAAAAACAGAAAATAGTAAGTTCGCAAGGATGCAGAGAAATTGGAACTCTGTGCACTGTTGATGAAATGTAAAATAGCACAGCTGCTTTGGGAAGCAGTATGGTGGTACCTCAAAAAATTAAAAATAGAATTACCATATAATCCATTCTTAAAGAGATATACACCCACGTTCATAGCAGCATTGTTCACAATGGCTAATTGTGGGAGCAACCCCAGTAACCACTGACCCGTAAATGGGTAAGTAGAATGTATACACATACAATGGACTATTAATTCAGCTTGAAAAAAGAAGAAAATTCTGCAATATGCTATGACATGGATGAACCTGAAGACATTAGTCTAAGTGAAATAGTCCAGTCACTAAAAAGACCAATACTACATGATTCCACTTACATGAGGTACTTAAGAGTAGTTAAAATCATAGAGACAGAAAGTGGAATGGTGGTTGCCAGGGGCTGGAGGGGAGGGAAGAATGGGGAGTTATTATTTAATACATAGAGAGTTTCAATTTTTACAAGACGAAAAATGCCACAGAGACAGATTATTATAGTATCTAATACAATAATATAATAATTATTAATGTATTTAATGCCACTGAATTGTACCACTTAAAGATGATTAAGATATAAATTTTATGTAATGTGTATTTTGCCACAACAAAACATTTGAAAAAACAAGAGTGACATTAAAAGATAATTAAACACTGAAACTTCAATCAGATCAGTACTGTCCAGTAGAATTTTATGTTAGAATTATCTGTAACTGCACTACCAGTACAGCAGCCACTAGCCGTATACAGCTATTGGGCACTTGTAACGTGGCTAGTGTGATTGGGGAACTGATTTTTAAATTTTAATTTTAATCAATTTAAATTCAAGGAGTCACATATGGCTAGTGGCTAACACTTGGACAGCAAAAGTCTACAAAATGATTGTTGAAAACCTTGATATTGCCAATTATAAAGGCCCATTTAAAAATTCATGAGAAACTGTTAAAAGTAAATTTTTTTCAGACATTTTCTTCAAATTTAAAAGAATGATCAGGGGCGCCTGAGTGGCTCAGTCGTTAAGCGTCTGCCTTCGGCTCAGGTCCTGGTCCCAGGGTCCTGGGATCCAGCCCCCATTGGGCTCCCTGCTCAGCGGGAAGCCTGCTTCTCCCTCTCCCACTCCCCCTGCTTGTGTTCCCTCTCTTGCTGTCTCTCTCTCTCTGTCAAATAAATAAAATTTTTCGAAATAAAAATAAAAGAATGATCAGAAAGTAATTCTTTAAAAGTCTAACTTACAGTGTTATCTTTACAAAAATAGTTATGGTAGATAAAATTGTTTGATATTTAGTTTACATATCAGTACCCTTAGTTTATATCAGTACTTAGTTTATATAAGTACCCCTGAATGCATCTTAGAATTCTCTCACCAAGTATTTTCAAAGATTTCTTATCATTTGAAGTCATACTCCATCAAAATTCACATCTCTCACTAATAAACATTATCAAACTAATAATTATTTTTTAAAAGTGACAACTTTAAATTCTGAATTCCAATAAGAGTTAAATGCAACATGCCATTTGTGTTAATAAGACATATACATTAATTGCTAAAATGCAAATTAATACTTAAGGCTTTGATTTTAATATCTAAAAATACCCATTCATTTAACCAAAATTGTTGAGGAAAAATTTTAACACTAAAAAAATGACCAATAAGAAAAAAACCAAGGAAGTAATTTGCCATGTGTTTCTTAAAAAGTTTTATATGTCTATTGGTAGAACAACCAAGCACTCTTTCCCCTGGATTCACAGACTGCCACTGATATTAAAATACAGGGGCACCTGGATGGCTCAGTCAGTTGAGTGTCCCAACTCTCGGTTGTGGCTCAGGTTGTGATCTCATGGGGAGTGAGATCAAGCCCATGTTGGGCCCTGCTCTCATTGGGGAGTCTGCTTGAAGATTCTCTCCCTCTACCCCTCCCCTTCCCCTGCTCACATGCTCTCTTCTCTCTAAAATAAAGCTTTAAAAAAAATTAAAATACAAATAAAGTGTAATATACCCAATTGCTCCTGTTTGTCCCATATGAAAAGATTAAAGACGAATATGAGCAATAAACACCTAACAGTTTTCCTAATTTAAATGAGTATATTTTGAAACAATCTATTGGCAATCCTAAATTGTGAAAAACCCACAAATGTTAGATATTGTTAGTAAATAACAAATGCAACAAAATCAAAACAGAAATGCCTAAAGAAAGATATCAAATTATATCACAGAAAAGGATTATTTCCTTAAGTGATCACTTCTACCAGTTGAAGTGAAATGTAATCAAATGTAAATGTAAGGCGCCCCTGAATTTTTTTTCTTTTGTTTCTCATTTTGTAACAATAATCCTTGTCAGGACATTCTCTAACCTCTTATGCTCATTCTCCTCCTCACCAAAAGTAATACATTTACGTCACAAAGCGCCCTCTGACAGTAGAATTGTTATTCCCTGGGGTGCCTGGGTGGCTCAGTCATTAAGCGTCTGCCTTCAGCTCAGGTCATGATCCCAGGGTCCTGGGATCGAGCCCCGCATCGGGCTCCCTGCTCTGCAGGAAGCCTGCTTCTCCCTCTGCCACCCCCCCTGCTTGTGTTCCCTCTCTTGCTGTGTCTCTCTCTCTCTGTCAAATAAATAAATAAAATCTTAAAAAAAAAAAAAAAAAAAAAAGAATTGTTATTCCCTGAACTCCACAACAAAACACTGAACACAGAAAATCAAAACGAAATGTAACCACCAGTGCAGAAATTTATCTATCTGTTTCAAAACAACTGCTATATGATAGTTACAGTACAGAGTCGACATAGATGGACACATTACTTCAAACTTTCTCAACAATCTATTAAATACTATAGTCTCTATCTTTTATGTATCATTTAAGATATGAAAAAGCATCTCTACTACATTAATCAGTACATAAGATCCTAAGAATAATAATATAGGATAAAGCTTATGGCCTGTCCAATTCAATGGGATTAAGTAATACTTGGGGGTAAAATAATTATCTTCATAATGTCAAAACACATACCTGGCTTCTTCTAATAACATACTAAGCTGCTATCTTGTATATTTAATCCTGTGTATTTTTACGTAATATATTCTACTAAGGGAAGAGAATCCTATAATTTATAATTCCCATGCAATGTATTAAAAATAACCTTAAGTAATCAAAATATTCAATTAATTAAAAAGGAATTTTTAAAGTATAAGTAATAAAAATTGATGTCAGGAACTTATGCAAAAGAACAACCTTCATACTGAAATGAAATACCAAGAGATTTTTCTCATTTGCTATACCTTCTTCATCTCCTGTACCATACATCACAACTTAAGTTCAGAAGGGGGTTTAAAATTTTTCAGTTACTAAGGAAAAATGATTTCATTATATAATAATGCTAAGACAAGTACACTAATTCAGTTTATAGAAAAATTTACTTGTATATGTTAGAGAAAAAAGGATTTTATGATTTCTTAATTGTAATAAATTCAGTGATACTTTTATTTCTCAAATATTATACAAAATTCATGTTTTGCTTTTTTTTTTCTTTACAAATTACTTTGCTTTCAGTCTTCAAAGATTCCATAGCATAGTCTGTTTTTTCCCTTATCTCTAAGATTTTTCCATGTTTTCCCCCAAGGAAAATCTTCACAGGTGCCTATATAAAACTTCATTAGTGAAATACAAATCAAAACCACAATGAGATATCACCTCAAGCCTGTTAGAATGGCTATCATCAAAAAGTAAGAAATAACAAGTGTTGGAGAAGATGTGGAAAAAAGGGAATGCTCATTTACTATTGGCAATAATGTAAACTGGTGCAGCCACTATGAAAACTAGCATGGAGGTTCTTCAAAAATTAAAAATAGGGCACTCCTGGTTGGCTCAGTTGGCTGGGGATCCGATTCTTGATTTTGGCTTGGTTCATGATCTCTGGGTCATGGGATCAGCTCCGAGTCAGGCTCCACATTCAGCACAGAGTCTGCTTGGGATTCTCTCTCCCTCTGCCCCTCCCCCCACTGGTATGATCTCTCACTCTAAAATAAATAAATAAATCTTTAAAACCAAAATAATTAAAAATGTAACTACCGTATGATCCAGCAATTCCATTTCTGAGTACATATCCAAAGGAAACAAAATCCCTATCTTGAAAAGATATCTACACCCCCATGTTCATGCATCATTATTTATAAGAGCAAAAACATGGAAATACCCTGGGTCCATCGATGAATGAATGGGTAAATTAAATCTGGTAGAGATATATAATGGAATATTATTCAGCCATAAAACAGAAGGAAACCCTAGCTATCTGCAACAGCATAGCTGGATCTTGAGGGAATTACACTAAATAAGTCAAAAGCAAATATTGTATGATCTCACTTATATGTGGAGTATTTCTTTTTTAAACCCCAAAATTCATAAATAAAGAGTACAGATTGGTGGTTGCCAGAAGCTGGGGGCGGGGGGGTGGAATAAAAGGTTAAGGGTGGTCAAAAGGTACAAACTTCCAGTTAAAACATAAATATGTCCTAATTAATTAATTAATTAAAAGGGGGGGAGTGCCTGGGTGCCTCAGTCAGTTAAGCATCTAACTCTTGATTTCAGCTCAGGTCATGATCTCAGGGTGGTGAGATGGAGCCCCAAGGTGGAGCCTGCTTAAGATTCCCTCTCTCTCCCTCTCCTTCTGCCCCTCTCCCCATGCTCTCTCTCTAAATAAATAAATCCTGGGGATGTAATATACAACATGGTGACTATAGTTAATACTGTATTGTCTATTTGAAAGTTGCTAAGATAAATCTTTTTTTTTTTTTAAACATTTTATTTATTTATCTGAGAGAGAGAGCGTGCACACAAGCACATGCACATGAGGTGGGTTGGGAGGGGGGAGGGAGAGGCACAAGCAAGCTGACTCTACCCCCAAGTGTGGAACCCAATGCGGGGCTCCATCCCAGGACCTTGAGATCATGACCTAAGCTGAAATCAAGAGTCGGCTGGCCACTTAACCACTTAACCAACTGAACCACCCAGGCGCCCCTAAAACAATAGCTCTTAAAAGTCCTTATCATAAGAAAAAAACCGTTTTAACTATGTGCTGCAATGGATGTTAACTAAACTTACTGTGGTAATCATTTCACAGTATACACATACATCAAATCATATGTTGTACACCTAAAATTAATACAAGGTTATATGTGAATTATCTCTCAATAAAAAGAAAGAGAGTTAATGGAGGAAGGGAAGGATAAATTATTAAGAAAAACAGGGGAAGAAACCTGTAAATTATTCACTGAAGGGTTTGTGCTAGAGATTTTCTTTTCTCTTAAAAGAATAAACAAAGGTATATCCAAAGAATAAAAGGATATAATAAATATTACTCAATTATCTTTCAAATAATACTCTTCAGAATATTCAGGATTTTTGTTTTCAGAATATTCTTTAATTAGAAAAGGCAAGACAAATTCTGATCAGTGATAAAAACATAAGATTATTCCAAAATTAAAAGAAGTATCTATTATGTGAGCTACTCTCATAAATCAAACCCTTACTATTTAATTTATACACATCAGGCTTGTCTGAGAAGAATGTAAGGCAGTGTGCAACATTATATACTTAGAAAGAAACAAACCAAGATAACATAAACTAAGAGTAAGACAAAATACATTTCAAACAGTGGGAGTAAGTACAAACAAAATGGAACCTAGGTTATACCTTCACTAGCCTCTTTATCCTTTGCCAAATTCCTCACCCACTTAGCATTCTCATCTGATTTGACCATTCCTAACCCAACCTAAGAAGTCCCTGGGTTTTTCCCTCTCTTGCTCCTGGACAGCTGAGCATTACTGGAGAAAAATCAATTAATCACACTTAATAAACCAATTCACTGAACATTCTTGGTATATAGCCTCAGCAAGTCATCTGTGATTTTTTTTCCAAAATAACTACTGGAAACTATCTTCTGTCTTCTTAAGCCACCATCATCATCCCAATTCCTTTCCCTTTCCACAGACTACTATTTCACTGGAAAGTCAGAGCTTGTCTAATGTGAACTTATTCAACTTCCCTACTCTCCATAAATAATTACCTCTGTATCTTTATTCTTTCCTGTCACATGTCTTAAATCAGTCCAGAATAAGCAGTGAACTGTTGTGGTACGGACCAAACAGAAAGCATCCAGATCTCAAACTAGTATCTCCCAAAAGCAGTGCTGATACTGGAAGAAAAAAAAAAAAAAGCTGCACAGGAGGTGCTTAGAACAGTCTATCAAGCAGAACATGGTATTTGAGAAGGGAAGATTGCATAGTAATTTTAGCTAGCAATGAACATAAGGGGTATATAAGTAGAAAGGGTGTTACCAAGTACACAGAGCGTAAAGACAGCAAAAGGAGTAATTGGTAACATTCAGAAATGTGTACCAGTAGGTTCTGTATAAATTTAAGCCAATAATGGGCCCAATCATGAGATTAGGGTCCAGGAACCCTTTCCCTAAGACAAAAGGACCTTTCTAGGACCTCTTTTCCTAAGAAAAACACTAAGAAGAACTAAATGGAAACTAAGCAGAGGTTAGGCAGTAGTGTGCTAATCTAACACCTAATTATGGAAAAAGCCATTATTCGTAGCACTTCCCAATTTCCGCATTATGCATACTACTAACCATGGTCAATTTCAAAATACCAATATGGCATCAGAGAATGCAGAATGGGGAAAAGATGCATAGTAGCATACCATTACAGTTTTTCTACCATACATTTATAATAGACTTAGGCAAAGAGTATAGGTAATAACAAAATATTTGGGAAGTGAAATTGCTTTAATATTTATTATCTTTAACATAACTTCAAAATTAAACTGAAAATGTTAAAAAGCATAAAGTGCCTCTCCCAATTGAGATACACTAAAGAAAAATATAATTCCATAAAACTTACTCCAAAACATATACTCAATTGCTAAGAAAAACTAAGTTAATTTCAGAGGCCAAAAGAAATTTGATCACTAAAAACAAGAAGATATTGAAGACTTCACTTTGCCACAATATTAGCTTCTTTTACTTTAAAACACTGTAACCAATGCATAGGACCCTAAGTAGTTTTAGGTCTTTTTAGGACAGCTTTTTTTTTTTTTTTTATTACTTTAAATTTATTTATTTATGTATTTATTTACTTTGCCAATTGACTTTTTCACTGAGGATGTAGACCCTGAAATGTTCCAAGTTTCATGTGGTAGTCTAAGTTTCTTTTTTTTTTTTTATTCTTATGTTAATCCCCATACATTACATCATCAGTTTTAGATGAAGTGTTCCATGATTCATTGTTTGTGCATAACACCCAGTGCTCCATGCAGAATGTGTAGGACAGCTTTCTAAAACAGTCTAAGCAAGGCAGTGTATGTGAAATTCTTCCAGAAACTTACATACTGGAAACCAGAGCTCTGCTGGCAGAGCAATATTAGGAAAGTTCATAACCTCATTTAAGGAGAGAACTGCGTATCTCCATGTCAAAGATCATGACTAAGTACCCTGGCCCCCGAGACTACCAAACTGGCTTTCAATTTAGAAACACCCATCTATGGGGCACCTGGTTGGCACAGTTTGTTGGGAGTCTGACTCTTGGTTTTGGCTCACGTTATGATCTCAGGGTCATGGGATTGAGCCCCACATCGTGCTCTGTGCTCAGTGGAGTTTGCTTAAAGACTTTCTCTCCCTCTACTCCTTCCCCCTGCCGTGTGCACATGCTCTCTCTCTCTCAAATAAATGAATAAATCTTTTTTAAAAAGGCAAAAAAATACCCACCTAGGATGATTATTAACACTGCTGACATTCTAATAAGCTACAGCATTTTTTTAGTAAATTCCGGCTTCAAAAGCACATATATAAAATGTATATATAATATATATATAATATATAATATATAATATATATACACACTCCGTTATAATTGAAAAGGGCAGACTAGTAGGACTGTCTCAAGACAAACTGATAAAAGAACACTATGAGGGACGCCTGGGTGGCTCAATCGGTTAAGTGTCTGCCTTCAGCTCAGGTCATGATCCCAGGGTTCTGGGATCGAGTCCCACATCAGGCGGCTTGCTCAGCGGGGAGCCTGCTTTTCCTTCTGCCTGCCACTCCCCCTGCTTGTTCCCTCTCTCTCTCTGACAAATAAATAAAATTAAAAAAAAAAAAAAAGAACACTATGAAAAAGCAATCCTGTGAAAATGGTTAAAGAATGTAAGCTTCCTAATAAAATGAACAGAGATTGCTTTATTAGATAAAACAATGAGGTCAAAAAAACATGCTTAATGTGTTTGACAAACACGACTTTTCGTATAAGTTACCATTTAAGAACCTGGGGTTTACTCTTTTCTAAAAGTAGAAAGGTAATTTGCCTAAAAAGAACACAGGTTTATTCCAAAGTTTTCTGTGTTCTAAATTCTTCCTATATAAAATCAGCCTATTAAAACTTGAGCACTTGTCTCTCTCTTGGACTAAAATTAAGGAAAGGATAAAATTCATCATACATAAGCTTTTATCAAACATCTGTAGTAATGTAATATACCTAAGTTAATGAAAAAAAATTTAGAAACATGTCAAATGTTTCTAGATTTGCAAAGAACGGTTAAACATAAATATAACTAGCACAAATGAAAAATACCAAAAGTAATAAAAGGACGAATATGGAGGTAAATTCCTAATAAATTCATTCAATTTCAAAACAAAAATAAAGCATTTGAGAAATTCTTATAATAAAAGAGAATTAACAGACATGAGACAGAATTCATGCTTTAACCATTGCTAAGATACCACAATAGCCTCAATTAACTAAAAATTCATTTCCCAAAAAAACTATTACAGGTTTATTCATATATTATAATAAATATTTATTACTAAGGTGTTCTCACCACAAAAACGACAATGGAAATTATGCGAAGTGATGATATGTTAATTAGCTTCATTATGGTGATTACTTCACAATGTATACATATGTCAAATCATTAAGTTGTATATCTTAAATATATATAGTTTTTAATTGTCAATTATACTTCAACAAAGCTGGAAAAATATTTATAAAAAATTTTAAAAATGTGCTGAAAACTTTATTGTGAAGCCATACAACACTTCATCTTACACTGTTGAAACAGAGCGAACCGGTTCTAACATTAAAATCTCTTTCATTTTACTTACCAATAACTGTTCTTGGTCTTTCTTGGCATCCTCGTAAGAGGAGGGTCCAGACATCCAAGGTGGTAATGGAGTTTACAGGTATCACACAATAAAAGAAGATGTTGATCATGGTTCTTCTTACAAATTCCACAACTTTGAATAAAGGCAGCAAATAAAGGATTAGAATAATAATTATCTTAGTGAAACAGCTATTCATAGCATATTTTTTCAATTTCAAAATCTCACCTTGATTAACTTAAAATTTCTTCTGTTAAAATCAATTACCTTTTCATAACACATGCTTTTTTTTTTTAATTCTTATGTTAATCCCCATACATTACATCATTAGCTTTAGATGTAGTGTTCCATGATTCATTGTTTGTGCATAACACCCAGTGCTCCATGCAGAATGTGCCCTCTTTAATACCCATCACCAGGCTAACCCATTCTCCCACCTCCCTCCCCTCTAGAACCCTCAGTTTGTTTTTCAGAATCCATCGTCTCTCATGGTTCGTCTAACACATGCTTTTTTATAACATCAATTCTTATTAGCTCTAAATATTTTTGAGACTGTAGAAAAATAGCTGGATCTAATATAAATATTGCTCTAGAGTCAAACTTTTCAGAGAAAGGCATCTATAAGATAGTGTTCTCAACATCATCACTATCTTAATTTTAATTATCACTTAAAACTCATTTAATATTAGCTTAATTTTTCTCTAGAAAAGTAACTACTGAACAAAAAATTTTTCCAATTTTCTACTAGTCTAAAACTATAAAAGAAGTTAATTTACAATCAAAATTCAGTTTATTTTCTATCATTAATTACAAACATTTCAAAGAGCCTTGGAACATAAAAATAAGCTAAATTTATAAATAAGACTTTTCGAAATCTGACTTTGAGTCTTAAAAATATACTTTTTTTTTTTTTTTTTAAGATTTTATTTATTTGACAGAGAGAGACACAGTGAGAGAGGGAACACAAGCAGGGGGAGTGGGAGAGGGAGAAGTAGGCTTCCCGCCGAGCAGGGAGCCCGATGTGGGGCTCGATCCCAGGACCCTGGGATCATGACCTGAGCTGAAGGCAGACGCTTAATGACTGAGCCACCCAGGCGCCCCTACCAATTGGTATTTATTGCAAAGGATGGGGCGTTTTACTATTGGTGTTACTGTTACTTTGATTTTTGTTTGTTTTCAAGGAATCCAACTTCTCTTGTGAAAAAAGGCAACTTTACTCCTAGAGCACAAGCACCTCGACCTGAAAATCCAGGGTCTTTTTTGTATTGGGAACATAAAGAGTGAAGGAGAAGTTGAGAATCTATAAGAGCCATCCATTCATGTACAGAAACAATGATATTTGAATTTTTAAGTTATCCTAGAAAAAAAAAAGATCATATAAATGCAACTACAACTAGTACTTGGTCTCAATGTTGCTCAGAGTAAAAAAGGAAAATCACCTAAAATACATTCTGAAACAAAATGACCTGTAGTGATAAGTCAGAAGCACTGTGATATGTGTGATGGTTCCAAACGAACCAACTTCGTTTAGAAAAGCTAGACTGAGAATGTGCTAGTCTTCATATTGCACAATAAAACACTAGTGGGCTTTTTTCCTACATTTCAAGGAAGTCATTTGCTATTACCTATGGAGGGAGCCTCCAGCCAAGAATGGAAAGTAATTATGGAGATTGATATTGTTGTTATTCCTGCTATTTCTGAGAAAGGAAGAAGTTGTGGGGAGAATATTTATATATTTACATAAATATATATAGATATGTATGTGAATATATACATTTGTATGTGTATATAACTTTCCCCACTTAATATGATCAGTTACATTAAAAAAGTAAGATCCTAACCTATTCATATATGGAAAGAAGTCTTGGCTATGTAAAATTACTATAAATGGTGACCACTATAAACTATTGAGACAAAAAAGTAAAAAACAAAAACACTTCTGTAAATAAATTACAACTGAGCACAGAAAAAAATAGATTCAAATCTAGAACTTACCTTCATTATCCACCACTGTACAAAGACAGTAATTCACTGTCTGTGATACCTATCACTACCTAAAAACACATGAAAAGATCTAAAACTCATTAAAGTAAAATAAAATATAAATGCACATTTATATATCATTTTAATTATTTAAGAAAATAACCATCTACATTATTTAAAGTCACTTTCCAATTCCCCAAAGAGGACTGACTGTTCATTTCCATGGAACTTATGGACATACATCTCCACCTATTTAAAGGATATAAGTCACTTATCATTAAAAGAGGAGCAAAAACCTCTTCTGTCATTCAACCTAAAAAGCATCTTTGATGAAGATATTCACAAAATGAATTTCAAATGCATTTAACATAAATTCTAGTACGGACATAATTCATTCACAAATATTTGAAACATCTTGTTATTAAAAGTTTGAGTTTAAAAAGCACAATATTAATCTGTTATCATTTTATTACTTGCCTATAAAGTACTGCAGGAAGAATAGATGTCTTTTGTGTGCCTCCTTCTTTTTTACTTGGTTTTCTCTCCTTGGGTGCTCGCAAAATTGCCGGTATGTTCAACTTCTATTGATTTGAACAAATGCAGTTTATTTTGTTTTAAAGAAAAAATATAAAGCAACATTCTCCTCTATTTGCCACTCAAGTCAACTAAATATGCTAGAATTGTGAAGGGGAAATGTTTTACCAGCTATTATACCAGCAAAAAGAATTAAAATGAGTTTCTGTCTCATAGTTACTTCCATTAGAAACCTGTATTTACATACTTCCATCAATTTTCAGTGGAACACTAAAATATTATGAAAATTAAACTTCTACTTTGGCTTTAAAAAGTGAAAGACAAGGACAAGCATTTAAGAGCTTAAAAAAAACCCACACACAATACATTTGACAAATAGAATATTGAAGCAGTTTATTTTCCTCAACATCCCAGCTACACTGGTGTTCCACAGGTTAATTAGAAAAATTATCTTATTGGACCAAACTCTCCATAAAGTGAATGAGATTCTTTTTGGTTTTCTACTAATCTGTAGTATGCTGGCTTCTGAGACAGCAACCATCTATCAAAGTCATTTCTCAGTGGCCCGGTGGGCCGGCATCTGTTCAACCAACTGGAAAAAAGTGTCATGCAAGTGGTACAAATGATTTTTACTTCTGTGTATTTTACATTTGCACAAGGAAATGTGTGAACTTTTGTTAAAAAGTCATTTGATAAATGAAAACACCCTTTTATGGTAGATAATTTTTTACACTAAGTAGGAGATTCTTATGAGACGATCTTGCAAATCAATCCAAAAGATAATGCTAGCTTGGCAAATAAACTAATAATAGTCTTGTACTCAACATTAACTTCTCTAAATATAAAACACCATAATCTTCCAAAAATCCATCAACAACCTATCAATAGGAAGAAAGGTCAACTCTTCATAGCTGACTGCTTATTCTCACTTCTTAAATTACGTTATTCATTATAATATAAGCCACATACATCCTGTTCACAAAAAAAAGCATCTTCAAAGCTAGCATAGCACAATACATATCAGTATGTATTACTTTCTAAACTACTAAGTCTACACGAATTGTATGATAAATTTGACCCTACGTAAACCTCCGAAATAAGTACAATGAAAAATCTCTCTTCTTTGATAAGCCTCCTTCACAAATAAGACTACTTTCATTGTAAAAGGACCACAATGAGTCTCCATCATCCTCTAAAATATAATTGAAATTATTTGAATGAATTTTTAATTTATGTGCTATATACATAACTAAAAAAAAAAAAAAAAATTCAAAGAAATCTATTTGGCAATGATTCTTCTTTTCAACACCAAGAACTTTAACCAGGTAAAAATGCTCAAGGATAAAGTAATTTTTGTCATTACCACAGTGATATCTACTGAAGGTGAAAAACTACACTTTAGCATTAAAGTTTCAAAACCCATCTCTTACACAGCTCAAAACCAAATCAACACAAAAACGAATCTCTCTAGTTTGCTTTTAAAATTTTACATCTAAAAAAAAGAAAACTAAATATAACAGAAGAACAGGATAGAAAAAAATAATGTGGCAAGGAATCTAACTGCTAAATTAGAGATTAGAAGAATTTGATAGGAGTAATTCATGCTTCAAATCTTAGTTTCATCACAAATGACAGGTCAATCAGTTAGAACCAATGAAAAAGTTTTGCGAACAAGATAGCTGTTAAAACAACCAAATTAGGCTACAGGTTCTCAGTAGGCAGTTTTCAATGCTCTAGATGTATTTCAGGCATTATCATTACCCCAGAGGATTAGCTGCCCCTAATCAAACAGAATTTTTTAGTTAGGAAAATTGTATCAGAAATCTGATCTTTGAAAATAATATACAGAGTAAGAATAGGAGATAGCAATTGGAAAGAAACTAACCTGCCCTGTGATTCTGCCTAGTAAGGCCCAAATTCCTTGCCCTTCGCTTCGAAGTTTTCCATTGAGGTTCTGTAGTTCTTCTAAAGATTCACAGAGCTACAATGTAAATAATCCAAATCAGTAAACCATTAAAATACACAGTAAAACATGGGAAAATTTAAATAATTTATCAACAAATGTCCAAGAGTATCTGTATTGATAGTACCTATTTTTAACATATTTTGTCATGATACCCTGAGAGGAGGCTATCCAGTTATTGAATAAGCAGCACCAATAAGATATAAGCATTTTGTTTCATGTTAGCATTTTTACTGATGATATTTATATTTATCATTCCATTATAGTTTTCTACATAATTTCAAACACATTCTGCTAATTAATCCTTGAGTTTTTAAAGATGCATTTCGACCATTTTCTCAATGAGAAAACTAAGGATCATAGGGTTTCTGTGACTTGACCAAGATCACAGAACTAGCAAGAATCCCCAGGTCTTCTGAATATAATCCCAGTACTCTTTTCTTTCACTACAGTGTGGCTGATACTGGAAACGTACCTCTTACTAATTTTTTATCACTTAAAATGTTATCTAACAATAAGTCAGTATCGGCCTTATATGCTCGTGTTACTTATTACCTAACATTTTAGCCACACCTTGCTTTTATAGGATATTTCTTTTGATTTCCCTCATCATTACAATGAAGATGCAGAATGGAAATTTAAATTGGGGGGTATTTTTCTTAAATCAAAAGTAACATTGCAAAATAATTTAAGATAAAAACAGTAATTTAAAGCAAGTTTCTAAGTTTTCTACAAACTTAGAGAAGTTCTATAGTACACTAGTTAGGAACAAGGAATGGAGTCAGACTGGCCTCAAACCCCAACTCTATGACTTGACTACCTACATTGAGTCTGGGCAAGTAACTTCACCTCCTTAGATTCAGTTTTTGCCTCTAAAAATGGGAGCCATAATTATAGCTCACATTATAAAACTGAAGTGAAAATTATATGAGTTAATATATGTAACATGCCCAAATTGTACCTAGCACATAGAAAGTACTTAGTTTTATGGATGATAATGAAGACAGTAAGAATAGGAAGTGTAGAGAAGGGCCTAAACACTTCATAAGAATTTCAAAATGAGACATAAATAGAAAATCTCTAAAGTAACAAATGACATCATCCATAGGTCTATGATATTATGTTGTTTTGTAATCAACTTACCTTATTATATTCCACATGGAGCTTTTCCTGTTCATTCTCTAATTTATCCTTTATATTCTTTTGTTCAGCCATATTTTCCTGAATTTGAATCATGCGCATATTTCTCTCTATTTAAATTAAATATCCAATTTTACTTTAGTAGAAAATAAAAGCTGATTTACAAAACACACAAAGGAAGAAGCTAGCCATAAAGATGATCACATGGATAATCTTACATTGTTTACAACACTTTTAACCCTATTCACAAATACAGGAACTCAGCATTTTTATAACAACCCACAACTTACTAGGAAAATAAACATGCTTTTTCCTTAATATATTTAGCATGGCTAATAAATTTCTAAAAATTGACAGTACAACAAATATTTTCAATAGCAAATTGTTCTCATTGACAATGTGCATATATTAGTGTCTATACTGACCAAAGTAATAATTCACAAAATCAGCAGTGAGAGCAGGTTGCTTATGCTTTCTCCTTCCATCCACACTAGAACTAGTATCTGAATTGTCCACTGGAAAGATATCTGTACTGATCCCCATTAGCTCTGCTTTCCGCATCAGCTTACGAATGGCTGAAGCACTGCTAGTGAGTGGTCTGGGCAATTTTTCCCTTGGAACCCAGGCCTGGGGTCTGGTAGATCGAGCTAGTTCTGCTTTGGCACGATACTGCTGAAGCCGGGCATTGATCCTTGCCTATAAAAGAAATGCATACAAATTTTAAAAGATATTAAAATGTAACATATTCCCTATGATTTCTACTTGCATGCTTAGAGAAAGTAAAGATAACCAGAATTTCCTATATCAAGGCACGTTATATCTATCCACAGTTATTAAGATATACTATATTATTCTTGGGTTACAATAAAGTAGGTCTACTCCTAGTTACTATTCTATGTCCTAATCTGTGATCAGAGTTGTCAGAAACTAATTTGATTAAACTGAAATTTCTCTTCTCAGTAACTCCAAGTCTCTATAAAGTCATCTTAATTTACCTAGAAATACATTTTAAAAGATGGGCAAACTGATCAGATCCTTTACATAAACAAACAATGGAATAGACTGAAAAAAAGATATGTCCAATATATTGCACTGATAGAATAATTTCCTCTAAGCCACATTTTTTCAATGTATTTGGAAATATGCTTCATAAAAGGCTGCTCTGTTGACTAGATGAGGGGTACTCATCAGCTACAAACTACACTCACCATTTACCTTAATTACAATCCACTTCCTAGGTCACTAACCACATTTCATAACTATACTTCACATGTCATTGGCACACACACACACAAGATCTGAAATGCATAACCTTGAAAGAAAAAACATGACTTTTGGCATGAATCCCATACCTGTGCTTCCGGTGACAGTTGCTTCTCCCTCTCTTGCAAAGACATTTTACAATAGGATTGTAGAGCCAAGTAGTTTTTTCTTTTCCATTTTCTGTCTAACCTATCTGCATGCTGCTTACAATAAGCAAAAAATGGATCTGCTATATCCTATACCAAAAAACAGAAGGGGGGGAGTGAACATTTTTACTACAAAGGGTCATAAACAAGCTAACACAAGAGATAATATTTCCTTTTTGAAGAATCTCCTACAGTGTTGATATTTCTAAAATAAATTACAAAAGTAATTTTTACCCATAATGATAAAAATTGCTACTTTTGAAACTTAATCTTGTATATCAACCTCAAATTAACAACCACTTTTTTCTTTAAAGGGCCTTGTAGAGAAATCAAATCTTATGTATTGTACCTTGTGTACCTAAAAAATAATCACTGTTTAAAACAAATAGGATTTTAATAATCTTAGGTAGAGGCCATTATTAAATATTAAAGTTATGCATACACGGATTAATATTATAAGACAATATATCCAGAAAATACAAGACTAGCCAAAACAGATAAGTGGAACATTTTTAACTAGCTAGCAATGAATGCATAGACATATTCTACCCAGGACAACTGAACATGTTAAGTATCACCATTAACTCTTTATATAACTGTAAAACCTCAAATGGAAAACAGAGGTCTCTCACACCCATCTCTCATGATACTAACCTAATGGGTTACTCTTTTTATTCATAAGAAGTAGGGTGGGGAGGGGAGGGGAGGGGAGGGGAGGGGAGGGGAGGGAAGGGAAGGAAAGGAGGGAGGGAAAAGAAAAAAGAAAAGAAGAGAAAAAAGAAAAGAAATTTACTCTATCAAAAAAATAATTTGTAAATAGCCAAAACATGTAAACTGCATTGTAACTGCCAACAAAATAACAGGGAGTTCATTCTTTAGATCTGTCCTAAGGAGGAGAAATACAGATAAGCTCTCCATATAGTTTTTATAGCAGTTATGTTAAAAGGGTGTCTTAGAGTAAGGTGGGGTTTTACAACCCAAAGAGAAATGATGACACTAAAAAAGCAGCAAATGAAAAAGAACAGAAAGGGACATAATAATAATAATAATAACAGCAACAACAACAACAGTAAATTTAAGGTATCCTTAAAATAAAAAAAAGTACATGATTCAATTCTGTAGTGTGATATCCACAGATGTCACAATAGAGCACTGTGGATAACATCACAGAATTTGGAAACACAAAAGCCTGCAAATCTTCGGTCAGCTCCAAAATTTATGGGTTTTACAGCTTCAAACAAGTTGCTACACATCTCTGGGTCTCTTATTTGTAAAACAGATTTAATAATAACTACTTCGTATAGTTATAAAAGTAAAGAAACAAAAAGGTAGGTAGGAGATTGTTAACACACACACACATACGCACATAGCTGCTTTCTCATGAAATGTTCTAAATCTTGGTGACAGATGATGATAAATGAAAATAAAGATTATATCGAACCTCAGCCAAAATGGCCAGATCTAGAGAAGTATTTTATTATTTTAAAGTAGGTAAGGTTGAAACTGAGTTATCAGAAGTAGGATTCATGCTTACATAGGTGAATTAAACCTTAGGGCCAAGACACCGAATTAGGAAAAAGACCAGTCATCTCTGGTCTAAAAGATAGCTGAAAAGAAACAAGTAACCTAGGTAATTTTTTAAATTAATTAATTTGGGATCGAAGGACAATAAACCTAATTCTAAGGCCAGAATGACTAAGGAATTAATGTTGCTCAGAGAATGAACAGATATACCAAGCAAGTAACTATGACAGAAACCACTGTCTTCCAGTATCTATTCTCCCCATCTTCCCCTTAATAGAACCCTCTGAGTTTTTACTGAGTAAATGGTTACCCTGCCAGAAACTCTCTGCTTCAGCCTCCTTGCATTTAGATATGGGCATGTGGTAAGTTCTGGAAAATGAGAGGGGTGAAAATTCCAGACTATGCCCTTGAAAGGGAACTGCCTACTCTTAATCTTCTCTTTCCTCCTTCCAGTGGGTGGAACCCAAAGTAGAGATAAACCATCTCTGACATGTAAGAAAGTAAAACAGACTAAAGGAAGATGAAACAACAATAAAAGCACCTAATCCCTAGAACCAGACTCCCCTGAATATCAAATCAGTCTAGAATCTTGTATTAGAGGGCGCCTGGGTGGCTCAGATGGTTAAGCGTCTGCCTTCGGCTCAGGTCATGATCCCAGGGTCCTGGGATCGAGTCCCGCATCGGGCTCCTTGCTCCTTGGGAGCCTGTTTCTCCCTCTGCTTCTCTCTCTCTCTTTCTCTGTTTCTCATGAATAAATAAATAAAATCTTAAAAAAAAAAAAAAATAGAATCTTGTATTAGAGCTAATTCAACTTCCTTGTTCTTTAAACCACTAATTATTTGGGTTTTTTAAACCAGTTGAAATAGTGTTCTGATTAATGTATTGGTTAACTTGGAATATCCTTTCAAACTGCTTAGAGAAATGGAACTTTCAAGAAAGTTTCCCAATGGAAAAGGGAAAGATAAAAACATTTATCTGAATGTCTACTATGTGCCAGGCACAGGTGCCTTTTAACATACTATCTCATTTATTCTGTATCACTACCACTTGAGATAAAAGTTATTATTTTAATATCAATTTTATGGATAGAAAACTGAAAATGAGAGAGGTTAAGTTGCTGACCCAAGATCTGTGGCTAATAAGTAAGATCTCTTTTTCAACCACTACCTGACTGATTAGATTCACTTAAGGAGGTCTCTAAATAGAGATGAGTAGAGCCCAACTCTGGGAGATTCTGATTCAGTAAGTCTAAGGCAAAGATTTTAAATGAGAATGCTTTGAGAAACAGTACCAATAAACATAAATGAGTAAAGGAGGCTTGAAAGAAGCTATAAAATTATAAGACAAAAGTAAATGATGGGGGGAAAGGGGAAAATAATGAGGATATGAGAACTGTAGGGCTTGTGGCAAACTGGAATGTCCCACTTATAAAAGCATTCATACTCAAGATTTTCTAACACCTCCCATCAAACAAAATCTATCCACAGGTCAAATTTAGTCTGTGGGACTCTGAATTGCATGATTTGGTCTAAAATCTTAAAAATTTTTTTTTTTTTAACAAAGCTCCTTAGGTTTAAAAACAGTGTATTTTTACGAAAGTAAAAGATGCTTTATTGGTGTCTTGATAATAAAACTGAAGTATGTATTGAAACCAGAAAAGTGTAAATACTACAATAAGTTAGGAGCGTATTTGTCTTCCAATTATAACACCATCAATGTTCTTGTCTACCACACCTCAACCACCTAATTGCCATGACTATACCTACATTCTGCATTCTCTCCAAAATTTAATGCCTAAAATATCATTCTCTGAGCATCACCTTTTATCTGTCCTGGTCACTCCATCTGAGACCCAAGTTTCTAACACATTTGGAATCTTCAATGTACTTTCTACCTCCTGACTGCCTACAGCCCATGCACATCAAATGACTGCCCTCTTTACCTGACTATTCCATCAGTTAATTACTCTATTGCATGGAGCAATGACTCTTTCTTGTCCTCATCTAGTTTCACTTAACAAAACCTGAAGCACAGGTAACTCCAACTCTCCCCCGTACTTTGCACTTGTACCTGAGCAGCTGAACACATTCTCAAATTAATTTATTCTCCATTTTCATAGATAACTATTGAATAACTTCATCTCTCCCCTAGATCTTCGATAGCTCCTCCTTATTCCTGACTTGCAGATGCTGACCTTGTTTCTTTTTTCACTGGAGAGGGTTGGGAAGGGAGGAAAAAAGCAACAAAATGACAACTTCCATATCCTCCAATCACCACATACATCAATGTATCTGCATCCATATCCTCTGCCTGATCTTCTGTTACTATGGATAAACTGACCATTGTTCTTATTTAAGATTAACTTTCTTTCCTCTAGCAATTCAACTTCTCTCCTGCATTTTTTCTCTCTACTGGATCACTCCCTTCAGCATATTTGAGCATACAGCATACAAAACATACTGTAATTATCTTTTTTAAAGCTTTAAAGATCTTCTTTGGGCTCCCATATGCTGTTCAACTTCTAAACTCCTCTTTAAAGGAAAATTCTAAAGGCCTGTCCATATTAGCTATCTTTAATTCTATTCCACTCCCAAGTTTTCATGACTACTACCAACCACTTTCACCCTTCCCTCCTATGGTCTCAACACAATTGGTGGTCCTTTTAGACATTAGTTGGTTCACATGTACTCTATGAAAAATTCTTAGGGCTTTCCATCTCACAGTAAAAATCCGAAGTCCTGGGCACCTGGATGGCTCAGTCAGTTATACATCTGCCTTTGGCTCAGGTGGTTCTGGGATCGAGTCCCACGTCAGGCTCCCTACTCAGTAGGGAATCTGCTTCTCCCTCTCCCTCTGCCCCTCCGCCCTGCTCATGCTCTCTAATAAATAATAATAAAAACAAAAACAAAAACACCCTGCTACCATTAAAAAAACAAAAAACAAAAAAAAAACAAAAAAAACCCTCCAAAGTCCTTCCCATGTTCTTCCAAGTCCTACATGATATTCTATGACCGCCTTCCTTCCCTCTTACCAACCCTAGTCCCTAACTCTGTACCAGCCTCACCAGTCTCCTTGTTGGTCCTCAAACAAAGCATGTTCCTATCTCAGTCTCTGCATATTCTGTTCCCTCTGCCTGTAATGCTCTCCTCTCAAATAAATATATGTTCCCTACCACCTTCCTTACATATTTTCATAAAATCTCACCAGCATTACCCTATCTCCCTTACTCTCTAAATACTTTACCTTGCTTTGTATTTTTTCACAGTACTTATCACAATGTTGTTGTTTTTTTTGTTTTTTTTTTGTTTTTTTGCTGTCCTCTCCCCACCTGCCACTCAAATGTAAGCCACCTTAAAGAACATATGTTTTGGGCGCCTGGGTGGCTCAGTTGGTTAAGTGACTGCCTTCGGCTCAGGTCATGATCCTGGAGTCCCGGGATCGAGTCCCGCATCGGGCTCCCTGCTCGGCAGGGAGTCTGCTTCTCCCTCTGACCCTCCTCCCTCTCATGCTCTCTGTATCTCATTCTGTCTCAAATAAATAAATAAAATATTAAAAAAAAAAAAAAAAACATATGTTTTGTCTGTTTTCTTTAATGCCATCTGTATAGGGTCTGTAACAATGCCTAATACCAGTAGGTCAATATATCTGCTGAACAAATATACTGAATAAATGAGAATAAAACACATTAATTTGTAATCCTTAAATAGCTAAATGTAAAATATAGATAAGGTAAAAAAAACCCAAAAAACAGTAAGTCCTTATAGATAAGATTAAAAAAAAAAAAATAGAAGTTTCTGATTCTTCCAGGGAAATTTCTTTCTGTATTTATATTACTTCTTGTCCATACTAGACACTTGTGACACCTTTTAATATCATCCTGTATGGTTGTTTAACATTTCACTGTGTTTATTGTTTATCCCCACATAGGTGAATACTGTGCCTTAAAGCTGTTTTCATGCTCCCTGACAGACTTCTCCACTCCAGTACCTAGCTTACTGTCTTGCATGTATGCATAGGCCCTCAATCATGATTGACTGACTTCACTGAGTGCTACAAAGTTACTTTTGAATATACATTTCACTGCTAAGTAATATATAGGTCACCTCTTCACATAACTGGGTTTTAGAACATGAATTCAATAAGGACTCTATATTCATATTCCACAAATGCTTGCTGAGTTCTATTTTCTGCCAACTATTTGACATAAGATAATGGGAAAATCTACTGGAGTGAAAATATGAGAAAATTTTTCATTTTTAATAAGAAGAGAACCCTTGTTCTCTTCTTTTGAATTCTAAAATGAAGTGCTTAGAATCATTCCAACAATATTGAGACCAATAAGCTTAACAATAACAACAAAAAAGGAAACCATAAAGATGTTGATGGGATAGAAGGATAAAAGAGACTGGATTATTAAGCCACTAAAAAAACCCCAGAACTACTTATGTTTATACCTCCTGTCATATGAGATAGTTAATACATTACTATTAGGCCACTGCAGGTAAATGTTCTATTACTTGCTGTAAAAGCCTAGGTAAGATGCAACATCAAGAAGATGAACAGCCAAAACATATCTTAAAGGCCCCATGCATATTGGTATCAGACTCCAAATGTGGCTCTGAAATTTCCAGAAAATTAAAGGAGTTAATACATAATTCATTATATTTATAAGATAAAACCCCAACCAGGTAATAAGCTAACACAAAGCTGGAGGCATCATGTATCCTGATTTTAAACTGTATTATAAAGCTATAGTAATTAAAACTAGTAACAGATTGACATAAAAACAGACATACAGATCAGTGGAACAGAATAAAGAGCCCAGGGCTGCCTGGGTGGCTCAGTCGGTTAAGCGTCTGCCTTTGGTTCAGGTCATGATCCCAGGGCCCTGGGATATAGCCCCACATCAGGCTCCCTGCTCAGCGGAGAGCCTGCTTCTCCCTCTCCCTCTGCCTGCTGCTCTGCCTACTTGTGCTCTCTCTGTGACAAATAAATAAATAAAATCTTAAAAAGGGGGGGGGTGGCTCAGTTGGTTAAGCGACTGCCTTCGGCTCAGGTCATGATCCTGGAGTCCCAAGATCGAGTCCCGCATCGGGCTCCCTGCTCAGCAGGGAGTCTGCTTCTCCCTCTCCTGCTCCCCCCTCTTGTGCTCTGTCTCTAAATAAATAAATAAAATCTTTAAAAAAAAATAAAGAGCCCAGAAATAAGCCCATGCACGTATGGTCCATTAGTTTATAACAAAGGAGCCAAGAATATACAATGGAAAAGGACAGTCTCTTCAGTAAATGATGTGAAAACTGGATAGCCACACACAAAGGAATGAAACCTGATCACTATCTTACACAATGGATTAAAGACTTGAACGTAAGACTTGAAACCATAAAACTAGAAAAAAAAAAAATAGGCAGAAAACTGCCTGACAAAGGTTTTGGTGATTTTTTTTTAATCTAACATGAAAAGCAAAAGCAACAAAAGCAAAATAAATAGTGGGACTACATTATACTAAAAGACTGCACAACAAAGGAAACCATGAACAAAATGAAAAGGAATCTACTGAATGGGAGAAGATATTTGCGAATCATGTATCTGATAAGGGGCTAATATCCAAAATACGTAAAGAGCTCATATAAATCAACAGCAAAACAAAACAAAATTCAAACAATCTGATTAAAAAATGGGCAGAATATACGAATATTTTTCCAAAGAAGACATACAGATAGCCAAACAGTATATGGAAGACACACAGCATCATTAATCATCAGGAGAATGCAAATCAAAACCACACGACATATCATCTCAATCTGTTGGAATGGCTACTATCAAAAAGATAAGAAATAACAAGTGCTGGTGACGATGTGGAGAAAAGGGAACTTTTGTGCACTGTTGGGAATGTAAATTGGTGCAGCCACTACAGAAAACAGTATGGAGGTTCCTCAAAAAATTAGAAGTAGAACTACCATTGATCCAGCAATTCCACTTCTGGGTATTTATGCAAAGCAAAGGAAAACACTAACTCAAAAAGATATATACAACCCCATGTTCATTGCAGCATTATTTACAGTAGACAAGATATGGGAACCTAAGCGTCCAACAGTGGATGAATGGATAAAGAAATTGTGATATATGTTATACAATCATAAAAAATGAAATCTGCCATTTGCGGCAATATGGATAGACTCAAAGGCATCATGATAAGTCAAATAAGACAGACAGAAAGACAAATACTGTATGATCCCTCTTAAATGTAGACTCTTTAAACAAACAAACCAAAACACACACACACACAGAAAAGAACAAGCACACAGAAAGAACAAACCAGTGGCTGCCAGAGGAAGAGAGGGGAGAAGAGAAATGGGGTGAAGGGGGTCAAAAGATAAAAACAAACAAAATCACAACAAAAAAACCCAAATAAGTTCATAAGCAAACTAGCAATTATACCTAGTATTAAGAACTAAGAGAAAGAACACTATGTACTAAAAAATTGGCTCATCAATATTCCCAAGTTAATACAAAAGAAAAAAATCAGTAAGACAACATTTAACAATAAAAAATGTAACAACATCAAAATGTAAAAAGCATGTATCAGCAAAAGGAATAATCATAAGGATCAAAATAATTTTGTCCAGGTTTGTGTCTAATAATAAAGCTTATATAGACTATTTAGAGGAACTGATACTTCTGCATATACCCCAAATAAATCATACTTCTTACAGTTAAACTTCAAATAAAGGTTTAAATAAGATTACCTTAGAAAAGTAACAAAGTGAAAGTGATCTATCTGCTAACACGTGCTTTAACAGTTCCCTGAGCTGGGATGGCAGGAAACATCATCTCATGTAAACCAAAGAGATAAAGAGACACATGTATGAATAAACACTTATTCCAATACCACAAAAAAGTATGCCAAAGGTATACCCTCAGGCAATGCCTTTATATAAATAGGAAATCAAAACAAATAAATGGGAAAGGAAATGTGCAAAATACAACACAAAATGATGATCTGAAAACTAATTTTACCCTAGAATTATTTTTTTTAATAAAATCTTACCCAAAAAAGCCAATAATGCTATAGAGCTGATCAAACAAAAGCTGACTGATAGAAGGGACCGCTCCCTCAACTGATATTCTAATGAGTGAAGACACAGTGAAAAATAAAGAGAAAACAAAAAAACCCTCTCCTCATAAATCCATGTTCTAATAAAGGTGAGAGACAATAAACAAGATAAATAAGGATCAATATATTGGACAGTGGTTAGGTATTAAAAAGATGGGGGGGGGGAAATAGCAGGAAAGGGGATTAGAAAGTATCATGGAGGGAAAGTGTTACAACGTTAGACAGGGTGACCAGGAAAGTCCACAGTGAGAAGGAGACATGGAGTGAAGATTTAAAAAAAAAGTGAGGGAATGAGCCATGAGGGCATACGTGAGGGAAGGGCAGCCCATGCAAAGAAACAGGTACAGAGGCCCAGAGTAGGAGCTTACCCAACACATTCATTACAGGAGCAAGGAAAAGGCCAGGGAGATTTATTGAGGGGAAGTGATGAGGTCAGAAAGGTAATGTGAACCCAGATCACACAGAGCTTTATAATCACTGTAAAAAAAACAAAACAAAACAAAAAAAAAACTGGCCTCTAGTGTGAATCCGACGGAAAGCCACTGAAGGGGTTTTGAGCAGATGAGTGACCAGATCTGACTTATATCTTAATGGGACAGTATTAGTTGTTACTGAAAAGGTCCTCTATTCTCTAGGAAAGGATTGGTAGACTATGACTTGAGAGCCCAATGTGGGCCCACCTTGTTTTGGAAATAGTTTTATTTGAACACAGCCATAGCTATTCATTTACATACTGTCTAAGACAGTTTTCACAAACAATGGCAAAGTTAAATAGTTGTGACACAAACAATAGGCCCAAAAAGCCTAAAATATTTACTATCTGGCTCTTCAGAGAAAAAAAAACTGCCACCCTCTGTCCTTAAAAAGGCAAAGAAAGGCAGGGAAAGAGTTAATCCAGGTGACAAAGGATTACTGAGACTAGGATAGCAGCAATGAATTTGTTAAGAAGTAGACATATTCTAGACATATTCTAAGATACAGCCTTACTATACATATATATATATATAAAAACACTAAATACTTTTTAAAATAAAAATGTAAGTTACCAAATGCCTAACAGCCACATAAAGGTATTGCTGAAGATCTCATATAAAACGTCTAGTTTTAAGCAATGTAACTTGATGAATTCATGAAAAATTATTTGATCAACCAAGAGCCCATTCCTACCAATCCTGGTTTTCCCAGCAATATTAAGGCATCAGTTCAATAGCTAAAGATCTAATTTGAGCTCTTGACATTAATCCATGAATGATTTCAGTCCATTAAGTCAAAGGTTATGGGAAAAAAAGAATCAATAAAATCTATAATCTTATATTGTTTCAAAGAGAATTTTCTACATGGTAACGGAGTGTGGCAAATCATATTTTATCACAGAAGAAACTACCATATGTTTTACATGAAATATAAGTAACCTTAAGGCTAACTAAATGGTGTGAAACATAATCACATAAATTTCAGTCAGCATAATTGAACCTGTACTACTGCTCAGTTTTAGTAATAAATGTGTTGTATCATAACATGGTTTGAATATTCTAAATAATCAGGAATTTTCACAAAGTAGATCAGAAAGAATAGAAACTTCAAATGGATCCTCACCAATGAGATAAAGTACTGTCAGAAGGCTATAGAAAATCATTAGAATATGGTAAGGTATATGATGTTACTGGATAAAACTGAGGTACTAATTCTTTTTCAACCTTTCTTTTACTGCCTATATAAAACAGCCATTAAGAAGAAATCCCACTTGGGGCACCCAAGTGGCTCAGTCGTTAAGCATGTGCCTTTGGCTCAGGTCATGACCCCAGGTTCCTGGGATCGAGCCCTCCATCGGGCTCCCTGCTCAGCGGGAAGCCTGCTTCTCCCTCTCCCACACCCCTTGCTTGTGTTCCCTCTCTTGCTGTCTCTTTGTCAAATAAATAAATAAAACCTTAAAAAAAGATAAAAAAAAGAAGAAATCCCACTTAACAAACAAGTCTTTAAAAAAGGGAAAAAAGAAGCTTTCTAGAATGTCATATAAAATTGAAACAGAAGATATGCCTACAAAAAACAGATCTGTTTTAATTTAAAATTTGTTTTTTAATTAAATATACTATTATATTACATGAATCTTATAGAAGTACAACCATAAGAAGTAGCCAAGAACTTCTTTTAACAGAATGATGACTGCCAAGAGCAAACCTCACTGATAGAGATTCATAAAAACTCTTGGGTTTTAAAACATTGTTTAGAAATCTTTATTTCCAATTCTATAAATGTTTATAACAAGACACCAGAAACATATGCAAATATATTTTAAATCATTCCCCACCCCCCCAAAAAAGTACACTTAAAAAGGCAACAGTATATGGCTCCTTCACACATTTTCTTTTTATTTTTTTAAAGATTTTATTTATTTTAGAGCACATATACGGGCACCTGGTAAGCACACAGGGAAGGGGGCAGAGGGAGAGGGAGAGAGAAACTTTAGCAGGCTCTGCACTGAGTGGAGCCATGGTCTCTGATCTCATGATCCTGAGATCATGACCTGAGTTGAAACTAAGAGTCAGAGCCTTAACTCCCGCCACCTAGGCGCCCCAACTTCACACATTTTCGTTACCTACTGTCAACCCAAAAAAATAATAAAAATGGTGAATGAATGGTGCTATACATAGGAACCCAAACTACCACAGTATGAAAGGTAAAGCTCCCAATGAGTTCTAAAAGAAAAGGCTACAAAGGAGTCTTCCTGATTGCAAAAGCTCAAAGTTTACCACAGTACAGTAATAACCTAACAGATTCTGTGATCTAAGTATTCACCTGGGATTATCTAGTCTTCTAAGTCTTACTTGTATTGCCCCTCTGCACTTCGCTCACCATCCTGAGCTGTAGTCATAACTAATCCACACAACCCTATTATATAATTAATTATACCTCTATGTCTGCCTAAGAGCTGTGAAAATGTTGTTTACGCAGTACCCTTCATCAGTTAATCAAAGTACAATTCATAGGAATCAGAGACTGGTACAAAACCATGTACCAACATATAACTGTTATAGAATTCATTTATTAAAAAAAAACATATCACTCTAATCTACTCAACCAATTTTCATTAGATTATCTTTTTCACTTGATTCCTGTCTATGAATTAAATGGGATAAGATAAAGACCCAATATAATAAACATATTTTTATATGACACTAAAAATTTAGCCAGTAAAAGAAGAAACACAAGAGACCTAGATATACCACAGATCCACCATGAACAGACAGTAAGAATTACCAAGCAAACACTCAAATACCTGTCTACATAAAGAACTTAAAGAAACAACAAAACTTAGTCTCAGGACTCCTTAAGTCTTAAAAATTATTAAAGTCCGAAAGAGTTTATGTGAGTTATATTTATAGACAGTCCCCATATGAGAAATTAAAATAATAAAATTTTAATATATTTACTCATTTTAAAATAATAATCCCATTACATGTTAAGATAAATAATATTTTTATAAAAAAATACTATATACAAATTCAGTGAGAAGAGTGGCACTGTTTTACATTTTTGCAAATCTCTTTAACATCTAGACAGCCCACATAAAAGAAGATAGCTGGATTCTCAAAACTATTTCCACATTCAATATGTTATATTGTTATGTGTTATATAATCTCTGAAAATATCCACTATTACTCATGAGAGAATTAAGAGTAAAAAAATGTATATACCACTTTCATATTGTTACAATATAGTTTTAACCTCATAAACCCCTTGAAAGAATATTAAGGAGTCCCCAAAACATATTTTGAAAACAACTGTTACTTAATCTAAAGCCAATAAACCTGGAAGGAAAATTATAAAATTAAAAACAATTGTAAAGAGATAGAAATACAGATACTGAAGGGGTAATGATTTTATTTACAGAAACAGAGTGAGGTTATCCAAGATGCTGACATTTTAATGCTTTAAAACAACCTGGATTATGTTTCATTTTATCTGTCAGATCTCACTCTAAGAATTTTTAACATGTTTTCCAAATGTCTAACTAGCTTTGAAACTGAAAAAACTCATACATTGTTGATTTTTTAAATTTTAGACCAGTGATCCAGGCAAAGACTTTTAAAATAAGCTTGTTAATTTCTTTTATAATGCACACCTGTTGTGGGACATTTACAGTCATGAGACATCTTATGAACATATTCACCAACGATGAGTTTAAATAAACCTACCTCTTCTGCTGCTGCCTCTGAAAGCAGACCTTCCTTCTGGGCACAGGTCACATGGAAATAGGCTCTGCACATCCCTGCATCACAGCTAATGCAAACTCCAGTTCTAGCAAAACGAGGGTCTTCACAGAAGCTACACTCCTACAATGGAATAAAAGGAAAACTCTCAGAATAAAAATATCTCTAGAACAAGACTGCATTCTCATACTAAGCATCCATAAAATACAAATCGTGAATCAGTAGCATATTAATAGAAACAATAATTATAGGCAAGAAAAGAGTTTATATTAAAAAGTTAATTCTAGGGGCCCCTGGGTGGCTCAGTCGGTTAAGCGGCTGCCTTCGGCTCAGGTCATGATCCCAAGGTCCTGGGATCAAGCCCCACATTGGGCTCCTTGCTCAGCAGGGAGCCTACTTCTCCCCTGCCTGCCACTCCCCCTGCTTGGGCTTGCTCTCTCCTTCTCTGTGTGTCAAATAAATAAATAAATAAAATCTTTAAAAAAAAAAATAAAGTTAATTCTCTCTACAGTTCTAATAAACCAAAATTCCACTGATATAATAGATGACAGTAATAATAATTTGAAGGTTTACTATGTACTAGGCACTGTTCTAAGCACTTTACATATATTAATATAATGTAACCATACTGTGCAATCTTCCACTCTAATATGTGAAAGAGGTATTATCTCCATTTTACACATGAGAAAATTGATGGGAAGACAGGCTAAGAAATCTCAAAATAACACAAAAAGTAACTGTCAAGTCAGTATTCAAACCAGGGTAATCTTAAAGTCCATGCTCTTAACCATTCAACCATACTGATTTGAACAATATAATACTGCTTGGAAAATTTAAGAAAATAAGTAAGAAGCCAGAAAAAATTCACCAAAAAATCTAGGCATTGCAGCCAAAGAAATCACGTATTTTTAAAATACATTTAAGAGAATTAAATACTATTTTTTTTTAAGATTTTATTTTATTTATTTGAGAGAGAATGAGATAGAGAGAGAGCATGAGAGGGGGGAGGGTCAGAGGGAGAAGCAGACTCCCTGCTGAGCAAGGAGCCCAATGCAGGACTCGATCCTGGGACTCCAGGATCATGACCTGAGCCGAAGGCAGTCGCTTAACCAACTGAGCCACCCAGGCTCCCGAGAATTAAATACTATTAAATTAAATTAAAGAGAAATACTTTCAGGAGAATTAAAAGTAATCTTAAGTAAACAATTTGTTGTCAAAGATATTACAGCCAACTACATCCTTTCTGAATACAAAGGAAAAAACTGTAAAACTAGAAGTTTAAAGTATTGAAATTACTCCCAATCCCTCTAAATTTATTTTTTTATCCTTTTCACTATCTAAACCACAGAGAAAAAAAAAGGTCTAGTCTTAAAATATAAACTAGTGATAGTAATCTTCATTAAAGAAAAACCTGCTAAATTGTGAAAGACTGCCAAGAGACAATTAAAGAAGAACTGTTTATAGTAAATATATTCTAAGTAAATTAAATACAAGGGAAACATAAAGAAAAAAATTCAACAGACACTAAAAATGTCATTTTAACACTGTTAACAGTTAGTGGCTATCTACTAGGTAGACAGCACCAAACTGACACATCAGCAATGAATGAAAACAGCAAGAACAGGACTCTGGGCAGAGATGTGAAAATACACCCAAATCCTGACACTCTACTGCTTGGTTAAATGTCTTTTTCCAGTAACAGTAGAAGGCGTACGGTATAAAATACTAGCAAATAGTAATCTAAACATGAAACCAAAAGAGAGAGAAAGAATGAGACAGGAGAGAGGAAGGGAGAGAGAGAAATGAAGAAATTAAATTATTTCAAGAATGTCAATAGTGCAGAAAGAACCAAATTGTTCAGGATAGTTCCCAAACTAATTCAATGTAATATGATGAAGTTGAGCAAGAGATTTCAGAGTGAATACAAGAAATAATTTCCTGACCATAACCTCCTGTGAAGACTATAAAACAATCTAGCAAGAAAAAGAGAATCTTCCTCCATTGCTTGAATCATTTAAAATGCTAGGGAACTAAGCAACTGAGAACACAGGAAAGAAAGCAACCAGGATTAGTAAATGGATAGACAGGTCTAGAAGAGCTGTCCCAGTTATAATTCACATCACTGATTTTGCAGATGAGCTAGAGAATACATAATTTTTTACTCCACTTCCTAATCATACTTCAAAACAAAAGCAGGTGATAATGAAAAATCAGCTCACAATTGCATATTTAATGATTCTCTTTTTTGGTTCAGAGGTCACTGCTGGTTTCAGATATATGAAGTAATATCTGGTTCCTGCGTTTTTCATTGCTTGTAGATTTATATTCATGATAATACTGTGTGCCTACTGAAAATTACTTGTTAGTCCCTTCTAGGCTCTGTGTTTATGAATTATGAAGCTGTTATCAAAAAGCAGTACCTTTCACTTCCAATAATGGTACACTAGGTAATCTGTATTAATCCTACTAGAAACTAGAAAATATGGACAAAGTATTTTTTTTTAAACTATTGCTTAAAGGCATCAGAGAGATAAAAAGATAGTATAGAACTACCTGAGGACCAGGAAAGTAAGTTCGGTGCTTGGGCCTGTTTTTCTCCCTGGGGGCTTTAGCTAATTTTGGAGAGGGATGCTACAGATAATTCAATAGAAATTACCCAAACTAAAGCACAAGAGTTTTGGAGTGAGGCTGGAGGGTGAGGGATGCAGGTGGTGGTTAGAACCTAAGGAGGATATTCTGGATATAACAGCAGAAACTGTCAAATTCTTGAATTTTCAATATCGGAGTTTTCCAACAATCTGTAAACTTCCCACCCCACCTTAATGTGTTACTGATGCTATTCAAGAGTCTTCCTTCCCAATTTCCCAAAAGACAGCAATGGAAGAGAATGTATCAGTGCCTAATTCATTCTAATATTACAGGGATGTCTGTAGTAATCATGTAACTAAATTTAAATTAGTAAGTGTATTTTTATCACTTATAATCCTAAAGCTCAAGCAATAAAAACCAATTTATAAACTTGAGGCTCAGAATCAGTTGCTAGACAGGTTTTGTAGTCATTAAAAAAAAAAAAAACAGTCCTTGAAGTCTAAAAGTAAAATAACAGGTGCTTCTTAATACTCTTTTCGTAATTTTGGTAAATTCCATTTCAAAAGTAAAGTCAGAAATTAGGTTTGTATTTGTTCTAACTAGTCTGAGAATTCATATGTGCTAGGGAGTGTGCTAAATGGCACAGAAATGTTAAGTAGAATCAATTATCATTTTACCCCAAAAGTTAAAGAATACATGAAGGAATTTATAAATTATGGGCTTTCTGGGAAAATTACTATCAATAATAGATGATTTAGTGCTAACTACTCTACAAACTAGTATAATAAGAATAAGCATTTCTGTACTCAACAATGATATGGTATTAGTAAAAAGCCATACAAACTAACAAGTAAAATTTTTCTCTTTTAGACAATAAAGAAAACTTTGTCTCACCTTGGCACCATATTTGGAATAATTCATTTCTGTTAGTGTTACTGGTCGTAATTTGTCAATATCTCCAAAGGCTACTCCAGGAACATACAGGGCACAAACAATATGAACCCATCTATAAGGAGAGAAAATATGATTTTGCCATCAAACCCTTTCATAAAATGCCCACAAGGAAAATAAACATAAAATATGTGCCATCTCAAATAACTCCTGAAAGAATTCTATGGTCAGATCTCAGAATCTCACATAACTGAAGAATATCGAATAAGCACAACTGCAATAAGCACTTTCCTAGCACTTAGCCAAAGCTGAGAGTTAACAACTATAATTGCCTGTCACTTCAGTTCACTGCACTTTGCACTCACCTGTTTTTCTTAAATATTTGCACAAAACCACTATTCAAATGAAACAAAACATCATTTTCTTATGCGTGGAAAGGTATTCACATTCATTACTTTAAGCACTCTGAGAAGTAAGGATCTAATTTAAGAACTGTGAAGTAATTCTGCAGTAATTAGGTAAAATTATTCTTCCTTGTTACTTTTTTCTAAAAGCTGTTGGAATAGTCCTTCAGAACACTTTAAAACAATTTTTAATGTTCATCCTTTCTTTCTTCCCAGGTTAAAACTGATTCTCAAAGACTGTCCAGAACAGTTATAAAATATAAGGAAGTCCTGTTTCATTCATCTGTTCACCATACAACCTTTGTACTAAAACTTATATGCCCCACATGTATTTTTTTAAGTCTGAATGATACGCAACACTAAATAAGGAATGCTCGAAGTTTCAGTACACTAAAAAAAGGTAGTTGATTCTAATTTCATTTTTTAAAAGCTGCGCTGAAACTTTTGAAATGCATCAGGAACCCTTTCTGTTTACATACAACCACACAATATATGGGATCACCGGATTTCGAAATTTAAACAGATCTATATCACTTCTGTAAGAAAGAAGGTAAAAATGAGACAGCAAATCTCTCTTAACCTTGTGACTATATTTTTTTTTTTAAGATTTTATTTATTTATTTGACAGAGAGAGACACAGAGAGAGAGGGAACACAAGCAGGGGGAGTGGGAGAGGGAGAAGCAGGCTTCCCCGCAGAGCAGGGAGCCCGATGCGGGACTCGATCCCAGGACCCTGGGATCATGACCTGAGCCAAAGGCAGACGCTTAACCGACTAAGCCACCCAGGCGCCCCAACCTTGTGACTATATTAACAACAAATTCTGCTTTATCACAGCTTGAGAGGCTACGACTGCTATATGGTTGTGTTTTGTGACACATTATACATTTTAAAAGAGTAAGACTAAGAATCATTTTATAGAGGCACTGGGGAAAACAGTTACAAATCTTTAGAAATTATCTTTTTTATTGAGAAGAAAATCCAAGATTTTGAGATTTTCTTGATAAAATGTTTTAATCCAACCTCCCAAATGCATCCTGTGGAGTTCGATATAAAGATACACATCTTCAACAAGCAGCTGCTTTCTCAATTTAATTTGCGCAGCTTTTTCATGCTCCACTGGTGTATTAAATGCCACTGTACTCTGTAGGAGTTTATCTTTGATAAACCCAACAGCTGGCTGCTTGCTTCATACTGACCTTCTGAAAATGTTTTAGTACAAGTCATGCAAGTACTAAGATTTAAACTGCCATTTCAGTGTGATTGGCACACAACTGTATCATTTCCCCAACCACTGATGTGAGGATGTCAACTTGGGTCTTTATTAAAATGCGTCTCAAACAGCTGAGACAATTTTGTTCCTTTTTAATACCTTTTGTAAATAATTTTTTGTTCATTTGTTTAATTGTACATACTTTAGAACTCTGTAATTAAGACAAATGGAGAAATCAAAAGGGAACAATCTTTGCTATGTTAACGTCCATTTTGCTTAGAGCTATAAGGACAGATGTTGACTGGGGAAATGAAACAGAAATCAAGCACCACATAAAACCACCAAAAAACGAAGAGTCAAAATTGTCATTCTAGCATGGAAACTATTAATATATCCTTTTAAACTCACATATTTTAATAGAGCAAACTAACTAGATGTAGAACTTGCGGCTCCCATCAGAAACAGAGGGGGAAAAAGTCTAATTAGCCTATGTGATATGCAGTTTCAAAACCTTTTTCATTCTTTCCATACATTGTTCTTTTTTTTCCCCCATTTACCATTTGAAGCTAGAATACTAAATGGCTTGCCAAATTTTCTTGACTTTTTTTTTTGCCTTGTATCAAAGTATATCAAGGTTCAACTATATCCTTCAAACTATTTCAAGACCTATAATTTCCACCATAGCCTGTAGATGAGTGTGTGCCTCAATGCAAATAAAATGTTCAAATACTATAGAAGAACTTCTGCGAGGCTGTACCACCAAGGGAAGTGTCTGTAGAGGTAAGATCCACAGGAGTCAGTACAAATATTTCTCAGTGAATCTAATTAAAGGGGCCTCTCTTTTCTCCATTCAGAAACAATTTTACAAGTTATTTTGTGGATTATAATAGCGTGAAGAGACAGGTACTTTATAGTTTTTCAATAGAACTTTTAAATTATGAACAAGAAAAGAGGTAAAACAAATTATTTTCCCTAAGAGGAAGCTCTGTGTTTTCCAAAGTTGTCTTACTTATTCACCACAATTTCTCACCAAAAATTTCAACTGTCAGGACTAAATAGTTACCAGAAGGAATTCATGCAGCTGATACTCTGTGATCACCTTAAGGAAATGGAACAATACTGGTAGTAAGAAAACCATTAGGAGCAGCAGTAGAAATAAGGAGACATTTATTAACCACTTGCTATGCTCCAGAAACTGTACTGTTTTATAGGAATCACCTCATTCCTCTCAAAAGTACTAAGAAAATAGAGGTATTAAAAAGTTAAATCAAATGCCTATAATCACAGTTAGTAAAAAAAAAAAAGACCAGAACTCAAATATAGGCAGTCCAACCTGGAAGCACACACTTTTAATGCTGCACTCAATTCCCTAATTCTGGGCCCAAGTCAGTCCAAACATGAAATAATGCCCGGGTCTATGACAGAGACTAAAGATTCATGTCAATACATCAAATCATTTGTTATGCCTTGTATTTTATTTCACCTTTTTGGATGTGCAATGAGGAAGAAGAGCTAAGATTTTTAGCCATTTTTCCTAGACATCAACACACAGGCTTCTCCAAGATTCCATGGTAGATTCTATGCTATCCCAACAACCTTGTATGGCAACATTTCTCAGGGGCCTCTCCACCAACCAAGGGACATATAAGAAAAATATTTCTGATTTTGCTAAAGTAACATGTATTAAATTTTAAAGACTATCTTTACTTTGGGATAAAATGTATCCTATCCTTTTCAATGTTAAAATATGGAAAATAATGCTGAAAATTTGCCCCACTATTAAACATTTTTAAAAATACTGAAATATTTCATCACAAAATAAAAAACTTAATATATTTTAGTACTCATATTGGGGGGGGGCGGTGGGGAGGTCGGGTAGGTAATGATCCATAAAATACAAGAGGGCAGGAACTACTCTTAAACTACCCAGATGGTAGTCTCCTGGGCAAAAACATGAAAAATATCAACACTATTATGATGACAATTGCTCAAATGTAATAATAAAGATTAGTGTGAGTGTAGTGAAAAAAACATAGATCTTTGTGCCAGTTATCAATTTATTGCCTCTCAGCTCCAAATCCACCTCAAATATCTGCTATGCAATAATGGAGAAAATCCCTTCAGCATTTCTCCTTTACAGTGAGCACGATATTAAGCTGTCTCAGTAGAAGTGGTAGAGAGCACTGTAGGAGGAAAGCACTTCTCAGCAGGGATGATGAAGAGCATCTGCCAGGGCTCTGCCCCAGCCACATACACCAACTACCAACTCCGTGCCCTCGCAAGCCCAGCCTGGAGATCACTTTTCTGTGGCCCTCCCAACACGGACCCACACACTCCAGACACCATACTGGTGCCCCAGTACCTTCTGCAACTTGTGCCTAGACACCCACTTGCCACGAACTAAAGACCAGTTCTGGCCCAGGCAAACCGGTAAGCATCTCTGCCATCCAATAGGTTGCAACTACACCTTCTCCAATAAGGTCTGAACTCCAGCCTTGGGGAGGGGTCTTCCAAGTTTGTCATTCCCTGGATGCTCTCCCTCGGCCTTAGGGTATCCTTTAGAGTTCTTTTATATTACAGTTACTTTTTTCTTTTTTAATTAAATTAGCCAACTTGTAGTACATCATTAGTTTTTTTTTAATTAACATATAATGTATTATTTGTTTCAGGGGTACAGGCTGTGATATCACAGTTACTCTTATCATAGCTAAATAATTCTGTAAAGTCCCCTTTTAAAACCACTGTATGGGTTCTGTCTTCTGATATACTTTTGAAGTCAGACAGATCTGGGTTCAAATCTGACTATTCACCTGCTTGTGACCTTGATCAAATTAAAATTACTTAATGATCTAAGGCTCAGGTACTACACCCATAAAATGGAAAACTTTAGCAACTGTCTCATTATAGAGTCATCACTGGGATTAAATGGGACTATGGCTATAAAGGCAAATGCAGATAACCAATAAATAGTCTTTTCTCCTTCCCCTGATCTGTAGCCTACTGTCCATTTACCCTATGCCAAAAAAAAATACAAAGAAACAATCAAACAAAAGTTTGTAACTGAAAAAATAATAGAAGCAGACACATTATAAAGCAGGCATATAAACCCATGAGAATTATGACATCAACCTTCCAGCATCTGTCTCCTTGAAAATTCCATCCTGATTGGGACAGAGTTCACAGCTAGGGGAAACACCACATTTACAGGCATCACAAAACCAAGGTTCTGTGGAGTTTTCAGAAGCTGAACTCATAATAGAGTCACTCTCTCCATCAACTCCATAACAACCTAAAAAAAAAAAAAAAGGTATGATTAAATAGTTTATTTTTTAACTCATTTATAAAATTACAAAAGAAAAAGGGAAGTAGAGAACAAATCTGAAAAACTAATGGTTTATAAGAATGATATTAAAGTCAAAACATGTACGTGAAATCATTTTATAAAAGTACTTTTTCACCTACCATAGTATGCACAATGAAACAAATGATCTTTTAAAATAATTTTACATCTACTGGAAAAGCATTACGGGAATAAAAATTACATAAAAATAGGAATCTTCATTAAAAAGAAATCAGACTGTATCTAGGAACTACTGATTAACATTCATTGAGCTCCTTTTGTAATGGACACTTAAATATTTAAGACCATGCTCATGCAAAACAAACATATAATCAAAAAGGTCTCAAACTTTGGGGATGGCAGATAAAACACAAATTCATATAACCATAAACACAAAGTTAAGTATTAGGAAAAGAAAAATACATAAACCCACACAGACATAAATTAAGGTTATAGGACAATTTGAATAGTTCAGACTAGAGTTAGACAAACTGAGTTCCATTCACAACTGAGCCAACTTCTAGCTCTAGGAGGTATTTGATCTTTTTAAACATTTATGATTCTATCTTCTGTAAAAATTTATCCATAACTGAAATTAATAAAAACAGATTACTCTTTTTCTGTTTAACTCAATATTCTGAGAGAAGTTAAATTATTTAATGAGAAAATGTGATAAAAAATTTTTAAAGATCCTCACTGCAAACAAATAAGATTAGTTAGTATACGTCTTTACGTTTTAGAGTAGGTCATGTTATACTTCATCTACCTTTCAATTATTAAGAGTAAAATATTTCCTTATCTATGCAAATATACATATCTGCAATTACAAATTATATTTAAAGTTACTATTTGCACTCCAGATTTGTTAAAACTTTATAAAATTAAAAAGATTTTCCTTGATTTTGAACTTACTAGATGTGAAACATGAACATCAACATGAAAGTCAAGCAAAATATCACTGTCAACATTTTGGTAAGATCAGGTTCTCATTAAAATTCCTGAAACTCAATTTTGTCAATGAACTCGGTGTTGATGAGGCTCTTTGCGCCTGACAAACCAAACTCACTAGAAAGTTATATCACATCCATTATCATGAATAATTCTTTCTCAGTATAAAAATACCAAGAAGAATGTATTGGCACCATCACAGTATTGATAAATATAGAATTCAATAAAGGGCAACTGAAAAGTTCAGAAATCATTTCACCCAGACTATAAAAAACATGTCGACCTCTTGATGACTTACATAACAACTACAATAGTCATGACTCCTAAATAGTTTTCTTTTTCCTGAATGATGCTTGACACAACACTTCATATTACCTAGACGACACCACCCTCATGATAAAAATATCCTGAAGAGAAAAAAAATTAATGCATAAATAGAAATAAACTACAACTTAATTCTAGGCCTGATGTACACCCTCATCATCTTTAGGCTGGGGCACTTCTCTGATCTCCTAAGACACATTTATTACCTGTCCAAGATAGGTTGCTTCTACAGATAGCCAAATATCAACCACCCCAGGATCTTCTGACCAGGTTTATTCTAAGAATCTAAGTGCCAAATTCTAAGGGGCATCCAAAGTGACCTCCAATAAACTGAAGACATTAAAAACAAACAAACAAAAAAACACTATATGAGAAGCATATGTAAGCAATACTCATCTCTCAAAAGGCTTTACCCCACAGGTAAGTTTATATGCATCCAGTGTAAGATGTGATTATTTGAACTGGTTACACATTAAACAGACAACTGGAGCCTAAACCGGAGAGTGTCTTCTCACAAACAGCAAAGATACTCAAATTAAAATAAATAACTATATAAATACTGAGTTAAATCACCCAGAAAGAAAAAGAACCATACACAACTAGTAAATAATTTTAAAGCATCAACATTAATTTACTAGATGTCATTAATAGGTCAGTAGTCATGCGTAAGTATTTTAGTCACACAATGCTACCAGGGACTATAGATTATAATTAAAATAGCCTGGTAGGAATAAAACTAAAAAGTTGGTTTGCAACTATGACTTACATAAGCTGCCTGAAGCAGATGCCATTAATTGTCATCTTTATGCCATTCAAAGGCTTTATAACAGTGAACCTTAACGTAATCTGAAAATCACACAAAAGGATGCCAAAGAAAAGATTTCAAAGGAGCTAGACTATATAGTACACAAGATGAGCAAAGAAATCAAAACTTTTAATTTCTTTAATATCATTAAATTTGTGGTTGGTAATCATTATCTTCACTTCTGTTTAGATATACATTTTTTAGATGACAAATCCTAAAATGAAAGGAAATACAAATTTCTTCTTGGGAGCAGTTATTATTATCACCAATAAAAAAGAATTTTTCAGCAAACGCAATAGTAAGCAAAATACTGTATTCAAAGAAAAATCACAAAACAAAAAAATGAAAATCTGCTTTCTCAAAGGTTTATGCAATACTACAAGGAAAAAAATCTATTTTCTTTACAAAATAATGTTCCTTTTACTTCAAAGGATTCTTTCATCTGTATTCACACAAAGTAGGCAATTACCAAAATAAAAAAGCCCCCATGGGGCTATTTTATGTACTTCATTTGCCAAAATCAAGGTAAATTCCAGCAGTTTTTTACAATAAAGCAAAATTTCAATTCTATTTTTTAAAGAATATTCTATACACATGGCAAAAATCTGCACACAGATTAAACCTACAAACAACCTGAAGAATTATTTTTGAGCAATTCTCCTAGGAAATCCCTACTTTGTAACCTAGAAGATCGGTATCATGTAAGTTCAAAGAGCAACCAGCAGGTGCATTAACTATTTCTTCTTCAGCTTCAATGCCCCTAAAAGATGATTCACAGTGTTATGACCTTTATAGAGTTCTTCACTTGCCACTTTTCCAGTATTTCTCTACCATACCTATTGAGTTTACTGACCTCAGGACCAAAGTTATAACATATAACCACTCTGATACCTTTTAATTAATGACTAAATACATTTTAAGATCTTTTTCTTTCCTCCATGCAAAACAGAATTTAAAGTACCATAAAACAATGTTTATTTCCAGGCACCTAGGTGGCTCAGTCAGTTAAGCATCTGCCTTAGGCTCAGGTCATGATCTCAGGGTCCTGGGATCGAGCCCCAAATCGGGCTCCCTGCTCAGTAGGGAGTCTGCTTCTCCCTCTCCCTCTGCCCTGACTTGTGCTCGCTCTTTCTCAAATAAAATCAATAAAATCTTTTTAAAAACATAAAAACAACTTTTATTTCCTTCTACCTACCTAATTCTGAGTAGAAGATGCAAAACTGCATCTTCAATAAGATCACGGAAAAATATTTTTCATTTGGGTACCCATATAAAATAAAATTATAGACATATAAAACCTGTTTCATACAGTGTTTTCATGTTTTCCAATGTGTAAACAGAAAAAATATGTTTCTATGGCCATCTGATTAGGATCAATCTCTGAGTAACACATGCAACTTACACAAATCACATTTAAGGAAAAATGATATAAAACGTATTTACAGTTGTTTTGAATTATACAAGGGTATGGATAATCCAAATCAGTGGAAATTTTCCCCATTCAACTTGTCTCGGGGGAGCAAAAGACCTGCAGTCTTCCATCTTTTAGAGTTATGTAATTTTGGACAAACCATATCTCTGAGGCTGAGTTAAAATGACCTACAAATGTATTTAATAATATCTCTCCTAAATTATTTCTCAGTATAGAAAAAAAACAGGAACCCAAAAGTTGTCATTTAAAAACTTAAAACATTTTTTCTGTTTTTAACATCCTATCACGAAGACCTCTGATTTTTACTCACTAAAAAAAAAAGACTGTAAAGTAAGACTGTTGTTCGTGAGAAAAGATGTATGATACCTGTAACAAATATGTCCTAAAGTGTAAGAGAACCAAAGTGTCTGCTGACTTATAAAGTTCAAATGGTTGTAACTTGAACATTCTTTACTACTCAATAAACATTCATAAGGATATATTTTTGCATATAATATGAAATAAAAATGGTCTAGGGCTAGTTAACAGCAGACTGAAAATGAATGGGGGGGAAAGCATCTCTTAGTAGACCTTATCTCATTTAATGCACAAGAGCTAAACCGAAGGGTAACTGCTGGAAAGGGCAGTGCATCATCTAATGCTCGCTCTATCATACACTATGACACCTATGTGACATTTTTCTTCAGACACAGTGCAATCAGTGTATCAGGATAACTGACATCACAGTCAGGGGTACCCTACTATTACAAGTCAGTATAAGATTTTGTCACAAAGGTGTTTATACTAAGTGACAAGTTGGAACCCTTTGATTTCAAAAAGAAATTTATCTACATTTAGATGAAGTGAGTACTCTGAAAAGTAATTAGTCATACATTTAATAAGCAGTATTTCAAATACTATCTTTTAACAAAATCTCAACTTAAAAACTTCTCTTTATTATGCTTAAGAGTAAGTACATTTAAAAAAAGAAGGGGCACCTGGTGGCTCAGTCAGTTAAGCATCTGACTTCAGCTCAGGTCATGATCTCAGGGTTCTGGGATCTAGCCCTGCGGCATCACATCGGGCTCCCCGCTCAGCAGGGGGTCTGCTTGTCCCTCTTCCTTTGCCCCTCCCCTCAATTTGTGCTCTGTCTCTTCAAATAAATAATATGGAAGTCTGTCACTTAGGCACCTGAATTTAAAACAAACAAACAAAAGAAACCAGCAACACTAGCTTCCTATTATGCTTTAGAAAATTTCCCCTTCTGTGGATTAATTTTATATAAAAATTCATTTTGGAACTTAAAAAGTAGTACAGAAAGATCTACAGCTCTAATTGTATAAAAAATGAACATTATATAAACAATGAAAAATACCACAAAGTTTCAAAGTACATGAAAGGGTGGAAAAAATATTTGCAAGGATGGAAAATCTTTGTAACACATATAGCAATGAAAGGATTAACATTAAAACAAAAAGAATTCCAGTAAATCAATGAGAAAAAGACAAGCAAACCTACTGAGAAATGACAAAGGAAATGCACAGCAAGTAACAGAACATAAAATGCAACTGGCCAAAAGATACCAAACTTCACTCATAATAACGTGAACGCATATTTTAATAAAGTGATAGTTTCCAAAAGATTAAAAGAAAATTTGCTAATATGCAGTTATCAAGTACTTTGTACACTGTTGGTAAGAATATCAACAGGTACAATCTTTTTGAAGATCATTCTGGCAATTCTGTCTTTTTAAAAGTTAAAACGCACTTATCTTTTGATTCAGCAATTTCACTTCTAGGAATCTATCCCACAGAAGTTATTACATGAATATATATGACACCTATCTGTTAGTACTATGTAGAAGTGAAAAACTAGAAACAAAAAGAAAAATAAAGATACCATGGTTGAACAATTCTATAGCTAACTATGTACCATTAAAAAGAATAATATATCCCATTTGTACTCACATGAAAAGAATCTCAATATTAACGGGTTAACATATGAGTGAAATACAGCAAGTAACGGGGAAAAAAGTCCCATGGTATTTATCCCATTTATTTAGAGAAAGAGACAGAGAGCATGAGCATATGCATATGTGATGTGTGTGTTCACATATGTACATGGGAGCCTACATGAAGGGGCTCTCACTGGTCAAATTTGGACAATTTAAGTATCAGAAAGAGTAATCAGGTAATAGATGATAACATATAAGAGCACAATAATAACTGAAAAGGAAAAAAGGGAGAAGTTCTCTACAAAATAAATGCTGCCTATTAATGTAGAGGAATGACAGAATTAAAAATCCCCATCTTGGAGCTACATATATAACTGATTCTGACAAGAACCCTAATACCACTATGCAAAAGGCTATTAGGGAACAGAATATTAACAAAGTCTCAAAGTTATTACCTCAGATTACTTGTTAATTAACAAAAGAAAAACAAATGGCTTTAAAATGGAGTTCTAGTTGACACCACCTTAACTACCACCAAAAATTCAATAAACTGGCATCATACTTTTTTGATGTGGTATAACGGGAGGTAAACATCATCAACATAGTACTTTCGCCAAAAAATGTTTAAACTAAATCTAATCATGAGAAAAAAACCAGACAAATCTAGATTGAGGGAAATTTTACAAGTTATTCTAAAAACTGGCTTATATTCTTCAACACATGGTCATGAAAGACACAAAAAGACAGAAAATTTGTTTTAGGTTAAAGGAGATTAAGACACAAAAAGCAACACATAATACATGAATGGATCCTGGATCAGGAGCAGGGCAATACCACAGTGATAACAGAGGTATAGAGGTCACAAGAAAAGTTTGCATAGGGGCGCCTGCGTGGCTCAGTCAGTTCAATGACCAACTCTTGATTTCGCCTCAGGTCATGATCTCAGGGCTGTGGGATCGAGCCCCACATCGGGCTCCATGCTAAGCTCGGCATCTGCTTGAAATTCTCTCTCCTCTCCCCTTACCCCTCCCCCCACTCATGTGCACGCGCACTCTCTCTCTCCCTCTCTCTCAAATAAAATCTTGGAAAAAAAAAAAGTTTGCATATTACCAGCCATTAAATGTTTTAAAAAATGTGTTTGTGTATCTGAATGCTCATGAGAATGCAAGACAAGTCTAGAATACACACCAAAGTTTAAAGTATGTTTATCTCTAGGTGGTATGATCATGGAAGATGTTTTCTTTAGTTCATATATACTGATATGTTCTACAATGAAAATGTATTCATGTAATATAATAAAGTTAAATGAATAGCACCTGTATGGGGGTTAGAGAGTACCAGAGAGGGAAAGATGTGAATACAGACCAAACTGTTAATGGTAATTTCCTATGCAAAAAGAAGAATTCAGATAAAGGACAGTAATTCATTGTTCTACTTTATGTACTTTTATATTTGCAACTTTTGTGTTTATATGCTACTTACATTTAATAGGAAATATTTTAATAAAAAATGATTTTTCAAATCTCCTAACAAGATAAGACAATGGTAAACACTAATTTAACACCTATACATTTAGACTATATTTGTGGAATAGAAGGCATCTGGATAGAGGCAATAGTGTAAGTGAAAGCCCTCTAATACTGGAAAAGTCATTCAAATGGCAGGTTATGAAATCTGAAAGAGTCCTGCTGTGAGTGCAAACTTTAATCTAAAGGGACAAAATAATTTTAAATAGGGGAATAATATGAACAGATGTGAATTTCAGAAAAATCAGCCCTGAAGACAGTAGGAGAACCAGAGCAAGAAGAGGTGCATCTGTTTAGAAGTTTACACCCTAGCTCCCATCTGCCTCGAGTCTCAACCTTCTATCGTCTTGGTCCATTATTTTTTGTCTTCAGAGTTTAGTTTTTATCTCTTCTTGCCTTGTTCCCAACCACTTCTATAAGAAATAAAAAAGTCTAAACTTTTAAAAATCTTATTGTGAGTCTTACCCACCTTACACCAGAAAGTATACTTTATTCTACATTGCCCTGGCTCCTTTCCATGACCTATATCTACAGCTGTCTTAAGCTCCGGCATGACAACCGCCTACCCATTCTTTATCTCTCTCAAATTTTACTTCCTTCTAAACCAATGTCTCTCAAAGGATGATCTTCCCCACCTTCTGCAAGAGAATCCCAGCACACCTTTTAAAACTGTAGATACTAGAGCCCCACCCCAGACCTACTGAATTGGGAATCTCTAGGAGTAGTACCCAAGAATCTGTTTTAAAAAAGCACCTCAGGCGGTTCCTGGGTGGCTAGTCAGTTAAGCCACTCACTTGATTTCAGCTCAGGTCATGATCTCAGGATCTTGAGATAAAGCGGGGCATTAATCTCTGGTGAGCGGGGAGCCTACTTGAGATTCTCTCTCTCCTCTCCCTCTGCCCCTCCCTCCAGCACGCACACATGCTCTCTAAAATAAATACATCTTAAAAAAAAAAAAAAAGAAAAAAATCAAGTACCTCAGGTGATAATCTTTTCCACTATAAAATTTGAGACCACTGGAGAGAACATCAGACAATTATCTGTATTCTAAAAAGCATTAATATTTATTTTGTATACACCAGATATCAGCCACAACCATGGCAGAAACAGAAACATACAGGAGATTTAGACCCTACGTAAAAAACACAGGAACTTGTTAAACAAGATATTCAGATTCCAATCCTTATATAGGCATAGTGGCTTCAATCATTCAAGACTATACCTCTAACCAACTTACTATCCCTAATTCACATAGTTGGCAACAAAATGAGCTAAAGAAAACATTTTCCATGATCATACTACCTAGAGATAAACATACTTTAAACTTTGGTGTGTATTCTTCCAGATTTGTCTTGCTTTCTCATGTGCATACAGATATACAGACAAAAGTATTTGCCACTGATTATTTACCACAGAATAAAAAAAAAAAATCATCAAGGTTTTACTTCACATTCTCTTTAAAAAAATAAATAAGATTATACCCATTTTATGCATATATAAAATATCTCTAAATTGTCTTACACCCATTTCTAAAAATAAACAAAATTTATGATTTTGTGCTGAAAATATTTTTCATAAGTATAATTTGTCTCTACAAACACAAAGTAATCTCTGCTTCGATGAGCTTAATTTTTTAAATTTTGTTTAAATTCAATTAGCCAACATATAGTACATCATTAGTTTCAGATGTAGTTCAATAATTCATCAGTTGCAATATAACACCCAGTGCTCATCACATCACATGCCCTCTTAAATGCCCATCACCCAATTGCCCCAGCCCTCCATCTACCTCCCCTCCAGCAACCCTTAGTTTATTTTCTAGAGTTAAGAGTCTCTCATGGTTTGTCTCCCTCTCTGATTACTTTCAATTTAGTTTTCCCTCCCTTCCCCTATGATCCTCTGTGCTGCTTCTTATATTCCACATATGAGTGAAACCATATGATAATTGTCTTTCCCGGATGGACTTATTTCACTCAGCATAGTACCCTCCAGTTCCTCAATGAGCTTATTTTAATGAACAGGAGCATAACACTAAAAAGCAAACACATAATAGGAGCCTTGAAAAAGTGATTTCTAAATGCAAAGAAAAAGTTGCATTAATAGCCCATAAATAAATCTAATAGTATAAAATATGGTAAAAATCATAAATACCTTAAAATTTCACAGAACTAAAAAGCAGTAAGCTAAATACAATATATTCAGAAATATATATGTTAGTGCAAGGATTAGCAGCCTATTGCTTGCTTATCAAAATGTTAGCTAGGATGCAACAGAAAGTTACTCAAATAAGAGGGCTGAACACTACCAGCAGAAAGGGAGGAAAAGGGACAAAAGCAGGGAAGGAGTGTGTTTTATTTCGCAGAACTGACAGTTCCAGCCAAGGAAACACCCAACTAGGTGTTTCACCTGACAGGTGTGTCTTGCCAGGTGTGTCTTACCTGACAGCTCCTTAGGAGAGCCAGTTTGAGCTGGGTTGGAGGTGAGGACCTGCACAAAAGCCCCCTGAGTTATCATAAAGTTATACTTAGCTCATTATAATACTAAAATCTTCTCCTATGGGTGGAGCTTTCTGCCATTTTTTGAACATATGATGTATCCACTAGCATGCTGACATATTAATCATGTACAATTGAACCAGAAGTGCCCATACAAGTTCCCTGCCCCCCACCCCCTAATATTGAATAAAAGCTTCCTGTACTAACCCCATGGGAGACAGTACTATAAGAGCTATCTCCCTGTCCCCTTACTTGTAACAATAAAAAGTTCTTCGCTTTCAACCCTTCCTTGGGTGTGTTCAATTTGATGCACCAATGAACCTCTTGAAATCAGCTACAAAAAGAGAACATGCAATTGACTCACAAGTCACCTAGATTTGCCAATAAGGTATGATGCACTCAATACACCCATAGCAAAGAATTTATAACTCACTTAAAAAACGTTATTCTTTGCTCTTATTTTACATGTTTTCTTTCCCCTATTATATAAAAACAGCAGAGACTATATCTGGTACATCCTCCTGCTTGCTAGCCCCAAATCTTACATTTAAATATTTATAGAATCAAGGTAACAAAAGAAATTCGTTTAAATAGTAATTAATGTTTACATCAACATCACAGAGAAAGTTGTGCTCACCAAATCTCTCTTCAATCCTCTCTAGATGGTAAAAAGAGCAACACTAGAGAGACAGAAATGCTGATGGGATCTATGACTCAAAAGACAGTAACAGGGAAGTCTGGCAGGGCGGGGGGGCGCGGGATACAAAAAAGAAATTTCAATACTTTCAGTGGTTTATGTACATAATAGCTATTGCTATGGTCAACAGAAGGCAGGTCCAAGAGGGACTCATGCATTAGAGCCCTTTGTCTCTTAGTCCTCAGTATAGAGAACTAGTAGGATCCCCAGTGATTCCGTTAACCCTTTCCCCTGCTTCATTATACTCTGATTTTTGTTTAAGTTTCTCTTTTGTTACTCTGGGAACCTGAGAAAGAGTATCAGTTGTGTTACTTGGAAATATTGCTTATGGTAAAAAGGACCCCATTGGCAGACTGCATCTGAACTGAAAGTAACAATAAATGGGGATAAGTAGGGGAGAATGACATAGCCCAAAGAAGATGGCTCCCAAATGACTGTGAGCTGCTTGCTGTAGGGACTACTACAAAGACTCACAAAAAGGAAGGCATGAGGTTGCCTTGGTGGCAAGCTGTGATTTTGTTCTTCTATCCTTCTGAATAAACTAGTGCTAAATGGGCCCAATGATAATCTTGAAAATATTCAAGTTTAGCTACCCTGATAAGCATTGCAGGGCTACTTCTTTGTATTATCAACAGAGCTAATGCTTTAATGTGTATATGAAACATCTTGGGATTTTGTCAAAACAGATTGATTCAGAAGGGACTTGGTCTGTGATTCTGCATTTCTAACAAGCTCCCAGGTTATATAAATGCTACTGCTTAATGCTGTGGATCCATGGACCCTACTCTGAGTAGCAACACTTTAAAAAAAAAAATACTGAAATAGGTAAGACTGACATTTTAATTTAAATACTATGAGTTGTGGGGGTGCCTGGGTAGTGCATTCAGTTGAGCCTCTGACTCTTGGTTTTGGCTTGGGTCGTCCTGAGATGGAGCCAGCTTGGGATTCTCTCTCCCTCTCCCTCTGCCCTTCCTGCTGATTCGCGTGTGCGCTTGTTTCTCTCTCTTTCCCTCAAAATGGATGGATAAATCTTTTAAAAATAATAAATACTATGAGTTGAACATTTTTTAAAAATTTATCTACCAATCACTTTAGATGTAGCAAGAGTTCAGTTATATAGGGGGAAAGACCTTAAAAATTAAAATAATTAAGCAGTCATGAAAGCTCCCATTAGGATAGTGAAGAACTGACACTTCTAACAAGCTGCTGACCCCATTTTAGAGAAAAACAAAACCAAAAATTAAAAAGGACTACGAACATGGTACACCTAGAAAGAGACTAAAAAACAAAAAATCTAAATTATTTGGACCAAATCACATGTCACTGTTTATTTTTTCAACCCAGGCTTTAATTAACACAGGCTGGCAACAGTGTGATGACCCAAAAAGGGACTAGAAAATTATATACTGATCATGCTACACATTATTATACTAAGAATTACCATCATTACACTTAACCAGAAGAGAAAATCCACCATCTAACCAATGAATATTAAGCAGGGTTTTTTGTTTTTGTTTTTATTTTTATTTTTCTATTAGTAGACTCAACTGATATAAAGCCAATGGAAGATGAAAAATTCTTCACAGATCTATTAATCAATATACCTTCTTTCTGAAACTACCTAAGTATTACCCAAAAACACTTAAATGGAGAGTCAGGAGTATATCTCATCAAAACAACCCCTTCTCAAACATAGTACTCAGTGATATTTGGTAAAGGAATCTTTTAGACTAGTCAGATAAAAAAAACCTACAGGAAATTAAGTTAAAAGGAAAAATGTATTTATGTAATGTATTTATGAGAAATACATTAATCTTTAATAACACTTTTGCCCTTGGGGCACCTGGGTGGCTCAGTCTGTTAAGCGTCTGCCTTCAGCTCAGGTCATGATCCCAGGGCCCTGGGATGGAGGCTTGAATTAGGCTCCCTGCTCAGCAGAGTCCGCTTCTCCCTCTCCTTTTGCCCCTCCCCCCAACTAGTACACATAAACACACAGTGGCTTGTGCTCTCAAGTAAATAAATAAAATCTTTTAAAAAAATAACTAACAGTTCTCCCCTAAAGCAAAACAGATAATTAAAAATCACCAGAACTAGGAATTTTTCAAGCTATTAGCTCTAACTCTACTAAGAAACCACGGGGGAAAAAAAAAAAAAAGAAAATTATATAATCACAATTACACATCAGAAACTCCAAGATTAACAAAGGAAATGGGAAATTATACTAGAGGGAAAAAGTTGTAACATAATTTTTTTAAAAAACTCTCAAGATTTATGTTTTACTTTTGATTTATACTTTGCACTTTCAATTTATCTGAAGTTCACAGAATTCCCAACACTACCAACAAAGAAATTATACCACAACATAAAGATTCTCCTAAAGATGTAGAAAACTGTTCAGTTTCCCCACCTAGTTTTCCTTATTTATTTATTCCACATATTAGCTACACATCAGCAGCACAGCAGCTGCTTTTGATGTTTACCTATTCTGCACCTGCTCCAAGGAATTTGAACCATGCGGGGCGAAAACAAAAAACAAAAAAAAACAGACATACACACAACCATGTTGACTGGTCTGTTTAATTCATTACCACTAATCACAAGTGGTCCTTTATAGCTGTCAATAAAATATATATATATGTATACACACATACAATATTATGCCAATATTTCCCTAGTCCACTTCATTCTCCCAAATAACTATTTTATACCAACCTCTCTTCCCCAATCTCCCAACATCTCCCCCACCTCCACTCTCTGCTAATGACTTTGCTTCCCATTTCACCGAGACAACAGAAGCATTCAAAACTAAGTTGCACATGCTCTGACCACCACATCTAACAACCTACCTACATCTGTATATATCCTTTTCCCTCTGGTTACTATGGCTACTCATATTTACTCAATCTCTTCACTTGGTGCTGGATCCCATCCCCTCTAGCCTTGTACTCAAAGCCCTTGCTCCAGCAACTGCTTCCTTTTCTCTCCTTATCTCAATTGTCAACTCTCCCTTTCCACTGGTCACTTCCCTGTTAGTATAGTATACTAACATGCTATATAATCTCTGCATCTGTGATAGGCAGCTTCTAAGATGGCCCCCAATGATCAGTGCCCTTCGCATTAACAATTTTAGAATGTGCCCTCCTACATTTAAATTTAAGTAGGATTGGTCTGTGTGAACAATATGCAGAAATTACAGTGTATATTTCCAAATTAGGTTACAAAAGACACTAGCTCTCTCATATGACTGCTTCTATCTCTTTCTCTCTCTGATCATGAGGCCTCAGTATGGCCACCCATCAGTTACACCTATTCTGGCTCCATGTGTCCACAGCCTAAGAAACACAAAACCCATGGCTATTCTGTAGGTTAAGTGGAGAACTAAAGCTGTAACCAGGCATACTTATCTCTGGATCTGTCCAAGAGAGTGTGTGTTTGGCCCCGGGTACTGCCTATGTGGGCTCTGGTCCTCATAACCATACCTTCAGCAGGGAAGGCTGAAAAGGCAGAGAGAGGCAGGACATACAATACAAACTCCGTGTACCCCAGGATTCAGGTGATCATTCCACCAACTTGTACTCTATCATAAGCATGTTAACTAATCTCGTATTTTTCCCCTTGCTTTTCTCCATGTATTTTACTCTTATTTAATAAACCATGTAATATAAGCATTTTGTCCATGAACCTTTTCTCCTACAACCTTTGGGATGGCTTGCCTGGTAGTATACTCAGGAGTCTACCACTGCATTAGGATAATTTGCCACATGACATAGGTCTTTATCTGACTCTAGAAACAGAATTTGACAGTTACTCACTTTCTCTGTTTGAAACATTTTCCTTACTTAGCCTCTGGGTCATTACTCCTAGTTCTCCTCCTATCCCATTGGCCATGTGATTTCCATCTCCTCTGAAATGCTAGAACCACCTTACTACTCCCCAGATAGCATATCCAGTTTCACAGCTTTAAATAACATCTACAGGCTGATGAGTCCCAAATTTTTATCTCTAGTCCCAACATTACTAAACTCCAGACCATTTAAAACCAAACTTTTACTATCTACCTCAAAACCTTTTCCTCTCTTACATCATTGCAATGGTCTCCGAAATGCTTTCCGATTCCCAACTTAGACCCACTTCAGTCCACTCCCAACCCAGCAGAGTGATCCTTCCCAAACATAAATCAAATCATATTAAGCCTCTGCCCAAAATTCATCCATTACAGTGAAATCTAAAATCTATGACCTGCAAGGCCTTACCTGGTTTGCTCCCATCTCTACCCCCACCACTCACCAGCTTGCTCACTTAGTTCCTGCCATGATATAAACACTCCAACTGTGTTCCCATTTCAAGATCTTTACACTTGGTACTCCTTACTCCTAGGGTGCTCTTTCCCCAAAGAGTTGCATGACTTGCTTCTTAACATCCTTCAGGTCACTGCTCAAATATCACATTAAAGAGGATTTTCCTTTTCATCTTTTATAAATACAAACTTCCACCTGCCCACTCAACCTCCCCACCCCAACCCACAGCATCTCCCATACTGCTTATCCTGCCCTATTTTTCTTCATAGTTCAGACTATGACCTGATATATATTTATTTATTGTTTTATTTTTTCATTGCCTGTCTTACTAGATATTAAGCTCCATGAGGTCAGCAATTTCTATAGTTTATTTTACTTGCCTAAAATCTTCAGAATGCCTAGCACATAGAAGGTACTCAACAAACATGACTGAAAAAAATAAGTGAATGAGTAGGATGAACAGGCGACATTTCTATAGTGAGCCTTAGCAGCAAGAAGTGCAGCTTTATACGAGGGCAAGAGGGTGCTGGCTGAAGCAGCACAGGCTCTGCAGGCTCCTAAGCCCAGCAGACTCCCAGAACTATTTGGAAGAAGGGCTGTAACACCAAAAGAGCGGTAAGGACAAGGCCACAGAAAAACTGTTCTGCGGTGATCGTGGCCCTGCAGGAAAAAATTAACTGAGAGGAAGAAATAATAACTTTACCAGAGAGAAACCTGAAAGATACCCTCTCGACCAAGTGATAAGTAACATCACCAGTAAAGGGAAAAGTAAGTACTATGTGCTTCTTAATAGGATACACTGAAAACACAACATAACTTCTGTGGCATTTCTGCCAAAAGCATGTCACCTGAATCTAACCATGAGAAAAGAAAAAACTAGTATTAAGGACATTCTATAAATGAACTGGCCTGTATTCTTCAAAAATGCCAACAGCATGAAACACAAGGACTCAAGAAATATTCTAGATTAAAGGTGACCAAATAGACATAATGACTGTATGTAATGCATAAACCTGGATTTTATTTTGCTAGAGTGGACATTATAGGGATAATTGGCAAAATGTGAACAGAGTTAGTAGATTAGATAGCTGAATTCAAACAACGCTAAGTTCCTGACTTTGATAATTATATGGTTATGTAAGAAAATGCCCTTGTTAAGAAATACACACTGAGGTATTTAGTGGTAGAAGGGGACGTTATGTCTACAGTTTATTCTCATAAGAGTTGAAAACAAAATTGTTGTATCAGAGAAAATAAAACAGCAAAACGTTACCATTTGGGAAATCTGAGCGAAGAGTATATGGGAATTCTTTGTAGTACTCTTAAAAAAGTTTTCTGTAAGTCAGAAATTATGTCAAAATAAAAAAAATTTTTAAGTGAAAAAACAAGCAAAAAACCTAACAAAAGAGGTTCAAAAATAATTGGGAAAAGTATTTTCAATATATTAGCTTCTATTTCAGATTTTAAAAGATAATCTCTCTAAATACTCAAGTTTAAAATTAAAAATTATATCCACAAAAGAAAAAACTATGTATCACTAGATTCAGAATGTAATTTTTTAAATACATTATCTACCAGGCTAACATACTAGACTTTTCCCTGTATCTAAATTTCATTTGAAACAAATGCCATGAAGGAAACTATCATAACACTGATTTTCAAAGAAATACTGTGATTTCCATATAGTATTTCTATTTCAGTTATTTAAAACACATTTTAAATTAACATAACCCGAAAAATAACACCCAGGATACTTTGAGGATTCAATATGTCCTACTTCAACTGAAAAACCATGAAATACTATAGAAAAACTTTACAACAGTACAAATGTAAAAGAGCTGATTTTACTTATTTATATTCAGTGTCAATTAGCTGTTTCAAAAAGGAGACAAAACAAAGCAAAATTACCTTCATGGACTGTAATGCCACAATTGTCACACTGAATTATTTCATCAGCATCCTCGCTATTATCTCCAAGACAAACACAGCAAATCAGAATGTGGTCCATTTTTTGAGAACTCCAGCTTTGACTCTTCTCAAGAATCAGCGAGTCCTAATATTAAAACATACCAGAAAATCACATATTTAAATTAAAAAATAATTTTAATAACTATAATCCTCAAAGTTGTTTTATGCATTTCTAAAATTGTTGCATTCTCCATTATTTTAGTAATTTAGTTTGAAATTTAGTAATTTCAAAACACTTGAAAAGTCCATCTCTTTGTCAAATGACCCTCTAAGCACCTTTTAACTTTTCATTTTCTCTGCAAGTTCCATATTCTCCCTCCTTTAAGAAATCAAAGAGCAAGCATACAACTGACGACTCTTCATCTGCTTTGCCATTCTGGATTATAGTCTGACCCTTAAACTAGAAGAAAGGAAAAATTAACCCACAGGTAATTATTAATCCTACAATGGATTTAAAAAGTATAAGACATGGTTCCTACACTTTGGAAGCTTATAATCCTGCCTTAAGGGAGACAAGACACACATATATCAAACAAGAAAAAATCAATCCAAGATAACATATAAGCAAATATGTATGTGATGGCATAATTACAGACTCTATACTCCTTAACTGCTGAGGAATTCAGAAGTTTCAGGTCATCAAACTACTGGATGACAGATCCAAGAGAGCCTGCAAAGGCATTATCTGTATATACAGGTACAGAAAACCATCTAAAAAAGGATCCAGGTTGTCTAGTTGCTAAAGCGTGAAGTATTCTATTAGGTTTGTATCAAGAAATATCTAGTATAGGGTGCCTGACTCAGTCGGTTGAGCATCTGCCTTCAGATTGGGTCATGATCCCAGGGTCGTGGGATCGAGTCCCACGTTGGGCTCCCTGCTCCGCGGAGAGCCTGCTTCTCCCTCTGCCTCCCTCCCTCTCTCTGTCTCTCATGAATAAAGAAAATCTTAAAAAAAAAAATCTAGTATAAACTGATAATAAAGATACTGAGCTAACTATAATATAAAAGGAAAAAGGAAGACATAATAAAGATAAAATTTCAAGAAGGAAAAGAATTTGCTTTGTTTAAACTGCATTACAGATTTAAACTTGAAATGATTAACAATATAATGATTCTTCTATTATTAGACTGGGCATTATATAAGATAGCACTTGAGTTTATGTTTTCATTTAAGAACCTAACCACTTTTTTTTTGTTTTTTAAAGATTTTATTTATTTATTTGAGAGAGAGAGAATTAGAGACAGAGAGCATGAGAGGGGGGAGGGTCAGAGGGAGAAGCAGGCTCCCCGCCGAGCAGGGAGCCCGATGCGGGACTCGATCCCGGGACTCCAGGACCACGACCTGAGCCGAAGGCAGTCGCTCAACCAACTGAGCCACCCAGGCGCCCCCCTAACCACTTTTTTTTATATTCTTTTAAACAGACCAACATCCACAGGTAACATGTAGAGTCATCATTTCATAGCAATCTGTAAATGACATCTGAATGACATTTGACTGTCACATCAACATTTTTTTTTAAATTCTGTGTTATACATCTAAACTTGCAGCTATCTGTAAAACAAATCAGAAAAGAATGTAAAGTCAACAAGGAGGTGGTGTCCTTGCTCTAGAGAATCCTAGTACTTTAAAATTGTGTATTTTGGGGTGTCTGGGTGGCTCAGTCGTTGGGTATCTGCCTTTGGCTCAGGTCATGATCCCAGGACGCTGGGATCGAGCCCTGCCATCGGGCTCCGTGCTCCTCGGAAAGCCTGCTTCTCCCTCTCCCATTCCCCCTGCTTATGTTCCCTATCGTGCTGGGTCTCTCTCTGTCAAATAAATAATAATAAAATCTTGAAAAAAAAAAAATACTTACCTTTAAAAAAATAAAATAAAATTGTATATATATATTTTTTTTTTCTCCTCTTTGTTAAAAAACCAAAGTAGTTTGTGAGCTTTGGACATGAGTACCAAATAAAGGTAAAACCTTCCTAAAAAGAAAACTCATGGTTTATAGTACTTTCGTACATTGAACAAAACGAAAATCTACCCATATGTTCACCTCATTAGCTATGCTTCAAATTTAAAAGCATTCGACTTAAAGTCTAATGTTCTTGGGTTTCATTCTCAGTTCTCATTTAATAACTGTTGAACCTCGAAGCAACAGTTTTCTCATCTGTAAAATGGGATGGCAAAAGTAGTAACTACCTGATGAGACTGTTGTGAAAATTAAGATAATTGTATGGTAAAAATGTTCCTGAGATATACTAGGTACTCAATAATAATGTTCATTTCCATTCTCCTTTCCTAGTTCTTTGTAGGTGGTTCAAGAAGAGGAATATGAGCTGATCATTTATTATACTGAGGAATCTTCCTTGGAATCCCCCCAAAAGTTGTGACCCTCAGTAAGTACTGCTACTTTAAATATTTTCCTATGCTAAGTCCCAAAAGACTTTTTTCCCAAAATACCACATCTAGGTTAAAAAAAAAATCACAAACTAGAAAAAGATCTAGCCAATAACCAGAGTTTGATGATTGACAGGCTACTCGTGTAAAAAGGGTTCTGTCAATACTTTTCTGGTGGAATTACAACGAATGAGCCCTTAAAAAAAAGTTTGCCCATGTGGGGAACAAGTAAATTTCTATGGATCAGAAAAACAAGCATTAATAGGTAGCTCTAATTCCATTATTTCCCTGTTCTTCCATTTTGCTCAGAAAAAACAATAAATGTCTAAATTGTGTTTCTGTACAATTTCTCTCTACACATACTATCATTTAGAGGCAGAGAAAACAAAATCAACTGGTATTTCTGGGATCCCCATCATTTGAGACTCTTACCAGAAATGTAATGCAAAGAGAGAGAAATGGGGGGAACTTGAGCCCCACCAAATAAATGACTGACAGATAATGCTTCAGTGGGAAAATCTTAGTAACACATTCTCTTAAAAAATTATGTTCTAAGTTGTCTTTAATACATCAAATAAGGGTTTGAGCACACTTATCAGAATATAAAAGCAAATTTAGTAGCAATTTTTATCAGCATATTTCTGAAGATGTGTATCATTTTTTTAGCTTCTGGGCAAAACAGTCAAGCTAAAGTTTTTACCAAAAAATGTATTATTTGAAAATATGGTTTTTACATAAAAATAAGAACTGGGAAAGTAGGTTTTGAATGGCACAAGAGTATCACCTAGGATAGAACTTTAATATTATGTCATAACTTAATGGAATCTAAGGGCAATTAGAAGAATAAATGGGGCACTATAGTAATAAACCAATGACTATAGTAAACTAATTCATTTTTTTCCCTTGGGATTTAAAATTTACACCTAAAATGATATTGTCCATGGGTTTAGTGTTTATTTATGTAATCCACAAAGATGATTATAAATAATAATATACAACAGGGTAAATTCTAAGTTTTATGTGTGTTAATAAAAGGGAATTCCTGAACACTTCATGCAAAACAAGAATTAAAAGAATCCTATTGCTCTGAATATGAGAAAAACTTACTACACCAAAAAGTTTGAGCAATAGGTCTCCAAGTTTTTAAAGAAAATTAAATTCTCAAGAATCTGAAGTAATTTTTGTACAATATTTCGAACTATCTTTTTATGTATTAAAGCAGTTGTTTTAAGGGCGCCTGGGTGGCTCAGCTGGTTAAGCATCTGCCTTTGGCTCAGGTCAATGATCCCAGGGTCCTGGGATCAAGTCCTACATTGGGCTCCCTGCTTGGCGGGGAGTCTGCTTCTCCCTCTACCCTTCCCCCCTGCTTGTGCTCTCTCACTCTCTCTCCAGTAAATAAAATCTTTAAAAAAAAAAAAAGCAGTTCTGGGGTGCCTTGGTGGTCAGTCGGTTAAGCATCTGCCTTTGGCTCAGGTCATGATCCTGGGGTCCTGGGATGTAGCCCCACCATCAGAGAATTTGATTCTCTCTCTCTCTCTCTCTCTCTCTCTCTACCTCTGCCCCTCCCCACTGCTTATTCTCTCTCAAGTAAATAAAATCTTAAAAAAAAAAAGCAGTTGTTTTATTTTGAAATGTATAAAAAGCAATTGATAGTTAAGTCAGAAACCCCAAATAGAAGTGGCTATTTATAAATTTTAGCAAAAATTTTAATTACCAAAAATCAGATGACAATTGCCATTTCTTCACATCCATTTAACATCTAATAATCCATTTAACATAAGAGAGCCTTTTATGAAAAGAAACCAAAAAACTTCCACTTGAAAATTTCTACTAAATTATCTTCTATCAAATATTAATCCTCAATGAAAGCTCTAGTTCCAAAGTCCTGAAAATGTGAACCATTCTCTGAAAATGCTACACACCCATCCCCAAAAGATTTACTTCAGAAAATGTGAACCATTCTCTGAAAATGCTACACACCCATCCCCAAAAGATTTACTTCAGAAAACCAAAAAGCAATATAACATCAGTTAATCTCAAAAGCATCAAGATAAAAGTTTGAAAGTGGCATATAATGATACTCCAAGGGGATTGTTCAGACTGCACTAAATTCAAAAAATGTTATTAATTCTATAGGCCAAAGAAAGTGTCCATATGTAGAAAATGTAGGTTTATCAAATGTCCAATTGTAGAACAGTAGTTCTCAATGTGTGGTCTATGGGACTCTGCTTCATAGGGTCCACAAGCTAAAGGCTATTTTCATACTAATACTGAGGTTGTTTGCCTTTTTCACTCTCTCTCATGCATTTATGATGTAGTCTTCCAGAACTATACAACAGGGGATAGGGTCATCAATCTGACAACCTGTATGCTTCTGTATGTCTTAATTTTTGAAATTCTTCAGTTTTAATTTGAAATGGTAAATAACAAAAGCTATAACCTACAGGGTACCTGGGTGGCTCAGATGGTTAAGCATCTGCCTTCGGCTCAGGTCATAATCCCAGGGTCCTGGGATCGAGTCCCTTAAGAGTCAATAAAAGGCCCCCCGCTCAAAAGAAAAAAATCAAATTCCCTAAAAAACTTCAAAATTATTAAAGCTTCTGACATCACTTACATGATGTCCAACATCATTTCCCTATAAAAGCACTTGACGTAACAGCCAAGAAAGTTTGCTGTTTATAAACTAAATATAATTCAATTACGTATTTCTAAAACCACACTTTCAGCTATCTCTACTACAAAGCAGTACTTGAAAACCTAAAGTAAAAGAGAAAAATAAAACTTCAAATATAATCAAATATATCTGTATTAACTAAAAGATAATTGATACCTTAATGCCAAAGTATCTACCTAAAATGACCAGGAAGATTAAGATACAAACAATGGCCATAAAGCAACAAGAATTACCGTTAGTCATCTTTTTTACAAAATCAAGAGCATATGAACAGGAAATTTAGAAATGTAAGATAAAATAATAATCCCGATTATTGTTTATTAAAATTTGTCATCTAATTTGAGTGACAAATAGAAGTAGAATCATCAAAAATTACTGGTGTTGGGGAAAACAGTTACCAAGATTTCGGGTAGAATATTATTGAGTTAAAATTAACTTTCTATCAGTTCTTCTGCATTTCTGCATAGGGTAGAACAAAAGGAAAATTAACATAAATTAACAAGAGAAATTAACTTAGCTACTGTAAGAAGAAAGTTCTTGACAACTTTATGGAGGCACATTTCCAAGAAATGCTCTGGAATCACATTCCTTTGGGACTTAACCTAAATATATGAAGTCCCATTATTTACTAAAGTCTCTCCTGGTAGAAAAAAACCTAAACAGCACATGTGGCCTTCCAATGCATCATAAAGGACAGTCTACAACCTCCTAAGCAATATTTTATGTATTACAGATTATTAACAAATGGATAATATGTATACATTTTACCTGGCAAATTCCTAAACATCTGCAGGTATTCCCCACACCATCACATAAAATCTAACTCTGCCTTTATCATTAGCCAGCCTACTTTTGTGAATGTCAGGCTAATAAAAATGAAGAAAGTAATGCTGCCAAAGGTAATCTTATTCAGTAGATATCGACTACTAAATGCTATAAAATAAACTGGATACAAGCCTACATCACATATGAACAACTGATTTTTCCGTATTTCTATTTCCCTAAATTGGCACCGGGAATATGGAACTGTTTGTGCTACAGCATATAAATATTGTATTATATTCCAAATGACAATTTCCCATTACCTAAAGATAAGAATTTAGATAGATAGCACTGGAGGCAGGCAACATTCTTCATATGAAAGTGGATAACCTAGAAGTTAACCAATGTTTATAATATATATATTTATTATAACCTGTTTCATCACTACTGACATATAAGCTCCTCAGAGCCTGTTACTTATTATTTTGGCAAGAAAAAAATCACCCAAGTTTTTAAATGAAACTTACTTAAAATAGGTAATCACTGCTATGTAAAACTTGTAAGTAGAAGAAATGTAAAAGAATACAGCATAGAAGGAAAATCCTTCTACCAGTTCAACCTTTTTCAATGATATGAAAAAACAAAAAATAAGTGCTTGCTAAAGAACTGAATTTCTGTGACGACAAATGCATTAACAGAAATGACAGACTTAATTATTATAGTTCTACATGTTGATGTAACAGGTACATCTACATGTAAGACGACAACTCAATCTTGCTTTTGAAGAAAAACATATACATAAACACACAGACAAAGAGACACAAATGTGTTTGACTGAAGAATCTTGAATGTTGCATCTTGGGCCCAAAGGATAAACCTAACTTTCGGTAGTAGAACTTCAAGTGGAAGAACTGAGTCATTACTGTAGTTTTAGGAAAGAAATGTTTGTCTTATGTTGGGGGGGTTGATTTTTCTTTTTCATTTCTTTGTAGAGAGAACTTATTCACTAAATATATGTAAACATATAGTTCTTATTTACTCCCATACATTTAAAGCAAAGACTTGGTGACTATTCAGATGATGAGTGCTACAACTGGTAAAGGAATTAACCTTAAAATCAATCTCTAAAAGTCTGAGGCAATCATTAAGCTGTTTGTTGTCCTGCTCTAAAGTAGTCTAGAAGTCTAAATTTTCATGTGGACATAGCTAAGTTGAAACAAAGGTGACCTCTGTTTTCATACTCCACTCAGGACCATTCAGCAGTCCTATGAAGAATGGGGTGAGAGGATAGAAAGGGGAAAGGAAAGGAAAACTACCATATTCCTAGTCTATGGATATAAAAATATTTCTCTAACTAGAAAGACTGTGAGCTCCTTGAGGACGGTGATTATGAGCTCCTTGAGGACGGTGACAAATAGTAGATACTCAATAAAGGCTGGTTGGACCAAATGAATAAATGTTACAGTTAGGGCGCTCATTCACTCCCACAGCTGTCTATAAATAGGATTTCAAGGAAGCTACTTAATATAATGAGTAGAATGGTTTAGAGAAGAATTCCCTTTTCCCCAGACAGACAGATATCATAAAAATTGGGTTGATCTACCTCATTACTCTTGCTTTGAGATAGTGTCAGGCTATCATTGGTCAGTTCCTCATCATCAGCACTGTTTCTGCTAAGAACTTTACTCTTCTTCTTCTTGCAACCCCCTTCACTGGCAGGGCTGCTATGATCTTCATCATTGCCTTCATCATTCTCATCCTCATCACTCCCACTTCCCTCATCTTCATCATCCTCATTGTCTCCATCACTTCCTTCTTTCTGAGATGCAGATCTCCCCTTTCTCTTTACTACAGTAGGTCGCCAATCATTGTCATCTTCACTGTCATAGTCATCCATATCATTCAGCTCTTCCATGGATACAAAATCCAAAAGTGGTCGATTTCGACGAAGGTTCCACTTTTTTGGCTCACTGACTTGTTCCTCTGTAGTGGTTGTCGTAGTGGGGACTGAAGGAGATGCGTTAACAGCAGGAGGACTTGTGGCTGGTGTGGTGGAAGCAGCAGAAGCAGCCACAGCATCAGATACTGTTGCTTTTTCTTTATCCTCTCTCTCCTTCTCTTTCTCCTTTTCTTTCTCCTTCTCTTTTTCCTTTTCTTTCTCTTTCTCCTTTTTCTTTCTAGGTCTTTCTCCATTCTCTTCTTCCTCCTTCTTTTCCATTTTAATTAACTGTTTTTCTGATGACAGTATTTCTTCCTCTGCAGAATTTTTAAGTTGTTCTTCTTTTACTTTAATATCTTCATTCAGTTCTTCTTCTAAAATATTTTCTTCAGAATCACTACAGGAACCTTCTCCACTGTCCTTTGAAGGATCTTCACTTCCATTACCACTCCCTTCAGAATCTGTTGAAAATATGAGAAAAAAAACCACACATATGTATATACATACACACACACACACACAACGCTGACACAAATGAAACCACCAAAATTTGTGAGTAACTTGCAAAACAATATAAACAAATTTAAGTCAAAGAATGGTAGACATTCCCAACCTGATTAAATAATAAATCAATGAAGTTGGTATAATGGTTCTAATTCAATATAGCACTAATGAAGATGACTAAATGTAACTCTAAATTAAAATATGCTTTAAAAAGAGGAGCACTATTTTGTGTCAAATGGCTCATGCTATATTTGGTACCCTAGAAACAATCTTTTTTTCTAAAAGTAAAGGTGCTTCTTTTTAAATTGGGCACTTGATTTTAACTTAATGATATAATACAGACCAAATTCTTCTTCTCTTCCATCTTCGTTTCATAAACTGTATGAACTTACAAGCGTTGAGTCACATTCAGAACAAGAAAAACCTGGCCCAAAAAACTTGGTCTCATTTATTTTACTCTTTACTCAGCAAAAATGAACACAGGTTATTTATGATAGTCAACATCCCTTACATACTAATCAATTTTAGGAGTATCAAGTTCACAGGTGAAAGGAGACAGCAGCACGGGCACAGTAAATGGAAGTTGCAAGAGCAGTTATCAATTTTCCTGCTATCAGGATACTGTTCATACCAATTAGAGCCACCTAAACTTTCAAAAATTCTAGGCAGTAACTACGACAGCCCCCCAGAATGAAAGAAATTAATAATTTTTTAAAAATGAATCCATCTTGGAAATGAGCAACCATGGTAGTCGCTAAAAAGATAGGCTTAGACTATTAAAAAGTTCATGCAGAACTACAAGCTTTCTAGCAAGTTTCTTCCATTCCTGCCTAGGGCAGCGCAGGCCATCTTGGCCCAACACTACTCAGTAACCTTCTGATCCTCTTTACACCTAATCAAATAAATAAAAATCTAAAATCTGAAATAACAAGAAGGAGAAAAAAAAGGAAGGGGAGCTTAAAGAAGTAAGAAACTAGTCACAGTCAGGTCATGGTCAACAACTATAGTAAAACCTGTAGGGTGATACATTCTTTGAGCCTATAACTAAGAAAAGGATAATAATAAAATGGTGAAAAAAGTCTATTGTTTCCACACCATTTTAATTTCTATTAACTCAACCAGCCTTAGCTACTATAATTAAATGGACATTAAAAGTAAAGAAAGTTAAAAAAAAAAGTAAAGAAAGTTGCAATTAGTATATGGTATCTAAAATATCCTAAAAATCCTTTACAAATGGCTAAAAGACAAAAAAAAAAAAAAATCCTGCAAGTTAAATCGATTAAAAATACAGACTAACATACAATAGATATTGACTGGCCCTACAAAATAATTGTCAATCTCAAGATTACCACGCAGAAACCCACAGCTTATTCAAAACTGTTGTGAAAAAACACTCTCATCCTAAACAATCTTAGACAGGACACGAGAGAACAATATCATGTAGGTCAACAATACCTTATTTGAAACTTATGGAACCAGATATCTTTCAGAATTTTGATTTTGTTTTCAGATTTTAGAAGGGAAGCATGGTATATACACAATATATTACACTTAAAAATCTCCAGTGAGATCTATGGCACTATCCTATAATCAGACACATTTCTGCAGTGAAAAGTATAAATATTTACAAATATTTAAGGAAACACTACAAATAAACTATCATTTCCAGTTAGGTTTTACCAAAAACAAGTTTGTCCCAAACTTAGGAAACATCTTTGGATTTGTAAGCTTCTTGAATTTCAGAGTGTGAATCCAGTATCACCCACAACTAGGTAACTTTTTTTCAGTCCAACAGTTATATAAATCATTAAGAAAATTATGATTTTTTTAAGACCACTCATAATTAAACCCAACCTACCAAGAAAAACTACTTCTGGTAAAAAAAAAAAAATAATAATCAACAATTTCTAGATATTTTTTAGATAAGAATCTAATAAATAATAAGCAGAGTTGACCAAACACTTCTAAGGCAAAAAGAGTCTCTATGCATACTGACTACAGAAGACTGGAACATCTTGCAAGCAATGGCATAATTAAGAGAGATAATTTTTAAAGTACCTAAAAAGGGGTGCCTGGGTGGCTCAGTTGGTTAAGCGTCTGCCTTCGGCTCAGGTCATGATCCCAGGGTCCTGGGATCGAGCCCCACATCGGGCTCCCTGCTCAGCAGGGTGTCTGTTTCTCCCTCTGCCTCTCACCCTGCTCGTGCTCCCTCTCTCTCTCAATTAATGAAATCTTAAAAAAAATAAAAGTACCTAAAAATTATTTCTAATAATTTTTTCTAATAATTATTTCTAATAATTTTTACCAATGAAAATAACAGTAGATATAAAAGTTAGAATAACTGGGGCACAAATGTGGGTACCTAATCAAAACTGAGACCAATCCAACTTCACTATTACTTGGTAAATTTTGCAAAATGTTAAGAATTGTTATGATTTTGTCTTGGTTTTTGTTGCCAATGCCAATCATTTTTAAAAGTATGGGGGTGGGGGGCACCTAGGTGGCTCAGCCAGTTAAGCAACTGACTGGTGATTTAGGCTCAGGTTATGATCTCATGGGTCAGGGGATCAAGCCCCACGTGGGGCTCTGCACTCAGTGGGGAATCTGCTTGAGATTCTCTCTCCCTCTCCCTCTGCCTCTGACTCACCCTGTGAGTCTCTCACTCCCTCACTCACTCCCTCATCCTGACTCCCCCTTCCCCTGACTCACATGTGAGCATGCTCTCTCTCTCTCTCTCCCCCCCTCAAAAAAATAAATAAATCTTAAAAAAAAAAAAGTATGGAGAAACTGATACTCTTTGATTGTTTTTGTTTTGTAATCATATCTGAATAGAAGCAATCTGAAAAGAAAACAAAATTTAAATGCTTTACATCTGTTAACATATTATTAGATGAATCTGAAATTTTTCCACAAATCCAAATCCTAGTAGCTTACCCAACCCTTCATTCTCCAAATATAATACATTATCCATACTCCAACTGCAGGCATCAGGAATATATCAAATTTTATCTTTGATTTCTGAAAAATAACTTCATCTGATTAGTCATCACTTCTTTTTGATACATATGCACTTGAGGGATGGAGATAAACAATATTTAGTTACAAGCATAGCTTGACAAAAATGACAATGAAAAAATCAGTCTTTGGCTGTCTCTAGTTCTATTTTTGTAGGCTACAAAGAAAAATGTCTTTATTATTACAAATTCAAACGGACTCTTGTGTCGTTCCAAATCCATCACTTTTACATCTTTTTTTTTTTTAAAGGTAATAAGACTAGAGAAATAAGTCAGATACTTCAAATAAGTCAGATGCTTCTTAGCATTAGAAGAGAAGTAATTCTGGGGCGACTGGGTGGCTCAGTTGGTTAAGCATCTACCTTCGGCTCAGGTCATGATCTTGGTCGGGGTCCTCGGATCCAGCCCCGCATCAGGCTCCCTGCTCAGTGAGGAGTCTGCTTCTCCCTCTCCCCTCTGCACCTTCCCCCTGCTCCTGCTCGCATGCTCTCGATCTCTAATAAAATCTTTTTTAAAAAAGGTAATTCTAACTCTACAATAAAATTTTTTCTTTAGAAAAAAATTAAAATTGAAATCCCTCCTTCCTATTCAGTTAAATAAAAGGTATCTTTCTCAAATATATAATATATCAAAATCTCTCCAAGCAATAGCTATTTCAACTAACAGAAGTTAGGGAATTTTTTACAGATACAGAATTAAAAAAACAATCTTCAAGAATTCCTTCACAATATTCAATGCTTAAGTTTTCCCCATGATAAATATTAAACAATAAAATAGTATTTAATTCAGTTTTATTTTAGCTTTGCAATATAAAGAATCACCTTTGTCTATCAACCTTAATTAACAATTCCATTCATTGATCTAGTGCAATAGTAATTACTATTTATAAATATACACAATACCTAATAGATTACCAGTCTACTGGTTATTCAGTTATCACCTTGGGGCCATTTTGACTAATCCTGTATTTTCTCTTTTTTAAAAAGCCAATCAGTCAACACAACTCATCCTCTACTCATCATCTCTAGTTCCACTGTGTCATTTAACATTTTCTGAATAAATCCAGACCAGTGGTTCTCAAGTAAGAACAATTTTGAATTCTGTCCTAAAGAGAACACTGGCAATGTTTAGACAATGAATGATTGCCATGAAGGTGGGGGTAGGGGCAGGAAATGAAGATGATACTGGCAGTTAGTAAGCAGAAAACAGATGCTGCTAAACATTCTACAGTAAACAGGACAGGCCATCATTACAAAGAATTATACAACACCAAATGCCAATAGTGCCGAGATTGAGAAACCCTGGTCTAGCAATTAAGGCCTTAATTTGACCTCATTATACTTGCCCAGATGCATCTCTTCTATTCTTTTACTCAATCCTAATTCCAAAGTATAAGTATTTTCCAGCCTCCACACTTCTGACACTTAATATATTGTTTCCCTCACCTAGATTGCTTCTCTTTCAGTTCCGAAGTTCAACTGTTACCTCCTCAATGAATTGTTCTAGATAAATCCAGTCTAAAGTAGTCCTATCTCCTTGACTTGAACTATACAAATAATCAATCATGCTTTGTATTATCTGTTATTTTACTTATTTAGTTATTCTGATATTTGTGAATTCACCATAATATCCAGCAAAGTGCTCTTAAACAAAACTACATATCATCAATGACCATTATCTTGATCCACTTAGCCAAAATTAGATTAAGTACAAAATACTACCAAAGCAAAGTCTCAGCATGACTTTTCCAGCTAATTTTCTGGCGATCTGGCCTAATTAAACAACTATGGATCAAGATCTAAAGTTAATCATCTTACTTTGGCCAGCAGGTTAGAGGGGACACAGCACTGCTATTTTGTCTTATTTAATAAAAGTCATATATGCACTCATCTTCAAAACCATTCCACTTATATATCAGATAACTAAATGCAATCTATCCTAACCCCAATTCCAGGACCAAGTCTCAAATATAACCACTTAAACTAGGTCGAATGATGAAACTGCCAATAATCTAAATTGGTAATTTCATATGGTTCAATTTAAAATCTCCACATAATGTTCTTCTGGTGACTATCACCATAATTCTAATATGGTTGTACACTGTCCTCAGTCAAAAATGAGAAATCTAGGGGCACCTGGGTGGCTCAGTCGTTAAGCGTCTGCCTTCGGCTCAGGTCATGATCCCAGGGTCCTGGGATTGAGCCCCACATCAGGTTCCACGCTCAGCGGGAAGCCTGCTTCTCCCTCTCCCACTCCCTCTGCTTGTGTTCCCTCTCTCGCTGTGTCTCTCTGTCAAATTAAAAAAAAAAAAAAAAGAGAGAAATCTAGGGGCGCCTGGGTGGCTCAGTCGTTAAGCGTCTGCCTTCGGCTCAGGTCATGATCCCAGGGTCCTGGGATTGAGCCCCACATCAGGTTCCACGCTCAGCGGGAAGCCTGCTTCTCCCTCTCCCACTCCCTCTGCTTGTGTTCCCTCTCTCGCTGTGTCTCTCTGTCAAATTAAAAAAAAAAAAAAAAAAAAGAGAAATCTAGGGGCACCTGGGTGGCTCAGGTGGTTAAGAGTCTGCCTTCCACTCAGGTCATGATCCCAGAGTCTTGGGATCGAGCTCCACACTGGGCTCCCTGCTCAGCAGGGAGCCTGCTTCTCCCTCTCCCCCTGCCCCTCTCACAGCTTGTTCTGTCAAATGAATAAATAAAAATCTTTAAAAAAATGAGAAATCTAACTCTAATTTCACATTAAAGATAAAAGAAAAGATGATCTATTTTCAGTTTGTACTTTTCTAAAGTCAGAGGCTTTTAGTTATTAACCATCAAAAATCAATCACTTGACAATCTTATTGGCAGGTCATTTTTTGAGCAATATTTATCTTTTTCTATTTTATTATCTGAGAAACACATGAATAAAATTATGTTTATCTGCAAAGGTGTTGAATATCTTTCAGAAGTCTATATTCTTAAAGCCGAAGAGAAGTAGAAGTTTTGTAGTCGGAATTTCTGATTTCAAAATGAAGAGAAGAAACTGATGCACAGAATCTTGTCAACAAAAATTAAGTCCAACCAATCTAAGAGAGTCAGCAGTTCATTCAGTAAGTCATTTCTAGACATTGTTTTGAAAGAAGCTTTGCTCAGACAGATGATTAGCTACTATTTCTCCACCTCCAGTTTAATCTAGTCACATGTAGGTTTGGGATTCCACAGCTCTAACATGACTGAAAACCAGTGATAAGTCTAATGTTTTATTTCATGTAAGAGTCCAACTACCTCAGGCAAAGAAAGGATTCAAACAGGGAACACTGGTAATCTACAGTAAGCCACCATGTTAGCTATGGAGGACACCCGATGCACCTTAACCAAGAATGGAAAATAGGATTCAATTTCTATTATTAACTATTTTAAACAAAATCATTTACTACTATAATCTCCCTTGCAGTAACATAACAAGAACTACACAGCGCCCAAGGAAGTAAATTACAAATAGAGCAGACTAGCTATGATGACAAGAGGGAATAGAAAGTATGTATTTTTTAGTGCTTTGAAGAGATTTTTTTAAAAAAATTATCAGCCTAACAAAACTCATCCTCCCACTTTTCACACATAATTGATAATTCCCATCAACTCTGATTAAGATTAACAAGGTCAGGAATCTCCACTTAGCTTGATACCAAAAATTATCTTGAAAAAGCAGTTTGTATCATTAGATTGTTTTAACCTTTGTAAAGAGAAGTGATACCTGTGAATGACTATAACTCAGTAAACAAAAAGAAAAAAAATCTACAAAGTCAGGATTTATTGTCACAGAAACAGTTACAGAATACTTAAAGATTAAGCTTCGGAGTTTTTTCATAGTGGTATTCAAATGAGTCGTAACTTCTGAGACCCAGTAACTACTGTAACTGTTAACAATCTGGACCAAAACTACATTCTAACCAAAAATATTATCTACCAAGATTTTCACCAAGAGAACTTAAAAAGTTTTGGCTCCTTTCCCTTCCCTTGCTTTCCTCCTTTGGAAGTAAGTTGACTAATAAAAGGGAGAGAAACTGGCTGAGAAGCAAAGGTTAAAAGACAATTAATCAAGATAAACTTAACTTTTTATTGTTGGGAATGACCTCAATTAGTCACAACATCCAAGTAGTTTCAGTTTAAAGTTACATCTATTTACTTTTAGGATTTCTGCAGCAAAAAGACTGTTAAATTTTGGAGTCAAAAGACAAGGATTTACATCTATTATGGCCTAAGTGACCTCATGCAAGTTCTTTGAACTCAAGTGCCCTGTTATCTGTAAAATAATATCTCCTTCACTAAGCTATTAAAAAAGTTAAATGAGATTATGGAAATAAAAAGTTCTCAGTAAATCACCATGCAAATTCTACTTGTTGATGCTATTTAAATAACAGAAAGGCAACACAACCTTATTTCATCTCTTACCATCCCTAGCAGAAGTTAAAAAAAAAAGGGGGGGAAAGGAAAGTTATGACTAAGCACAGAAAACTCTCTGGGGGAACACTTTAAAATTATTAAAGGGATGAAACTGAAAAGGCTTTATTTAAACTTCCATCAGAAGGGGCAAAATTATAAGTAATTTTTATTGTACATGTGTGTTTTAGTATTTTTCACATAAAATGTGCATTCTCAGATTCCTGCAATTAAACTATATGTATATACCTATATTGTGAAGTAAAATAAACAGAAGATACCATGGAAAACCGTCCGTATTTTTCTGTTTTCCAATCTTGTACAATGTGAACGTATGACCTTTTTAAAAGTTTGTTTTTAAAATCACAAAATATAATGAGTAAACATGTATCTTTGTACTTCAGAGAGTTTTGAAAAGCCCAATCCACAAAGTCCAACACCCACCACAAAGTACAACTTTTTACTCTGGTCACCTTTATTCTGGTAAGGGAGCTAATAGACAAAAAGCAAAACTCCCCTCAGAGGGTGCCAAGTGATCTGAACAGAGAAGAACCCTGCTTAAGGGCTGTTCATGGCTCACATTACTCTCAGGATATTATTTGACTTCCGGATATTTGTTTTTTTCCTCTATCCATAAAATAAGCTTAAATTATTTTTGAGTAAAGAACAGAGAGAACACTTTGGTATCTATGGTATAAGTTCTTTTCTGCCTGCTAATTATCTGAGTATCAATATAAACAGAAGCAATGATAGGATCTAGTGAAAGGATCTTCGGGAAATGTGAGAAATCAAACGGACAAAATAAATGAAGTTTATGTGCTTTAACTTTAAATTGGCATTTTAATCAAAGCCGATTTTTTAAAAAGGGTCTGAAAATAAGCCCAACCTCCAGAAAGCTGGGAAAAGGGAAGAAAAGGAAACATTTACCTGAGGCATCTCCAACTTTAAAATCACTGTCATCTGAACTATCATAATCGAGAGCTTCTAGCAGAGAAGCTGCCAAAGGCTTCACCTGCCTCCTCTTGGAGCTGCGATCCACTGTTAAGAGAAAAACATTACATCGTCATTAATAATCACGCCAAGCACAGAGGACAGCTGCGATGCTAAGGGAAGCTACAGATGACCTCGTGCAGGGAATCTGTCTAACTCAGTTCTCTGCAAAAAGTGTAGGAAGCTTGCTTGGGTGGGCACACGGGCTGGGGAGGGCTGGCCAGCAGCAGAGGCGGCTCCAGGCTGGGGTGTGGCAAAGGCGAACCTAGGCCAACCAAAATCGAAGCTGACCCCCATAACATCCTCTTATGTTTCTGCGACTCGTTCATAATCCCTCCGACACGGAGACAGTCAACAGAAAGAAAACGCTAAGCCCAGGTAATGAAAGAAGCCTTGTTCATTCCCGCAGACTGTGGAAGGGAAGCGCCCACGAAAGGTCCAGCTTCCAGCAGAACCTGCCACCCCCACCCTGCTCCCACAGGCCTGACTTCTAGAAGGGCTGAAATGCACCTTTCTCCCGGCGGAGGCCTCCAACACACTTACTAAGGAATCCGTGAGGTGGTCGTTTGGAGGAGACCTAGAGAGAGGCTGCGAGAGCCTTGGCAGCGCTGAAGTTGGGACTGATACCGCGGGAACAAATCCGAAAGATGCTACTTAAAATCGGCGGCGCCTCCGACCGGGCCCGGGCGCCTAGAAAGCAGCGCTGAGGTCCCCTCCCGCCCCCCACCCCGCCCCCTAGTCCTCGCCGAACCGGCCCCGGCCGCTCGCGCCCCTTCCCACGGCGCTCCAGTGCCAGAGGCTCCCTCAGGCCCCGGCAGCTCTGGGGAGTTAATTTCCTCCGTTAAAACTGTTAGAAAAAAATAAAAGAAAGAAAAACTTTATTAGCCTGCACCAGAAACAACAAAAGACCCAGAATTTTCAAAGTCCGAGGTCGTCTGCCTGAAACAATAGAGAAAGCAACGACCCGGATACAGCTCGGAAGAGAAGGAAGTGAAAACACACGGCAAAGCGGGCCCCTAAGAGCCGCAAGAGGCCTGAGCGCGTGCGCCAGAGTTGCAGGCGCTCTCTGTCTCTCCTGCAGGAGGAGCCGAACAGAGCCGAGCGAGAACCGAGAGAGCGCCGAGCGGAGCCGAGTAGTGACGAGCGGGAGCAGAGAGCCCTCCCAGGCCCTGAGCGGTTCTTCCCACAAATCGCTGAGGCTCCACCCCCCGCCCAAATCCGTGGGAGGCCAGTGTTTGTTCCTGGTGTTTGTTTCTTAAGGAGTTACTGGGAGTACACTTTACAGAGAGAGGCGTTGCTAGCTTAAGTTACTACCAAAGACATAAATAATACGGATAGCAACGTTCTACCTGCTGCCTCTGCAAATTGCATGGCTTCAAATACCTTGGAACGTGCGAGTATTTATTTCTTGAAAGAGGGAAATGTGAGAATCGCATTAGACTTTGATTGCTGCTTTGAAAATTACAACTGTGGGACACCTGGGTGGCTCAGTCGTTAAGCGTCTGCCTTCGGCTCAGGTCATGATCCCAGGGTCCTGGGATCGAGCCCCACATCGGGCTCCTTGCTCGGTGGGAAGCCTGCTTCTCTGTCTCCCACTCCCCCTGCTTGTGTTCCCGCTCTTGCTGTGTCGCTCTCTATCAAATAAATAAATAAAATCTTAAAAAAAAAAAAGATTACAACTGTAAGAGAGGGAAAAAAGCATTAATTTAGTTATATTAATTAACTATTAGTACAAGGAGTGTACTGTGGGTAGTCATTTTCATATAAATGAAACACAGTATTTAATTTTACTAAGAGAATACATCTAGGGGAAAATATTCCATTTCACAAGTATATCGTGTATTACCTCAGGATGTGTGTCCACATGAATGTGAAATAATGCCTTGCATTAACTTAGGAAATTTAATTTTTAAGATGAATTTTTAAAACCATAAAAACTCAGGTCAGTATGTACAACTGGGTATGGCAGTCCTTCAACAGTTTCAAACACCCCATTTATTTACATACAGGTTAAATACTTTTTAAATTATATTAAAATATTAGAATCTGACTAGTATTAAAATTCAAAAATTTATATATCAAGAACTGAGAAAGATTTGGATGAAGTTGATTCAGTTCATTAGTTTATTCCACACATAAACATGGAGTGGCAGTGTTTGTAACATGGGAAAATAAATGCGTAGGAATCAAATCATATAATGCCTTAGTGAAGCTTACACTTTAAAGAAACGTCTTAGATTATTTTGTGAACTGGAATTGAATTTTATAATATTAAATTTGACAAAATAGTAAATATTTACTACAAAATAGTATAATTTTGGAATGATTACATGGAGGCTGGACGGCCTGCAAGATAGTTCTCTTCCCTTCCAGAACTTAGGGTACAGATAAGGATACAAACAGGTAAGACAATTGCTGTATATTGTGAGACAGGCTACCAGAGAAAGAGTACACATGCTAAGAGGAGAGAAGGCACTCAGGGAAGGCTTCCTAGAGAAAGTGATAGAGCCAAACATAGTCTGAACTGACCTGAGAAAGGGAGAAAAGGAGACAGAAGTGTTCCAGACCAAGGAAAGGTCATGTGCAAATGCTCAGGGCTAAGAAGGATTGGCTAGTTAAATTCCCCAAAAGCTGGACTACTTCTAATGTCCCAGGACATTCCACCATAACAGTAGTTGTACAAATTATATTGCAACCTCATCTTTCTGTGTTCCTTATCCCTGCTAAAAATGTAAACTCCTCCAATCTCTAAGAATCTCTAGTCCCCTGAACCACACTACCACTGCTATGTGCCCCCTCAAACCGTTCTACAGTGCTGTAGAAACTTAAATTCCAAAATTTTACAACCTTCTTAGTAAACCCTCTTCCTTTTCAATGACCATTCATGCACTTCCTTGTCTAAAATGGAAAGTGACCCTGCAGCCCTCTCAACTGGAGGCCACTCAGCCTCCCACACCTCATTTTCTCAAGATCCAGAGGTGGCATCGAATCCTTAATATTCCCCACTGGCCTTCAGACCTGTTATTCCTCCAGTTAAAAGCCTAGCAACTTAATTGACCAGCTCCACTTCAGGAACTTAATTTCCATTCTATTTCAAACATGAACCATACTAAGGATTGTTTTACTTCTGAAGTTAGAGAACCAAACATTCCACTCTCCTAGATTCATTGGGAGGAATTATGCTGAATTATCTAAAAGGGAAAAGACACTCCAAAAGCTAGCATTCAAGTTTCTATAAGAGAAATTCCTAGAAATAGATTGTCTTTTTTTTTCTTCAAAGATTTTATTAAAGGTCTTTTACATGGCAAAATCCAGACTCCAGATCCAGCTGCCAAGGAGACCCTGTTATCCTGTGGGTACTGGCTGCAGCATGGCAGGCCACCCTGGATTCCCACCCTTCTGTTCCAAGACGGGGGTGGTAGGCAATATCTCATCTTTGGGTTCCACAATGCTCACATGACCAAGCAGGGGCTTCTTAGGGCCAATCTTGCCACGTGAGTCCCCAGGAAGCATGATCTTCACTTTGATGCCTCGGCAGTATCAACATAGTAGTTAATAGGGTCCCCACTGTGACTCATCAGGCCATGCATAAACATCATGGATTTAGGAGTTTCCCGGACACCAAGATCTCACAGGCTTTGGCTCCACCCTTCATGATGAACCGCAGCACGCTATAGCAAACGCTCTGCCCAGCAAGTCCTCCTAGGAGTTTGCATTGGAGACACTCTGCCCTAGTAATAGCACACAGACCTCTTGTGGCCACCTTTTCAGTTGAAAGTTCTACACTGTCCTCAGAGAAATCAAACCTCTTCTGAACCACAAGGGTCAATTCCCATATCTGCTGGCCCTTCTCACCAAGAACATTCTGTGTTCTGGTGGCCAAGATAATGATTTTTGTCCTGGTCGGTGTAATTCAGACCTCAATCCCAGAGTAGCCATCTTCAGTCAGGTCCTGAGTGAGAAACTCGTTCAGTTCAGTTTTAAAGATGCCATTGGCAACAAACTTCCTCTTCTTGGAAATCTGCACCACCGTCTTGCTGCCATGGGCCACTGACAGAAATAGATTTTCTGAATAAAAAAATATAAACACATTTATATTTAATAAACATTGCCTAATTGCTCTCTAAAAATAGGCTGTACTAATATATATTATGACCAAGAGTGCATGAGAATTCGTTCCAAACACCTGGCCATTGAGTATTAAAAATCATTTTTTTTTAACTTTTAATTTCTAAGTAGTTTTAGATTTATGAAAGAATGCACCAATAATACTGTTTGTATATACTCCTCACCCTGCTTCCACTAATGTCAATATTTTGCATAACCATGTTACATTTACAAAACTAAGAAATTAACATTAGTACAATATTATTAATTAAACCAGAAACTTTATTTGGATTTTACTAGTTCTCTCACTAATGTCCTCTTCTGTTCCAAGATCCAATCCAGAGGACCATGTTGCATTTAAATTAGCAATCTTTTTAACCTTTGTAATACATGAGTTAAAAGAAAAAAAAGACAAAAAGGAAGGAAGGAAAGAAACGGAGAAAGAGAGAAAAAAAATTTTAAATAGCGAATTGCTTTTTTGATTTGTATTTAATAAATGCGGAAGAAATTGCTAGTTGTTTCCCAATACCTATTATCCTTGTCTTCAAAAATAAAAGCCCCAGGGGCGCCTGGATGGCTCAGTCGTTAAGCGTCTGCCTTCAGCTCAGGTCATGATCTCAGGGTCCTGGCAACGAGCCTCTCATCCGGCTCCCTGCTCAGCAGGTAGCCTGCTTCTCCCTCTCCCACTCCCCCTGCTTGTGTTCCCTCTCTTGCTGAGTCTCTGTCAAGTAAATAAATAAAAATCTTTTTAAAATAAATAAATAAATAAAAGCCCCAAATTTTAACTAGACACAAGTTTTTCTCTTTTTTGAAAAGATTTTATTTATTTATTTATCTGAGAGAGAGAAAAAGCTGGGAGAGGGGGAGGGGAGGAGCCCAGAGCCCAGCACAGGGCCCAATCTGGGCTTAATCTGATGACCCTGAGATCATGGCCTGAGCCACCCAGGTGCCCCACTAGACACAAGTTTTTCAAGAATAGCAACTATAGGGGCGCCTGGGTGGCTCAGTCGTTAAGTGTCTGCCTTCGGCTCAGGTCATGATTCCAGGGTCCTGGGATTGAGCCCCACATCAGGTTCCCTGCTCAGCAGGAAGCCTGCTTCTCCCTCTCCCACTCCCTCTGCTTGTGTTCTCTGTCTCGCTGTGTGTCTCTCTGTCAAATAAATAAATAAAATCTTAAAAAAAAAAATAGAGACTACATTTTCTAACTTTCTCGAAGTTATATGTGGTTACATAATTAAGTTCTGGCCAATGGGATGCTAGCTGAAAAGGTATGTACAATTTCCTCACTTTTCTGCCCTCTTTTTTTTTTTTTTCCCTAATCATTGTGGTTAGAACTTCCAGTACACTGTTGAATAAAAGTAGTAAGGGTACAATTCCTTGTCTTGTTCTTGATCTTAGAAAGAAAGCTTTCAATCTTTCACTGTTTTAGTCTGATGTTACCTGTGGGTTTTCATAGATGCTTTTATTTCATAAAAGAATAACTTCTTTTCTGTTTCTAGTTTGCTGATTGTTTTCATTTTGAAAGAGTTTTGAGTTTTATTAAATGCTTTTTCTGTATATATCGGAACAATCATGTGTTTTTTTTATACTTTTGTAATTTTGTCAGTATGGTGTAGCACATTGATTTTCATGTTGAACCAACCTTGCATTACTGGTACAAATTCCATTTAGTCATGGTGTATATGTTACTGGATTCAGTTTTGCTAGTATTTTGTTGAGTATTATTGCTTGTATGTTCATAAGAGATGTTGCTTTGCTACTATTTTTCTGTCATATAAAGAATCTTCATTGTTTATGAACTGCTATATTAGCATCTCCTATAATATTTTTCTATGTGTCTTGAAGGCACATATTATAAATTACTGTGAGCATTCTTAACTCAGAAAAATTTGAATCTCCTAATGATATGCCATCTTCTTGTTAAAATACTTGTGTTATATAATCCCGCATGCTTTTCTTTTTATTCTCTATTCGATTCAAGGTATCCATGCATTAGTACACATATTAGGAGAATAATTATTTCCTAATAGTTGCAACCACAGACAGCCTTAATGTAGTATTTTGTCAAAGAATACTCTTAATGTTCACAATTCTCTCCAACTAATCAAGCTGAACATGACTGTACAAGTATCATCAACAACAAGTATAAAAAGCAGATTTATATTTAGATATGGTCCTTCAAACTACTCCTACAAAAAGTGGTGAAGTAAGCGGCGTAGTGTTGTATGGACACTTGCTATATGAAAAAGAATCAAACTGAAAAAAGACAGCAAACAGAGTCTGCAGACCTGAATTTGAGTCCAAGCTTTGCCACTGAATTTCTGTTTGACCTTCAAAAGGCAATTTGAACTCTTTGAGCCTCTGATTCTTCATTTAGAATCTGGGCATGATAATAATAACCTCTCTAGTTAAATGAGAAGTTTTAAGAAGCAGATGACAAAGGACTCTATCTCCAAAATTACTCCAGAAAAATGGGAGGAAAAAAAAAACAAAACAAAACCCAAGAACATGCAATGCAGATAATGACGTAAAAAGAAGAGAGAAAAAAAGTTATAATTAAATATGAATAATTATTGATAATGAAATTGTGAAATTTAATACAATTATTAAGCAAGGATAGGTAACCAGAAGAGCCATAATTCTAAAAGATTATAACCAAATCCAAGAGATTTGGAGGTAAAAAGATGGGAAGCATGGGGAAAGTAAAATAAGAGAAATGAAAACAAAAATTGAATTGTCTTATATGGTTCAAGGGAGAAGCTGTAGATCCTGATTAATTTTTTTAATCCAGGAAAGTACAAATCAGTTTGTTATAAATCTAAGGATAATATATCTGGTTCACAAAGGGTAGTTGAACACATGAATTACCTTTCTACCCTCCCCAAATTTCACTGAAGTCACATAATAAATATAAAAATAGAAATAAGACCATAAAACCATAGTACTGTTATAAACCAAGGAGGAGTGTCACCAACAAACTTTTGAAGGCTATTGAGGAATTTTGATAGTTACAGAGGTAGGCTCAGATTGCCAACCAAACCCATCAAACTAAGAAGCTAATAATTTCATCCAGGTGAAAAAGGAGTTACTAAAGTGAGATTTTCCTACAAAGTGCCTGCATATCCCTCAGATAAGAGATAATAAGGCCTGTAAAAAGGGCCAAGACTAGGACAACAGTCTGGATGATTCATTAAAAGGAAAAAGTCACACAACAATCCTGTTTTCAGCTTTCTCTCTGAAAAAAAGTTCAAGTTCAGTTCTATTAAGTGGGAAGTCTGACTCCAGAAATTTTCAGAATGGGCACTAGGTTATAAGAGAACGAATGATAGTGAGCCCAGTGACGATCAACTGCCACAAGAAATAGAAAAATCTAGCATTATAAACTACTCATAAGCCATAAAGTACAGCCTACTCGTTCACATGCACCCTCCCGTACCACCAACCTTCTTCCCACCCACTATAACCATTGAAGCAAGGATGTCTATAAGCAGAACCTGCATTCATTATTTGCCAGGTGAACAGGGCTTCTTATTTAGGCAAGGTATATAAATTTTGGCTACCAATACCATGCAATCCATGTAAAAAGACATATATAGGCAACCAAGTTTCATTAAATATTAAAGTAAAACTAACAACATGAGAGGAACTAAAGTTTTAAAAATCTTTAAAACAATTATATAATTCAGATATATCAGGGCTCCTATGTACATCATGAGAATTTAGAAGGTAAAAGGGAGGCCAAGACCATCTACTTTTAGCTGCAGCAGCACCAAAACAAGCTCCATAAACTGTGAAGGTAGAATCCACATTCTGGCATCTACTCACTAGCTTCAAAGGTATAAGGTTATGTTGGAGGAACAGTTCTGGAAAAGGTTAGCGGCAATAGCTGCACTCATTTTCTGACTTCTAGATCACAGCTACAAGTGTATGATCTTCAAACTAAAAGTCTCATTGGATCCCTGACTTTCATTCCTCCAGCCTTTCAAATGACTTCATATGCACCAACTTTCTTTTCAGCATAACATACTTAGAGTGGTTTCTGTTTCCTCTACTGAAACCTTGTCTGATACAGTGTTTAGTGCAGAAAGGTGTTCAGAAAATAAATAAATAAAATCTCAAAATGGGAATTTAAGATTTATTATTTAACTTGGTGTGGGTCAAAAGACAGTGGTGATTTTATTACCAGTGGAAAATAAGATATTGGCAACCCAAGGCATGCATGATAAAAGAGTTACTTATATTAATTATCACATGTGATCACCTGGAATAAGGTGCCTGTTGAAGGCCAGCTTTTTGTAGCAAGTATTTGTTTTGATAGAATGCTAAGATGAAAACAAGAAATATTTAACTGCCTTGGAACCAGCACAAGCCAGCAGCTAGCCATCATTTACAATCCTTTAAGGATATTCCCTGCAGAGAGTCCATAGCTCATATTATCTCGCCATAATTAATATTTTCAGAGGGGCGCCTGGGTGGCTCAGTCGTTAAGCGTCTGCCTTTAGCTCAGGTCATGATCCCAGGATCCTGGGATTGAGCCCTGCATCGGGCTCCCTGCTCAGCGGGAAGCCTGCTTCTCCCTCTCCCACTCCCCCTGCTTGCGTTCCCTCTCTAGCTGTGTGTCTCTCTCTGTCAAATAAATAAATAAAATCTTTAAAAAAAAATAATATCTTCAGAGATATTCAAGAGAAAACAATATTGATGAAGAAAAGATTGTGCTCAAATTTCTGAACTTCAAGAGAATTCTAAATGTTCCTTTAGAGAAAAGACAGAATATCTACAAAGGAATAGGAATCAGGTTCAAGTCAGAATTCTTAACTACAACTTTGGATGTCTGCGAACTTCTAAAATTCTTTCAATGTTGGGGTACCTGGATGGCTCAGTTGTTGGGCATCTGCCTTCAGCTGAGGTCATGATCCCAGCATCCTGGGATCGAGCCCCACATCAGGCTCCCTGCTCAGCGGGAAGCCTGCTTCTCCCTCTCCCACTCCCCCTGCTTGTGTTCCCTCTCTTGCCGTGTCTTTCTCTGTCAAGTAAATAAATAAAATCTTAAAAATAAATAAATAAATAAATAAATAAATAAATAAATAAATAAATAAATAAATAAATAAAATTCTTTCAATGTTTTGTAATAAAGGGTTCACTGATAATCATCCTTTTCAAATTATGTAAAATATACTGACTACAGTATTTTCTTCAAGTATTTAGGCAGCAAAAATCTACTCTAGTATTACATGAATAAAATCTTTCTACATATTTAACAAATGAATAATATTGAAAAGAATTTCAGTTAGTTTCTCACAGCTAGTATGTATATATAGTACAAAAATTTTAAATGCACAAAAGAGTATCATGAAAATAAATTATCATCTTATCTTTGTACCTTAGCCAGTCAATCATCTCTCTTGATATAACAAGATTACTTTTTTAGAAAAGGTGCTTGGGGTGCCTGGGTGGCTCAGTTGGTTAAACATCTGACTATTGGTTTTGGCTCAGGTCATGATCTGCTAGAGACTGACCCCATTAGAGTCTGCTTCCTCTTTCCCTCTCCCTCTGTCCTTCCCCCTGGTCTGCTCTCTCTCTCACTAAAATAAATAAATAAACCTTTAAAAAACTAAAAACTAAAAAACTTGCTTAGCTCAGGGCGTAGTTTTTATAATGGCTTTATTGAGATATAATTCCCATACCATAAAACTTACCCTTTTGTGGTGTAAAATTCAGTTTTTAGCATATTCAAAAGTTGTACAATGATTACCACTATCTAATTCGAGAACATTTACTTACACCAGAAAGAAATCTCATACTCATTAGCAGTTACTTCACATTTCCCCTATTCCTAGTCCCTGGCAATCAATAATTGACTTTCTGTCTCTATGGATTTGCCTATTGTAGATATTTCATATAAATGCAATAAAAATGTCGGTCTCATGTGTCTGGATTCTTTAATCAAGCACAGTGTGTTCATGATTCATTCACATAGTAACATAGCTTTTTTATTTTTATTTATTTATTTATTTATTTTATTTTTTTTTTTTTAAGATTTTATTTATCCATTTGACAGAAAGACAAAGCGAGAGAAGGAACACAAGCAGGGGGAGTGGGAGAGGGAGAAGCAGGCCTCCCGCTGAGCAGGGAGCCCAATGTGGGGCTTGATCCCAGAACCCTGGGATCATGACCTGAGCCGAAGGCAGACGCTTAATGACTGAACCACCCAGGAGCGCCATAACTTAGCTTTTTTATTTTTATTTTTATTTATTTATTTATTTTTAAAAGATTTTATTTATTTATTTGACAGAGAGAGAGACAGCGAGAGAGGGAACACAAGCAGGGGGAGTGGGAGAGGGAGAAGCAGGCTTCCCGCCGAGCAGGGAGCCCAATGTGGGGCTCGATTCCAGGACCCTGGGATCATGACCTGAGCTGAAGGCAGACGCTTAACAACTGAGCCACCCAGGCGACCCATAACTTAGCTTTTTAAAAACTAACATGATACCGTGAAATTTTATCAGTATTTGTTCTGTATGAAGAAAAAATAAAAGTAAGAGGTGAGTACTTCAATATTTGCTATAATAGCTGTTTATTAGACAGATCTCTTAGACAAGCTAAGGTATTTAATTATTTTTCGGTGCATATGAATGGCAGTCTTAGGAGCTGTGTTTCACAAGGGGCAAGTCCCAAGAAAGCAAAGCAGATGGGCAAAGACAGCATCAGTGAAGCAACATCATAAAATGTACAATATTGGATGTTAGACAAATAAGATTAGTAGAGACAAGTTTCATGTCATCAACTCAAAAGCTGCAGAGAAGCTTTCAAACAAACAAAAATGCACAAATGACACCTTCTGTTCTTTTTTTTAATCCATCAGATCTTTAAGTGACAATCATAAGCAAACTCCCTAACATTGTTCTAAATCTAAACAATTCAGTTTAAAGAAATTATTGGAAAATATAACAGAGAAAAGTGAAAAATAAACAAATGTACAGATCAAAGGATCATCAAGAAGCAAACATCTTTCCAAACACCACGTAAAGGGGCACCTGGGTGGCTCAGCCAGTTAAGTGTCTGCCTATTTTAAAATTTTATATAAATAGACTCACACAATGTTGTTTTGTTTCTGATTTCTTTGAACAATTTGTTTTTGTAAGAATCATTTATGTTGTTGTGTGTACTTGTAGTTCATTTGCAATATGGAATCACATGCTTGAATCTACTACATTTATTTATTTATTTGCCCTTGATAAACATTTTTGCTCTTTCCAGTTCAAAGCTATTATAAATAATGATTCTATATGCATTCTTGTTTGTGTCTCTCGATGCACATAAGCACACATTACTGTTGGGTTTATATTTCAGAGTGAAATTACTGGATCGTATAATATTCAAATATTCAATTTTGGTACAAAAAGTGAAGCAGATTTTCAAAGTGTAGTAAATTTATACTCTCATCAGCAATGTATTTAGGTCTGTTTTTCTTCTCTTCTATAGGATACTTAACGAGAGTTTTGCATCTTTAGTTTGATATCCTACATCAGATTTGAAACAATCTTTGTTATTATTTTATTATTTTTTTTTAAGATTTTATTTATTTATTTATTTATTTGACAGAGAGAGACACAGCAAGAGAGGGAACACAAGCAGGGGGAGTGGGAGAGGGAGAAGCAGGCCCCCCACGGAGCAGGGAGCCCGATGCAGGACCCGATCCCAGGACCCCGGACCATGACCTGAGCCGAAGGCAGACGCTTAATGACTGAGCTACCCAGGCACCCTGAAACAATCTTTGTTATTATATCTCCATTTTTTTTGCCTTAAAATCTTAGTCTTCTTCAGGACTTCAATTTCATGTATCTTGGATGCTCTCTATCACGTATGTCTCTTGCACTATCTCCATTTTGCTTAACAGTTACTTCTTTATTCTTTTCCTCTTGCATTTTACTATAAGTAGCAAGGAGAAACGAGGCTGTACCTTTAACACTTTACTTGGAAATCTCCTCAGCTAAATATCCAAATTCATCATTGACAAGTTCTACTTTATACCCAACAAAAGGACACAATTTAGCCAAGTTGTCTGCCACTTACAACAAAGATCACCTTTCTTCCAATGGCCAGTAACATTGGCCTCATTTCTTTCTGTCACCAGAAGCACCTTTAATATTTATAATTCTACCAATATTCTATTCATGACAATATGAGTATTCTCTAAGATGACAGAAGCTTTCTCTACTGTGTTCTCATTTCCAACAGAACCATCATCAGAACTGCCTTTGATGTCTATATTTCTATGAATTGTCTCTTCAAGGCAATCTAGGATTTTTCTATCATGCACTTCAAAATTCTTCCAGCCGCTACCCCATTACCCAATTCCAAAGGAATTTCCTCTTTTTTAGGTATTTGTTATAGGAGCAACTCACTTCTGGTACCAAAATCTGCCTAAGTTTTTGAAGTTTACCACAAAAATTATTATAATTGGATGGCTTAAAACAGTAGGAATTTATTTTCTCACAGTTCTGGGGGTCAGAAATCTGAAATCAAGGTGTTGACAGGGCCACAATTCCTCCAAAAACTGTAGGGGAGAATCTTTCCCTGCCTCTTCCAGTTCCTAGTGGCTCCCGGTGTTCCTGGGCTTGTGGTAGTATAACTCCAATCTGTGTCTCTGTTTTAACATGGACTTCTGTGTGTGTCTATGTCTTCCCTTCTTTTCTTATAAGAAAATCAGTCATTGGATTTAGGGCCTATTCTAATTAAGTATGACCTTAACTAATTCTAATTAAGTATGACCTTAACTAATTACATCTACAATGACCCTAATTCCAAATAACTTCACATTCTGAGGTTCCAGGTGTTCACAAATGTCAGTGGACATTATTCAACCCTCCACACTCTTCAATGTCTTTGAACAGAAAAAGTCTGCATTGTCTGAATGATGTAATCTGCCAACTAAAATCAACTAATTTTAACTAATATTTCACTAGGGCCCCACATTTTGAGGGATCTGATATTTCTTTGATGAAACTGTTATTAGACTGGTTGGAATTAAAGGAAATATGCGTGGACTCTTCTTGTCAAATTTTATTATGAGGTTAATGCTTATTTTGTAATGTGAATTTTGAAGCTTCCTTTTTCAAAGATATGGGACAAATTTAATAGCATGAGAATTATCTATACCTTGAAGGTTTGGTAGGTATTATGGACTGAATGATCGTGTGCCCCCCCACCTTTATATGTTGAAGCCCTACCCTGCAATATGACAGTATTTGGAGATAGGGCCTTTGAGAGGTAATTAGGTGTAGATGAGATCATGAGGGTGGAGTCCCCATGATGGGATTAGTATCTTCATAAGAAAAAGAGAGGCCAGAGCTCTCTCTCTCTCTCTGCCAAGTGAGGATGGCCTCCATCTGCAAGCCCAGAAGAGGGTTCTCACTAGGGACCAAGTCTGCTGGCACCTTAATTTTGGACCAGTGAATGCTTTCCATATCTATAGCTGTTATGAAAAACCAACAAAAGTAATTTGCTTTCTGTAGATGAGTAACACACTTTGACTGTCTTACCTTATGGATACATCAACTCTGCAGCCCTATTACAGGTTCCCAGATCATCTCTATTCCACAGAAATTCATTTTGGTCAGTTACATTGATGGCATCATGGTAACTGGACCTAGTAAGAAAGAAGTAACAACTACTTAGGACATAGGTAAGCCAGATGGTAGGAGGTAAATCTGACCAAAAATCAGGTTTCTGCCACCTCAGTGAAATTTCTAGGGTTCCAGTGGTCTGGGACATGTCAACATAGCTCTTTGAAAGTAAAGGACAGATTATTGCATTTGGCTCCTCTTATCACAAAGATGCTTTCTACTCTGTGGGCCTCTTTGAATTTTGGAGGCAACAATTACCTCATCTGTGTATGCTACCCTGATCCATTTACTGAGCAACCTGAAAAGTTGCTAGTTTTGGGCAAGGTCCTGCAACAGGTCTGGGCTCCCATGCAAATTGTTTTTTTTTTTTTTTTTTTTAGATTTTATTTATTTGTCAGAGAGAGAGAGAGAGCTCTTGCTCAAGAGCAGGGGGAGGGGCAGAGGGAGAAGCAGGCTCTCCACTGAGCAAGGAACCCGATGCAGGACTTGATCCCAGGACCCTGGGATCACAACCCGAGTCAAAGGCAGATGCCTAACCGACTGAGCCACCCAGGCATCCCCCATGCAAATTGTTCTTAACCTGAGATATATAACCTAGCAGATCTGTTGGTGCTGGAAGCAAATTACCATGTTACCTCAGTTATCTATCATGAACTGGGTCTTATCTGACGAACAAAGCTATAAGATTGAATATACACTGCAGCATTTCACCACCAAATGGAAACCATCACCAGATGGATTTGAGCAGGTCCTGAAAGCCTAAGTTGCATGCCCATGTTCAATACTCCCCTCTCAACCTGAACCTATGGTATGGAGCATTGCCTATGGCCAATTAACTAAGAAAGATATATTTGAGCCTGTTTTACAGATGGTTCTGTATAAAATGCTATCAATATTCCAAAGTAGACAGCTGTAGCACTATAATCCCACTCTGGATTGACTCTGAAGGGCAGCAATGAGAGACAATATGGAAGTGGTTCTTACCTTCTGTAGTGATCCACCAGTAAAATTATGACTTACCATCCCTGCAACTGTAGCTTTGCTGGTCTGGAAGTCATAATTTCAAGGAAAGAAAACTCTATTACTCTATTAGCTTGGGTGGTTGATTTTGATTAGCAAGGGGAAATTGGAATTCTACAATTCAATGAAGGCAAGGAGGAATATGTCTGTAAGGCATGGAGCATCTCTTAGTTTTCCTTTTCTTGTCAAATTCCTCCTTTAGGTTCCATATTCTTGAACTAGATTTATATCTAATTCCGTGACAAAGGGTTCTAGAAATAAGGTCTCTCTGTCCTCATGGGTTCCACCTGTCCCCACAGGTTCTAATATATCTTTGCTTCTGACTTCATGTTCCTCTTCCCTTACTGCCTCCCCTGTTGACTTCAGACTGCAATAAGATATTGCTCCCACAATTGCATAATGTCAATTCCTTGTAATAAATTCCTTATTATGTATGTATATTTCCTAGAAGATCTGTTTCTCTGGCTAAACCCTGACTGGTATAAAATATTTATCTGCCTCCATTTCTGACTTGATCTAACTTTGCTGTTCTGATTCCTCCTTCCTGGCCAGGTCCCCATTTTGTTCATGTTCTTTAGGATTTTAGCATTAACGCTCTTCTCTCATTACACTTTCTTTCACACATATTCTTCATGGACAAGCTCATCAGTTCCCAATAATTGTCACTTATATCCCCTTTCCTCTTAAATTGTACCTCTAGACCAAACTTCTCTCTGAGCTGAAGAGTGATGTTTTGCCAGCCTTCAGAACATCTCTAATTGGATATTTTGAAGGTATATCAGACTTAACATTTCCAAAGATGAATTTATATTCTTGATCTTGGTTGGGACACTATATATCGAGTAGCCTAACTCATATATCAGTGTCTATTGTAGCACTTATCAGAAAGCTTTGTAATAATGATACCCCCACTAGACTTGAAGATGTTGAAGAAAGACAGCAACGTGTTATTCTTCTTATCCTAAGCACTCAGCATGAGGAGCAATATATAGTGGGCACTTAATATATGTTTAATGAAGGAATGGGTGAATGAATGGATTCATAGAGAAGACAAATTTCAGAGAGATAATAAATAACAACAGAAGAGTAATTTCTTCAACAAATTTCTAATTTGAAGATCTAGGTGTATGGTATAATTTTCCAAAAATTGTAAATATGCAGTTTTCCTAAAATATTGTTTAACCATAAGGTTTCAGTGAAAATGAGTGTATTTCAAATTGTTAGATTTTGGGGGTTCCTGGGTGGCTTAGCCGGTTAAATGTCAAGACTCTTGATTTCAGCTCAGGTCATGATCTCAGGGTTGTGGGATCCAGCCCCAGTTAGGCTCCACACTCAGCTGGCAGTCGGCTTGAGATTCTCTCCTTCTCCCTCTACCCCTCTACCTGCTTGTGTGCTCTATCGCTTTCAAATAAATAAATAAATCTTAAATAAATAAATAAGCAAAGTTTCTTTGCTTTTTAGTATTCATTGAATTTTGTACATAAAGTTCTTCAGGTATTTAATTTAAATTAATGACAGTATGTGAAGCTTTGAGATTTACAACAGTGGAAGTAAACTTTCACAGACGAAAATATGTTCTAATTTTTCGAATAGAAATTTTATAATTAAATACAGCTTATGCTAAGTAACCATAATACTAGTGGAAGAACATATTTATTTTTAGATTAAGGATAGCTGCAGAATCTTCATTAACAAGTGAAGGTATAATTTGTATTTGCGTTATCAGAAAAACAACTACAGTTGTCAATATATCTGCTAGAAAAATAATTAAATGCCCAAATGCAAACAGTAAAACATAAGATTCTGCCTTCAGTTGCATTATCATATTCCACGGCTCACTTATCAAATTATTCCTCTCTAAAGAAGCCATTTCTTTACTGTCACACATTAATAACAACACATAATCACTATACCTTCCAGAATTTTCTAGGCTTGAATTTTCAGAGAAACTCTGCAAGAGAAATCACCTTTGGGGTGTGCTATTGATATACTCTTAGTTTTTAGACCTATTCATAGTACAACTTACATTTAATTTAGAAAACTCCTATTTATACATTTTTGTATTTTAAAATTATTCACAAAATTAAATCAAACAATGGAACAAGAAATCTAGAGGATACAAGTCTCAGAGTAAAATGGTAAAAAACAGCTCCAATTAATTTATTAAGATATTATTGCAGGATTTTTTTTCCCCCGCCTGGTGCCAGCGGTTCTTGGTCATGCTGCTTCGAAGAATGAAGAGGTAGACCAGACAGGGTGGTGGGCAACAAAGTAAGGTTTATTGAGCGATAGCAAAGTGATAGTACAAAGCTCCTGAGGAGGGAGGGGACCTGGAAGGGGTTGCTGCAGTTTTTTTCTTTTTTTGAAGATTTTATTTATTTGAGAGAGAGAGAGAGAGAGGATGAGAGGGAGAGAGATCATGAGCAGGAGGGAGGGGTAGAGGGAGAAGCCGACTCCCCCAGAGCAGGGAGCTGGACATAGGACTCAATCCCAGGACTCTCGGATCATGACTTGAGCCGAAGGCAGATGCTTAACCGACTGAGCCACCCAAGTGCCGGCTACGGGGAGTTTCTAAGTCTAGGGGTTTTTATGGGTTTTGTTAGCGGGCTGTTTTAATCTGATTAACCCTCCCTTTCCTGTCATCCAATCAGATTTTTGTCACCTATCTATAATATGGGAAAGGGTGGAGGACTCCTTCCAGCATAGTGTAAAATCCTTTTAAGGGTGGTTTTCTCTTAGGGTGGGGGCCCCTTGTCCCTGCCTGCCTACCTTCCAACTATCCTTCATCATTATGTCTTGTAGTTGTTTTATCCTGTGTTTAGACACAAAGCTTTTATGAATCCTCACTACCTAAAGGATCAAGTTACAAATCTAAAATTCTCAAAAATCTGGGTTAACCTTTTCTGGTTCATTTTCTAGAACCCCTCCCTATGCAATCTAAGCTTCCAACACACTGAATTCATCTCAATTTCTTATACATATTATGCACTTACACTATGAACTTTTCTTTCTTCCGCCTTATTTCACCCATATGGAATGCAAATCTTCCTCTTTTTTGGCCTGATCATTCCACAAAGATCATAGTCTTCATTAAGTTCTTCATAGGCCCCAAAGTCTTATTTCCTTCTGTTTTTTTTTTTTTTTTTTAAGATTTTATTTATTTATTCATGACAGAGAGAGAGAGAGAGGCAGAGGGAGAAGCAGGCTCCCAAGGAGCAGGGAGCCCGATGCGGGACTCAATCCCAAGACCCTGAGATCATGACCTGAGCCGTAGGCAGACGCTTAACCATCTGAGCCACCCAGGCGCCCTTATTTCCTTCTGTTTTATCAGTATTTTTACTTTTGCATGCTTATTGCTCAGATCAAGTCATCTGACAAAGCTTATCAACAGGGAAATAAAAGACAATCTTTTCCCCGTAAGGACATTAAATATTTGTGATCAAAAAGACAATCTACCACAGTGGCCCTTCTGATTACAATCATTCAGATCTTTCTCCTTTCCTCTTTCACCCTCCTCACCAAGGGAAATTACCTAAAAGTCCTATACTGTCATTATTTCCAACTCAAAGCCCATGATCTATGAGTGATGCTGTAGTCTCTGTTCTAGGTATGTCTCCTCTTAATTTGGAGTCCTATGAAATAGGCAAGTTAAGTAATTTGCCCCACAACACACAAAATGCAGTGGTGGAACAGGGACTGGATAACCACCATGATCCCATTCAGAAAAAGAAAGAATGGGAGGCACACACCGGTCCTGAAATCTCACAAAGTAGAAGTTGCTGCTGACTGAAAGTGCGGAATATTGAGTAGGTCCTGAATTTGCTATTTGGAGGTTAGTTCTAGTCTGGTCTTCTCTGTGGCTCCTGTTTCACCTTTTGGGAAGTCTTGCCCTAGATCTATCTAAAGGGGGCATTAGAGAATAGGCTCTTGGGCGCCTGGGTGGCTCAGATGGTTAACCGTCTGCCTACGGCTCATGATCTCAGTGTCCTGGGATACAGTCCCATGTCCTGCTCTCTGCTCAGCAGGGAATCTGCCTCTCCCTCTGTGCTCATGTGCTCTCTCTCTCTAAGAAATAAATCAATAAAATATTTTTAAAAAAGAGAGAGGAATAGGCTCTCCTTGGAGGATGAGTATATCTCTCAACCTGCTTTTCATCTCCAGAACACTGGGAGTCCAAGTGTCATTTTACATCTCAATTAGTCACAGTGTCTTTAACCAAATCTGATTTTTTTTTTTAAATCAGTACTTAGTCTATGTTTCTTTTATTTGATTCCAGTCAACTCTATCCATCAATGGCTATACTCACATTTCTTTTTAGTGTATACCTTTAGTATACCTCCTTCTTTCTTGAGATTTAATTTTAGTCACCTTGATCCTGCCAGGCTTTGGTGAGAGAGCTACACCCTTATCTCTTTGTCCAGACTTTCAAATTGTTTAGTTGAGAGACTTTACTAAGACACCTTAATTTATTGAGATGTTTCAATAAACGTGTGATGGCTACATTCATGATTGGGTCACTATCTTGAGATTTTTAATTGATCTTTTTGATTAAACATCAATCTCCATTTTATCTTGTACAGCTGAAGATAAGTATCAGCCATATCTTCTAACTCCGCAAGTCTCTAAATTTCTGGATGCTCCATTCCCTGTCATTGAAGCTTGCAAACGGACCAATTATTTTCTGAGTCCATCTCTATATTGTATTACCTTGTCAACTCTTGCCAATAGTAGCGGACACGTGCAGCTTACATACCCTTTGCCTGCCATTTCACTGAAACCTATCAATTTATGAGGGACATTAACTGCCTTCCACTGAGAACAATTTCATCAAATGTTCCAACACTGTATAACATAATTGCTATCCTTCCAGCTTCTGGTAACAGTTATCTTGTGACCTGTTGCTGGGACCTGAATCCAATGCCAGATATTTTAGGATTTTTATTATGGTAATATACCACCACACTTTCAGTGCCAAATTCTTTATTAGAGTAAGCTAAGTTAGGCTGCAGTAACAAACCACTCTTAAATCTGGTGACTTACAGCAATAAAGGCTTATTTCTAATTCTCAATACATGTTCATTGTAGGTCAACAATGTCTCTGCTCCAAGTAATTTTCACCCTGACACCCAAACCTCTATCTAGAACACTGCTGATCTTGTGGCAAAGAGAAAATAAAAAACATGGCACATATCGGATATTAAAGCTTCTGCTTGTGCATGACACAGGTTACGTTTCACATTTCATTTGCTAATAAATCAAGTCATCTTATCAAGCCTGACATGGAGGCAAGTGAGTGATAATCCCCTTCCAGGGGCAGGCAACAGGTATTTGTATACAATATAATCTACCACACATACAAAAACCACTTCTAAAGCTAAAATGTATTTTTACAATATGCATCCTCTACTATGGCTTCTTTTCCTTGATTGTCTCTTCTATTCTTCCAATCCCTTCTTAAAATATAGGTCACAGACTCTTTCCCCTAACTTTAATTGCATAATTCAAACTTTTATAATTTGACATTCTGGTTAATATTTAATGAAATTTATATTCTGCAACCCTGCTTTGTTAACATTTCCAAAGGCATCACTTGACTACCTGTATTATTCTTACTGCTAGAAATTAGGTAAATAACCAAAAGGTAAGCCTTTGGATTTTACTTTCTTATCAACAGTGATATTCCTGTATACCTAATCACTTATTTTAGTATCATTTGTTATCATTAAAAATATTACTAGAAGAAATCTTCCTTCTAATTTCTTTACTTTCACCTGCACTTACTGCTGTTAGGTTTCTGTGTTCACTTTTAAGTATTTTCCATGATCTTTGTGCTGATTTTTAAAAATATAGCCACATTCCTCACCATCATCTGTAAAGTCAATGTCAGAGTCCTTTACAACCTCCCTGATCTCATTTTCTTCTCTCCTTTGATATGGCTCGGCCACACTGGCCTTGGGTTTTGTTTTGTTTTTCAATCTCAAAACCATTTCTCTTGAAAACAGAACATTCTTCACCTATATTGTCACCAGGTTACCACCTTATTTAAGTGTGGTAACCTTAATTTATTTAGATATTATGGCTAAATTTATTTATTTACCTCCTCAGAGGGACCTTCCTTATCTACTTTCACTTAAGTAATCTTTTCTCCACTCCCGCATGTCCTTCTCTCATTATCATATTTTATTGGTTTATCATGATCTAAAGTTATCTTGTTTATTTATGTGTGTATTCCCAACTTCCATGTAATCTCCATTAGGATAGAACAATGTTTGCATTCACTGCTTTCTCCCAAGTTAGAACAGGGCCTGGTGCTGAGTAGGTACTTAATGCAAGATTTACTGAATGAGTTATAAAGACACCATCTTTCCAAGCTTCATGATATATCATCTTAATAATCACCACTTATTTATTTTTTATTTCTTGCTGAACTTACCTCCTCTTCCAAACATTGCATGTTGGAATTCCTCACCTCCATGTCTTTTGTCTCTCTTACCTTCTACCTTCTCTCCCTAAGCAATCTCATTCAGTCATATGGCTTCATTTCCCATGAATAAACTGAGTCCCAACTATATTTTTCTAGTCTAGATCTCTCTTCTGCCCTTACAGAGCTCTACTTGTATTTTACATAAATACATATCCCATCATTCTCTATTGTTTCTTCTCTCAGTAATTGGCATCAACATCCAAACAGCCGGTCAAAACTGAACCTCTGAAATTATCCTGGGCTTCTTCTCCTCACTTCCTCACATTCCACCAATGTCTGGAATCCTTTCTACATCATCACATTGCCCACACTAGTCCAATCTACTATTATCTCTCCCAAGGACTACTACAGTGCCCCATGACCCGTCTACTCCCCTTTCATGCTTATGTCCTCTAATCCATTATTCATAGACAAAGCAATCATTTACAACCACAGCAACTTTTTTTTTGTTTTATAACTTACTAATGCTCTCAGCATAAAACCCTTGATGTGTAAGTGGTCACTGGCCCAGTAGATCTGATCCCCACCCTGCTCTCCCTTCAAGTTGCAACCATACCAGACCTCCTTCAGCTCTTCAAAGGGATCTCTCCAGTTTCAGCCTGTCACACTTACTACCACTATTTTGTACACCTGCGTCACCCGTTCTGACTTGGTTAATGTTTACTTCTCCTTTAGGTCTAACGTTGCTTTTTCGGAGGAGCCTTTTCCTAGTCTTTGCAGTCCCAGTCACTGGTGTGATGATTCGATTAATGCTTTACGTAGGAGATTGGAGAGGGTTCAGATTGTCGGGAGACCCCTGAAGCCTGTCCCATGTTACGACTTTCAGATTAAAAAAAATAATAAAAACAACAGATAAATGAAAATTGTGTTAGAATACTATAAGGTATGTGTAAGCACAGGAGCACTCAAAACACATTTTTTTTTTTTTTTAAGATTTTATTTATTTATTCATGAGAGACAGAGAGAGACAGAGGCAGAGGGAGAAGCAGGCTCCCAAGGAGCAGAGAGCCCGATGCGGGACTCGATCCCAGGATGCTGGGATCATGACCTGAGCCGAAGGCAGACGCTTAACCATCTGAGCCACCCAGGCGCCCTCAAAACACATTTTAAGAACGCAATTTTGGGGGCGCCTGGGGGGCTCAGTTGGTCAGGCGTCTGCCTTTGGCTCAGGTCATGATCCCGGAGTCCTAGGATCGAGTCCCCCATCGGGCTCCCCGCTCAGCGGGGAGCCTGCTTCTCCCTCTGACCCTCTCTCCTCTCATGCCGTTTCTCTCTCGCTCGCTCTTAAATAAATAAGTAAATAAATAAATAAATAAAACCTTTAAAAAAATGCAATTTTGGGTCCCGGGACAGGGTACAAGGGTATGGCACTGAACATTAAATCCAGAGCCCGGACCTGGGGATATAGAGATCACGTTGAGAGGCCATCTTCAAGTCATTTACTAGTTTTTAACTTCTGCCCATAAGCGACAGTCTAAGACAGGAAGCAGCTGCAGTCCTCTTAAACCGCAGTCGCTGACCTTAGTAGCAAGAGACTCGACCCGCTGTCCAGGCGACAGACGCTCAGCAGCCGTAGGTGCCGCGCAGCTCCCTCAGCGCCCGTCACCGCCGGCAAGCGCGCGCCCAGCACGCGCGCCCTCAGCGCCTTAGAGCGCGCGGACAGGCTTGCAGGCGCCTCCCAAGAAGACCCACCCATTCCATTTCTCAACGCGAGTCCTCCCGAGAAAGTGCCTGTCTAGTCAATCCAAGTGTTCCAGTTTCGACGCAAAAATTTACCGGTCAGAAGCATATATAGGACAGGAATGAGAATGTTTCGCTTGGGACTGGAACGCTAAGCGTCTGCCCAGGTTAGAGCGGACGCATAAGGCGCTGGATCAAGGCAGGCACTGTTAAGGACAGCCGCATCCGGGCCCTCCTGCTGCAGACTGCCCTCCGAGCCAGGGGTCCTTTAGGTAGGAGGTTCTGGGTGACTTTGGACGTCCGTTCATCCTCGGTGTAGGGATTACTTAGTGCTGGGCCTTGCGCGTTTGGTTTTTTTCTTCTTGACCGGAGGCCTCTGCAGCAACCATGTTACGCCAGATCGTGGGTCAGGCCAAGAAGCATCCGAGCGTAAGTTCGTGACCCCTTTAGCAGTGTCTTCACTTGTCCATTCTGTGTCCGGCTGCGGCTTCCTCCTTCACCTTGGGGTGGACCCTGCCTTACTTATTTTGTCGTCCTAGTTACCCAGGCCCTTGAGCTCTGACCACGTCAGGTATTGAGGGGCTTAGGCGGGCAGGCGGAAGGTGAGGGATACCTTCGAGGGAAATGAACTAGTGAATGTTGGAACAGTCTGGTGGTTGCACCCTCTCGTATGTTGGTCCGACCCAGGGGTAGTTGTGCGCCGTGTGGGTTGGAGACCAGCAGGTCAGGTTTCCTATTTGTTGTGCCACCTCAGAGATCTAGTGCTCACTGCATTGCACCATCAGGCAATTACAAAGGTCTATAATCTTGAGGATTCTGAGACGTCTTGACGTCTTGAGATTTGGGGGGAGTTCGGTAGCGCAGAAGTGACTCGCGGTTAAGTTCATCTTAATTTTCTCCCAAGCACATCAATTTGTTGTGGTCCTAAAACTCAGTTACGCAGTTTTTATCTTAAACGCATTTCGTAACTACGCTTTAAGCATTGGTAGCAGTATGTTTTCAGAGATTTGTGCATGTAACCAATATTTGTAATGGGCGTGCTTTTGTTTTTGCTCATTCAAACTCTTAATTTCACAGAATTTGTGTTTCTCAAAACACTTATAAGACAGACCAAGAAGTTGTTTTACAAGCCTCAAGATAAAGGAGGCTGGGAAATTTAATGAGAATAATGTATAAATATTAGGTGACGATTGGATATATTTTCCTGGAAATTTAAAAATTTGAATATGTTTTTCTACATTAAACCAGATTCATTTTCACATCTTTCAGAAATTCCATTTCTTTTGAACACAGTTATAAGAGATCTTACCTCAAGGTAGGGTGTATCTTTATTCAAATTTTAAAACAAGACCGAAAAATAGCAGTTGGAGACTTCAGAATTAGTGTGTAGGAACTATTGTAGCCTTTCTTTTTTTCAGTAGCTAGGTATTTGAAGCTGGCTGTTAATTCTTGTCTGTTTTGTGTTTGATTCTAGTTGATCCCCCTCTTCGTATTTATTGGGGCAGGAGGTACTGGAGCAGCGCTGTATGTCTTGCGCCTGGCATTGTTCAATCCAGATGTCAGGTAAGTACTTAAAAATATTTATAACTTTAGTGGTCTAAAGCTGGTTTAGGAGCCACAGTCTTCAGGGAGTCAACATCAAGTAGTAGAAAGAGCCTAAAATTTTGTAGTCGTATATAGAAAGTTCAGATCCTAGTTCTGTTATCATCTACTTGGTTCATAAAATTGTCTATATTTCTTTGAGTCTCTTTTTTCTCGTGGGTAGAGTAGAACTACTAATATCTATTTGTAATCTTGTGAGAATTGAGATAAGTATTTTTATAAAATACTTAATCAGGGTTACTCATACATGTAAATGGTTTTTCCTGCTTTTCCTCAATAAGGAATGCTTTTTTTTAAGATTTTATTTATTTGTCAGAGAGCGGGCACAAGCAGGGGGGTGGCAGGCAGAGGGAGAAGCAGGCTGCCTGCTGAGCAAGGATCCTGATGCTGGACTTGATCCCAAGACCCTGGGATCATGACCTAACCCAAAGGCAACTCTTAACCGACTGAGCCACCCAGGTGTCCCAGGAATGCTTCCTTTTGAAGTTAGAGAACAACAGGCAACAAAAAGAGATTTATTGTTATTCTGTATACTTTTCTATATATCACTTCTTTAGTAAAAGCCAAGTTTAAAGTTTCTGGTGACAGGGATAGGGACAGATACACTGCCCCAGGGGCCCTGTGTTCTACCCTTTTTTCTTTTTTTTTTTTTTAAATTTAAATTCAATTAGTCAACATATCATCATTATCATCATATCATCAAACCATCATTAGTTTTTGGTGTGGTGTTCAGTGATTCATTAGTTGCGTAAAACACCCAGTGCTCATCACATCACATGGACTCCTTAATGCCCATCACCCTGTTACCCCATCCCCCGACCCACCTCCCTTTCAGCAACCCTCACTTTCCCAGAGTCAGGAGTCTTTCATGGTTTGTCTCCTTCTCTGATTTCTTCCCATTCAGTTTTCCCTCCCTTCCCTTAACGATCTTCTGTGCTAATTCTTTTATTGCACATACGAGTGAAACAATATGATAATTATCTTTCTCTGATTGACTTATTTCACTTAACGTAATACCTTCCAGTTCCGTCCATGTGGATGTAAGTGGTAGGTATTCATCCTTTCCATGGCTAAGTGATAATTCCGTTGTATTTATGAACCACATCTTCTTTATCCATTCATCTGTTGAGGACACCTCAGATCCTTCCGCAGTTCGGCTATTGTGGATATTGCTGCATGAACATTGGGGTGCAGGTGCCCCTTTTTTCCACTACATCTGTATCTTGGGGTAAATACCCAGTAGTACTCTACCCTTTTTTCTTTTTTTTTTTTTTTTTTAAAGATTTTATTTATTTATTTGACAGAGAGAGACACAGCAAGAGAGGGAACACAAGCAGGGGGAGTGGCAGAGGGAGAAGCAGGCTTTCTGTGGAGCAAGGAGCCCGATACGGGACTCGATCCCAGGACCCTGGGATCATGACCTGAGCTGAAGGCAGTCGCTTAACCAACTGAGCCACCCAGGCGCCCTCTACCTTTTTTTCTAACTGATTACATGGAATTGCTAATTATAGAGCCTGTGTCTGCTCCAACTCTAATGAAAACAACACCATACTTATTCTAATAGAAAATGAGATCTATTCGAAATACAAGCTTCTTAGGAAGTACAAAAATATTTTAAATAGTTTTATTTTTATAACAATTATAATGTTTGTTCCTTTTAGTTGGGATAGGAAGAATAACCCAGAACCCTGGAACAAACTGGGTCCCAATGATCAATACAAGGTAAGCTACAAAATTGTTTCAGAATTGCTAGAAAGTATATTTTAATACTCATGTAGTAGGTTTTTATTTTTATTTTTTTAAATTGGATATACATGTAAAATTCCATTACGATGAACTTTGGAGGAATTGCTAGATTTTCTATATGAAATTAAAATGGCATATTTCCCTAGCAAATATTTTTTTCTAAGGATTTTATTCACAGACTTTAGACTCTGGATGTGAAATTAAGATAATGTTTTCATGATTTGACTAAAAAAAGGAGAGGTGGTAATAGCTATCATATACCATTTTCTTAGATCTTGAATAGTCTAGTGCAGTGGTTTTCAGACTTCAGTGTACATAGGCCTCAGCTGGACAGGTGGTTAAAACACATATTGTTCAGCTCCATCTCCAGAGATGCTAATTTAGTTGGTCTGTTGTGGAGAGTAAGAATTTGCATTTCTAACAAGGTTTCAGGTCATGCTGATGCTGCTGGTCCATGGACCACACTTTGAGTAGTACTATTTCAGTGGATGGTTTGGTTGGCTCTTCTTTCTTGTTGGTATGGTTGAAATATTTCAGGTGAGGGTAATTAGGAAGAAATGAAAGTCATGTGGAACTTAAATTTTACAATGAACCTTCTAACTAAACTTTTTAACATCTTACCTGAAAAGTGGTTTGTGGGACTACGCTTTCACAGAATGAGTTTATGGACTGAGACCATTTATTTATTTAATTTTTTTTTAATTTTAATTTTTTTTTAAGATTTTATTTATTTGAGAGAGAGAATGAGATAGAGCATGAGGGGGGGAGGGTCAGAGGGAGAAGCGGACTCCCCACCGAGCAAGGAGCCCGATCTGGGACTTGATCCCGGGACTCCAGGATCATGATCTGAGCCGAAGGCGTCGCTTAACCAACTGAGCCACCCAGGCGCCCCAGTTTATTTTACTGAGATACAATTGGCACATAAAATTATGTTAAGTATAAAGTATACAAGGTTGGTTTGATACATTTGTGTATTGCAGTATGATTACTATATTAGCATTACCTAGCTCTTTTATTGTGTCACATAATTACTATTTTTTTGTGTTGAGAATAATTAAGACCTAGTGTCTTAGTGGCTTTGAAATTTATAATACAATATCATTGACTATAATTCCTGTGTTGTGTATTGTATCTCCAGGATTTATTTATTTACTAGTTGCAAGTTTGTACTCTTAAACAACATCTCCCTAATTCCCCCACCCCCCAGCCCCTAGTAACCACCATTCTACTACTTTTACAAGTTCAGCTTTTTTAGATTTTGCATATAAGGGATATTATGCAGTATTTGTCTTTCTCCGTGTGATGTATCTTACTTAGCATAATGCTCTTAAAGCCCATCCATGTTTTAAATCTGAGACCATTTGTTAATTCCCTAAAAGAACCTTCCTTATGTGTAAAAATTTTGCATACAAAGAATCTCTGGAAATGCTAAAACCAGGGCACCTTTATTAGGGTATAATTCACATTGCATACAATTTACCTATTTAAAGTGTATAACTCACCATGTGCACTTCCAGTGTACTAAGGTGCTTCATCAAAAGAAATAGCAGTGTGCTTAAGCACTTCAAGAAGGGGTGCTCTGACCAATGAATGTCCAGGACCCTTAGCAGATCTACATCAGATGGAGATGGCTGCTATCATTATTGATAAGAGCAACTTTTAAGATAATTATTGCCCTTTTCTGATTACAAGCTTTCCACTTAATTGTCTGATCATAATTGGGCTCCCAAATCTAAATGGATGTCCCTGCAAGAAACAGATAAAAATGTGCTGGCAAAGCTGAAATGAGTCACCTAACCTGTGTATTACATTTTAACTTGAAAAAATGGTAAAGGGGCATCCTGATTTATTTTTCCTCTCTTATAAGATTGTTTAAATTAAGTACATTCTAAAGAAAATGATTCCACATCCAGTAAACTTTAAAAAAGAAAAGGGAAAAAAACAGGCCTTGATCCTTCCACCAAATTGTGTTTTGGAGTCTCTGGGTAGGTGTAGTTCAAAAAGCTCCCTAGGTGATTCTGATAATGAAGGCAATTAACCAGTGCCCTGGCACTATGATAACACATGCCAGTATGAGGACATATGAAGTGGAAATGGAATGTTGCTGCAACAAAAGTCTAATTTGTGTGGCATGAATGGGATGAGTAGCTGATACTGATTTAGAGATTGGAAAGATGAATCATATTTGATATAAAACATTCAATAAGTATCACCTGCTGTAACTTGGAAGGACGACCATGTGCCTAAAGAGCTTGTTACAGGAAAAGATCTTGGAAAACAGGATTTTAGTGGACTATTATTGCCTTTATTTGCCAAGAGATGAACTTGTAGAATTGGGCGATTTGTAAGCAGAAATAAAAGGGAACCAAGTCCAGAAACTTGTGAGCCTGGAGTGAATAAGCCTGCTACTGCTTCTAAACCTAAACAGTGAGGTAGACTAGATTATTTTTATCATTCACTACCTGTCACCTAAGATACTTGTTTTTTTTATTTTTGGCCACATCACTTATTCTGGAAAATCCTAAGTGAGGGGAAGTGATACCTGCCATTTCTGAACCAGTGTGTGCTTCCTCCATTGTTCTATTTCATCTGTCCTGAGACCAAAACGGACAGTTAAGGGTTTTTCATTCAACCCAGAATTGCAATGAAGAGAACATGGAGCAGTCAGCTTACAAATGGCATGTAATGTGAGTGAAAAACAAACCTTTGTTGTTGTAAACCACTAAATTTTGGGGATTGTTGCCACTTTGCAAATCTAGCCGAAGTTAAGACACGAGAGGACTAAAATAGGATTTAAGCTTATTAAAGGCCCAGCAACACTCTCAACTGAATAAAACATCCCAAAGCCATGATCAGAATATGTGTGCCTTCCCAACTGTTGTTCCAGAGACCTTCCAGGTAGCCACCATTAAATTGAGAAAAAGAATGGGGACATGGAAGCTGAAAAATAAAACAGATTCGAAAATTCGTTACTTCAGAGAATTTTGATGCTGGCACATGGAACCAAATAGAAGCAAATACATCAGAAGCCTGCGTAGTTTTGACAAAATTGGCAAAGATATTATGACCTTTCCACTCTGCATGAGTGTAAGGGCTTGATCCTGTTTCTCATTCGGTGTTTGGCGAATCTTGTAACTTGATCTTCAGTTGCTTCTTTTATAAAGTAAGAATGAGTAAGGCTGTGTCTGGCATCCGTTAGAAAAACCCAATCAGTGTTTACTTTCTTAATATGTAGCCTGTAGTTCTTTTATAAATAGTCCCTCTAATTTTGTTAACATGTTAAGGTCACACAAATTAGTTTATTTTCAAAAATCTCGTTTAGGTTCCATTGCTTCATAAGAACAATGTCAGAACAAAGATTACTGCTCTTTGGCTTATTTGTACTTCTCTGTCTATGCAACTTTGTGTATAACTCAAGGATAAGCCTTACAACCTGGGAATTTTTCTTTTTTTAAAACTTAAGTAAAATAAGAATTTTGAATTCTTCAGTTAGACATAAAGAAGTTAGGGTATGTTTGGAAAAATAAAGAAAAGGGTTTGAAAAATAATAGAAACAGATTTATGAGCTTCTTCAAAACCCTGAAGAAAATGTTGATGATGATTCTGCAGTTTTAGTTCTTTTGGAGTTAAAATAACATAGTCTTCAAGTAATTATATCACAACCTCTTCAGTGTTCTTTGGTACAAGATTCTGTAAACCCAAGATTATAGCCTTGGGCTTAATGTATAAATCCTAATGTTTTCTCAGTAGAAACTCTGGAGATGTTTCAAATACAAATTATTTAAAAAAAAAGATGTTGAGAGTTAGAGGCAGTTTTTTCCTAAAGCAATCATAGATTTCTAAAATTAATTTTAGTTGGAAATTTTTAGAAATTACAGGTTTCCAAACATGGATTATGATTTAAATACAGTATTATTTAGAAGCAAAAATACGGTATTTAAAAACTTTTGTACCGGAAGTGGTCAGATGTCACTTTGATACTGATGCAATTTGATTTAGAAAATTGAGGGAACATACTAACACTGTTCTTCTGAGGTAGATTGAATATTTTTACCTTACTAAAATCATTATTAAAGGACTGGAATTTTAGTGTCTTTCTTTGGATGACTTTTATATTGTTAAATATCCATAATAAAAAATTCATGTCTGTAATTGTTACTATAGAAAGCTGAATAAAAATAATTTTAAAACTTCTGTATCATCTCTGTGTGTTTGATAGATTATCTAAAATATCTTTTTTCTTTTCCAAGTTCTACTCAGTGAATGTAGATTACAGCAAACTGAAGAAAGAAGGTCCAGACTTCTAAATGAAATGTTTCACTATAAAGCTGCTTAGAATGAAGGTCTTCCAGAAGCCATCCGCACAATTTTCCACTTATCCAGGAAATATTTCCCCTCTAAATGCACGAAATCATGTTGGTGTATTGTGTTGGGGTTTACACTGAATAATAAATATCTGAAACTTGATATGTGTCACTATTTAATGCTGAAAATCTGCTCTGAACTTTATAACTAGAGTATAAGAAATAAACTTAGAATTTAAGGAATTTCCTGAATTTCCATCTATTTGTATAATTTGAAAATAAGACTTTAAACTGCTCAAAACACTTCTCATTTTTTGTATAGGACTTGGTAACTTCACTAGGTATATTTAACAACTGGAACTGGAAATATGCAAAGATAGATCGGGAAGAGTATTCAGGTGTCTGGCATTGGCAAAGTGGAAACCTTTGGATTTCTGCTGCTGACTGATGTTGAAACATGTTGCCAATGATTTTTACCATGGCATACTCCATGCTGGAGATTTTCAAGGTTATCCCGGATTGTAGTTGGATCTGAGTCCATCTAGTTCATTGAGTTAGTGGCCATTATGCTTTTACTGTGCTGATTTAATCACAGCGGACTACTTTGTTCCTTAATGAGGTCACCAAGCAAAGCTGCATTTAAATACTGATGTCTTGGGTTAGCATTTATGTATATTTGATAAGTTGCAGTTTTCAAAATTTGCAAATGCTTCCCAGTAGGTACTTGAAAAGGAAACAAAAAAGAGCCAAGCAAAAATTACACTGAATTTCACTTCTTTAAAGTTTTATTAATTCACCCTGATCAGAATTCACCTTTACTACTCTAAAAATGATTTTATTAAGGTCATCTGTTACCTATGTCCATGTTTCTAAATTCAAAAGTCAATAATCAGTACTCATTTTGACCTAACACAGTTGACATAACTCTTCTTGGAAACATTTTAATCCTGTAGTCTATAGAACAACATACTTTGTTTTTCTTTTACATAATTGGCTTTTCTACTCAGTTTCTTGGTTCTGCACTTTCATCTTTGTGACCTTTTAATATTGGAATACCCCAAAGAAAAAACACTTAGGGACCTCTTCATTATCTGCAGTCTTCATCCAGTCTCATATTTTCAAATATGATGTGGATGTCCTAGGTAAATTTTTCAGACCAAATGTTTTTCCATATGTATATGTGTGTGTGTATATACACACACATATACATATACACATATATATACATACACACCTACTATATATGGATATATCTATGTTCACTCATCCTCTCCATGTGGATGTCTAATGGGCATCTTAAATTTAACATGTCCAATTCTGAATTTGTGAACCTCTCAGACTCCATATCTACAATCTTCAGTCCCACTATCTTCAATCATACCAGTTCATAGGAACATCATCCTTAGAGTTAAGGCCAAAATCCTCAGTCTTCATTAACTTTTTATTTTTTTTTAAAGGTTTTTTTTTTTTTTTTTTTTTTATCCATTTGACAGCGAGATAGAGTGAGAGGGAACACAAGCAGGGGGAGTGGGAGAGGGAGAAGCAGGCTTCCCGCGGAGCAGGGAGCCTGATGCGGGGCTCGATCCCAGAATCCCGGGACCATGACCTGAGCCGAAGGCAGACGCCTAACGACTGAGCCACCCAGGTGCCCCAACTTTTTTTGTTTTTTAAGGTTTTATTTATTTGACAGAGACAGGGAATACAAGCAGGGGGAGAGGGAGAAGCAGGCTTCCTGCTGAGCAGGGAGCCTGATGTGGGACTTGATCCCAGGACCCTGGGACCATGACCTGAGCCGAAGGCAGACGCTTAATGACTGAGCCACCCAGGTGTCCCTAACCTTTTTTTTTTCAATACCCCAATATATCAGTAAGTCATGTTTGCTCTAACCTTCAAAATATACCCAGAATCTCACTGTTTTCAACAAATAATTCTCTCCCCTGTCACCATGGTCCTAAGCCATTGTCAGCTAACGTCAGTTATTTAACCTCTCAACTAATTTCCCTGTCTATGGTTCTCAACACAGCAACCTAAATGATCTTTAATGTATGTCAGAATATGACATTCTTTCGCTCAAAGCCCGCTAACATCTTTCCATTTTGTTCAAAAGCCAGATATTTCAACTTTCTGACTCTACTTTCTATTATTTTCTACTTTGCTAACACACCTCCACCAAGTGGATTTCCTTGATTTTCCACCTCAATGCATATTTCCTGCCTCAGGGATTTGATATCTGGTTTAGAATTCTCTTCCCCAAATATTGGCATGGCTTGCTCTCTCACTTTTTCTAGTCTTTTTCCAGTGTTACCTTTTTCAATGAGGCCTTCCCTGTCCCAAATTTTGCACCCTGCTTCACCATCATCACTATTTTTTTCCCATATTTATTACTGTCCTAATATGTAATTAGCTTACTTATTTTGTTTGAAGTATCTCCCCTCACTAAAAGTTAAGCTCCATGAAGACAAGTATTTTTTGTCCGATTGTTGTATCCATAACACCTGCAATGGTACCTAGCACATAACTGGTGTTCAATAAATACTTGTTAAATGGATGCTTAAATAAAGGGCCAGTTCATTAAGCATCTAGAACAGAGTATCCAGTCTTAAGTCGGTACAGGTGACTCTTAATGGAGGCAGTCAGAATTGGAGATGCTGAAACACCTTTTACAATAGAACTCTAAGCTATGCTCTCTCATCACTGCCCCCAGTTGATAATTTTTTTCCCAGTTGATAATTTTTAGTAAGTTTTTAAAATTTTCAACTAGAACATTATGTTTGTACTAAAATAGTATCTACTGTTCTGGAGTTTGAAGGTTATTTTCTTTCACAAACTACAATCAAGATGAATCTGAATGAAAAAAAGAATAAGTATAGGCACAAAACCAGATCTCTTTTTTATAAAAAAAAAAAAAAGTCCTTGAGTCCCCAGTACCATAGTCCTTGCCAAAACTATACATTTTCTTTTGTTTCCTTTTTGTTTCCAGTTGTAAAAGCAATGCATGCTCAGCACAGTTAAAATAGATTCACAGAAAATATGTATCTAAGGCTTGTTTTTTTGTGGTGTAGAGGATATGTTAGATACTATTTTGTAACCACTTTTTCAAAAATGCTCAAATATGGCATTCAAGAATGTCATTATTTTAACAAATAACAGTTACCGTTAAGCAAAACAGACCATGTATGTTAATGAATATTGAAATGCAATAATGAAAAATATATATTACACATATTAATTATATGTACATTTACTACCCTTTAACATTTCCCATTGTACCGGTTTGTCCCTTTCCTCTGGGGTGGTTGGTGGAATTCATTTTTGGAGGAAATCTCCACTTGGTTATGTAGACCTTAATGAAACCAAGGAAGGGTTGTAAGAGGGCATCTTCTAACAGGATGGAACTAATAATAATAGATAACATTATTCAGCTAGGCACCACACTAAGCTCCTTACATGTGTTCATTTATTACTAATTACAACATTGTATGGCAGACTCTTTACTTCTCCCCACCCTTTTTTTGACAAATAAGGAAACCAAGACATAAAAATATGCCCAAGGTCAAACATGATTAGGAAGTGGTGGAGCCAGGATTTGAATCCAAGGAATTTGACCTAAGAGTTCATTCTCTGAACCCTCTAGACTTGTCTTATAGCGTTGTTTTTAGAATTAAATAAGATAATATATGTAAGAAGTTTAGTCTATTTCCTGGCAGGATAAGCATTACTTAAGTTACAAGCTATTGTAATTATAAACTCTGGAGTTTATTTCTCCCTCTCCTTCCATGAGAAACTTTAATGAGAAACTTCTAAAAGCCATATTATATAACACTTTATAAAAGCTTATCCAACTACCAACAATTTGATCAAAAGATCCTCTATTATAAATATCATTGATTTTAACATGTGGACAATGTGGACTACCTTTTATACCAGAGCTGTAAGACTTAAGAAGTGGTGTGATTTATGTTTCTCAGTTAGGTTTGCTAAAGCATTGCCTACCCACATAGCACGACATAATAATGTTCCACCTTCTCTGGTTTGCCTTATGACTCAGTGAATTAAAATCTTGATATTCAGGTCATTTCTTCTAGTTGAAAATGATAATGAGTTAATCCATGCCTGATGCTGGAAGAATTCCTTTGATGTTATATGAATGACAAATAGCATCTAAAAAAATCTTTAAGTCTCTTCCCTGCTGTTGTTGTTGTTTTTTTTTTAATCTTAAAAGGTAACAGCTTATGTACTTTATAATAACATTTTCCTGTTTATTCCTTACCAGCTAATGCTACACAAGATTTTTAGACTCCATATTAATTCATCCTAAGGAAGATACTTTGCAAACTTAATTTGTTTTAAACTGTTCAGAGAGTAATTTATCCTTCCCAGCTATCTAGTATATTTAAACATCTTAAGGTACAAAGCAACTTTGTTAGAATTCTACAAATTGCTTTAATCCTATAATTCTTATAAGGGTTTCGTCTGATGTTCCCTCATGATTACTTGTAGCAATGGTGTGCTGGTAAATGTTTAACAACCAGCTTTCTGGGAAGAAGAGTCTTGATTTGTAGCATTTGCCAATTTCTGTTATTGGCAGATTAATGCCCCCCTAAAGTAGTTCACTTCCTAATGCCTGGAACCTGAGAATTTGTTAAGTTACATGGCAAAGGAGAAGTAAGGTTGCAGATGAAATTTTTTTTTTTAAGATTTTATTTATTTATTTGAGAGAGAGAATGAGAGACAGCACGAGAGGGAAGAGGGTCAGATGGAGAAGCAGATCCCCTGCTGAGCAGGGAGCCCGATGCGGGACTCGATCCAGGGACTCCAGGATCATGACCTGAGCTGAAGGCAGTCGCTTAACCAACTGAGCCACCCAGGCGCCGAGGTTGCAGATGAAATTAATGTTGCTAATCAACTGACCTTAAAATAGGGACATTATCTTGGATTATACTGGGCTCTGTGTAATCAGAAGAGTCCTTCAAAGTGGAGAGGCTGAAGAAGAAAGTTATAAGGAGGTGTGACTGCAAAATAACGATCAAATAAATGTTGCTGGCTTTAAAGATGGAGAAAGGGGCCATGAGCCAAGGAATGTGGGAGATTCCTCTAGAATCTGGAAAATCTGTGGGAATGGATTTTCTTCCTAGAGCTTCCAGAAAGAATTCAGCCCAATGAGACCTATAACAGAATTCTTTTTTTTTTTTTTTTAAGATTTTATTTATTTTTTAGAGAGCGAGCGAGAGAGAAACAGCATGAGAGGGGAGAGGGTCAGAGGGAGAAGCAGGCTCCCCGCTGAGCCGGGAGCCCGATGTGGGACTCGATCCCAGGACCCTGGGATCATCACCTGAGCCGAAGGCAGACGCTTAACCATCTGAGCCACCCAGGCGCCCCTCTTTTTTTTTTAAGATTTATTTATTTGAGAGAGAGAGAGTAAGCAAGTGGGGGGAGGGAGAGAAAGAGAGAATCCCCAAGCAGACTCCCTGCTGAGTGCAGAGCCCAAAGCAGGGCTTAATCCCAGGAGCCATGAGATCATGACCTGAGTCAAAACCAAGAGTCAGATGCTTAACTGACTGAGCCACCCAGGCACCCAAGATTAATAGACCTGTGACAGACTTCTAACCTACATAACTAAAATATTAAACTTAGGTTGTTTTAAACCACTGAATTCATGATAATTTTTTTGTAACAGCAATAGAAAACTAATGCACCCACCATGGAAGGGTTCAGGGCACCATGTTGGCGTGATGGATCACAGGTTGGGAAAAGATGAGAACATTCAGCTCTTAGGAATTGATGTGAACTGGTTCCAGCACACCACTGAGTGGACTCAAAAGTTTTGTTCATTTTTCTCCTTACATTTTATTTTATTTTATTTTATTTTATTTTTTTTAAAGATTTTATTTATTTATATGAGAGAGAGAATGAGATAGCATGAGAGGGGGGAGGGTCAGAGGGAGAAGCAGACTCCCCGCCGAGCAGGGAGCCCGATGCGGGACTCGATCCCGGGACTCCAGGATCATGACCTGAGCCGAAGGCAGTCGCTTAACCAACTGAGCCACCCAGGCGCCCTCTCCTTACATTTTATAGTAGAATAATAAACTAGATAAGAAGTGACTAAAGAAAATCTCATACTATCATTAAACTATTTCCTAGTACTTACTTTTTTTCTTGCTTTTTAGGACCTAAGGCAGCTGGAAGGTAGGAAGTAAGTAATTAGAGAGGGGAAAGGATATGAGACAGGATCACCACATTGAACAACTCCTGAGAGGGCTTTTTCATATTGACTGTGGTACAGATGACATCCCATGGAGTTGAGCAAAATTAAACCTCCAAAATGGTTTTAGATTTTTACACAAATATGAAAACTGCTATTCTTTGATCAAGTGTTTCTTTTAAATTTAAATTCTTTTAAATTAGTGACTATAAACTAAAGTTTTTTTTGTTTTTGTTTTTGTTTTTTTTTTTTAATTTTATTATGTTATGTTAGTCACCATACAATACATCATTGGTTTTTGATGTGGTGATCCATGATCCATTGTTTTTTTTTATTAAAAATTCAGACTCATGTAGGAAAAAGAACACAGGGTTTGGAATATATAGAATTTGATTTTAGTTCTGTCTACCTAAAAGAACCAAAAAGAAATGCAAGAGATCAAAACATTGTAACAGAAATGAAGAATGCCTTTGATGGGCTCTATATAGACTGGATATGGCTGAGAAAAAAATCTCTGAGCAAGAGAATATATCAACAGAATCCTTGAAAACTGAAAAACAAAGTGAACAGAGAGACTGGAAAAAAAACAAAAACAGAATACCCAAGGACTGTGGGGCAACTATAAAAGGTGTAACATACATGTAATGGAAATACAAGAAGAAGAAAGAAAGGGAGGGAAGGAATATTTGAAACAATAATGACTGAGAATTTGCTAAAATTAGTATCAGAAAGCAGACCACAGATCTGACCCAGGAAGCTCAACAAACTCTGGCAGATAAATTAAAAACAAGACAAAACAAACAAAACAAAAAACTACACATAGGCATATTATTTTCAAACTATAGAAAATCAACTTTAAATTTAAAAAATCCTGAAAGAAGCCAGAGAAACAAATAAGAAAGGAGAGAAAATGGATTCATGTGGAATGCTCAGTTAAAACCACAAAAGGCAGAAAAGGAGTGAGTAGAAGACAAAAATAGGAAAAAGAACAAGGGCAACAAATAGGAAACAATGACAAATATGTAATATTTATTCCAACTATATCAATAATCACCTTGGATGACAGTGATCTAAATATACCAATTAAAAAACAGAGATTGTTAGAGTGGATCAAAAAACAAGACCCAGCAATATGTTGTTTATAGGAAACCCACTTAAATAGACAAATAGATTAAAAATAAATGGATGGAGAAAAGTACACCATGCTAACACTAATCTAAAGAAAGCAGAAGTAGCTGTAATAATTTCAGACAGAGTAGATATCAAAGCAAAGAAGGTTAGGGATAAAGAGGGGTGTAACATAATGATAAAGGGGTCAATTCTACAAGAAGGCATAATAATCCTTAATGTGTATGTACTTAACAATAGAGTGTCAAACTATATGAGGCAAAATGTGATAGAACTGCAAGGAGAAACAGATGAATCCATCATTGTAGTAGGAGACTTCAACACCCCTCAGTTCCTCAGTTGAGGAACACAATTTGTCAAAACTCACAGGGAAGAAATAGACAATCTTTATAGGCCTATATCTATAAAAGAAACTGAGTCAACAATGAAAAACCGTCAAAAACAGAAAGCACCACTCCCAGATGTTCAATGACAGATTTCACCAAACATTTAGGGAGGATATACGAATTCTCTGCACTCTCTTTGGAAGTCCTAGCTAAAGCAATAAGACAATAAAAGGCAAGAAAAGGTATAACAATTGGGAAGGAAGAAATAAATCGTCTTTGTTCACAGATGATATGATCACCTATGTAGAAAATATGGAAGAATTCACCAAAAAAGTCTGGAGCTAATAAGTTACTATAGCAAGGTTGCAGGATACAAGATTAATATACAAAAATCAATCATTTGGGCCACCTGGTTGGCTCAGTTGGAAGAGCATGCAACTCTGGATTTCAGGGTTGTAAGTTTGAGCCCCATGTTGGGGCTAAAAAAAAGTAAAATAAACTGAAAAAAAGTATTAAAAAAAGTCATTTTCCTGTATACCAGCAATAAACAAATGGAATTTGAAATTAAAAACACAGTACCACATATATATCAGCGTATATATTTAGGTTTATATCTAAGTATTTCTCTTATTTTGGATGCTGATATATATATGAAAAACTATAAACTCTGATGAGAGAAACAAAAAACCTAAATAAATGGAGAGATATTCCATGTTCATGGATAGGAAAACTCAGTATTTTCAAAATGTCAGTTGTTCCCAACTTGGTCTATAGATTCGGTGCAATCCCAATCAAAATCTTGGTTGGTTATTTTGTTGATATCAACAAAATGATTCTGAATTTTATATGGAGAGGCAAAAGATTCAGAATAACCAACATGATACTGAAGGAGAAGAACAAAGTTGGAAGACTGACAGTACCCAATTTCAAGATTTAACTATAAAGCTACAGTAATGAAGGCAGTATTGGTACTGGCAAAAGAATATACAAATAGATGAATGGAACAGGATAGAAACCTCCCCCCCCCCCAAAAAAAATGGTTCAGCAACTTTGGAAAACAGTTGGTGGGTTTCTTACAAAACTAAACATGCTTCTTGGTATTTACCCAAAGGAGTTGAAAACATGTGCCCACACAAAAATCGAACATGATCTTTATAGCAACTTTATTTGTAATTGCTAAAACTTGGAAGCAACCAAGTTGTCCTTTAGTAGGTGAGTGGATACATACACTGTTACATCTAGGCAGTTGAATAATATTCAGCACTAAAAAGAAAGGAACTATCTCAAGCATGAAAAGACAGGAGGAAACTTAAATACATATTACTAAGTGAAAGAAGTCAATATGGAAAGGCTACATATACCATATGATTCTGACTATGTGACCTTCTAGAAAAATCAAAACTATGGAGGCAGTAAAAAGTTCAGTGGTTGCCAGGGGCTAAGGGTGTTGGCAGTGATGAGGAAGTGATGAATAAGTGGAACACAGGATTTTTAAGGCACTGAAAATACTCTGTATGATACTATAAAGATGGATACATGTCATTATACATTTGTCCAATCCCATAGAAAGAACAACACCGGGAGTGAACTATAATGTAAACTATGGACTTTGGATGATTGGGATGAGTCAATATAGGTTTATCAGTTGTAACAAATGTAACACTCTGGTCAGGGATGTTGATAGTGGAGGAGTTTATGCATATGTAGGGACAGGGTGTATTTGGGAAATCTCTGAATCTTCCCCTTAATTTTGCTGTGAACCTAAAACTGCTCTATTTAAGAGAAAGAGAGAGAGAGAGAGAGAGAGAAGAAAGGAAGGTTAAAAAAAAAAAAAGAAAAAAAATCCGGAATGTGATATTCAGCCTAGATTCTTTACCCCCTTGGACCTCTCATAATACATGGCCATAGATTTAATATTTATGATGACTACCAAAACTCTGTGTCTAAATCTGCTTCCCCATTTCACACATCTTGAGTGCAACACTGAGGTTTTCTGTGTATCCATAAGAACAGCATCTATGTTTGTTTTGCTCATCATTGTATCCTCAAGGCCTCTATGTGTCTCTACCTAATAGGGCCACAAATATTCATTGATTGAGTATATACAACATAATGTGATTGCCGAAGCTTTTGATTTATAGACATTTTCTCAGTGCCTGTATAACTTAATTTGTAGATGGTAGTTGAATTTTGAATGAATGTTTAGAAGCAAAAGCTCAAGTGCTTATAGGTTATTAAAATGAAAATAAAATGCATTAAAATGTTTTTTTATATAAGCCTGAAGGGATCACATATAAAACAGCAATGAAATAGTGGTTGAAAAACCCTAATTACTGACACCTTATGGTGTAGACACCTTATATGACATTTCTAGATGGAAGCTATTAATTTGAATTACTCTTGAAAAATAATGTATATAGGCATTTGTAGTTTATCATTATAATATGGTGATATACCCCCCTTTTTTACTAGAATCCCACAGTGCCTAACAGTCATGAATAAATTTATAGACTTGTTTTCCATATTGAAGGAAAATGACTATGAACATTAAATGTCCTCTTCTTTTAGTTTCCTTACTCCAGGCAAATAAAACAAAAGACCTAGTGGATAACGAGAGTAAATTACTCCATGGAGGAGCAGAACTAGATGACTATTATTAATTTTTAGGTCAATAAATAAACAAAAAGATCATATTACTGGCCAATATTGGTACAACAATAATTTTAACTTTAGTTTTGAACTTGACTTATCAAATAAGTATAATATTTGAATTCCAGAAAATGTTGGCAGGAGAAGAAATGAGTATGGTATTTGCTGGCATGTAAACATGTAGGCTTGATTACCGATCATAAACAATTGCAAGAAATACAGCGCTATTTATTTGTTAGAATGCAGTGAGAATTAGTTCACTGGAAAGAAAACAGAAAGACATTTTAGCTAATTTATATTGCTTCTTAAGAGCACAAACCTAATGAAATACTATGTTAGGAAAGAAATGCTTAGAAAGCAAAGTACATGGAGAAACATTGAAGAATCAGACTGCTAGGGATAAAAAATAAAGCTTCAGGAATTAGGGGAATTAATTTTGCTTTTGCTTCTGTTAATGGATAGTGAGAGGGAAACAGGAGCTCATGTTTGAATATGCAAGGCTATTTGCTTGGGTTACCTCACTTTTTATCCTCCCATCACTCTTATTGAGCTGCTTTATTTTACTTATTTTTATATAGGAGAAATAAAGTTCAGAGAGGCTGGTTGAATAAGTGATTTTTAAGTTACATTACTAGCTTTTGAAACAAAATCTACATAGCTCCAAGGTCTATTTTCTTTCCACTATACCATACCTCTTCTCTGGTAAGAGGCTCTCTACTTCCAGCTATGCCTGTCAGGGTAGCTCATGAAAAGTGTCAGTAATTTTGAGTCCTAAAGCCATTTGCAAAATGATCCGGCTTTACAAAACTGCAAACCTGGTGGGAGTGGCTCAAACTTGCCTTTACTGTAACTTGCTTTTTTCATTGCCTTTGGGCTATTTTTATTCCTATTTTAACAGATGAAGAAATGATTATTGCAGTTAAGTAAATTACCTATGGTTACATAGACACAAATTGCTGAAATGGTATTTGAAACCAGGCAGGGTAACTCCAGAGTGCACATGCTTAACCTCTGTGCAAAAAATGCCAGGCCTCATGGAGGAGGAAATATAATCCTTCCTCCCTGCTACAGGTTTCATTATCTTCTGGTGATTTATACTGTTTGTGGAAAAGTAGCTGGGGATAAGGAGATGGGTAGGAGGGGAGTGCAGAGGGAAGGGAACTCAAATGCAGTTCTTTATTTACTCTGGTGATTGTTTTATGGTTTATACCTGCTCTTGGTACATGTTGTGGGAGACGGGAACACAAAAGGTATATTTGGATAGTGATAAATAGCAATCATAGATATAAGGTATGTAAGCTGATAGTAAGAGATAAGACTGAAAATATGTGTTGAGGACAGATCAAGAAAGAAAGAAAAGACAAGATTGAATTTTATATGGTAGTTGAAGAGGTGCCTTTATTTTTTAAAAGATTTATTTATTTGAAAGAGAGAGAGCGCCTACCTACAAGTGGGGGGAGGGGCAGAAGAAAAGAGGAGGAAAGAGAGAGAGAGAGAGAATCCCCAAACAGACTCCCTGCTGAGTGGGGAGCCTGATGTGGGGCTTGATCCCAGGACCCTGAGATCATGACCTGAGCCGAAATCAAGAGTCAGATGCTCAACCGACTGAGCTACCCAGGCACTCAAGAGAGGAGCATTTATGATTGGCACAATCATTATGATAGATAAAAGTTACCTTTAAGAGATTAATTTGGTGTAGTTTGTATATGGTGAGTTGGAAAGAGAAGACATTAGAATTAGGAAGTCCAACCAGAAGGCTATTTGAAAAATAATATACATTACATGTATTGATTAGGGAAATATTGTTAAAACAGATAAATCTCCCTGTCTTAGCTGGGCTACCATAACAAAATACCAGAGATTGGGTGGCTTAAACAACAGAAATTTATTTTCTCACAGTTCTGAAGGCTGGAGATCCAAGATTAAGGGGCCTACATGTTTCACTTTCTGGTGAGAATACCTTTCTTAGCTTGTAGCCTTCTCTCTATGTCATCACATGACAGAGAGAGAGAGAGTGAGAGAGAGCACTCAGATTGTCTATTTTTATGAGGGTATTAATGCCATCATGAAAGTACCACCCTTATGACCTCATCTAACCCTGCTTACCTCCCAAAGGCCCCATCTCAAATGCCATTACATTGGTGTTTAGGGCTTCAACATTTGACGGAACATAAACATTCAGTCCATAACATCCCAGACCTTCATGGCTTAACACAATAGAATTTTGTGGGGTCCGACACAGGCATTCCTTGGCAGAAGATTTCAATATGTTTCATATTCTGAGACCTTTCTGTGTGTGATTCTACCCTTTTATAACACCTTGGAGACCTCTGCATTTATTTGGCTTATGGGTGGAGAGAATAGAGGATCATACATGGGAAGTTTTATAGGACGTGCCTGCAAGAGGCTCTTATCATTTCTGTCACACTCCTTATACAATAACTCCTTCATATATCGATAGCTAATTGCAAGGAAGACAGACTGGACAATGTACTTTAGCTGTATCAGTCAAGATAGGTTAGGTTTTGCTATTGTAAAAAGCAACACCAAAAACTTCATTAACTTCACTAACAAAAGTTTATTCTTCACTCATAGAACATTTCCAAACAGGTCAGTGAGGGAGCTCTGCTTATCAAAGCCACTCTGCACCCTAAGCTAATGAGGACTTTATTTCCTAGACTACTCTTCTGGTCACTAAAAATTTGACTCATTCCCCTTCTCTCAAGCAGAAGAGGTCACCTCCTAATTTGTATCTAGATACAGAATTAACCTCAAACTTTAGACTGATTTCTGGGTGATACATAACAGTTTCTACATCAGGGAATACTGTGTAGTAATTTCTAAATTAAATCTGGATATAGCTCCTCTTGATTCAGAGAGACTTGAAGGGGGCACCTGACTGGCTCAGTTGGAAGAGCATGTGAATTTTGATCTTGGGGTCTTGAGTTTGAGCCCCATGTTGGGTGTAGAGATTACTAAAAATAAATAAATAAATAAATAAAACTTCTAAAAAATAAACTTGAGAAATACAAGACAAACTATATATCCCACATAGTCAATATATAGTGGTAGAATAGGCACAAAATAACCATTATAACAAAATAAACATTCCCATTCAAAGGAAGAATGGGAACACACAGTAGTCTCTGGTCCATTAAAATTCTGAAATCTCTCTGTGTTATGAGGGTCAACAAACCTAAGGATAAAGAATGCTCCCTGATTGGGTCAGTTCTACTTTCTGGGAGGTGCTGCACAGTCCATTGTTCTCTGTGGTTCCCAGGTCTTGCCTTTTGAAGATTCTTCCTACCCATTAGTCCTCTCAGTCTCACCTAAAGTGAAAAGTGTAGACCATATCCTCCTTGGAGACGGAGTAGCTTTTTTTTTTTTTTTTTAAGATTTTATTTATTTATTTGACAGAGAGAGACACAGCAAGAGAGGGAACACAAGCAGGGGGAGTGGGAGAGGGAGAAGCAGGCTTCCCGTGGAGCAGGGAGCCCGATGCGGGGCTCGATCCCAGGACCCTGCGATCATGACCTGAGCTGAAGGCAGACGCTCAACGGTTGAGCCACCCAGGTGCCCCCCCCTTTTTTTTTAAGATTTTATTTATTTGACAGAGAAGGATAGCGAGGGCAGTAACACAAGCAGGGGGAGTGGGAGAGGGAGAAGCAGGCCTCCCGCCGAGCAGGTTGCCCGACGTGGGACTCGATCCCAGGACTCTGGGATCATGACCCGAGCCGAAGGCAGACGCTTAACAACCGAGCCACCCAGGCACCCCGTGAGTAGTTTTTGTTCAGTCTGCTTCTTGTCCAAGGAAAGTTGGAAGCCAAGGGTCATTCTAAGTCTTAAACTGTCATAGAAATTTCTAGTATAGACTTGTGATTTTTTTGAAAGAAAAAGGTTCTTGTTAACTTAATAGGCATTTAATCTGATTTATTACTTTTATGTGCCAATGACACACCCGTAGTTCTTTTCTAGACATATGTAGATTTACTATATAACTTTTCTTTTTCATCCCCATCCGCTCTCTATCTTTCTATTACTCTCACTTTCATCATTCTCTCTTGGTATCTCAGCTTGCTTGGAGGATATTGGATTTACCAGACTTCAGTAGCAGAACACACCCTTGATTTATTTTCCCTGGGTCATTTTGACCAAGTGAAAACACAATGGATATCAACTCAATTTATTCACAAACCTTAGGTTTAATCTCTACTAGAAGGCTGAGTTTTACTTGGTCTTTCTTGCTCAAAGATCTTCTCTGTTTTATCTTTAACTATTTGGGTTCAAGGAGTTACCTCTTCAACCCTACAAGTCACCAAACTCAGGCTTATAGTCCTGCTTGTTACCAGCCAGTTCTTTTCATGACCTTCTCATTTTCTTGTAATGTCTCATGGAATGTAGGCAACACCAATTAAAACATGCTACTAAACTTCTCTTTCTAACCTTTTCCCTTATGGCCAAAAGTTCATCAGGTATATAATCTTCCATCTAAGTTATTACAGGTGGCAGATCTATCAAATGCTTTGCCATGGCATTAGTATGGGAAAATCATATTTTCACCCTCTGAAAAGAGTTTCCTCATAGTTTCCTGTTGTCTGAATACAATGCCACATTTGTTATGTTGTTATGGCAGCACCTGACTGGTAAGGACTAATTTAGCAATTTTTCAGAATAGGCCAGATATAGAATAAAAAACTCTCAAATCTCAGTGACTTACTAAACCAAAATTTATTTTTCTTTCATTCTACATTCCTGGTGTGGGTTGAATGAGACATTCTGTTCATAATAGACACTATGGAATCAAGGCTAGTAGAGGTTTCATCTAAAACCCACTTTCGAAATCATAGGGCGACCAAGCCATTCTGGATTGTCTAGATCTTTCCCAGATTTAGCACTGAACACCTGGCTTCCCAAGAACGCCCTTTAGTCCCTGTCAAACCAGATCAGTTTGCCCAAGATTGTTCTGATCTTAAATCTGGAAATCCTATGTCCCAGGAACACCCTCAGTTCTGGGAAAATTGGGATGGCTGGTTACCCCATGCAATCACTGCAGCAGTGGGAAGGAAATGTTGCTCTTAAGGCATCAGCCCAATAATTACACTTGTTAACTTCTCCTTCCTGTCATTTGCCAATGCAAGCCAGATGTCAGTGTCTGAAATCAAAGTGGGCAGAGAAGAACAACCTACCATGTTTATGTAAGGCAGAAATATTTAGTGAACAGCACAAAGAACTTCCACACTAGCTCTGTGCTTAGGAAGAAGACAAAATGGTTTGATAAGCAGTTGGTTAGACCACAGTATATAAAAGAAATTGTGGTGGCTTATGACACTAAAACTTGTGAAAAGATGCACAAATAAAATCAATATAAAACTGGTAAAAGCAGATGTTTAGAAAGTGATCCAGAAAATAAATCAGATTTAAAAGATAACAAGATCAGCTTTTGAACTAGAAATTTGAACTTGGTTTTAGTTAATATATGTACATGTGCATATGATAGTGGATATAATACATGTAGAATTTTAAGATCAGTTACACTCTGAGGGTGAAATTTTGGAGAAAATACAGGCAATGAATGCAAATCAGCCACCTGTACAGATTGCTCTTTCTGAGCTCAACAAATGTGAAAATGAACTTTAAAGATTTCCAAGTTTATTAGTTACTAGAGCTTAGGTTCATAATAGTAGTCAATCATTTATTCACATATTAATTTACTCAATATTTATTGAGGGACAAACAGTGATAGGGACTAAGAATGTAGACATATAACTGCCTTCTTATTGGGGGAGATAGGTAAGCAGGTACATATGTTATAGATTGTGATCATTATTGTGGGAGAATAAACAGGATGATAAGATGAGAACTAAAGGAGAGGGCAAAGAAGAGGTAGGAAGCATTTTGAATCAGGACATAAGGGATGTCATATAGCTAAAACTTGAAGGGTAGGCATGAGCTGGCCAACAGAAGAGCTGGTGGAATAGCTCTATAGTCACAAGTATTAGTAAGTGCAAAGGCACCGAGCCTGGAAAGTAGAGCCCCATGAAGCCTACATGGCTAGAGTGTAGTCTTTGGAAAACTGATCCAAAAAAAAAAAAAAAAAATGTGAGAGAGGAGGTAGGAGCCAGGCTAGAGTAAGGAGACTGGACTCTATTTTTTTTTTTTTTAATTTTTTTATTATTTATTTGTCAGAGAGAGAGAGAGCGCACAAGCAGGGGGAGTGGCAGGCAGAGGGAGAAGCAGGCTCCCCGCTGAACAAGGAGCCTGATGTGGGACTCGATCCCAGCACCCTGGGATCACAACCTGAGCCGAAGGCAGACTCTTAACCTACTGAGCCACCCAGGCGTCCCTGGGCTCTATTCTGATAATAGAAAGATTTTTATTCAGTAACTGATATGATCTGTTTTTTGTTTGTTTGTTTTATAAAGAATGGTCTGATTGCTGTTTGGAGAATGGCTGGAAGAGGGCAAGAGTAAAGGCAAGGAGACTAAGTAGGAGCCACTTTTAACAATCTTGATGAGATAAAATTACCTTTGGATTAGGGTGGTGGCAGTGGGGATTGGGAGAAGAGGATGGGTTTTAGACATAATGTGGAATGACCACCAATAGGACTTGATGGATGTAAGGACAGAAAGAAAGAGAAGGGACTAAAGAGAATGACTCTAGTTTTTGGCTTGAGCAATTTAACGGGAGGATGTACCCTTTACCAACCTATGGATAACTTAGAAAGAAATAAAATCTGTAGGAAAATCAAGATTTCTGCTTGGACTGACAGTTTGGTATATTTGTTAGATATCCAAGTGGGTTATCAAGTAAGCACTTGGGTATGTGGGTCTGGAGACCTGGATAGAAGGCATTTTGAGATGTCAGCATATCGATGGTATTTAAAGGGAGGGTAGTAGTTAAGAATGTGTAGGGAGAGCATGTAGAATCAGAAGAGAAGATCCTGGACAGATCTGGAAGAACTCCCAACATTTAGAGATTTTATAGAGAAGGAGGAGCAGGAAAGGAGACGGAGAAGATGAGCTCAGAGAGTCTAGTGTAATGGACACCAAATGAGGAGACTGTTTCAAGAAGGAGGTGTGGTGGTGAACTGTGCTATTGCTGCTGAAAAGTTCAATAAGAAAAGGACAGAAAATAACCACCACATTTGGTAACATGCAGATTGCCACATGAACAATCTCCATGGAATAGGTTGAGGAATGAGTGGAAAATGAGGAAATGGAGACAGTGAGTATACATAAAGATCTCCAGGCATAAACTAATCATATTAAATATAAACATCTGTATCATAATTAAGTGGCAACTTAATATACTATAGTAAATAGAAAATTTACCAGTTCATAATTATATTACTTATCGCTAGATGGACATTAATTAACAGAAGGTGATAGAGTAGAACCTACAAAGAGGAGACCAAAGTCCAGGAATTGAGTAGTTAATCCAACAGGCTCAAAGGGAGAGTGACAATTAACCTGGTGGGAAGAACTGTTTTCATGATCACAGAGATGACTCAGTGAAGAGCAAGGAGAATTCTTCAGATTTCATTATTGTCTGAGCAAAAATTTCCTCAAGACTATTTCTCTTCACTTTTTCTTACCTTCTCACGAATAATTCATTGTCTTCAAGTAACCTGGTATCAGAGAGAAGGGACAGAGAAACAGAGGAGTTTTGATGGGGGCTACAGATGGAAGGATTTATTTTGGAGATAAGAGGTTTTTGTTTTTGTTTTTTGTTTTTTTCCTAAGAGTCAAGTAGAGAAGATAGTACGTAATCAGACACACCAAAATGTGTAGTAAGTAACTGAGTGTGGAACTTCTCTACAATGGTGTTATTAGTCAGCTCAGGCTGCCATGAGAGAGTACTACAGACGGGGTGGTTTAAACAGAGAAACTTATTTTCTCACAGTTTGGGAGGCTAGAAATCCAAGATGAAGGTGCTGGCAAACTTTTCTGGGAAGAACTTTTTTCCTGGTTTGCAGACTGCCACCAGCTCCCTCTGTCGTATGACCTTTCTTCTGTGCATGTGTTTTTAGGGAGATCTCTGATGTCTCCTCCTATTCTTATAAGGGCACCGCTCCTGTCGATTAGGACCCCACCCTTATAATCTCATTTAACCTTAATTACCTCCCTAAAGGCCCAATCTCCAAATGTAGTCATTTTGGGGGTTTAAGCTTCAATAAACAAATTTGGTAGGGGGGACATGATTTAGTCCCTAACAGATGGTTTTAGTCTTCTTAATAAAAGAGGTGCATTCCCTTTGGCTTTAGTTAGTAAGAAATGTGTACTCATTTCTTATAGTTTGATTATGTTCTCAAGCAAGACACAGCAGGGTGGGAGTGAGACTTTGTATAAATGCCAGGGATTAAACAGGGTTGGGAAATGGAGTAGTAGACATAACACAGGAGTATTTGGGAGAGTGGAGGAGAGATGAGGAACAGATAATATTGTTAATGAGAGCCTCTTCAAAATGGTTGGCCATTGGATTTAAACTAATTCTTTACTAACTTTCTTCATGTGGCAGGAAAATGACATAGAAATGACAATTTTTTGTGGTGTTTGGAATTATCTATATGGGTCTTGGAAAAATTTTGTATTGCTAATTTTATTTTTTAGTAATAGTATAATAAGAATAATGAATACCAAGTAATATGGAAGATATTACTATTGAATTTGTACATAATTCTAAATAAAATCTTTTAAAAATTTTAATGAAAAACTTGAGTTTATTTTCTGAGCATATCACTTTTTTAAATTTTTTAAAGATTTTTATTTATTTATTTGACAGAGAGAGAGGGGGCAGGAACACAAGCAGGGGGAGTGGGAGAGGGAGAAACAGACTCCCCGCTAAGCAGGAAGCCTGAAGTGGGGCTTGATCCCCGGGACCCCGGGATCATGACCTGAGCCAAAGGCAGACGCTTAACAACTGAGCCACCCAGGTGCCCCTGAGCATTTCATTTTTATTATCAGGGTGGTTTCCCCCTTAGAATAGCCATATGCAATTACAGATCAAAATTTTTATGTGATCATCTATTTACATTCTTAATAGTTACTATTGATGAGAAACATTGTTCACATCTAAAAAATTAAAACAAATTCTTTAGAATAATTTAATTTTACAAGAGTTGCAATCAGTTTTCTAAATGTTTAAATGTTAAATGTGGTACTTTTTGAGATAGTGAAACAAGATTTCAGATCCAATTAAACTTTTCCAGACTAAGCATTTAAATGTATATGCATTGTTAGAAGAATCATCCTGTAGCTAGCTTGGTGGCTGCTGAAAGGGCAGATGGACCATAAGTATTATTTATGATGATGGATTTTGGTATATAGCCCCCAAACTGTGACTGCCAGATGCCCTGCCTGACCTCACTCCCGTGTTCTGGAGAATGGGCTGTATTACTTGGATGCCTGGAGCACAAACTCCTTCAACAGCCTCCTGGTTCATTTGTGGGGAATGGGCAGTGATTGACTGCTGAACCAGATTTTGAGGTTGTCTAGGTGATAGAACACGTCCTTGTTCATAGTTATCATTGTATGATAGAATAGGACGTACCAAAGGGTTCTCATCATTTTGTGATGGCAGCACTTGGGCTGCTCTCTGAGGAGGCCCAGCGGAGGTTGCTTTGTGTAAGATGTTACCAGGTGGGGCTGTGGTATATCCAAGCTCCACTGTGCCTCTCTAAGATTTTAGAGAGCATCATTTCAGAGATCTCTGCTTAAGTTTTGGAAAGAAGCAAGTAAAATCAGAAGAGGGATGACAGTTTCAAGGAACTAGGAGAAATTATAATAAGGAAAAAGAGCAGGTTCATTTATTCAGAGCTTAAATTCTAAAAACTCTTTGTTTTTATTTATTTTTTCCTGAAAACTCTTTGTATCCTTTCCCCCCCTTTTGGTTTAACACATAAAAAACCCAAATGCCGTATTTGTTTAGACCAATGGATCATCCATCTCTATCTATTTTTGTATACTGACACCAAGAAATATTTTATGAGGGAACATAATTCTCTGCAAGCAAGGAATAAAACCAAATTTGCTAACTTTTCTTAACACTCTGTTATAAATAAGTTATCTGGGGGCGCCTGGGTGGCTTATTCAGTTGAGTGACCAACTCTTGATTTTGGCTCAGGTCGTGATCTCGGGGTCATGAGATCCAGCCCTGCAATGGGCTGCACGCTTAGCATGGAGTCTGCTTGAGATTCTCTCTCTCCCTCCACCCCTTCCCCTCTTCATGCACTCTCTCTCTATCTCTTTCTAAAATAGATAAATAAAATCTTTAAAAATAATTAAATAAATAAATAAGTCATCTGTGCATTTGTGTCAATCTTCTTGAATATATTGCAATACTTTAATAATAGCCACTATATTTTTAAACAGCTTTATTGAAATATGAATCACTTACCATACAATTCACCCCTTTAAAGTATACAATTCATTGGTTCTCCGTATGTTCGCATATATGTACAACATCACCACACTCAATTTTAGAACATTTTCATCACCTCAAAAATAAAATCTGTGTTCTTTAGCTACCACTAACCTATTCTCCTATCTTAGTCCTAAGCAACCACTAATCTACTCCTCCCCAGAGGAGGACAGAGCATATCATGCAGGACCACATGGGGCTTGCAATTGGGGATAGCAGGAATAAGCAGAGGCTGTGGAAGTCAGACTTTGTAGTAACCAGAGGATGAGGTGATCCATGCTTCCCATGGGAGGTCATTGGCTTAACGGGGATTGGCTTGTTTGAATTTCATGGGCTGGCAGGGAGCGGGAACCCATTAGACTGAGGACTGAGCGGGTTGCCGATGGTCCAGTTGATAGAACTATTCAGATGGGGAACTTTTCCTGCACTAAGTGGGGGACATATTAGGCAAGAGCAAGGTATCTCATGCTTAGAACTTTGGGGCCCTATGAGGCTCAAAGATGTCAATGCAGCATCCGAAATGTTAGACCTTGTAATACAAAGAGACCAACTTCATTCTTTTTGCATGTGGCTATCCAGTTGTCCCAGCACCATTGTTTTGAAGACTAGTCTTTCCCCATTGAATGGTCTTGGCACCCTTGTTGAAAATCTGTTGACTCATAGATGTATGAGTTCATTTTTCTTTTTCTTTTTGGTTAAGATTTTATTTACTTATTTGAGAGAGAGAGCATAAGAGGGGGGAGGGTCAGAGGGAGAAGCAGACTCCCTGCTGAGCAGGGAGCCCGATGTGGGACTCGATCCTGGGTTTCCAGGGTCATGACCTGAGCCAAAGGCAGTCGCTTAACCAACTGAGCCACCCAGCGCCCATGAATTCATTTTTCAATTCTCAGTTTTTTTCCATTGATCTATGTCTATCTCTTTTTACTGGTACCACACTCTATTTCCATTGCTTTGTAGTAAGTTTGGAAACTGTTAGTCTTCTTACTTTTTTCTTCTTTTCTGGGATTGTTTTGGCTAAGTAGCTAGTATGTTTTGGAGGTTATGTTGGAATCTTATAAGTGGATTGAGATTCATATAGAAGAAGAATATAGCTCTTGTAGAATAAGGAAGGGTTTTCTTCTATCTTATAAGTGGTACTCTTCAAGAGAGTGGCAGCTTTAAAAAGAAAGTACATAGAATGATAAAGGAGAATCCTTCCATAAGAATTAGCCCTGGGTGATGAGGTACTTGTGAAGTGGGTGATATACAAGCAATATAACCCTTAAATCCTTATATACGGACTCATTTAACTTGAGAGAGTGATTAGTTCTATTTACTAATATTTCCAGATATAGATAGGATTGCATTTTCCTGTACCTTGAGGTTACTTGCACTGGATAATGAAATGGGAATACAAGTGATGTGAGTCCCTTCTACATAGAAGCTGTAAGAGCCAGTGTATAATTTACTACTTTCTCTTCTTCCTACCCAGGAAATGGAAACATTGCAGATGGGCTTCCCTTAGCTAGGATTCTTTTTTTTAAAATATTTTATTTATTTATTTGAGAGAGAGAGAATGAGAGAGAGCGAGCACATGAGAGGGGGGAGAGTCAGAGGGAGAAGCAGACTCCCTGCCGAGCAGGGAGCCTGATGTGGGACTCGATCCAGGGACTCCAGGATCATGACCTGAGCCGAAGGCAGTCGCTTAACCAACTGAGCCACCCAGGCGCCCCCTTAGCTAGGATTCTTGTGTTAGGATGATATAGAGCAGAGCACACCTCTCTCACCCCCACCCTAGCACACTCATAATGGATGTGTAGCATGATGGGAAATAGACCACTGTTGTTCTAAGACACCGGGAATTTGATTGTTACTGATTTTTAACATTTTTAAAAAATTTTATTTCCAGTATAATTAACATACAGTGTTATATTAGTTTCAGGTGTACAATATAGTGATTCATCAATTTTATACATTACTCAGTTCTCATCCTGATTAAGTGTACTCTTAATCCCCTTCACCTGTTTCACCCATTCCCCCACCTCCCCTCTAGTAACCATCAGTTTTGTTTTCTATAGTTAAGAGTCTGTTTTTTAGTTCATCTCTTTGTCTTTGTCCATTTGCTTTGTTTCTTAAATTCCACATATAAGTGAAATCATACGGTGTTTGTCTTTCTCACTGACTTATTTCATTTAGCATTATTCTCTCTAGATCCATCCATGTTGTTGAAAATGGCAAGATTTTGTTCTTTTTTTATGATCAGATAATATTCCACTATATACATACAGACCCCACATTCTTTATCTATTCATCTATCAGTGCACAGTTGGGCTGCTTCCATAATTTGGCTATTGTAAATAATGCTACAGTAAAAATAGGGGTGCATATACCTTTTTGAACTAGTGTTTTTGTATTCTTTGGGTAAATACCAGTAGTGGAATTACTGGATCATATGGTAGTTCTATTTTTAATTTTTTGAGGAACCTCTATACTGCTTTCCATAGTGGTTGCACCAGTTTGCATTCCCACCAACAGCGCATGAGGGTTCCTGTTTCTCTGCATCTTCACCAGCACTTGTTTCTTGCATTTTTATTTTTAGCTATTCTGACAAGAGTGAGGGGACATCTCATTGTGGCTTTGATTTGCATTTCCATGATGATTAGTGATGGTGAGCATCTTTTCATGTGTCTGTTGGCTATCATGTCTGTAGAGAAATGTCTGTTCATGTCTGCCCATTTTTAAATTGGATTATTTGTGGTTTTTTGGTGTTGAGTTGTATAAGTTCTTTACATATTTTGGATACTAATTCTTTATCAGATCTATCATTTACAAATATCTTCTCCCATTCTGTAGGTTGCCTTTTAGTTTTGTTGATTGTTTCCTTTGCTGCGAAGAAGTTTTTTATTTTGATGTTCCCAATAGTTTATTTGTGCTTTTGTTTCCCTTGCCTCCAGGAAAATGTTGCTGAAAAATGTTCCTGTGGTTGATAACAGAGAAATTACTCCCTGTGCTCTCTTCTAGGATTTTTATGATTTCAGGCCTCACATTTAGGTCTTTAATCCACTTTGAATTTATTTTTGTGTATGGTGTAAGAAAATGATTCAGTTTCCTTCTTTTGCATATAGCTGTCCAGTTTTCCCAACACCATTTGTGGAGGAGACTCTCTCTTTCCCATTGCGTGTTTTTGCCTCCTTTGTCAAAGATTAATTTGCCAAATAATCGTGGGTTTATTTCTGTGCTCTCTGTTCTGTTCCATTGATCTATGTGTCTATTTTTGTGCCAGTATCATACTGTTTTGAATACTGTAGCTTTGTAATATATATTGAAATCTGGGATTTAATACCTTCAGTTTTGTTCTTTATCAAGAATGCTTTGGCTTTTCAGGGTCCTTTGTGGTTTCACACAAATTTTAGGATTATTTGTGTCAGTTCTGTGAAAAATGCTGTTGGTATTTTTAAAGATTTTATTTACTTATGTGTGTGTGCACACACGCACAAGCAAGGGGAAGGGCAGAGGTAGAGGGAGAAGCAGATTCCCTGTTCAGCAGGGAACCTGATGCGGGGCTGGATCCCAGGACCCTGAGATCATGACCTGAGCAGAAGGCAGATGCTTAACTGACTAAGCCACCCAGGCACCTGCTGTTGGTATTTTGATAGGGATTGCATTAAATGTGTAGATTGCTTTGGGTAGTGTGGACATTTTAACAATATTGGTTTTTCCAATCCATGAGCATCAATTATCTTTCCATTTCTTTGTGTCATCTTCAATTTCTTTCATCACTGTTGTATTGTTATCAGAGTACAGGTCTTTCACCTCCAGGGTTAACTTTATTCCTAGGTATTTTATTATTTTTGGTGCAATTATAAATGGGATTGTTTTCTTAATTTCTCTTTCTGCTACTTCAGTATTAGTGTATATAAATGCAACAGATTTCTGTGTATTGATTTTGTATCCTGTGATCTTACTGATTTCATTTATCAGTTCTAGTAATTTTTTGGTGCAGTCTACAGTTTCCTATATATAGTATAATGCCATCTACAAATAGTGGACATTTTCCTTTTTCCTTACCAATTTGGGTGTCTTTTATTTCTTTTTCTTGTCTGATTGCTGTGGCGAGGTCTTGCAGTACTATTTTTTTTAAATTATCTTTATTTTTCTTTATTTTATATATATATATTTTAAAGATTCCTTTTATTTATTCATTTGAGACACAGAGATAGAGAGAGCATGAGCAGGGGGAATGGCAGAGGGAGAGGGAGAAGCAGGCTCCCCGCTGAGTCAGGTGCCAGACGTGGGGCTCGATCCCAGGACCCTGGGATCATGACCTGAGCCGAAGGCAGATGCTTAACCATCTGAGCCACCTAGGCGCCCCCTTCCAGTACTATGTTGAATAAAATTGGTGTCAGTGGATATCCTTGTCTTGTTCCTGATCTTAGGGGAAAAACTCTCAGTTTTTTGCCATTGAGTATGATGTTAGCTGTGGCCTTTATTGGTCATGTGTGTTCTTTATTATGTTGCAGTATGTTCCCTTCAAACCTACTTTGTTGAGAGGTTCTATCATGAATGGATGTTGCACACTGTACTTTGTCAAATGCCTTTTCTGCGTCTATTGAAATGATTAAATGTTTTTTTTTATCTTTTCTCTTATTGATGTGATATATTGCATTGATTGATTTGCAAATATTGAACCACTCTTGCATCCCAGGAATAAATCCCACTTGATTGTGGTGAATGATTTTTTTAATGTATTGTTGGATTCAGTTTGGTAATATTTTGTTGAGGATTTTTGCACCTATGTTCATCAGAGGTATTGGAGTGAAGGTCTCTTTTTTTGTAGTGTATTTATCTGGTTTTGGTATCAGGGTAATTCATGGAATTCAGCCTCATGGAATGAATCTGAAAGTTTTCCTTCCTCTTCTATGTTTTTGGAATAGTTTGAGAGGAATAGATGTTAACTCTTCTTTAAATGTTTGGTAGAATTCATCTGTGAAGCCATCTGGTCCTGGACTTTTGTTTGTTGGGTTTTGTTTGTTTGTTTGTTTTTTGTTACTGATTCAATTTCATTGCTGGTAATCTGTTCAAATTTTTAATTTCTTTTTGATTCAGTTTTGGGAGAGTATATGTTTCTAAAAATTTATCCATTTCTTCTTGATTGTCCAATTTGTTGGCATATAATTTTTCATAATATTCTCTTATAATTCTGTATATTTCTATGGCCTTGGTTATTTTTTCTCTTTCACTTCTGATTTTGTTTATTTGAATTCTCTGTCTCTCTCTTTGTTTTTTTGTTTATTTGTTTGTTTGTTTGTTTTATGAATCTGGCTAAAGGTTTATCACTTTTGTTGATCTTTACAAAGAACCAGCTCCTGGTTTCATTGATGTGCTCTATTTTTTAAAATTTCTATTTCATGGGTGCCTGGGTGACTCAGTCGGTTAAGCATCTGCCTTCAGCTCAGGTCATGATCCCAGGATCCTGGGATCGAGCCCTGTGTCAGGCTCCCTGCTCAGCAGAGTGCCTACTTCCCCCTCTCCCTCTGCTGCTCCCCCTGCTGTGCTCTGTCTCTCTGTCAAATAAATAAATAAAAATAAATTTATATCTCATTTATTTCTACTCTAATCCTTATTATTTCCTTCCTTCTACTGGTTTTGGGTTTTGTTTTGTTTTGTTTTATTTTGTTTTCCTAGCTCCTTTAGTTGTAAGATTAGGTTGTTTATTTGAGATTTTTCTTGCTTCTTGAAGTAGGCTTGTATGGCTATAAAATTCCCTCTTTGGATAGTTTTGCTACATTCCAAAGATTTTGGACCATTGTGTTTTCATTTTCATTTGTCTCCAGGTATTTTTTGACTTCCTCTTTAATATCTTGGTTGACTCATTCATTGTTCAGTAGCATGTTATTTAGCCTTCATGTATTTGTGTTTTTTTCCAGATATTTTCTTGTCATTGATTTCTAGTTTCATAGTATCGTGATCAGAAAAGATGCGCAGTATGACTTCAGTCTCTTTGAATTTATTGAGCCTTGTTTTGTGGCCCAACATGTGATCTATTTTGGAGAATGTTCCATGTGCACTTGAAGACAATGTTCTGACTATATCTAGATATATCCATCTGGTTCAATGTGTCATTCAAAGCCATTGTTTCCTTGTTGATTTTCTGTTTGGATGATCTATCCACTGATATAAATGGGGTTTTAAAATCCCCTACTATTATTGTATTACTATCAATTACTTCCTTTATGTTTGTTATTAGCTGCTTTATGTATTTGGGTGCTCCCATGTTGGGTGCATAAATATTTGCAATTGTTACATCTTCTTGTTGGATTGTTCCCTGAATGATTATATACTGCCCTTCTCTGTCTCTTGACACAGTCTTTGTTTTAAAGTCCGTTTTGTTCGATAAGTATTGCTATCCCAGTTTCCTTTTTATTTTCATTTGCATGATAAATGCTTTTCATTTCTTCATTTCTTCATTTTCAATCTGTATGTGTTTTTAGGTCTGAAATTAGTTTCTTGTATGAAATTAGTTTCTTGTATAGATGGGTCTTGCTTTTTTACCCATTCTGTCACCCTATGTCTTTTGATTGGAGCATTTAGTCCATTTACATTCAAAATAATTATTGATAGGTACGTACTTAGTGCCCTTTTGTTACTTGTTTTGTGGTTTATCTTGTAGTTCTTCTCTGTTCCTTTCTTTTCTTGCTCTCTTCTCTCATGGCTTGGTGGCTTTCTTTAATGATATAGTTGGATTCCTTTCTTTTTATTTTTTGTGTATCTATTACCAGTTTTTAATTTGTGGCTACCATTAGGTTTATGTATAATATCTTCTGCCTATAGCAGTCTATATTAAGACAATGCTCAGTTAAGTTTGAACTCATTCTTTACACTTCTCCCCTCTACGTTTTAGGTATATGTCATACTCTACGTCCTTTTTTTGTGTGTGTGAATACCTTTACTGATTTTTACTGATATACTTATTTTTACTGCTTCTATTTTTTCCTGTTTTTCTTACTCCTACTTATGGTTTTTCCTTTCCACTCAAAAACTCCCTTTTAACATTCTTATAAGGCTCATTTAGTTGTCATGAATTCCTTTAACTTTTGTTTGTCTGGGAAACTTTATCTCTCCTATTCTGAATAACAGTTTTGCTGGATAGAGGATTCTTGGCTGCAGTTTTTTTGTTTGTTTGTTTATGGTTTTGTTTCGTTTCAGCATTTTGAATATATCACACCACTCTTCTGGCCTGCAGTTTCTGCTGAAAAATCAGCTGATAGCTTTATAGTTTTCTTTTCTCTTGCTGCTTTAAAAATTCTCTATCATTCCTTTTTGCCATTTTAATTTTTATATGTCTTGCTGTGGACCTCCTTGAGTTGATTTTGTTGGGGGATCTCTGTGCCTCTTGGATCTAGATTTTTGTTTCCTTTCCCAAATTCAGGAAGTTTTCAGCTATTATTTATTCAAATATACTTTCTGCCTGCTTTTCTCTCTCTTCTCCTTCTGGGATCCCTATAATGCAAGTGTTATTATGCTTGATGGTGTCGCTGAGTTCCTTACATCTATTTTCCTTTTTTACTATTATTTTTTTCTCTCTCCTGTTTAGCTTGATTGCTTTACATTACTCTGTCCTCCAGGTCACTGATCCTGTCTTCTGCTTCCTCTGGTCTACTATTTATTCCCTTTAGTATATTTTTAGTTTCATTTATTGAGCTCTTTGTTATGTGATCTATCTCTTTGTTAAGAGTTTTACTGAGCTCCTCCACTCTTTTCTTTTCTTTTTTTTTTTTTAAGATTTTATTTATTTATTTGAGAGAGAGAGAGACACAGTGAGAGAGGGAACACGAGCAGGGAGAGTGGGAGAGGGAGAAGCAGGCCTCCCGCGGAGCAGGGAGCCCGATGCGGGGCTCGATCCCAGGACCCTGGGATCATGACCTGAGCTGAAGGCAGATGCTTAACCAGCTGAGCCACCCAGGCGCCCCTCCTCCACTCTTTTCTTAAGTCCAGTGAGTATCTTTACCATTACTTTAAATTCTCTATCAGGCACATATGTCCATTTTGTTTAGATCTCTTATTGTGGTTTTGCCCTGTTGTTTCATTTGGGACATATTCCTCTTTCTCCTCATTTTGTCTTACTCTCTGTGTCTGCTTCTTTGTATTAGGAAAGTCAGTTACATCTCCTGCTCTTGAAAGTAGTGGCCTTATCAAGAAGAGTTCCTATAGTGTCTTGCAGTGCAATGTCCCCTGGGAGGATGAGAGTAAACTGAATCACCACCCTTAAAGATATAACACAACAAACAGCCCTGTGGAGACACAGCATAGAAGCAGCAGTGTGAAAAATGCCTAGGATATGCAATAGTGAGATTTTTTTTTTTTTTAAGATTTTTTATTTATTTATTTGAGACAGAGAATGAGAGAGAGAGAACACATGAGAGGGGGGAGGTTCAGAGGGAGAAGTAGACTCCCCGCCGAGCAGGGAGCTCGATGCGGGACTCGATCCAGGGACTCCGGGATCATGACCTGAGCCGAAGGCAGTTGCTTAACCAACTGAGCCACCCAGGCGCCCAATAGTGAGATTTGTTTACTAATCTCAGAGTGTGTGCTGGAGGATCAGGGGTCATTGGGAGACTTCTCTTGGAATAATGGAGCTGGCAGGTGCATTTCCCTCCCCCACACCTCAGCCTAGATACATGGACACCTGCGGGAACCAGTGTGGTGCCAACACTTGCTACCTAACTTGTTAACAGCACATCCACCCCTGCTTTCTCCTGCAGACACGCCTTCCTCCAGCCAGCCTGGGTTCCAGGCCCTCTCCCCCAGCAGACCCATGCAAACCTTACTGCCACCCTGCCCCCACCTGCTTCTGATGATCTGTCACCTCCAACCTGGCTTGCTTTCGTTTCCTGGCAGCTGGAGGTCCCCTCCAGTCAGCACAAAACTTACTGGCACCACATGCTCCACCCCACATTTTCCTGCAGTTCAGTGCTACTATATCTCTGGCAAATGCCTGATCTGACTCATCTTAATCCCAAGGCAGCCCCAAATTGGTCCACTAACACAGGGACCAAACCCTTCCCACAACAGGCTCCCATTTTTTTTTTTCTTTTTACTTTGTGAGTGTATTTATTTTGGTTATCCTACCCTGCTTCCCTGTTGTATATTGGGTTTGTGGGAACAATAACTTACCTTTTTAGTTCATAGGCCTCTGGATCAAGAGAAGCCATATCCAAGACTTTATATTAACCTCTGATGTAGAGATTTTTATACATCACCCAAAGATCCTGAACTCTGAGCTTGATGCCATGACTTTTGAATTGACTCCAAGGGGAAATGATGAGTATATTTTGCCTGTGGAAGAACAATGAACAGGATATTTGGTGGTGTTGGGCATATTATAGTAGTCATTATTGTTGTTAACCAATTTTTTCCAGTTCTCTCCTTCTTTTGGGTATATGTAGGATTGTTTTTCTTGTAACTTTGAAGCTTGATGGGACCATGTGTCCCATCAATTTCTGGGTGAAATTTTAGAGCTTTTATGTGACTTACTGCTGTCCTTTCTTTTTGGTTTGGAACATAGAGATGGAGCCTTTTTCTTCCTGGGCCCCTGTGTGATGACATCCCAAGCTGACACCCTTCCTCCTACCTACCCTACCACCACCAGTGGATGTGTGGTGGATTATAGTGAGAATATTGTTATTGCAGGACATCTTAGTCTATCCTGTCTGACAAAAGTCTTTGATTTGACAGCTCATGGAAATTTTTTGGAAAATTTGAATATATAAAAGTTTTATATATATATCTTGATCTACATCTTTATTTTATATATAATCTTTATTACAAGCTTAATGGCTCCTCCAGAAAGATCTAGACTCTAGTAGGTAATTAATGCACAATTGAAATAACATTGCGCTGAGCCTGTGTGCTGTAGCTGCTGAGGTATTTATTGACCATTTTTATATCGTCAATCAATGTAAGCTTTCCTGACATTAGTTGGGTTTAACATAAGCCAGAAGACCTGAAACATAAGACTAGACCTGAGGACTGGAAATATTTTGCTACCCAACTTTACAGTTAAGTGAATCAGAAGCAACTGGGACTAGTTATACAAAACCAGATGCAATATGAGATGAGACTATGAGACTAAGGATATGTTATAAAACTATGTTAACTGAAAAAGAAAACGAGTAGCCTATGTAATACTTGCTTTTTTAAAATTATTTTAACATTTGAATGAGATTTGAATACAGATGTATATAGTTCACATAATTAATTTACATTATTAAATTCTTTAGCATTTTATTGAACTAATATTCATATCTGATGCATTATATAGAATAAAAATTCCACTATACTTACTATACTTGTAAATTAGCCTGAACACAATTTGGTTGTTACCTTCAGGTATAAACAGATATGACAAATTCAAGCTGATTTGGAAAATTATTTAATCAGTGAGAGATAAAATGTGTGCAAATGAAAATGAAATGTCATATTGTACAAGTCAATTTCAAGCTGAAATAATATAATTTCTACATAAAATTTGGGCTTCCCATAAATATTAACAATGCAAAGTCAAAGCTGCTTCTCTACATTTATATCACTCTATGATATTATTTTGCAAGGATATATTAATGTGAGTTACAGAAAAGGGAAAAACTTTACAGAATGAAACTCAGAAGAAAAACCCAATGTTTGTGTATTTTCTTTCAATTAGGTTTATTGCATATTTGTATTTTAAAAATGGAGTTTATGGGACGCCTGGGTGGCTCAGTCGGTTAAGCGGCTGCCTTCGGCTCAGGGCATGATCCCAGGGTCCTGGGATCGAGTCCCACACCGGGCTCCTTGCTCAGCAGGGAGCCTGCTTCTCCCTCTGCCTGCCTCTCCCCCTGCTTGTGTTCTGTCTCTCTCTCTCTGATAAATAAATAAATAAAATCTTTAAAAAAAAAAAAATAAAAAAAAAAAAATAAAAATGGAGTTTATGTTCAATTACATATACAGCAAGAAGCTAAGATTTGTATATTTATTACCATGTGTAGGCCCTGTGCTAAGTGCTCTCTTTCTCTTTCTATATATATATACACATTAATCCATACATATATATATATTTTATCTTTACAATTAATCTATAAGGTAGCCACAATCATTATAATACCAGTTTTATAATAAGGAAATAGACACTTAGAAAGGTTAAATAACCTGCCTACGATTAAACTGCTAATAACTGATGAAGGTAGAAGGAATCCCTGTTTTTCTTACTATAAGACTCATATTATTATGCTATAATACTCCGCTTCCTCTCATAATATTCTCATATTAATTTGAGTACATTCTGGAGAACTGTATGACTAATAAATAAAATACAAAAAAATGTAAAAACTTAACTTCAGATGAATTCTCTTTCAAATGAAAATTTCATTTTTTTCTCAGTGTACATTTAAAGATCTCAAGATGATTTAACAAGATATCTTGACTTAAATTTTCCCTAAGAACACTGAAAACTTTGATGAGATTGGTAGAAGATTAAAAAAAAAATTGTCTATTCAAACCCAGAACCTCTTTTTTTTTTTTTTTTTAAATCTGGCCTGAAAAAGAGGTAATGAATTGATTTAGAAGCAGTTTCTTTTTTTATGGAAAAACTGACTGCTGAGGTCCATTTCATTATTCAAAACTACCAATGAAATTGAAGCAGTTTGGGAATCTGTGGTTCTAGTGGGTGAAACTGTTTTTTATAGTAAATTTTATAGTAAAGACAGTGAAATTGTCTTATATAGTAAATATAGTGTTTGTCTAGGAGTGGGTAGATCTGCATTTCCTCATTTCTACAAATCATTTCCTTTGGAGAAGAGATTCTTTTTTCTATGGATATCATGGAATAGAATCTCTGCCTGTTAACTGCCTTGCTGAGATTGTGTACTTGCTTCAGCTGCAGATCACAGGCAATCTACACCTGAAGATAGGAAGAGTCAATTCATTGGACAAATATTTATTGAGCATCATCTGTGGCTCAGACACTGTGGGAGGTGCTAGAATAGAGCAATAAAAGTAATACAAAAATCTCTGTAGTCTATATTCCAGTAGAGGAAGCAGACATAACAAGTAATATGTATTGTAGATCAGAAGTTGATAAGTGCTCTGGAGAAAAACAAATTAGAGAGGGAAATGGGAAATGTATTGGGTGGATTTACATTTCTTTTATTTAGAAATAACTTCAAACTTACAGAAAAACAATGCAAGAATAGTGCAAGAAACCTCTGTTTTCAAGAACCATTTTAGAGTAAGTTGCTATCACTTCTGACTACTTTACAATACACAAGGACTTTTTCCTACACAATCATAATGTAGCCATCAAAATCAAGAAATTAGCACTGATTTTTCACTGCTCATACAGTTTCATCAGTTGTCCCAATAACGTTCTTTATATAAAAAGACCCTATTCAGGATCATATATTGCATTTAGTTGTCATGTCCTTTTAGTGTCCTAAATCAAGACAGTCTCTTCAATAAATGGTGCTGGGAAAATTGGACAGCCACATGCAGAAGAATGACACTCGACCATCCTCTAACACCATACACAAAGGTAAACTCCAAATGGATGAAAGACCTCAATGTGAGACAGGAATCCATCAAAATCCTAGAGGAGAACACAGGCAATAAACTCTTTGACATCAGCCACGGCAACTTCTTTCAAGATACATCTCCAAAAGCTAGTGAAACAAAAGCAAAAATGAACTTTTGGGACTTCATCAAGATAAAAAGCTTCTGCACAGCAAAGGAAACAATAAACAAAACAAGGAGGCAACCCACAGAATGGGAGAAGATATTTGCAAATGGCACTACAGATAAAGGGCTGGTATCCAAGATCTATAAAGAACTTCTCAAATTCAATACCCCAAAACCAAATAATCAAGTCAAAAAATGGGCAGAAAACATGAACAGACACTTCTCTGAAGAAGACATACAAATGGCTAACAGACACATGAAAAAATGTTCATCATCATTAGCCATCAGGGAAATCCAAATCAAAACCACATTGAGATACCACCTTACACCAGTTAGAATGGCAAAAATGGACAGGGCAAGAAACAACAAATGTTGGAGAGGTTGTGGAGAAAGGGGAACCCTCTTACACTGTTGCTGGGAATGCAAGTTGGTACAGCCACTTTGGAAAACAGTGTGGAGTTTCCTCAAAAATTTAAAAATAGAGCTACCCTATGACCCAGCAATTGCACTCCTGGGTATTTACCCCAAAGACATAGATGTAGTGAAAAGAAGGGCCATATGCACCCCAATGTTCATAGCAGCAATGTCCTCAATAGCCCAAATGTGGAAAGAGCTAAAATGCCCTTCAACAGATGAATGGATAAAGAAGATGTGGTCCATATATACAATGGAATATTACTCAGCCATCAGAAAGGATGAATACCCAACTTTTACACCAACATGGATGGGACTAGAGGAGATTATGCTAAGTGAAATAAGTCAAGCAGAGAAAGTCAATTATCATATGGTTTCACTTATTTGTGGAACATAAGGAATAGCATGGAGGACATTAGGAGAAGGAAGGGCAAAATGAAGGGGGGGAAATCAGAGGGAGAGATGAACTATGAGACTATGGACTCTGAGAAACAAACTGAGGGTTTTAGAGGGGAGAGGAGTGGGGGGGGATGGGTTATCCCGGTGATGAGTATTAAGGAGGGCACATACTGCATGGAGCACTGGGTATTATACGAAAACAATGAATTGTGGATCACCACATCAAAAACTAATGATGTATTTTATGGTGACTAACAACATAATAAAATAAAATAAAATAAAAAGTTTTTCATTGATGGGGAAAATCCTTTCACATATCTATCTATCTCAAAACATTACATTGTACACATTAAATGTCTTACAATTTTGTGAGTTAGACCTTAATAAAGCTGGGGAAAAAATAGTTTTTTAGTATTTCTTTGACTTTCAACCTTGACACTTTGAAGATTACTTGCTAAACATTTTGTAGAATGTCCTAGTATATGTGTTTGTCTGATGACTCCTCATGGTTAGATGCCAATTATACATTTTTGGTAAGAATGCTACATAAGTCAAATTGTGTTCTTACTGCATCCAGTCAAGTGAGAGGTTATTTCAATTTGTTTCATAATTGTTAATATTAACTTTGATCACTTAATTAAGATGTCTGTCAGGTATCTCCATTGCAAAGTTCTTCTTTTTCCCTTTGTAATTAAAAAGCATTTTATGGGGAAGTATTTTGAGAGTACGTAAATATCCCATTCCATATTGACTTTCATCCACTATTTTAGCATCTGTTGATATTTCTTGGTTGTTAATTACTATCACGGTCCATGACTTACACTACATTTATTAGTCATTGTTCTACTATAGAGAAAATCTTGCTCTTCTCTATATTTATTTACTATTAGAAAAATTTAGACGAGGATAAACTCATGGATTTTCATAATATAATTTTATGTTATATAATTTTATATAATTTTTAGCATCATTATTTAATTTGATATTCAAATTTTGCCAGCTTTGGCCAGTGAAGTTTCTTTTAAATTGATACCTGTGTCATTTTGACAAAGCCCCACCTTTGAGTGCTCCTTTCTCTCTGGCATAAAAAGCTGCTTCAGGCTCTGTAATTCCTCCGCTTAGCCCTGGAATCAGCCCTTTCGAGGATCCCTGGATCTCTTAAGCAGAAAATGACATTGGATATTTGGAAACCAAGATCTGAGTGCTAGATATATTTGTTGCCAATGGAGTATTGTTGCTCCTAAATCTTTTTAGTGTTCATAGCTGGGGTTACATATACTTATAAACACCCACCTATTTATGTACATATTCATTTCTATATCTATATATTCTGAAAACATGAGTTAACATTAACCTCCAGCTCCAATCCCATACCACAGGGTTCACCCTAGTTGTAACTCCCTTCTTCCCCAGTAAGAAACATCGCTGTCATAACCTTTAACATTATGTATTAGATAAATATTTTCTGAGTAGAACCAATCTCCTGTTGCTGCTACCAGCCCCCTTCCTTCTCAGGGCTAAACTCTTCAGTCTCCACCACTTTATCCTGTTGAGACTTGAACATGCTGCTCCAAGCTTCCTCTTTCAGTGCTCCCTTCAGAGATGGCCTCTGCAACTCATGCATTGCTACACAACACACAGGTCTGCTGCCATCCACAACTCAACTCTGCATAGATGACTACCTTTCTGGGCTTTTGGAAAAAATTATTTAGGAAAGCAAGAAGAATACAGGGTTGCAATTTTCAATATAGTGGTCAGGAGACATCTTGCTAGGAATAGATTTGAGGGAAGATCTGAAGTTGGTGAGGGAGTGGATCATGTATGTGGATACTGGGAGAAGAATATCCTAGGCAGAGGAACTAATTTGTGCAGAGGTCCTGAGGCACAAAGGTGCCCTGTGAGTTAAAAGCAGGAAGGCCACCATCACTGGAGCACAGCGAAAGGGAGAGAGAGTAAGTGAGGTCAGAGAGATGTCAGTAGGACAGACTCTGTAAAGTCTTGTAACCACTGTATAGTCTTGGCTTTTCTCTAAGTGAGCTAGGGGGCCATAGGAGGATTTTGAGCAGTGAAGTTATGTAATCTGGCTTTTGTTTTAAAGGGTCATCCTAGGGGCACCTGGGTGGCTCAGTTGGTTAGGCGACTGCCTTCGGCTCAGGTCATGATCCTGGAGTCCCGGGATCGAGTCCCGCATCGGGCTCCCTGCTCTGCGGGGGGTCTGCTTCTCCCTCTGACCCTCCCCCCTCTCATGTGCTCTCTCTCTCATTCTCACTCTCTTAAATAAATAAATAAATCTTTAAAAAAAAAAATAAAGGGTCATCCTAGTTCCTGTGTTGAGAATAGCCTGTGTATATGTGTATGATGGTAGGGGGTGGGGGAGAGAGAAGTTGAAAGCAAGCAGAACAACTTAAATACCATTGGGATATTTAGAGGAGAAATTAGACTAAGTGTGGTAAATGTGGAGGTGGTGAGAAGTAGTCGGATTCTGGATACATTTTGAAAGTAGAGTTGATGAGATTTGCTGACTAGATAGATACAGAGTATAAGAATAAAAGATATATAGGTAACAAATACTTAAAAAAATACTGAAATGTAAACTCAAGGAGGTCAGGCATTTGAGTGTTGTTTTTTTTTGTTTTTTTGGTCAGTTTTGTTCACTGTTATATCCCCTCCAATTCCCAGAACAATGCCTGGCACATAGCAGATATTCAACAAGTAGTTACTGAATTGTTGAAGAAAAAAAGTAAAGAGGAAACTTAGCCTTTGTGCCTCTTGGGGAATTCACATCATCTTTAATGATGGGTTTAGAAATTACCACTGAAAAATACTTGGAAACCTGTATTTACTCAACTGATAAAATGTGAGGTGAGAACAATAAAAGGGACCAAGAAAAATATACTTTTAAATGTTTCCTTTTACTAAAAATACCTTCTTAAATTGAATATTAGGAAAACTGAAGGGACCTGATTGTGTTCGGTAGCTCCTACTTCAGGACATTAGCCCTCACCTGCTATGACATGATGGATTCTTGTGCACATGGGGTGAGTGGCAAGAAATTTGCTGCCCACAATAAGAAAGCACCAAAATTTGGATAGGATATTGTTAGAATAATAAAATAAGAGCAGATGTGATTATTCTTATTATAACAGACTCTTTCCCTCTTTCTGTCTCTTTTTTTGAATTAGACAAAGCATATTTGCAACAAGTATACTGGAAAATGTATACAACCTGCAACCTTTCTCATCTATTCCATACCTATACTGTAAACTGGTACAAACTTTCTAGAAAGATATTGAGAATACATTTGGGAAGCCTTACATATATTTGTGAAGGTTGACACCACAATTCCCACTCTGTATCCCACTCAGTATTGTTCATGTACATGGATTGACCTATTTCACCAGCCTGGTTACACAGAAAGTCACATTTAGTTGAAAAATTCACATAATTCACATACATTTCTCAAGGTTCCACATGTTCAAACAGTGAAACATCTGGTGACTCACTTTTGAAGTTGCCTTCACATAAATTGTTGAAAAATTTAGTGGGCTTAATTTGCCAAAAAAAAGATCATCTTCCCTACAGATTTTTGAGGCAGAGAAGCTGCAAGAGAATGTGATTAACCATATGATTTTGTCTTGCCACCTATCCATTCCAATACTACCCATGTCCTTGGCTATGATGATGGCACTGTCATCACTGTGATGACCTGTAAGTACCACAGTAGTTCTTCTTGGAGATCCGACTCTCTCAGTCTTGTAGTCAGGCATGAGTGACTCACAGTTTGCACACATGGATGCAGCTTTTATGATTATGAAATATTCCACATGCTTATGGGATAATACAAAAAACAACTACCAACCAACATTTCAGACCACTTCTTTTCTTTCTTTCTCTATTTCTATTATTGGGATCTTCCTGTAATTCTTCTTCCTCCTCTCCTCCTCCTCCTTCTTCTTCTTCCTCTTTTTCTTATTAGAGAGAGAGGGGGGAAGGGGCAAAGGGAGAGGGACAGAGAGAATCTTATGCAGTCTCCATGCCCAGTGCACAGCCTGATGCAGGGCTTGATCTCATAATCCTGAGATCATGACCTGAACTGAAATCAAGAGTCCGACGCTTAACTAATTGAGCCACCCAGGCATCCCTCTTCTTTTTTTTAATGTTTAACTATTACATTTAATATTATATTATTTTCCCATAGTTGTGGAGTTTTTTTAAACTTAAATTTTAATAGTCACAAAATATACCATTGTAAGAGTTACCAAAGCTGATTTAAATAATCCTTGATTTTTGGGTGTTTAAGTTGTTTTGTCACTTCCTCATTTTGAAGTGTTCCTATGCCAGGATTTCAGTTGAGCAGGTGAGGGGATTAAAGATTTGGACACTTGATGGGCATAAGTTGGGCAGATAAATTGCGGTATAAAAGAATCTATTGCATGCATAGTCATTACCATTAGCTCCATTATAGACCTAACTTTATTTTGTTTTGTTTTTTATAGCCCTAACTTAAAACCAGGTTGACTCAGGCCCGAGGATGGGGAGATTACAGAACAGTGGCACCAATTACATGCCATGATTTTTTTTTTTTTAGGTCATATTTACACGATGCTTAAATAATCCCATCAAGTAATTCAATTCAGTAAAAATGACTTTATTTCATGTCCTGCCATGCTACTAATGGCTGCTAGAGGGCAGCAGAAGCCAGGAACTGACAGGAAAAGCACCAGCTTGAAAAGGCCGAAGAGGCTCTGCCCAGGCCTGGGGAACCATCTGTTCAAGGTTGAGACAGAAGATTGGGTTCAAAGAGTCTGCAATAAAGGTTTCTTTAGTAACTTGAGAGGCTAACAAAATAAAGGAATGGCAAGAGTATTAAGAGGGTTAGGTGCTTAAAAGGCACTTAACCTTAAACCTTTGGAGGAGTGAAACTAACAAATGAAGACTAGGAAGAATCATCAAGTTTAAGCCAAAAGGCATGGGTTATCAGGTTATCCATTTGAAGGAGAGGATAGAGTTAAAGCTGTGTCAAGTTTGAAGTGCATATATCAGGGAAACCAGTTGTCTGTACAAGAACTGGGGATATCAGAGGGCCATAATAACGTGACATCATCTGAGCAAACCCTCCATTTGAAGAGGCCACATACCAAGGCCACAAGTGAGTAAATGTTAGGGCATGACAGCCTGGGAGGTTTGGAAACTATAGGAAGAGGCAACATTTTAGTAAAACAGTTTCTAACTTCTGGTAGTAGAAAAAACACTGGGCAGGAGTACTGAGAGCTGGATTTAAGGTCTACCACCAACTAGTTATATGACCATGAACAAATCACTAATGTTTCTTGGGCTTCTAGTTTCTCATGGAAAAAATTGGGGGTTGGACTGGATGAATTCCAAGGTACCTAAAATCTTTGAAATCCTAGGACTGGGTTGATTGGTGATTAGTTTAATCAAAATCATCACCCAAATCTTGTTTTAAATAGACTGGTGTGTATCTTTGTGACATATTTAAAGGATTTGTGAAAGAATGCACAGAAACTCATCATTGCTATTTGACTCTTTAGTTGTTGACACTTTGAGTCCGAGTTAGGAAGACTTTAAAGAAACTTCATGGGGTGCCTGGGTGGCTCAGTCGTTAGGTGTCTGCCTTCGGCTCAGGCCATGATCCCAGGGTCCTGGGGTTGAGTCCCACGTGGGGCTCCCTGCTCAGCGGGAAGCCTGCTTCTCCCTCTCCCACTCCCCCTGCTTGTGTTCCCTCTCTTGCTGTCAAATAAATAAATAAATAAAATCTTAAAAAAAAAAAGAAACTTCAGGATATTTTAGATTTTTTTAATCGGCGTTTATATTTTTGATTTCTAAAGTACTAGATAATGATAAACACATTGTCAAAATCTTCATCATTCCTTTTCTTGTAATTATCATTGTACGATTACAAGCAATTTTTTTGCTTTCAAATTTCTTTTAAATTAGTAACCCTCATTTTAAAATGGAAGTTATTGCTTTTTGAATTTTATATCTTTATGGAGACATTCAGTAAGTAGATGAATCTAAGGAGGCTGTTTATAGTTATTAGATTGCAAATCTTTTTTTTTTTTGAAAACCTACTCTCTTGTGAGTAGAAATAGGAGAATGTCAAATGTAGACATTTTAAAATTTCAACAACTTTAAAGCTGGTTGGAAATAGAATCTGATCTGCTTTTTCATCTAATTTTATAGTAAAAAATTTGAAAATATTATTAAAAATGATGCATAGTTGAATTGATTTTTAAAGTGGGAAGATATAGACATTGTCTGGTACAAGGGATCCTTGACCTTTTCATTGCCAAGGGCTCTTTTAATTATTTTTTTCTGTAGTGATTCAACATTTTGAAATATTTTGTCTATTTTTTCCTCACCCAAAGCACTCCTAAAATGATAATTAGGTTTTTCATTTTAAATGAATCTGAAACACATACAACTGCTGATCTCTTTAGCCTGAGTTTAACAATGACACCATTCCAAGATGATGAATTTCAACCAAATAAAAAGAAATCCTAGTATTTAGTGCACATTCAGTGTGAGCAAATACATTAATTCTTTTTTTCAAGTATAATTAACATGCAATGTAGTATTAGTCAAAGGTACAATGTAATAATTCAACAATTGTATGCATTGCTTAGTGTTCACCACATTAAGTGTAGTCACCATCTGTCACCAATGTTATTACCATCTTTTTGACTATAATCCCTCTGCTATACTTTTCATCTCTGTGACTTATTATTTTGTAACTGGAAGTCTGTACCTCTTAGTTCCCTTTATCTATTTCACCCATCATTCCATCCACCTCCCATCTGGCAACCACCAATTTGTTCTTTATAGCAAATACATTAATTCTATTATAGTTTTGAAATGTTAAAAATAGCTCCAGGTCTCCTATGGACCCTGAGGAACTACTTCTTTTCCTTACCTCTCTCAATTTGCAGATAAATAGCTCAATCAACTGTTTAAAGTACCACTGGTATAAGTCCAATCTCTGTCTACAATAGTAGATACTCCCTCTTCTTTAGGATTAATCATTACAGTTTATGGAAATGAATGAAGTTAAGTTCATACTTTTCAGAAAAAGTGAATCTAGAAATTTGGGTTGGTTAGTTTTTAGTGGTTTTTTTTTTGTCTTTGTTTTTCTAGATGACATTTAAACAAACAAATAGAAGTTTAGGAGGTATCTCAAGCAGATACAAAGAGCTAAATTCTGGATATTTCTTGGAAAAGAAGTTCCAAGGTAGTGTTCCTTACTGTTGTTTTCTTTTTGGAATCCTTTAAGAATAAGAGTTGAGAGATTTTTTTCATGTGTCTGTTGGCCATTTGGATGTCTTCTTTGGAAAAATGTCTGTTCATGTCTTCTGCCCATTTCTTGATTGGATTCTTTGTTCTTTGGGTGTTGAGTTTGATGAGTTCTTTATAGATTTTGGATACTAGCCCTTTATTTGATATGTCATTTGCAAATATCTTCTCCCATTCTGTCAGTTGTCTTTTGGTTTTGTTGACTGTTTCCTTTGCTTTGCAAAAGCTTTTTATCTTGATGAAGTCCCAATAGTTCATTTTTGCCCTTGCTTCCCTTGCCTTTGACGATGTTTCTAGGAAGAAGTTGCTGCGGCTGAGGTCAAAGAGGTTGCTGCCTGTGTTCTCCTTTAGGGTTTTGATGGACTCCTGTCTCACATTGAGGTCTTTCAACCATTTGGAGTCTATTTTTGTGTGTGGTGTAAGGAAATGGTCCAGTTTCATTCTTCTGCATGTGGCTATCCAATTTTCCCAACACCTGTGCTCTGGTAAGTGCTGTGAATTGTGCAAGACTGTTGAATTTCAGATCTGTACCTCTGAAACAAATAATGCAATATATGTTAAGAAAGAAAAAAAAAAGAAGAAGAATGTAGCAGGAGGGGAAGAATGAAGGGGGGGAAATCGGAGGGGTAGACGAACCATGAGAGACGATGGACTGTGAAAAACAAACTGAGGGTTCTAGAGGGGAGGGGGGTGGGAGGATGGGTTAGCCTGGTGATGGGTATTGAGGAGGGCACGTTCTGCATGGAGCACTGGGTGTTATGCACAAACAATGAATCATGGAACACTACATCTAAAACTAATGATTTAATGTATGGGGATTAACATAACAATAAAAAAATTTTAAAAAAAGAGTTGAGAGATTATTTTGTTTTAGCAGCATGTCGATGTGACTTGTCATTTCATTACTTAAACTTTATTAGGCATTAACTTAGTTGCAAAATAGAAAATGTTTAATTTTTGACTCCATTGAAGCTAAATAGTAATATTGTGTGTGTGTGTGTGTGTGTGTGTGTTTGCCACTTACTTGAGGTGTCTCCCCAACCCTGCCCCTAAACATGTTAAACATGTATAGTTTTTTAGAGGTGAGGAAGAGGACTATTTTGAGTAGTCCTGAAATACTGAAGTGTAGGTTACCTACTCCTACTTTTGGAACTAGTTCTGGCTCCTCCTCTTTCCCTGTGTACACATAGCTAAAAGTATCTCTTGCCATTCCTTACTGTGATGCCTGAAAGTTCTATATCAACCCCCCCCTTTTTTGTAATCAAAATATCCAAATAACTCATCTTGGAGGGTTAACACAGTGATTTATTACCAGCATAACCAAGTCTTCATGAACTATTTTGTTAACAAGGCGAACTAGCAGAGAGTAGGGATGAGAAATAGGAAAAATCAAATTTAGAAGAGTAGTGAGATGAAGGACAATGGAACTTAGAATGCTCAAGTGATGGGCAGTGACAGCCACAGTTACCCTGGAGGCACCAGGAGCCTGGAGTTGGAATCAAAGAATCGACTGATTTTGTCTTACTCATAATTTTGTTTGGATTAATTCCATACACAGTATTTGTGTTCTGAGGAAAACCAAGCCTTTAAAGACATACTTGAAAATGAAATATTTTTGTGCCTGCTTCTAGCACTGATTTAGCATTGGAACCCTCACTGCTGGGTCTTGCTTTTAATATTGCATTCATCACTAGAGTAAAATGAAAATTTAATTTTATGGGTTTTTTAAGTATTAACAATTAAAACATACTTTAGTCTTACACCTGAAAAAAAGTTCTTGGGTTTGAATTTTATGTTTGCACACAGAGACTATTGTGAGGAAGGCATCTTTAAAAAGAGAACCAAATAATTTAACTAAAAACAGAACTCGTCAATGACAACTATTAAAAAAATTACTTAGAAAATTCCTTGGGAACAGAACATTGCAGGATCCTGTAACTCATATAGTTGGTTAGTAGGAAAATCTGACCTAGAGACAAGTTTCCTGCTCCTCCTTCAGATGCTCAATTCACAAGGCAGGAACTCCTGAAGACCTGAAAGTAATCCTAAATTAAAAATGTCTTAGTTTCTCTGTTTAATAATAATAGGTACCACTTTTTTGTCAAAGTCTTGTCATGAACCAGACATTTACATCATCAGCTGCAATCTTTATAGCCATCCTGGAAGGTGGTAATAGCTAGCACTGAGAGGTGGAATAGCACAGAGATTAGGAATATTGATTCTGAGTCACGTAGAATAGTGCCTAGTACCTATCTGGATTCAGATTCCACCCATGTTACTTAATGGCTGAGTGGTCTTGGTTTCTTTAAGTTTAAGATCCAGATAAGTAGTACCCATGTTGCTATAAGTGTGAAAGTGGCCTGGCTCTATCAGTTAGGTCTTGGGTATAGCTGGAAGCAGGCTTGATAACTGGCAGCTAGTTTGTGGTGTTTGTCTGCTGAACTTAAAAATTTCATAGAACTTTAATGGCAGACAAGGCCATTCTGTGGCTGTGATGAATCAAGACAAGATTATAATCATGTCTGAACACAGACAAAAGCAAGGAAATTGACCACAAGAATGATCCTGGCTAAATCAGGATAAATGAATTATTGTCCTGGCTAAAATGAATAACTATAACTTCTTTACCAATTACAGATCTAGACTTACTGTATTCTTCCTGCTTTCTACATAAGAATTATTAAGGTACCAATCATAGAATTACCTATACTTCCTGACAGTATCAAATACAGAGCAATGTTCTATTCCTCTATTCCCCAAATCACCTTATACAAGCCTGAACCTTAGTCCTTTCTAATACCCACTTGCTGAGATGTCCCACAGTTGTCCACAATGTGTGGTCTCTTTCATTGTAACAAGTCAAGAAACCCAACCTTGTTTGACCAAAGGTGTGTTCCTTGTGGTCCTTGGCTAGAGGACATTGACATGAGGAGTGGATGAGTTAATCCATGTAAAGCACTTAGGATAGTGCCTCGTACTGGGTCAGTGCTCAACGAATATTATCTATATAGTGTTTTATGATTTTGTAGATGGTGATATGGAAACTCAGAGAGGGCCAACAGCTGGGGGCTGGTAGTGCTGAAATTCCAGTTCAGTTTTACTATGCTCCAGAGCCCATGTTTTCACTACACCTCACTGCAATCACTTTGATTCATCACCATAACTTTCCCATTCCTCCTGTCAGGAGGTGCGTTTATTGGCCCCTGGGATTCTAATTTTGTCTTGATCTATGTTTGAGCAAAAATTCTTTTCCTTTAAATGGCATTAAAAATCAACTGTTAATCCTTTTTATTTATGTAGAGTCTTATTAGGTGAAAGACCTTCAGATTTTCTTTCTTTTACTACAACTTTAGTCTTTTGATCATGGAAAAATTCTCTTTTATCCTTTGAGGTCTCATTGACTGCAAAGGCTATGGTAAAGAATGTTAACTTGAATCTTTCGCAAGGGAAGGTAGCTGAAAGACAAGAATGGCAATAGTACCAAGCTAGCTCCAGGGTAGAGATGGGATCTCAAGGGTAGGCCTCAGTAAAACCATGAGAGACTATGGACCTGAGAAACAAACAGGGTTTTAGAGGGGAGGGGGGAGGGGGGATTGGTTAGCCCGGTGATGGGTATTAAGGAGGGCATGTACTGCATGGAGCACTGGGTGTTATACGAAAACAATGGATCGTGGATCACTACATCAAAAACTAATGATGTATTGTATGGTGACTAACATAACATAATAAAATAAAAAAAAAAACCAACCATATAGCCAACTGCTACAGGGATAAAGGAATATCAGGGAACCTCAAGGAAGGAAAATACTGACAGCAAGAGGGATTGATAATAAAATTAGACCATGGATGTATGTGCCTTTTGCGCTCATTCACTTTCTAGTTTATCCCATGGGGATTTGTGTGTGCCCTGGGGTGGGTGGAGTGAGGTATGTATTTGCATTAGGCAAGAACTTCTAATTTAGTTTTTCCCAAGCTATCTTTCTGAGAGTGCTGGTATTCTTAGGAGATACTAATATATGTTCTGTGAAAGACAGTTTAAGGTCAATTTTTTGAATTGTTCCAACTGTGTCTACTTGTAGATTCACAAATGGATATTAATAGCAATTAAAAGCTCTTAAAAATGCAGAATACCTGTTTAAATTTGTAAGTCAAGCGTTTCCCAAATTTATTTGAATTCAATATTTTTTTCCTTAGAACATATTAACATCATCATCATCATCATCATCATCATCATCATCATAGCTAACACTTACGGAGTGTTTACCATATACCAGATACTGTTCTAAGTACTTTTCATATATTAACTCATTGCCTCAACAATTTTATTATTGTTAGGGAGACTGAGGCATGGAGTGGTTAAGTAATCTATTCAAGGTGACACAGCTAGTAAATCAGTACAGAATATTCTTTAACCGCCAATGTCTTAGAAGAAAAAGTGGGAAGTGCTCTTTTGACAGAAGGAGGTAAGAAGGAGAAAAGAGCTACATTTATTTAAGTATTCAATTAACATTCATTGAGAAACTAGTATGAACAGATGCTAATAGATAATAACAAATAAGCACTTAAGTAAACAAACACAAAAACCAGGTAGTGATAAATGCTGTGATGAAAATAGAGTGGTTTGACGGAGTATGGATTAAGAGTAGTTTCATTTGGGGTGCCTGGGTGGCTCAGTCGTTAAGCATCTGCCTTTGGCTCAGGTCATGATCCCAGGGTCCTGGGATCAAGCCCCACATCAGGCTCTCTGCTCAGCAGGAAGCCTGCTTCTCCCTCTCCCACTCCCCCTGCTTATGTTTCCTCTCTCGCTGTGTCTCTCTCTGTCAAATAAATAAATAAAATCTTTAAGGAAAAAAAAAAGAGTAGTTTCGTTTTTCTTGAAAATTAATTGCAATGTCTTACCAAATAATTTAACGTGACTCTACAGCAGAATAATCAGCTTAATCATAGACTTTTAATATTAGGTTTAATGATTCATTGATAAGGTGTGTTTTTCCCTATTGGAAAGGTCACCAATTTGGCTTTTATATTCTTAGAGCCTTGTTTCCCAGAATGAGATCATTGAAGTACTAGTTCCTGGGAATTTTACTAGTTGTATATGTGTGAAAATATTTTTTGTGGTCAAAGAAGTTAAACAAGTTTCTTTAGTCCACCAGTTACCCAGAGCTTCCAATATACCAATATATATCATATAGGATTATAGGGTACAGTATTCTTATCTGACCGTGGGACCTTGTCTTGTGAGAACTTTTCATGGGAGTAGCATTTTGTGGGACCCACTTTGAAATGCATTGCCGTCTCTCTTTTTTTACTGCATGGTATATTTGCATTGTTACTGCATTGTGATAGTTAACTCACTTAAAAGCTGTTTTGATCTTTTGCGTTGATTTAGAATAATTCTTTATTAAATTCTCCTTTGTTAGAATTCTGAAAAGCCAGGTTTCAGATCTAAGAGAAATAATATTTCATTGAAAATTATTATTCTTTAATATTCTGAATCTTGTTAATTCTGTTTGCTTGCATTTGGGTTAGTAGGTAGAAGATTGGACAGGAAACTAGATAATCCGATTCTTTCCCTTTGGCTCCTTTGCTTTATTATCATGAGTCACTCTCTCTTATAAGCCTGTGCAACTCTTGGAGTCTCATGGGCACTCTGTGTTATGTGCTCTTTCTCTATCCATAAGTAAAAGAAACTCTCCACCTTTCTGTCTCTGTCATCCCACATGAACAGAACAAGGAGAGAAATAAAGTTTTGCCTGAATGTACAGTGAAAAGTAAGTTCCTCTCTCACCCACATTCCCTGTTCCCAATGGCAAATACTGTTACTAGTTCCCTGTATATTCTTCTAGAGGTAGTATATATACATATTCATATATAACACATATCACATATGTATGTAATATTTGCATTCACTATACATATAAAGCCTCCCTTTTTGAACACAAATACAACAAATGTAATAGCATACTGTTCTATCCTCCCACTTTATTCACTTTACAATTCATTTTGGGAATTTTCCATATCAGTTCCTAGAGATCTGCATCATTAACAAAAGGAAAAAAAACAAACACTACTGCAGAACATTCCACTGTATGGATTCCTAAATTTATCTAACTATATTCCACTGTATGGATTTCTATAATTTATTCCACTACTCTCCATTTCATGGACATTTGGATTATTTTAAAATCATTGTCTAAAATAAAATAGCCCCTTAATGTTAGTATTGTGACCAGGTGAATTTTGCCTTGATATTATTATTTTAATAACTTTATGGTTTCTAAATTGACTTTTTACAATTTAAAAAGATTTTTTACTTGTTATTTGCTTTGGTATAAAAAAGTTTGCAGGTTTCCAGAACACTGAAATTTTTAAACTTGTGCTAAAAATAGTAGGCTTATAAAAATCTAACTGGTTTCCTTTATTAAAATTCTTTTAATCCTTGCTGATATTGTAAGATTTCATATTTATTATATCCTAATGTTAACTACATATTTTCATCCCCAAATTATATTTTTAAAGCTTTTAAGTTCTTTACTTTTGAATTTTAGACCCAGGACCCTTCTGCATGGATTATTGCTCTGAGGTACAGTACCACTGCATATTTGGTTGACTTCTTTCTATATAAACAAGTCACGTGTAATATAAATGAGCTTAGATTGGATCAGATACAATGAGGGTCGAAGAGTGATGGTTGATGCAAACAAGAAGGGTGATTAGTATTGTTCTAGCTGTATGATGAATTGCACCATATCATGCATTAAAACAATGGACTGTCCTTCAGGATATCAAAGGCTTTTTAGCAACAACATGATGGGAAATATATAGTCCTTTATCATTTCGCAAAAAGTAAGAGTTACAATAACAATTTTGAGAATTCTTTTCAAGTTTCAAAGAACACCGTCGTGCCAGCACTGATGAGAATGTATGCACCTTATCCTTGGTAATGGGCACAGTGTGTTTTATTGTTCTTTTACTCTGCAGTACTGGCTCGTAAGCTGTTTTGATCTCTGGGTACTTTAGCTTAAAGTGGACCAGGAACTCTTCTACCCTTGGGGGTGTTAGTAGGATTCTAATGATTCTGTTTGATCTACCATGTTAAACACAAATGAAATAAATCAGGGGAAATACACATAGTGAGTATATCAAAGAGTTATTTCTACTTCTGGGCATGAGGCAGTTGCTAAGCAACCTGTGTCAGACTTCATGGTCATCTGTTAGGAAGGACACAAAGTCAATGCTCACTCAAGACACGTAAGATCATAAATGAAAAAAACTATTTTGTTGGATTCAAGAAAAAGCTGCTTGGATGAACGTATAATGGTTACAGGATATGAAGCATCTATTTGGAGATGTGTTTAAGGGAGCAATGAAATTGGCAAAAAAGCCAAAAAACAAAAAAAACAACAAAACCACACCAAAACAAAATGAAACAAACCCATATTCAATCCAAGCAGGCTGGGAGGACAGAGAAAATAAACTAAATTTTGTGTGAATTGTTCCCACTTCCCAGGATCTACTTTCAGAGCTCTGTGGTTCTCAGTAGGATATAATAGCCGTAACAGGCTGTGCTACAAACCTTCCAACAGGGGAGTCCACAGTGAACCTTTGGAATTTGGAGTTTTATTGATAACAATAAGATTACTTACAATCCTCTTTCACATTTTTCTTCAATACCACATTTTAAAATATGAAGTCTGTAACTTAGAAAAGAGTTTTTTCAAAAAGCGGTACGAGATAGGTTTGGGGTTGAATTTAACAAAGCTATCCAAGGCACAAAGTGTGGAGGAATCATGGTTTTTGCTTTGTAGAACCTATATATTTAGTATCTAAAAATGACTGATGGTTTTTCTTCCTTATTTTTCTCTGGATAAATATTTTTCTTCTGATACTGGATTATTGCTTGGCTGATCAAAACCTTTCATTGTGCTCTGCATGCTAACTGCAGTGTCTCTATCGCACCGTGCACTAGTCTCTTGGCATCAGGCAATATTTTTTAACTCATTTGAGCCCCAGTTTCTTAAATGTAAACGTAAATAATCAACAGTCATCTCATGAAATTGTGAGAATCTAATGAATAATATATAATCATATATAAAATGCCTAGCGGATAGAATGTTTTCCTTTTGTGGTAATTATTACTGCTTATGGCATACAATACTAGGACATAGTATTGTAAGTAGGATTATTGCAATTTGTCCTCTAAAGGCATAAACATTTTCTAAATGGGCAAGTACATAGTTCATGTTTTCTATTGAGATTTTTTTGAGAAATTAATTAGAATTCAAATAATTATTACATTGAAGTTTAAAAATTATTACATCTGTGTTTGAAGTACAGGTAGCAACCATTTTCTTTTTGTTTCTGCAGTAAGTATAGGTACCTAAAGTCTGTCAGTAAATTAATGTTTCTTTCCATAACATAGTTATAGTATCTTCAGCATACACTTGATACAAAAAAAACTACTACCTGTAGGTCTAACCTCTCCCACAGACTCATAGATTCTCCTTGAAAGTAGAGGCCAGCTTTCTCTTTTTAGAGAGGAATTTTTTTTTTCAGAGTTATTTTTTTATTTATCAGAGAGAGAGCACACGCAGGGGGAGCAGCAGAGGGAGAGGGAGAAGCAGGCTCCCCACTGAGCAGGGAGCCCGACGCGGGGCTCCATCCCAGGACGCTGGGACCATGACCTGAGCCGAAGGCAGACACTTAATCAACTGAGCCACCCAGGCGCCCCTGGCAAGGAATTTTTGCATTTAATATTGGGAGTCTTGTTAAAAATCTGTTAGCATTTTTCACCATGTTGAGTTCATTGATAACTGTAAAGTCAGTTGTGATGATGATGAGGCAAAAGTTCCAGAATCCATTCTTAAGAAGTCACAGCTTATCTTTTTAGGACTAGTTGGGTCTAGGTGTTCTCTCTGTGGCAGTGGGACATTTGTTAATTTATTCAGTAACTGTTTTTTGCCTGCCTACTATGTGCTAGGCATATGTTAGGTGTTGGGAATATAGTGGTGAACAAATTTGAAGTGAGTTCTACCCTTCTGGAGCAGTGGGGGGGAAAAAAGTGGAAAATGCCTTGAAGGAAATGAACAGGGTATAGAGACTGAGAATGTGGCTTCTGGGATGGGTGAGTTGAGACTACATAGGGAGGGAGGGTGGAGGAAAGATCTCTGAGCAGGTGTCGTTTAGACTGAAACCATTCAGAACAGTGTTGACCTCCTGGACCTCAGCGTTTAGTGTGGGTAGCTCCACCACAGCTCATGTACCTGCCAGTGACCTTTCTTTGTCTATAAGACTTCTGAGCTTGAATAATACAGCATGGTCTTCCATCTCCTTTTCCTTTATGAAGGCATTCAGCTTTTATCTTTGTTTTCTGAGACAGCTGTTTCATTTTACTGATAGATGCTATGTCATCCCTTAGCAAGCCAGCGCTTCTTTCATTATGAGGATTGTTTTTTCCTACATAGTTTTATTTCAACCTATGTCTTTTCATATAAATGATGAGCTCTTTAAAAATAAACTAAAATAATCTGTTAGTATAGATCAGGGAGGAGCTGTAATCTACAAATTAGAGTGGGGTTGTTTCATTTTGCAGGTTTGTTTTTCTGTATCTTGATTACCAGTTTCTCATAAATAATTGGGCATTGCCTAAAAAGGGATTTAGAAGATCATTTATGTAGTACTGCATTTTCATAGAATTTTAACTCTTTCAAATTATTATGTTATATATATTTGGAGAGAAGACTCTGGCTTAACAACAATAATAAAAACATCTTTGCACTGGTGGGAGCAGTGTTTTCAATTTGATTACCTTTCAAAACACCCATGAGTTGTAATAGTAGAAGTATATTAATCTACACAATTTAAATGTTAATAGACTAGCAATCATGTTTATACATTGATATGATTAAAGCCTAAAGTGCATGATTTCTATTTTAATACCCAGGGTCTACCTGTCTATTTCAATGATTGGGAGTTTTTGAATTTTATAATTAGCATCTAACAACTGCTAGAAAGGTATTATGAGAAAAGAAGACAAACAATGTGAAACATAAAACAGAATGCCACATTATAATAACATCTGTAACCCTTGTTTTATCTGTATTTTGTTAAGTGCACTACAGTGAGCGGCTTCCAGTACTTACCTAGGAGGGATACAAATGTGAATCAGTGTACATAAAATAACTGGTTAGAATTAGTTTTTTTCCAAAGTATTTTTTATTGCTCACCTTTAATTAAAAAGAACAATGGAAAACTAAGCTATTTTACAGTAAAATTTTCAATTTGTAAGATTAGAAATAAGCATAATTATAAAAAATAAAATTAGAAGTTCAGTTATGTTGAAGAATGAGGAAGCAATTTTTCAGACTAAATATACATTTTTATAAATTTTTTTCAGACTGTATATGTTTTTCTAAATCATAAATATGTTCTTCATAAATACCTTTATATCATTCTTCAGACTCTAGCTGCATATATACCATGCCCATAAATACAATGAGAGACATTTGGGAACAAACATGAAAAGAATTTCATTTAATTTACAGAATGGTTTTTTTTTAATTTTTGCTTTTATTTATTTTTTTATTTGACAGAGAGAGAGACAGCGAGAGAGGGAACACAAGCAGGGGGAGTGGGAGAGGGAGAAGCAGGCTTCCCACTGAGCAGGGAGCCTGATGCGGGACTTGATCCCAGGACCCTGGGACCATGACCTGAGCCGAAGGCAGACGCTTAACGACTGAGCCACCCAGGCGCCCCCCCCCTTTTTTTTTTAAGAGAGAGAGCGTGAGCAATGGGAAAGGGGCAGAGAGAGAAGGAGAGAGAGAATCCTAAGCACAGGGGCTTTGATCCCTCAACCCTGAGATCATGACCTGAGCTGAAATCAAGGGTTGGATGCTTCACTGACTGAACCACCCAGGCGCCCCAAGTTTACAGAATGGTGTTTTGAAGAATTTTTTAAACAGGGGATTTTGTGTGTGTGTGTGTGTGTGTGTGTGTGTGGTTCAACTGGAATTTTGGCTATGGTTATTAAGACTTGGATTTACAGCAATAATTTAATTACATTTGATTAAAGTGCTGTGTTTACATATATGTGGAATTAAAACAAAAGAGCAAAAAAAAAAGTGCTGTGTTTATCTTTGACTGACTAATAGGAACATGAAATACTGATGTGTTCAACTTGACCTGAGTGATCCAAAATCAATTACTCCAGCTATATTTCCCTGTAGTCATTTCATTAATGGCCTTACTGAGGTATCCCCATTTTCTGAGTGAGTACATGGGAGATCTGACCTGGATAACTTCTCTCTTTTCTTCAGGGTCTGAATTCAGATAATTCTTTTTTTTATATATATATTTTATTTATTTATTTGTCAGAGAGAATGAGAGAGTGAGAGAGGGAGGAGGAGGGAGAAGCAGGCTCCCCGCTGAGCAAGGAGCCCGATATGGGACTCGATCCCAGGATCCTGGGATCACGACCTAAGCCGAAGACAGACGCTTAACCGACTGAGCCACCCAGGTGTCCCTGAATTCAGATAATTCTTCAGTGTCTGAACTTTGGACCCCTGGTGTGTAAAATCAGGTTCCAAGTACAAAGTGGAGGAAACATAAAAAATATTTGCTTTCCCCCCTCCATTCTCCCCAGTTTGAACCAACTATAAATACCAGAATACTATGTTTATGCTTCCCCTGTCTTTTAAGTCAAAGGAGAAGTTAGTAGGGTGTAGTTAATCAAGTATTTTATTTAAATACGCATTTCTTAGTGTGCATTTCTATGTCTCTTCTCTCAACTCAAAGAGGAACTATGTATGTGTATATTTTTCTTGTACATAATTTTCTTTCTTCTTATATGTATCTTCTCACCTTATGGCAGTTGTCAGCAGCTACAGCCCACACATCTTGAATTGAATAGCACTTGGGAGGTTTCCTGGCTGAATGAGCATTTGATCAGTTATCATACCCTTTTTACTTTCAAGGGAACCAGTAGGGTCAGAGGGAGTGTGGGGGATTTTGCTTTATACTGCAGTTGCTACTTACATTCATGGAAGTTTGAGTAGTAACTGTTATTGAAAAACAAATTCCTTTGGCCTCTTCAGGTATTTTAAAAAGTCTCAGCAAAAATAGTGATAAAAAAAATCTCAGTAAAAATAGGGAGTAATAATGGAAGTATATTTGATTAATAAAATTTAAGGTAATATAGGGCGCCTGGGTGGCTCAGTTGGTTAAGCATCTGCCTTCGGCTCAGGTCATGATCTCAGGGTGCTGGGATCGAGCCCCACATCAGGGTCCCTGCTCAGTGGGGAGTCTGCTTCTCCCTCTTCCTCTGTCGCTCCCCCTGCTTGTGCCTCTCTCTCTCTGTGTCTCAATAAATAAATAAAATCTTTTAAAAAAAATTTAAGGTAATATATTACTGACACTGTTACTCTGTATCCTTCCAGAGGTTCTTTATGAATATAGGAACAAACATAAATATGTTTCGCTTCTCTTTTTTTTAAGATTTATTTATTTATTTGAGAGAGAGAGAGAGCATGTGTGTGTGTGTGTGTGTGAGCAGGGGGAGGGGCAGAGGGAGAGGGAGAGAAGCAGACTCCCTGCTGAGTGCAGAGCCTGCTGTGGGCTCCATTTCATCACCCTGAGATCATGACCTCAGCTGAGAGTCAGTCACTCAACCGACTGAGCCACCCAGGCACCCCAATATGTTTCTATTTTCATTCTTCAAAGAAATCATGTTAAAACATTGTTCTTTCTGTGTATTATGTGTTTTAAATGTTTTAATGTGTGTTTTAAAATATATTTGAATACCAGGTTAATTTTTGATTCCTAAAAAAATATTCTCTATGGTTCAAAATACAAAAAAAAAAAAAAAAGCCTAAAATTAATTAATTAATTAATTAATTTGGCGGGGGGAGAAAGAGAATCTTAATCTTAATCTACACTGAGTGTGTAGCCCATAGTGGGGTTTGATATCATGACCCTGAGGTCATGACCTGAGCCGAAATCAAGAGTCGGGTGCTTAACTGACTGAGCCACTAAGGTGCCTCTAAAATTTATTTTTAATGTATAAATATGTAATTTAAACATGCAGTTGTTAAGTGCTTAGTTGAAGAGAATATTAATATCTATAAACCTTCATTTTTCTTCCGAAGAAGATTATGATCTAATTCTGAGAATGAGGTACACATGCTTTTAAAAAGCACTCATGGCTAGGGCGCTTGGGTGGCTCAGTCGTTTAAGCATCTGCCTTCTGCTGGGGTCATGATCTCAGGGTCCTGGGGGCTCTCTGCTCAGTGGGAATCCTGCTTCTCCCTCTCCCTCTGCCTGCTTGTGCTCTGTCTCTCTCTGTCAAATAAATAAATAAATAAATAAATAAATAAAAAAAAAAATCTTAAAAAAAAAAGCACTCATGGCAATGTACATAACTTTTAAAGATTTTATTTATTTATTTGACAGAGAGAGACACAGCGAGAGAGGGAACACAAGCAGGGGGAGTGGGAGAGGGAGGAGCAGGCTTCCCGCTTAGCAGAGAGCCAAATGCAGGGCTTGATCCTAGGACCCTGGGATCATGACCTGAGCCGAAGGCAGACACTTAACGACTGAGCCACCCAGGCGCCCCTGTACATAACTTTTAAATGTATATGGAAGAAGTCCATCCTGATGATTTTTATAGGTGACTTTTTTTTCCCTAGACATCTGCCTCAAGAATTCTTTCTGTAATCCTGGAAATTCAGTAATTTAACTAAGATATGTTTTAATATTTAGCATTTTGCATCAAATGTTTCTGAAATCTGATAGGCTTTTTTTGATCTGAAATGAAAATGAAAACATATGACTCATAGGATGCAACAAAAGCATTACTGAGAGGAGTTTATAGCAATAACTGCCTATATTAAAAAGGAAAGATCTTAAATAAACAACCTGTCTTTATACCTTAAGAAACTAGAAAAAGAAGAATAAGTCTAAAGTTAGCAGAAGGAAGGAAATAACAGATTAGACATAAACAAAATAGAGAATAGAAAACAAAAAAATCAACAAATCCAAGAGTTGTTTTTTGAAAAGATAAACAAAATTGACAACCTTTACTCAGATTTACTAAAAAAAAAAAAGAGAACACTCAAAATCAGAGTTGAGTTATTATTGATTCTATGAGAAATGGTGATTTTCTTCAGCATATTGTACTTGATGACTGCATATTGTTGTGTCTTCCATAGTGAAGGACTGTGGGCAGCGGGCAGGGAAGAAAGTTGAGTTGGAAGTCTCTGTGTGTTTTGTTAGAATATTTGTGCTCCATTCTCACTTCTGAAGTTCTGTTAACCGTTCCACAATAGGGTTCCCTGAAACTAATTAGAATAAATGTTCCCTCTTACTGAGGGAACAGGCAAATGTATCTGCCCTATTCCTCATTCCTCATGTGTAGCCCTGGAGCCTTTATCTCCATTAGAGATACTAAGCTTCCTTATTGTACATTTCCTGAACTTTACTTGTTTTTCCCTGTAGCTCTTTCCACTTCTCCCCATCAAAATATCACTCAGTTCATTTTCCCCAAATTTGATGGTATTCAGAGAGGACTATTTGGTTTCTGAGGGAGAGGACTAGGTGAAGGATTAGGTGCCTTACTACAAAATAACCCTCACACTGCTCCAGCGACTGATCTTTGCTCCCCCTTTTGGCTGCCCCTTTTTGAGCTTCATGGTATTGGATTGCTTAGTTGCTGCTGAATTTTTCCTGGGTTTTGCTATTTTTATTTCACTGAACTGGATGTTGGGAGAGGAAATTATTGCAGCAGTTTTATTCCACCATCTTAACTCAGAAGTCCCCAAAGCTTTTTATTAACCAGGAAAATATTTCTATTCATTGTGCAGGTAAGGAAATTTTCAAATACAGGATTAGGGAGGGCACATTATCATGTGAACAAGTACTTAATTACATTAAAGATGCAAATGTTTTTTGAGATTATACTTTTGTAAACAAGATGATCTTATTATAATGGAGGATTTGTGATAACTGCAATGTAAAGGAGCCTCAGAGGAAAAATTAGGAAAGCTGAGTATGAGAACTATTTATTGCCCGAGTTAGTGGTATGCATAAAATCCAATGAATGCCAGACTGTGTGCAAAATCACAACACAGTGCATTCTATGACATAGTCCCATTCGCTTTCTTTTAAATATCTAGGTGACTTTTCATTTCTTGTAAGTGAACTGAGGAAATGTTGTCTCAGACTGACACACTTTTGAATGTTTTAAATCTCTAACAATCAAAAACACACTTGGCAGAGAACTAATTTCACACCTCAGGCATTGAAACCCAGAGTCTGTATTCATTGTTTATTTTACATAATGTAAAACAGCATGAAGCATGACATATTATACAACAGATGAATGGGAGTTTTAGAAAATAAGGAATCATTTTACATTTACACCTGGTGGATGACATTTTATATATTGGAAGTTGTCCTGATATATCAAACATGATGATTTTTTTAAGTCAAGTGAATTTTTTGTCACTAGCATACATTAAAGAATAAAAGATTTCGGTTATTATTGTTCGATTATATTTTTATGGAACATAATGGTAATTTTATGGGTTATTGTGATGTCAATGTTGATATGTAATAAATCAGCTTTTGTTTTAAATATGGTATATGTAAAAGTTAGAGATCATCATAAAATCTAGATTAATCAAATTATAATATGCTGACAAGTAAATAGCTGAGCCAATTTGAAATAATCCTTCAGGAATAGAATGATTCATTTCTTATATAAAACCTTTGAATTATTAGGGAATATATTAATAATTTCTGGTTTAATTGCTGGAGCCAAGTAGCCATATATTGGTGTAATTTCTATAATTTAGAGGTGTTTAAATTATTTCAGGTATGGGTATTGTTAAAAAAAAAAAATTGTGCTCAGTCAAAGATATAGTTTGGTAGTATGCCACTTTTTGTCTATTGGGAACAAAACTCCCATGTTGTATAAAGTCTAAACCGTATAGTATAAAATCATAATTGTCAACTAACACTAGGTGACATGTTGCTTCATTTTAGGAATTCTGGGCTAGAGTACAATGGAATTGATCACCCCTTATCACTGCTATTTCAGGTACATGCTATGCTTTATTTGATAGACTCACACGGTTGAAGTCAGCTCAGCATTGAGTCTGGTGGCTTCTGCTCAATTTTTGAATCCCTAACTTACATTCCTCGAGATAGCAAGCTGTTATAAGAAAGTTCAATATGGGGTCACCTGGGTGGCTCAGTTGGTTAATCGACTGCCTTCAGCTCAGGTCATGATCCTGGAGTCCCAGGATCAAGTCGCACACGGGGCTCCCTGCTCAGCAGGGAGTCTGCTTCTCCCTCTGACCCTCCTTCCTCTCATGCTCTCTATCATTCTCTCTCTCTCAATAAATAAATAAAAATCTTTAAATTAAGAAAAAAAGGAAGTTCAATATGGACAGAAGGGAGAGAATAGATGCTGAGTAGCAAAAGGAGTGTGCTGGGCTTTTTTGGGTTGCTCTTAGATTCATTCCTGCCCTTCCATGCCTTACTACGTGTACCAGGAAGCTGGACCCTTGCAAACTTCAATTTCCAGTCTTTTTTTTTTTTTTTTTTGCCGAGTAACTTCCAGTTAGATCTGACTAATGGGAAACATTTCTGGGAGACATGGGAAGAGAGGAACAGCCTCTGCTTCTGGTGGTATTTCCAACACCTACACGACTATAAGGTCCAGGGGCCTTTGGTAGTTCCACCAGTGGTAGAGGCGGCTCCTCTGGTTTCGGTGGTTTCAGAAGTGAGGCCAGGAGGGCCTACTATTGCCAGTGGGTTTTGGTGGTTCCGGCAGGGTGTCAGAAGTTTTAGTGGCAGCAGCATTCCCTAGCAGTGTGAGCAGTCAGTGCGCTGTGGGTTCCAGTAATCCCCCCTCCGTTTTGTCATTCCAGCCCAAGGGGTGGTAGCAGTTTCTGTGCTTATTTTCCTCACTTTACCTAAAGCTTTTTGATCCTTCAGCCTGTCAGTCATTTTTTATAAGGGTTCCTTGCAATAAATACTCTATGTTTAAAATATTTAGCACAATTTCTGTTTGCTGATGAGACTTTACTGATTCTGTGCTGTCATTATCTTTCTGGTATTACCCCAGACTGTTCTAAACTGGGCCCTCTTTAGCCTGGAGTGGGCACTCTCATTCCATCTGTGTGGCTGAGGATCTGTCTTTGACTCCAGCGACAAGAATCAGGAGTGTGATGGTGAATATTATTTCCCTACATGTATTGACATTCCTTAGGTTTGTCTGGGAACTGGTCTGAAGAGGGAGCCATGGAAGAGCACCGGTCTACATCTGTACTGCTGCCTCTTTAATGCTAACAACTCACCTTTACCACAGCCACCACCACATGCCATTTCTGTGCCTTGACCTCGCAGCCTCCGTTACCAATACTGCGTCTGCTGGCAGTGGGGATGAGTCAGAGTCAGATATGGTTGCATTTGATTGCCAGAGCCTAGGTCACAAGATTATTCTTTATCTGCAGGAATAACTGGGAGTGTGGGTATCTAACATTTTTCAGCTCTTGTGCAGTAAGAAGCGTTTTCTCTTCTATCAAGATAATAGAGTGGAGACCCTGTACACAAAGTAGAAAGAGGTTCAAATTCTGGAGGGATAACATAAAAGGCAGATTTGCCCTTACATATATCTTATTGATCTTTCTATACTTGGCACCTCATGTAGCAACAGTAAACATGAAATAATAAATAATTGATTTTGAATTGAAGTTGTTTTCACAATGAGTTAGAGTAATTCAGATGAAAATTTCCTTCGCTTTGAGAATTTAGACAGTCTATTACTAGATAATTATATATCATTTTAATTTGTTTTTGTAAACTAGCCTCACTGTGAAATTCCATAGTTATCATTATAATTTGTTTTTTTGAAAAATATGTAACAACAGTGGCCTTACATTTCTTATTTGAGGGATATAGGGCACATTTCAGTGCTCAAAATATTTTAGACTTTTTATTTAAGGAAAACATTTTTTTTCCATTTTTCCTTTCTTGCCTGTGCCTTATAATGCTAAACAAATAAATAATATTTGACATTTCCTATTGTTCCATGGCGTATTTTTGTCCTAGAACTTATTTCACATTCCATCAGTCCCATTCAGATTGATGGAGTGCAATCATTTAGCCCTTCTCTTGCCTTCTTGCATTTTGTTTCGGGCCTTCTGAGTTTTATTTTTCCCCTCAAAAATTTGAAAAAATTTTTTGAAAAATCCTGCATTTTCTTCATAAGCTGTAATAGATAAGCAACAAAGATTCTAGCTGAATCTTTTTTAATGGTAGTGATGATTAATGAAGAAACCATTTGTTACTAACTTGAGAAGAGTAATCTTAGTAGATCATTTCTCCTCCAGACAATTTTACTTGCTTATTCCCATTTTACTTCTTATGTTTTGGTATGAAAAGAAGGCTTTTGCTTTTCCCCCCCCACTTAATGTTGCAGTTTTCCTTAATACTAGTGTCTCGATGGTATTTTTTTCCTATGATAACAAGAACTGCTAGAATAGGCATGCTGTGTTATAATGCTAATCACCTGTCCATTTAATCCAGACTCTTGTGGTGGTTAGTACTGTGTCAGTTATGCTAAAACCATTTGTGTTAGAATGCTCCTCTCTGTGTGGTTTTAGGTTAGCATTAGCCAAAAGAGAACTTTATCCAAGATTTGAAAAGCAGCAGTGAAGCAGTAATCATTTCCCTAGCAGACTCATGTGATTAGATGCAGTTGCCTATAGATGCAGAGGTGCCACCAGGTGCTGGCAGATTCCAGCTGGTCCTTGATCTGCATCCAGCTTTTGTTTCTGACTGCTGACCCTACCTGACCCACAGTGGCTGCCGGCCCACTCCTGGACTCTGCATAGTGGGCTCACAGATGTGGTAGCTGCACAGAAGCATGCTTCCCATAAACCTCTCCATGAGCCTTCCTTTCGTAGCCCATTTCAGGGGTTAGATGTACTTGGTTTCTCAGATTGCCTGACTGGTCACTCTTACTCTGATCTTCCAACTTCCTGCTTGGACCTCACTTGCCAAGCTCTTTCCCTGATTGTATGAGATGATACAATAAATCTCTTAGCTTGTAACTCATGGTGAGTCTGTTTCCTAGTTGAACCCTGACTGATTAAATTCTTCATGCTGAAACCTCTTCTGATACTTTTTCTTTGCTTCTTTTCCTTTGTCATGAATTACTATGGATGTGTGTGAGTGTGTGTGTGTGTGTGTGTCTATGTGGCGCACGCACATATTTAAGACTTGTCTCGACCTAAATAAATTCTATTTCATTATTGGCAAGAAGTCTAAATTAATTTTTCTAGTGGTATTCAGTGTTCTCATTCTAGTGCATACTGAGAGTAACTGAAACTATAGTCATACCTTACTCTGCTATTTTTGAAGTTAATTATGCTGAAGGCCTTGTACAAGGTCATGTGAGGGTATAATACCAGAGGAAGGAGTGATCAGATGATCTCATTCGAATGACATCTATATAAACTATATAGCTATCTATATATCTATATATCTAAATAAACTATATTTTTGTACTGAACACTTACTGGAGGTGTAGCTAGATCAGTTAATTTGAGCCCTTAACACATGTAAGCATTGTGTCTGCATATGGGTTGATTAAGTAATCTGCTTTCTACTTTTTTAGATTGTTGGTTACAGTTTTGAGGTGTAGCTTTGTTTCATACTTATTCTTAGGGGAGGATGAAGTTTTTATTGTCTATTTCAGAGAGCATAAATATGGACGATGTGTCAAATTGAAGTTTATATTAATTAAGTGTATGGAAATTGTAAGCTAACAGGTAAAAAAATGAATGTAGACATTAATCATGTGCTTAATAAACTGAATTTTTTCATTTGATTTTTCAAATAAAACTATGCTATATTTAATATTTTTCATTAACTTCAGAGTTTAAGAGATTAGCAAACTGAGGAACAGAGGGAATAAGTAATTTATACAAGATCACAGAAAGAATAAGTGGCAGAAGTGGGTTCTGGATCAAGGCTGTTGGACTCGAGTGCTCATGCTCACTACAACCACACAGTATCTTCTCCCAGCTCCCTGCCTTATCAATATTATAAGAAGAGGGTGGCTGTTGAAGTTGGACAGCATGGGGTAAAGTATTAGCCCCCCAACTTACTATTTGCACTTAATTAGAGCAATTAAACTCTTTTGTCCATAATTTATTAATTTGAAAAAAATGATATAATTATACATCCCAGTACGGTTGTGAGACTGCTAGTAAATTGCAAAACTCATTGTAATTGTAGCCATTAGCTTATTTTCTAGATATATTTGAAATTTCTATACATTATCCTTAGTAATAGAAGAGACACAGAAACAAAAACAAAAAACAAAAAACCTGTTTTGTCACTGGGGAGTTGGGTGCATTACCCCAGTCTTTCTAGATGGAAGAGAGATTGCTTAATTTAGAAACAAAAAAAAATTCAAGTAATAAAAAATACAGGAAATACATATGAGTAGTGATGTGAAGTAATGATATTTATAAGAGAAAATATTAGGCACCTTCTAAATATCTGACAAAGACAAATGTTAACTCAACTCTGTTACATATACTTAGTGGAATGTTATTTAGCCACTAAAATGTTTATGAAGACTTTATAATAACATGGTAAAATGTTTAAATATTAGTGAAAAGTAAGATACAAAATACTACATACAAAAATACATGAAAAAATGGAAGGAAATACTTTATGAAATATCAATAGTAGTGCACCCACAAGTGAATATTTTCTTTGTTTTATTTTCCTGTGGTCTCTAAAGTTTCCGTTACCTTTAAAATAAAGTATAAGCTTTATTTGAGGAGTTGGGAACTGCTGTTGAGAGTCGTACTCTGCTGTTTATTCATGGGTGTGACTCCCACAATAAAATGGTAGAGAAGCTAATAAATAGCTTTTTATTTCACTGGCACAGCTAAAGAGGTACACGAGCAAACTTCTCTTCTTAAATGGCTGGCATATATTTTCTTCCTTCTTTTTCTTTTTTTCCCCTACAATCATTGCTGGGGGTCAAGGTGTTGGGGCCAGTACAGCATTTCATTTTCTGCAGAGGAGTGCATGCAATATTTATATATTATATATCATTACTTTGAAATCAGTTTATGATAAAAGGAGCCAGAACTCTTCCACAGGGCTGCTTCTTTCTGTTTAAAGAGGCATCTTTTCATTGGGGTGTAGTAATGGCCGTAGTGCTTTAGCAAATAGCTATAAAACATGAAAACATCCTCCTTTCTTGTATTAATCCATCAGGAAGCTTTCAGGGATTCTTCTTGTCTAAAATATTCATAGGCAGCAAAATGTCCTGAATGCCCTACAGAATTTGTGCAGAGCCAGGCAGATGATTGATAGTGAAGTTCTGTTCTGAGTCACTCACAGTATGTAATTCTATTTGTCTTGCCAAATACGGACAGCAGGCAACTCATAAAAGGTAAAGGTAACAGACACCATATTTTCTTACATTTAAAAAAGAACTTGGTGTCTCCACTTCACTGTACTCCACTGAATATAGCAAATTTTTATTAAATAAAATAAAAGGTGGGTGAGCTATTTTTTTGTAGAGTGGATTAAAGTTTTATTAAGCACACATCATTATATTGCACATTTCTCTTTGGTATATATTTGCCTACGTGGGTGTATCTTAAGCAAATGATGTTCACGTGTTGTCTAATTAAAGAAAAAAACTGTCAGGGTGCCTAATATAAGCAACGTATACATTAAACATTCAGTATATCCCTTAATGAATAAAAGTCACTTTCATTCCTCCAGTATTTTCGACATTAGTGTATTTAAGATATCGTTCAGTTTTCCATTTAATCCATGTTAAAACTAAAATTCTGCCCAGGTTAATCTCATGAAGTCAGGTAATGCAATAGATAAACAATAGGTGATATTGCGACTGCTAGCTAGATTTAGCACTTTGAACCGTTCTTATTTCCTGAGGGCATGAGTCTATCCTTTGCACTTGTATTCAAGTCTCCGAATTTTGGCTGAGTCAGGACCTTGGAATCAGATCTGGAGGACTTGCTTTTAGTTTACATGCTACAGTATATAAACTGTCATTGTTCATGGCAGATATCGTGCTGCACTATATCTAAAATGAATTGTCATGTGCAAGAAAGAATAAATTATAGTTTTATATTTTATTTTTCTGTAGTGAAAAGATACTAGAAATACAGAAATATAGCATCACTGTGAAGAAATTCTTGACATATGAAATCATGAAGACAATTGGGACTTTCTACCTAGGATGAAGAGGTATTTGAGGTAAGAGTTATTTGTAAGTGTGCATAGTTTGGTAAACTACAATCAGTTAAAGAGCAGGGACCATATTTCAACATTATTTGACTTTCAGATTACATGTGTCAGTTTGTACATAGTAGGAAATCAATGTTACATTCAGCAAAAATGCAAAAAAAGTCTTAGATTGCAGGAAATAATCATTTGGGCAGAAATTGCCAACTGGTGGTTTTTCATAGGAGACCCACTGGATCTTGAAATTTGGGTATCACTTTGACTAGTTTGCTTTACATTTCTCATTGAGCTCTCTTTCTATACTATTTCATGCTTTAGTATATTCTTTGTTTTTACTCTTGGCATACAGAAGATGGCTATCTTCCAGTCTTTGAAACAGACAATAAATTTCCCCAGAAATTTGCCCATAAGACAAGAAAAATGTATTGACACAGTTAACCAAAGATATATACACATGTTTAAACTATCCTGAAAATATCTTCTTATTGATTGTAATTTTTGAGAATTTTTGCACCCTTCCCACTGAGGTGGTGAAAAATAGCTTTTCAAATTATATGAGAGCTAAGTAGAATCTGAGATTTTCCAAGTCTGTTAGCTTGCTGTTTTTTTTTTTTTTTAAACAAACAGAAAGCATGTAAAGGAACAAGGATAGATTGGCTACTTTAAAAAATGTTCAACCTTTATTTCTAATTTAAAATTATTTTGACAATGTGAGTTTTTGGGCTAATATACAAACTTTAGAAAGCATTATGCTTTTTTTTTTGGTAGCTTTTTCAATCAGATTTAGGATTATGGTTTGTGGTATATATATATATATATATATATATATATATATTTTAAAGATTTTATTTATTTATTCATAAGAGACAGAGAGAGAGAGAGGCAGAGGGAGAAGCAGGCTCCCCGCTGATCAGGGAGCCCGATGCGGGACTCAATCCCAGGAGTCTGGGATCATGACCTGAGCCGAAGGCAGATGCTTAACTATCTGAGCCACCCAGGCGCCCCGTGGTATATATATTATGGAAATATTTTTAATTTCTTTTGGTATATGTGTTTGTCTACAGATTTCCCTTTAGTCTGATCTAATATTCTTTTCAGTTCCTTCACTTTTTGAGTATCTAAGAGGAATTTCTATAGCTAGATTTTAAAAACAGCAGGACAGGAAGTTTGGAGAGTTCATTCATTTATTCAGAAATGTTTATTGAGTTTCTACTGTGTGCTGGGCATGGAACACAACAACAAACAAGAGAGAAGTAGTTCCTCCACTTGGGCCTGCATTCTAGTGGAGAAAACAGATAATAACTGCACATTTTGGTAAAAACCTTAATGGGAACAAGGAGTGGGCTCTCATAGATAGTAATGGACAAAGCAGGGGGTCATTGTGCATATGTGCGCTGCTTTAGGCAGTGGTCAGGGAAAACATCTCTGGGGTAGTGACCTTGAGCCAAGTTCTAATGGTTGAGATGGAGCCAGCCATCTAAGCAAAGGGCCAGGTGGAAAATATTACTGGTAAGAGTAAATGTAAAGGCCCTGAGGTGGAACAGAGCTTACCTTAAAAGAACAGAAAGAAGACCAGAGAGGCTAAATCACAGTGAACAAGAGGGAGAGTAGTGTGAGTTGAGGTTGATTGGCTTGATTGTGACTGACTTTGTGGCTGTGTTAGAGTTTATATTTTATTCTGAGAGCAGTGTGAAGTCATTGAAAGGTTTTAAGCATAAGAGGACCATAATCTGATTTAAATTTTATAAAAATCATACTATTATGCAGGGGGTTGTATTTTCAGGGACTTAGGGGGGGAATATAAATGGAAAGAAGTAGATAAATTAGGAGGTTATTGCAGTAATCCAGAAATGGGATGGCGGTAACTGAGAATGTAATAATGGCAGTGGAGTTGGAGAGTAGTGGACTGATTTGGGATTTTTTTTGGAGGTAGAATTACCAGGTCTTGATAGTGGATTTTGGAGAGTGAGGGGATTTGTGATATAAAAAATTCAGTAAAATTGTGTTATATTGAAATATGTGCTGACTTGTCTAGATTTAATTTGAAAATATGGAAGAAGATTGTAAAGAGTTTTCGTCTAAATGTCTGACCTTCTACTTTTAAGGAGACATGAACTAATTTGGTGAACTCTGTTGGATCAGATAAAGAAAGCAGTAAAGTTAGTGGTTACAATGGAGCAGGTGAGGAACCAGACTACATGTATTGAATCCCAGTGCAGTCATGTGCTAGTTATGTGACCTTAGGAAAATTATTTTTTCTACCCCTCAGTTTTCTCATTTACAACTGTACCTATCCAGAAAGTTGTGACTAGTAAATGAGGTAATTCACCTAATGTATGTGGTACACTGTAGCACATGGCAAACACTCAGTGGAAGCTGTTACTTTTTTTCTTTTTTTTACAGTGTTTTGCCTTTATTTATTTATTTTTTTGGGGTATTCACCCTTTCTTTTTTATTATTATTATTATGTTAATCACCATACATTACATCATTAGTTTTTTTTTTTTTAAAGATTTTATTTATTTATTTGACAGAGAGAGACACAGCAAGAGAGGGAACACAAGCAGAGGGAGTAGGAGAAGGAGAAGCAGGCTTCCCTGAGGAGCAGGGAGCCCGATGCGGGGTTCGATCCCAGGACCCTGGGATCATGACCTGAGCCGAAGGCAGGCGCTTAATGCCTGAGCCACCCAGGCGCCCCTACATCATTAGTTTTTGATGTAGTGTTCCATGATTCATTGTTTGCGTATAACACCCAGTATTCCATGCAGAACATGCCCTCTTTAACACCCAGCACCAGGCCAACCCATCCCCAAACCCCCTCCCCTCTAGAACCCTCAGTTTGCTCTTTAGAGTCTATAGTCTTTCATGGTTCAAAAAAAAAAAGAAGAAGAAGAAGATAGCAGATAGCAGGAGGGGAAAAATGAAGGGGGGGAAATTGGAGGGGAAGCTGTTACTTTTTTAATGAAATGGGTAGTTCAAAGAACCAATCTAGATAACCAAAGAAACAAGAAAGGTCATCTCAGATATCTGAATATTTGAGGTTTACTGGGAGTGAATTACCTTAATTTTAACCTGTTCTATTCAAGGTCAAAACTTTTAGGCTATTCATGTCTTTTGAAGAAATGAGTATCTGTCTTTAAAATACCTTGTTCTCCTGGAAAACTGAAACTATGTAGAAATATTTTTATTTACAATTGTTAAATTTACCATTGAAAGTTTTATTTTTCTTAAGCCTTGAAAGAAATGGTTTATATGTCACTACTCTTTCCTAGTAATACACACTGGTCATCTACCGTGAGTACGGCCTTAGAGTAACACTTAGTTTCTCTCTAGTTATTTCATTAACTGGTATTTCCCTGGAAAGGCTGTTTCCCTAAATATGGTATGAGCTGACAACACGGATTTGAAGGCATAGGATCAGTGCTGCTCCGATTATTGATGTTGCCGTGTGGGAGGTTCTGGCAACAGAGCGGGTGGTTTCGTCTGTCTCCATGGCTGCCCCTCTGAGGGGTACTTAGGGGCAAGAGCCACATCAATGGGAGGCAGCCTCATTAGTGTTGCAGCCATCATCAATTAAAACTTGTCCTTGGCAGGGATAGTCCTCCTTCCCTCCAGTTTGCTTGTAGTGCAAGTGCCTGGCTTTTTTGGTTTTGTTTTGTTTGTTTTTTTAAGATTTATTTATTTATTTATTTATTTATTTATTTATTTATTTTTTAATGTTTTATTTATTTATTCATGAAAGTCAGAGAGAGAGAGAGAGAGGCAGAGGCAGAGGGAGAAGCAGGCTCCCTGCCTAGCAGGGAGCCCGATGTGGGACTCGATCCCAGGACCCCGGGATCATGACCTGAGCCGAAGGCAGACGCTTAACCATCTGAGCCACCCAGGCGCCCTAGGATTTATTTATTTATTTGAGAGAGAGCACCTGAGTGCGGGGTTGTGGGGGAGGGATGGAGGGAGACGGAGAGAGAGAATCCCAAGCAGACTCCACCCCGAACATGGAACTCGAGGCCAGGCTCCATTTCATGACCCTGACATCATGACCTAAGCTGAAATGAAGAGTCAGCCACTTAACCGACTGAGCTACCCAGGTGCTCCACAAGTGCCTGTTTTTAAAGAATACCTCGATTTGGCTCTTTTTTCCTATGGTTGACAGAGGAACAAATAGAAATAATATTTGCAACAATGGCAACAACAGCAATAACAGCAATTAACACTTACTGAGGCTTTATCCGATTTTTATCAACTTTATATAGTCATCTTTTATGACTCCTGAAAAACTGAAGAAAGGTTGCTTATGTAGGCAAGTAGGTAGCCTGTTCCTGCCCTATTTCACCCACTTGCCCAGCTTTTATTTCTCCTTATTCCAGACCTAAGAACTCAGAGACAGTCTTGAACATGCAGTTGGGGAAGACTGACTGGGTTTTGGATTGAGGAAGGGAGTGGTTGAAGGAAGAATGGATGCTTTTAGACAGAAGGGATTATGTGGACAGGAGGTTCCACAGGCATCCATAGACTTGCCTATAAGCAGTCCCAGTGAGTTTGTATAATGGAACCAAACAACTTTGACTTCAGTGTTCCAACCTAGACTTCTGATTGAAGCTGCCTTAAGGCTGAGCAACAAAGTGGAAACCAGACTGTATTTAGCTTGGGCATGCTCCATGCTATCAAGAATCCAGGTGTGATGTTCTTTTTCTAAATTAAGGATTGATGGTCATGGGTGTATTTGCTCAGGTAAATGATATGCTAAAAAAGACAGCATGGGCCATTAGTTCAGTGGCCTGAGTTCAAATGAGAAGAAATGTGATATAGATATAGATAGATAACAATACAGATATATAGATATCTGTTTTTTAATTGAAGTTTCTTAGGGGAATGAAAAGACCACTTGCTTGGGATTTGGCTACCTACTGAGGCTTTACTTAGTGGAGCCTTTTTGGAATGTTATTGGGCTTTTGTTTTACCAAGTAGGCTATATCAGCTAGGGGATTTTGAATATATCAGCTAGTGTGGGGAGGAGAAATAGAGCTAGCGGGGATTGACAGGGTGGGGAGAAATTTTTTCTCTATGACTGTAATATAACTTCTCCTTTGTCTCCGAAATAAAATTTGTTTAAAATATCCATTTTGTGGTTGAATTTGGATTGTATTGGGTGCAATGCACTAAGACGGGTTCAGGGAGTACATAGGGTGAGAGCCAAAATTATGATACATACATGCATACATACATAGCTTACATGGGAAAGAAGAAGGAGATTGTGAGGTACCCACACTTCCTTTGAGTACAGCAAGGAGAATAAGCTCAGAAAACATTCATAATGAACTTTAACACCTTTTCCAATGCCTGGCATGTGATAGATATTCAAGAAATATTTGCTGAACATTTTTATATTTTAGAATGAATGAAGGAGGGTGGCTGGAGAGTGGACATGCTGAGAATGTACTTCATGGAAATCTCAGTGTTCATGTTCACTCTGAGAAAGTGAAGTGCTTAAAAGGTGTGTGTGTGTGCACATGTGCATGCTTTTTTTTTTTAAGGTTTTCTATTTATTCATTAGAGAGAAAGAGAACAAGAAAGAACACAAGCAGGGGGAGGGGCAGAGAGAGAGGGAGAAGCAGGCTCCCGTTCTGCAGGGAGCCTGACTTGGGGCTCGATCTAGGACACTGGGATCATGACCTGAGCTAAAGGCAGACCCTTAACCGACTGAGCCCCTCAGGCGCCCCGTGTATGTGTTTTAAGGATTAAACATATGCAGGAACTCTGTATTTTCATGTGTTTTAAGGATTAAGGATATGTAGGAACTCTGCAAGAAATTCCGATTTTTTGTGGTTTAATAATGAAACCAGCAAGTCAGTACACTTATAGCACTTGAACCTCGAATATTAACACCTTCTATTTGATTCCTTGATATCCTTCCCTATATGTTGGAGGGACCTTTTTTCTTTTCTTTTTTTTTTTAAGATTTTATTTATTTATTTGACAGAGAGAGACACAGTGCGAGAGGGAACACAAGCAGGGGGAGAGGGAGAGGGAGAAGCAGGCTTCCCGCCGAGCAGGGAGCCCGATGCGGGGCTCGATCCCAGGACCCTGGGATCATGACCTGAGCCGAAGCCAGATGCTTAACAGCTGAGCCACCCAGTCGCCCTGAAGGAGGGACCTGTTTTACTGTGGAAGTGATGGTGGGTTATGAAGGGGTGTTTTTGGTTAGTAAGGGGCAGGATTATAATTCATATGGACTGTATCTTCATTATTAGTAGATTGTCTTCCTTTGAAGAACATGACATGAATTGTGACTCATAATTGTTTCTTTTTTTGTAAAGCAAGCTAAGTTTCAAGGATTTTCATTACAAGTAAAAACAAACAAAAAGGAATAAAACAGAGGCTATTATTTTTCTCTTTTTCAACTTCTTCATTCATACTCCTTTTGGCTGTATTGATGAAATAAATAGATTGGAACTAGTTGATTTATTAATTTAACCCTGATCAATGTGGATTGCTGCAGGACTAGTTAAGTTGATGAGGGAAGTGACCAAAATGAATGGATTTGGTATAGGCAAACCTACATCATTCACCTTAACACAGACTTATCTTTGTTTTAAATAATCAATTTGACAATGAAGCTGGTAATCTTAAAGGGCAAAGTTCTTTTTCTTATTCTTATAGACATTGCCACCTTAATTCTAATTGCCTTTTTATGTTCAAAACAGGAAGAATTGTTATTTGAAACATTTGATTCCCTGAAATAAAGGTAGAAATATTGGGGCTGATATAAGTGAACTCCAATAAACGCTTGGCAGACAATAGCCCTTAAAAATTTTAAGTTTTATATTTACTGTCCCTTATGGAAAGCTATGTGACAGAAAAAGAAGAAAACATATGTTGGAAAATGAAGTAAGGATAATTGTGTACATATTCTGATCACCGATATTATTCTTTTAAGAGAAATAAAATGCATGTGTGTGTGTCTGTGTATGCATATATATGTACATGTATACAGAAGTGTAAAAACAACATTTTTGAAACTAGTAATGTGGCAAAGAAAATCTTCTCATTTGATGTCGATAATAGAGTAAAATTTACTACTTTGAAATTGTAGCAAAGAGAAGTGCAACTTTATCTATTCATATTCTACGGATATCTTCTAGTCTGGGTATAGCATCTGACAGCGTTCTATTCTGATAACCTCTCCTTGATGTTTTTCTTCTTCCCAAAACAGTTTGTTGCAATTTGGTATGACTCATAATAAGAATTTTGAGATACATTTTCACCTTCTTCCCAGGGAGTATTGCTATCTTTTCGCAACTCTTTTGTTGGCTACAGCAGAAGGCAACTAGCCATATTTATCTTTTGATGTGAATTCACTTACAAAACAGTCCACTAGCAATTTGTAGCTGAAAATTTCAGAATCAAATCCAAGGAACATATTTATAAAATAATTTCTCACCTTTCAAGAAAAAGAACCCATACCCCAATAGTGTATAGCTCCCTCAGGGATCGTGATGCAATATTATTTGTATAGACATATGTGGATATTCCGTTTCTCTTAAGTCTATGTCAACACAGCATAGACCATCTACTTTTTCTGTGAAAGTAGAGAAGGAATTTGATACAGGGAATTGGAATAATTGGAATAATCCTGATATTCCAATTGGAATATTCCCGATAGTGCCAGAATACTGTGAGCTGTACAAAGAACTTGAAGAACTACTTATATTATTTGTCCCACAAAATAACCAGGTAGAAAATGGGTCTGACAATGTGTTGAAAGTTTGTGGATTAACCAAGGGGGTCCTCAGAGAAGAGCTGATGTCTGACACTTGATTCCCAGTCTGCCACAAGATTTAGTACTAATTACAGTAAATGAGGAATAAGGCATGATTTGATCAGGGTTTAATGGACAGGTGCATAAGAAGAAGGAAAGAATTGAAAGAAACACAGCAGCTCTGTAGTTTAGATAAACCAGACTCCTCTCAATTTCATTGAGCCGCAGACAGACTACACCTGGTTATGGGCTTCCTTGAGAGGCAAGGCCTTAATAAGTGGGAAATTAATTGATGAAATGACTCATTATTATGGATTGTCTGTCTTTATCTCTGGTAATACTCTTTGCCTTAAAGTCTACTTTACCTGATAATACTATAGCAACTCGAATCTTCTAATGCTTGCTGTTTGCATGGCGTTCTTTTCCCATCTGTTTATATGTAATCTAGCATCTTTATATTTAAAGTGAATCTCTGATAGAAAATTTATAGTTGGGTATCGCTCTATATTCACCCTGACAATTTGGGCTTTTTAACCAGTGTGTTGAGTCCATTAATGTTTAACATACATATTTTTAAGTGATTGGATTTAGGTTTACCTTTTTAAAATTTATTTTCAGCTTTATATTATTAGTGTTTTCTCTAAACATCTTTAACTTTTTACAGTCTATTAAAATTTTTACAACACACGCAGAAGTGGATTTTGTGTAGCTGTTTCTTGTAACCAACTTTTAAAAAAGTCAAATATAGGATCTTAAAAGGTGGTTTAGTTAGATTTAAAGAATATGGTCCAAATAGGTAGCCTTTGGTAGTCTAATCTTACCAAAGAGTAGAATTAGGCTGTTTAGAGGAGAGCTTCATTATTGATATTGATATTATATTTGCCAGATATATTTGATATATGCAGATATAATATCAACTGCATCAAGCCCTCTATCCCTGTTTAATCAGTTACCAGAAGAACCCCAAAGCCCGTTTGGACAATTACTTGGCTTCTCATCCCCATGTAGCTCTGTGTAGCTCCTAAGTTGGATCCTATCTCCCCTTTATCCCCGTTTCTTAAACCCTTCCATATGCCCTCTAGAATGCATTTGTCTTAAGCAAAAATATCTCAGCACCTTCTCTATCCCTTTCACTTCCTCCCCCGCCCTCCATAACTGAGGATAATATTATGCCGTTGTCCTTCTAGATGGGTGATTGCTTTCTTTCCCATACTCTTTGAACCACTGTGCTGGGAAATGGTATAGATATACTACTTGCTCCTTATTGTTACTGTCGAATTTTTCTCCCTTCCTGCTCCTAAAGAACCACAGCTTTAAAACCCATACCATCAGATTTTACCACCCACCTGCCTCTTTTTACCATCATCTGGAGACCCCAAGTTGCTTCTCTTAATTCTTTGAAGACTTCAATACTTTTTTTTTCAAGACTTTTTTTTTTTTTTTTTTTTTTGGAGACAGGAGGCTAGATTGTTGTTCTTCTCTCCAGATTACTCCACTCACAGTTTTTGATGCATTCAGTATTACAAGCAGAAAATCTCTGTAATGCCCTTGTCTTCTTGATTTTTCCTTCTCCTGTGGTCTTGTCTTCTTCTGATTTCAGCTATTTATTCTTATGGCTGCAGTCTCCACTTTCTTACTGTTAACAACTCCTTTCCTTTTTAAATCTTATTTTCAGGCTTTCTACCTCCTTTATATTCAGCTTCTTCCTTCTAATATATGATCTTCAAAATTGCTTTGTACCTACTGAGACTTATAATCTTTTGATCACATCACTTTTTAAATGTCTCTCAGCGTGGAGGCCATGAGACCTCTAACTACAGGAATTGAAATGACGGAGGATCCCAGTGGCTGCATTTGCAGCCTGAAATCCATTGCTGAATTTGCACTGAGGCCAATGAGTGAGTGTGGCAGGCATTCTAAGGCAGACCCATTCTTGGGTGATATGGGACTTCTTTGCCAAATTTGGCTCAGATGGCTAGCCAAACTTTTCTTAGACGGTATGACAGTCTAGGATACTTATCCCAACTTTCTTTCTTTCTTTTTTTTTTTTTTTTTTACATTTCAATGATTTTTATCTTTATTTTTATTTTTTTTAAATTTTATTATGTTATGTTAGTCACCATACAATACATCATTGGTTTTTGATGTGGTGATCCATGATCCATTGTTTTCATATAACACCCAGTGCTCCATGCAGTACGTGCCCTCCGTAATACCCGTCACCAGGCTAACCAATCCCCCATCCCCCCTCCCCTCTAAAACCCTGTTTGTTTCTCAGAGTCCATAGTCTCTCATGGTTCATCTCTCCCTCCAATTCCACCCCCCCATTTTTCCCTTCCTTCTCCTAATGTCCTCCATGCTATTCCTTATGTTCCACAAATAAGTGAAACCATATGATAATTGACTTTCTCTGCTTGACTTATTTCACTTAGCATAATCTCCTCCAGTCCCATCCATGTTGATGTAAAAGTTGGGTATTCATCCTTTCTGATGGCTGAGTAATATTCCATTGTATATATGGACCACATCTTCTTTATCCATTCATCTGTTGAAGGGCATCTCGGCTCTTTCCACAGTTTGGCTATTGCAGACATTGCTGCTATGAACATTGGGGTGCATATGGCCCTTCTTTTCACTACATCTGTGTCTTTGGGGTAAATACCCAGGAGTGCAATTGCTGGGTCATAGGGTAGCTCTATTTTTTTTTTAAAGATTTTATTTATTTATTTGAGAGAGAGAGAGAATGAGAGACAGAGAGCACGAGAGGGAAGAGGGTCAGAGAGAGAAGCAGACCCCCTGCTGAGCAGGGAGCCCGATGCGGGACTCGATCCCGGGACTTCAGGATCATGACCTGAGCTGAAGGCAGTCGCTCAACCAACTGAGCCACCCAGGCGCCCAGGGTAGCTCTATTTTTAAATTTTTGAGGAAACTCCACACTGTTTTCCAAAGTGGCTGTACCAACTTGCATTCCCAGCAACAGTGTAAGAGGGTTCCCCTTTCTCCACAACCTCTCCAACATTTGTTGTTTCTTGCCCTGTCCATTTTTGCCATTCTAACTGGTGTAAGGTGGTATCTCAATGTGGTTTTGATTTGGATTTCCCTGATGGCTAATGATGATGAACATTTTTTCATGTGTCTGTTAGCCATTTGTATGTCTTACTCAGAGAAGTGTCTTTTCATATCTTCTGCCCACTTTTTGACTTGATTATTTGGTTTTTGGGTGTTGAGTTTGAGAAGTTCTTTATAGATCTTGGATACCAGCCCTTTATCTGCAGTGTCATTTGCAAATATCTTCTCCCATTCTGTGGGTTGCCTCTTTGTTTTGTTGACTGTTTCCCTTGCTGTGCAGAAGCTTTTTATCTTGATGAAGTCCCAAAAGTTCATTTTTGTTTTTGTTTCACTAGCTTTTGGAGATGTATCTTGAAAGAAGTTGCTGTGGGCGATGTCAAAGAGGTTACTGCCTATGTTCTCCTCTAGGATTTTGATGGATTCCTGTCTCACATTGAGGTCTTTCATCCACTTTGAGTTTCTTTGTGAATGGTGTTAGAGAATGGTCAAGTTTCATTCTTCTGCATGTGGCTGTCCAATTTTCCCAGCACCATGTATTGAAGAGACTGTCTTTTTACCATTGCATGTTTTTTTTCCTGCTTTGTCAAAGATTATTTGACCATAGAGTTGAGGGTCCATATCTGGGTTCTCTATTCTGTTCCATTGGTCTATATGTCTGTTTTTGTGCCAGCACCATGCTGTCTTGGTGATCACAGCTTTGTAATATAGCTTGAAATCGGGCAACATGATGCCCCCAGCTTTGTTTTTCTTTTTCAACATTTCCTTGGCGATTCGGGGTCTTTTCTGATTCCATACAAATTTTGGGATTGTTTGTTCCAGCACTTTGAAAAATGTCATTGGAATTTTGATCAGGATGGCATTGAAGGTATAGATTGCTCTGGGTAGCATAGACATTTTAACAGTGTTTTTCTTCCGATCCATGAGCATGGAATATTTTTCCATCTTTTTGTGTCTTCTTCAATTTCTTTCATGGGTGTTTTGTAGTTCCTAGAGTATAGATCCTTTACTTCTTTGGTTAGGTTTATTCTGAGGTATCTTATGGTTTTTGGTGCTATTATAAATGGAATCGTTTCTCTAATTTCTCTTTCTACAGTTGCATTGTTAGTGTATAAGAAAGCAACTGATTTCTGTGCATTGATTTTGTATCCTGCTACATTACTGAATTGCTGGATGAGTTCTAGTAATTTGGGGGTGGAGTCTTTTGGGTTTTCCACATAAAGTATCATGTCGTCTGCGAAAAGAGAGAGTTTGACTTCTTCTTTGCCAATTTGAATACTTTTCATTTCTTTTTGTTGTCTGATTGCAGTTGCTAGGGCTTCCAATACTATGTTGAACAATAGTGGTGAGAGTGGGCATCCTTGACGTGTTCCTGATCTTAAGGGAAAGGCTCTCAGCTTTTCCCCATTGAGGATGATATTCGCTGTGGGTTTTTCATAGATGGATTTTATGAACTTGAGGAATGTTCCCTCTATCCCTATACTCTGAAGAGTTTTAATCAGGAAAGGATGTTGTATTTTGTCAAATGCTTTTTCTGCATCAATTGAGAGGACCATATGGTTCTTCTCCCCCCTCTTATTAATGTGTTCTATCACATTGATTGATTTGCAAATGTTGAACCACCCTTGCATCCCGGGGATAAATCCCACTTAGTTGTGGTGGATGATCCTTTAACGTATTGTTGGATCCTATTAGCTAGGTCCTGTTGAGGATTTTGGAATCCATATTTATCAGGGATATCAGTCTGAAATTCTCCTTTTTGATGGGGTCTTTGTCTGCTTTGGGGATTAAAGTAATGCTGTCCTCATAGAATGAGTTTGGAAGTTTTCCTTCTGTTTCTATTTTTTGAAACAGCTTCAGTAGAATAGGTATTATTTCTTCTTTGAATGTTTGATACAATTCCCCAGGGAATCCATCAGGCCCTGGACTCTTGTTTTTTGGGAGGTTTTTGATCACTGCTTCAATCTCGTTACTGGTTATTGGCCTATTCAGGTTGTCAGTTTCTTCCTGTTTCAGTCTTGGCAGCTTATAGGTTTCCAGGAAGGCCTCCATTTCATCCAGATTGCTCAGTTTATTGGCATATAGTTGTTGATAATAATTTCTAATAATTGTTTCTATTTCCTTGGTGTTAGTCGTGATCTCTCCCCTTTCATTCATAATTTTATTAATTTGGGTCCTTTCTCTTTTCTTTTGGATAAGTCTGGCCAGTGGTTTATCGATCTTATTAATTCTTTCAGAGAACCAACTTCTAGTTTCATTGATCTGATCTATTGTGTTTCTGGTTTCTAATTCATTGATTTCTGCTCTAATTTTAATCATTTCTCTTCTAATGCATGGCTTAGGTGTCGTTTTTTGCTTTTTCTCTAGTTCTTTAAGGTGTAGAGTTAGTTGGTGAATTCGGGATTTTTCTATTTTTTTGAGTGAGGCTTGGATGGCTATGTATTTCCCCCTTGGGACCGCCTTTGCAGTATCCCATAGGTTTCGGACCAATGTGTTTTCATTCTCATTGATTTCCATGAATTGTTTAAGTTCTTCTTTGATTTCCTGGTTGACCCAAACATTCTTGAGCAGAGTGGTCTTTAGCTTCCAAGTGTTTGAATTTCTGCCAAATTTTTTCTTGTGATTGAGTTCCAGTTTTAGAGCATTGTGGTCTGAGAATATGCAGGGAATAATCTCAATCTTTTGGTATTGGTTGAGACCTGATTTGTGACCCAGTATATGGTCTATTCTGGAGAAAGTTCCATGTGCGCTCAAGAAGAATGAGTATTCTGTTGTTTTAGGGTGGAATGTTCTGTAAATATCTATGAGGTCCATCTGGTCCAATGTATCATTCAAAGCTCTTATTTCCTTGTTGATTTTCTGTTTAGATGATCTGTCCATTGCTGAGAGTGGAGTATTGAGGTCTCCTACAATTAACGTATTGTTATCAATATGACTCTTTATTTTGGTTAAATAAAAATGGCTGCTCCCATGTTGGGGGCATAGATATTTACAATTGTTAGATCTTCTTGTTGGATAGACCCTTTAAGAATGCTATAGTGTCCTTCTGTGTCTCTAATTACAGACTTTAGTTTAAAATCTAATTTGTCTGATACAAGAATTGCTACCCCAGCTTTCTTTTGAGGTCCGCTGGCATGGAAGATCATCTCCATCCCTTCACTTTCAGTCTGGATGTGTCTTTAGGTTCAAAATGAGTCTCTTGTAGACAGCATATGGATGGGTCCTGTCTTTTTATCCAATCTGCAACCCTGTGCCGTTGTATGGGAGCATTTAGGCCATTCACGTTGAGAGTGATTATTGAAAGATATGAATTAAGTGTCATCATGTTGCCTGTGAAGACGCTGTTTTTATAGATTGTCCTTGTAAATTTCTGTTGTATATCACTCTTGGGGTCTTTCTCCTTTTATAGAACCCCCCTTAGTATTTCTTGTAGGGCCGGCTTAGTGGTCACATATTCTTTCAGTTTCTGCCCGTTGTGGAAGCTTTGCATCTCTCCATCCATTCTAAATGAAAGCCTTGCTGGCTAAAGTGTTCTTGGCTGCATGTTCTCATTTAGTACCCTGAATATGTCTTGCCAGGCCTTTCTGGCTTGCCAGGTCTCTGTGGATAGGTCTGACGTTATTCTGATGTTCCTCCCTCTGTACATAAGGAATCTCTTCCCCCTAACTGCCCTTAAGATGGTTTCCTTGGTTCTAAGATTTGCAAGTTTTACTATGACATGCCGGGGTGTTCACCTGTTTTCCTTGATCTTCGGAGGGGTCCTCTCTGCCTCTAGGACGCAAATGTTTGTTTCATTCCCCAGATTAGGGAAGTTCTCAGCTATGATTTGCTCAAATACATCTTCTAGTCCTCTCTCTCTCTCCACTCCCTCTGGGATTCCAATTATTCTGACATTGGAACGCTTCACGGTGTCACTTATTTCTCTGATTCTATTTTCATGGATTCTGAGTTGTTTTTCCCTGGCCTCCTCTTTTCCCTTTTTATCTATATTGTCTTGCAGGTCGCTTATTCGTTCTTCTGCCTCAGTTACCCTAGCTGTTAGATTATCTAGATTGGATTGGATCTCATTGATAGCATTTTTAAGTTCTGCCAATTCACCTTTCATTTCTTCCCTTAGAGACTCTATGTTGCCATTAATTGATTTCTCCATTCTAGCCATTGTTTTCGCAATTGCTAGCCTGAATTTCATCTCTGACATCTTGGTTATATCTGCATCCATTTGTAAATCTGCAGCATAAGTCATAATCTCTGAGTCTTTTCTATTTTGGTGGCTCCTCCTCCTAGTCATTCTGTTGATGGGTGTTTGAGGGAATGTATAGAGTCCAAATTATTGACCAGAGCCCAAGCAAGATGCACCTGTTTTCTTGGGACCTTAGGGTTGCTGGCCTCTTGTTTACCCGGCCTGTCTTCTGCAGGAGGGGCCTGCCACGCTGTTACTCAGGCAACCCTGTTTGGGCAGAGTTGCCCTGCCCCCCTGTGGTGGGGGATGGGCTCAGCAGGAATCAGTTTTTGGGGCTTTTGTTCTCTGGCAGCTTTCCCTGGAGGCGTTCTGCATCTCTTCTGCAAGTCAGAGCAGAAGAGACCGTTTCCCACCCTCTGCCTCAGAGCAGAGAGATTGCAGTCTGTTCTTCAGTGAGCTCTCCAGGCCACACCGTCTCCGTTTCTGTCTGTGCTGCTATAAACTGCAGCATCCTGGGCTGTGCGCGCCTCCGCAGCGCTCCCAGTCCTGGCACCAGGTCGGGGCACGTCTCTGTCCTTTGTGCTTCTAAAACCACCAGCCGCCCCCAGTTCGCAAGTGCGACCCCTCCACTCAGGGTTTCTGCCCCAGGGGCTGCCCTAAAGTCCTTTCCCCACCGCTACCAGTCTGCGAGTCTGTGCCCTTCCCCAGCACGCGAGGCTGTCACTCACCAGAGGTGTAGGATCCCCACGGCCAGGCACCCTCCCGCTGCCGTTTATCCTCTGATATCTGCCCTCAGAATCACGGCTCCCCGCTTTGTACCTCAAAACCAACCGCCTGTGATATTCTGTTTGTAGTGATCCAGATCTTCTTACATCTCAGGCTGGTTTCATGGGTGCTCAGAGTGGTCTGGTAGATATCCAGCTCAATTCCAGGGACCAGTTGAAATAGGGTCCCCTACTCCTCCACCATCTTTCCCCCCTCCTAAATCCTTATCCCAACTTTCTATCCCACTTGTCAGATAACTTACATCATGGCTTGACAGTTCTCCTACCCTCTCTGCCTCCATTCCTACTTCCTTTCATACAGGCATTTTTCCTACTAAAATCTGTGCACTTTTAATCCCATGTTTCATCTGCTTCTTGGAGGAGTGGGATCACACATTCACTCTGCTCATATCCTTACTTCCATTCATACCCATATCAGATGCCATAGTTCACTTATTTTGTACTTTGTTACTCCTTTTTCACTTTGTCATATTTGATCGGCAAACCCTAAATCCTGCTTATATATAGTGATTTGCCTACTCTGTGCCTTCATCTCTATAGCTGAATATGTTGGACACAAAACCATTCCAAATCATCTCACATAAAAGTCAAGACCAGCAAGGTTTAAGGGTAATCTTACTACTCTTTCCTATTTCATATAGGGCCTTGTGGGCTGTTGAAGAACTTGGAAGATATAATCAGAGAACTTAATGTTTTAAAAGGATTACTCTGGCTGCTGGATGGATAAATGATTCTATTGGGTTATGACAAAGAGTATTTAGTTGCTGCCTAGTATTTATTCTCTTATCTTCTTTTAATCTTTAGCTGGTTACTTGGCCACTCAGGATAAAAACTATGTTTTCTAGCCTCCTTTGTATCTATGTGTAACAATGAAACCAAGTTTAGCTCTAGGGATAGAAATTGGAAATATTAAAGGCAGTTTTCAGAAATTACTTTTTAAAAGAGGAATCTCCAATCTTCCTGCCTATATACTGAATCAGATATGGACTGTATGGCTGACGCTTGGGTGAACATCTTAGACTATGAGAAGAACCCTCTTCATTGTGGAACAACAACGTAGAAGGATCCTGGGCCAGTGATATCATAGAGCACCAAACCAGCCCTGTACTACCTCTATCTGGACTATTTCATGTATGAGGACAATAAACTCCTGTCTTGATCAAGGTCCTATTATTTTGGGCATTCTATCATATATAACAATACCTAACCCTAACTGATACGGGAGGATGTGAGAAAGCAGGAAGGCATATTATAAGGTCATTCCAGTGACCCAAGGAAGAGAGGACAGTGGCATGGTAGAGTAGGTGGCAGCAGTGGAGGTGGTAAAAATATTCAGATTCCGAGTATTTAATGCAGCAGAATGTTTGCTTATGATGAATAAAAAAGAAAAAAAAAAAAGAAGATTCAAAGTGATCTAAAGATGCAATCCCGGATAACTGGTGGTTCAATAAAAAAGAAATGGGACCACAAAAGGAGAAAAAGGTTTGTAAGGCAAAAAGGGTGAGCTCACTTTAGACTCTATTATTCTCTGTTTGAAGTGCTGCCAGAATTGCATGGGAATACTCAAGATTTCTAAAACATTCATATGTAGACTTGTAGATTGTTCATATTGAGCTGAGAGGTGGTCACAAAAGCATACAGGCTAAGGCAAAAGAAGAGAGGAGGGCCCAGGACACAATTCCGTGGATTAATTCTGTACCAGGGTATCCACAGTTAGAAAGCTTTATCTGGTATTTAAGTTTACTATGGAAAGATGCACTAACCTTACTATCAATGACATTGTGAAGTTAAACACTGCTGCTTTTTGGTTGGCATTGTTTCCCTATTTGAAAGAATGTATTTTGTTTTGTTTTCTTCTCCTAGGTTTTCTTTACTTATGAAAGGACTGAATCCAAATTCTCTTGAATTAATTTATTTTGGTAACTTTGGCTGAGTATTCTATGACTTAGAGGTTATATTCAAGAATTACCACACATTTGGCCCAACTGTTCAGGAAAGCCTTTTATGTGAAAAGCCAAAATTAGCATTGAAACCAGCAAAGAATATAACATACCCTCTTTTTGAACCCAAGGAGAAATCTTTCTGTGTAGTTATATTAGCAAAATGTTGCTTATATCTAGGCCTGCTTTGAAAATCAGAGCAAAAAGCTTCCCTTTGGGGAATAAAAAGTTTAGCCTAAGGTAGTTTTTTTTTTTCAAAAAGTTTTCTTGCCTTGAATATAAATGAGCCTCTTACACATTGTTTTACTTATAATATGGTCAGGTACATAATACAGTAAAGTATGAAGTGTTGTACATGTTAGAAATTTTTTTGATAGTTTGCTGCTGGATTTCTAAATTTTGGAAATAGTCTACAATTAAGAGATGGCTAATAATTTTCCAGCATTTCTGATTTTCTTTAAGCTTTTTCAATAGATGCAGCATGTTGGACTGGAAAGAGCATGGACTTGGGCATCAAGCGAATGTAACTCTGAGTATTGCCCTGCCACTTACTACCAATAGTGTGGCCACCTTGGTTTATCTTTAAATAAAGATAATCAATCACTCTTATGTTATAAGGTCATGAGGATTAAATGAGGTGATGCATATAAATTGTGGAGCATTATGAGCACAGCATAGTGTGTTATAATAACTATTGTTGCTGATGTAATTATTAATGATTTGTCTTCGTAACAAACACTGGCTTAGCATTCTTTTCAAGGTTAAAAGGAAAAAAAAGATTTAAGAAATAATTTGTTTGAGATTTAAAATAGTAATTATCCTGGGGCGCCTGGGTGGCTCAGTTGATTAAACATCTGACTCTTGATTTTGGCTCAGATCATGATCTCATGGTCTTGCTGGGGCTCCGTGCTAGGCATGGAGTCTGCTTGAGATTCTCTCTCTCCCTCTCCCTCTGCTCCTCCCCACCCCACTCGTGCTCTCTTTCTCTAAAAAAAAAAAAGAAAGAAAAAAATAATAATTATCTTTTTTGTTTTGCTCTGTTGCAGTGCTTCTAATAGACGATGTTCACATAGGTGGCATACTCCCATGGGCATAGGAAATTTCATGGGGTGTAAGTAACTCCTAGCAAGATGGTTATTTTGTCACCCTTTCTCTACTACTTGAGAGTTCATATTGGGATAAAAGTGGAATTTATTCATTCACCAACGATTTGATGAACACCTACTATGTCAGAGGCACTTTCCTGATGAAGGAAAAAGGGATGAGTCTTACCCACCTGGACCATATAACTTAGTGGGTGTGAGGATGGTGTTATTATATGTATTATATGAATAACCTTGAATGTGATCTAATTTTTAAAGTGAATCATTTCCTAAATTTTGAAGCTTGGACATGTAATGAATTCTTGTGACTTTTTTTTGCAACTAACTGAGACATTCTAGTATATTACAACTTTAGATTTGAAGTCTTCCAATCTAAATGATCCCATCCCATGATACACACGCAAGGGACAGTCATGTTTTATGCTGAATCTATCCAGAAGGGGTAGCGAAGAAACTGTACCAGGAGATGATAGCTAATATGTATAATATCTAATAGGTAACCATCTAATTGGTAACCACAATATAGGTACTGTGTGGTGAGGGTTAGTCAGGATAGCTCTGCTTCTGTCACATACTGGTCTGAGAATATAATCAAGAGAAACCCAGTTTTAAGCTAATGTGCTTCCTTTTGTTTGCTTTGACTTGGGTCCCTCTCAACTCACTGCTTCCCTTGGAGGTCCTCTAATTATTCTACCAGGATATTGGTATATTCTGCTGGACAGTTGTATCCAATGGCAGTCTTCCTATGGGAAGCGCTCTGCTCTGGTAACAGGGTTGTCTCTGACCATCTACTCATACATATCAACATGCCCTTTGGCAGCCACGCTTGTGATTCTGATACAGAAATCAGCACAAAGAATTCCAGAAATGTATTATGGCAGCAAGATGGGTGGCATTATAGCAAGCTCAAGAGAAACAGTTTAAAACTATATAGAGTCAGAAGATGTATTTTTGGTAGAATGTGCAGTAACAGCTTGTAGATATTTCTTTCATGTAAGTATCAGTAGAAAAAATTTAATAACACAAGTTAATTGGTAACAAAGGACACAGAGTTTAAGAATCCAAACAAACTATACTCTTTTTATTTCTTAAAGCTCACCTCTTTTTCATTCTGAAGGATAGAATTTATGAGACAATCTTCTGATTCCTAGAGCCCTTCTATTGTTTAATTTGGCTCTATTATGAAACAGCTTTAATTGCATGGGCAAAGGGGAAGAACACAGGTGGTTGCACAGATATTTCTGATGTACCATAAGGGATGAGAAAATACCACAAACTGCCACCATCCTAGTTGCCTTAGGATTATGGAGACATCTGTTGGTTATGTTATTGGGAATAAAAATCTGCTCTTTTATGACAATGGAAACACAAGGAGCCACTGGAGCATTAAGGAAGGCAATGTCCCTGAGAGATAGGTAATAGGTCATTTAATCAACCATGTCTGAGAGCTGCCTCCTCTCAAAGCGTTTCTCTGAGCTTTAGGGCAGGATGGGGGCAGGTTCATAGTGGCATAAATAGGCAGTTCCCTTCAGTAAGTTCTAATTTTTATGATTTTAAAGGGGTTCTAATTAGAGTAATGTTTAATTTGTTTATACCTAAATTATTTGTGATTGAAATAAAAAAATTCCCTAAGTAAGCAACATGTATAAAATAAGCAAATACCATATTTGGATTCTGAGACTTTTCTGCTCAGTGTGCTTTTGCTAATCCTGGTTCCCCTCTGTCTGCATGATCCCCAGATAATTTTTTGATATTCCATTTCCAAGGAGTTTTGATAAAAGCTGGCCTATTAAACTAGCTTTCTTGCTATATCTAAATGCTGAGAATCTTGAGGAAGGATGGTTCAAGAGGGATAAATGGGGGAAGGCTCCACAAAGCAATATTCCAACAGCATAATCACACTTTATCCCAATAAAGGTAGAAACAGGGGAAGCATTTAAATAAACCAATGTTGGGGGCGCCTGGGTAGCCCAGTGGGTTGAGTGTCTGACTCTTGGTTTCAGTTCAGGTCATGATCTCAGGGTTGTGAGATCCAGCCCTGCCTTGGGCTCCCCATTCAGCACGGAGTCTCCTTCTCTCCCTTTCCTTCTGCCCCTTCCCCTGCTTGTGCTCTCTCTCTCTCTAAAATAAATAAATAAATCTTTAAAACAAAAATAAACCAATGTGGCCACAATATCTAGGTTTTAAAAGGGGTTACACAAAAGATGAAAAGAGGATAACCATGGGAGAATATGCAACTAGCAGATACCTGTAACACACATTAAGAATAAACTTATGTCTCACTTTGTTTATATTTAAAATAGATATAATGCAATAAAAAGAAACAAACTGTTGTGACATGCAATCACTTCGATGAATTTCAAGACATTAGGCTGAGTGAGAGAAGCCAGCCACAAAAGGTTATGTACTGTCTGACCCCATTTGTATGCATTCTTGAAAAGACAAACTGTAGTGACAGAGAACAGATCAGTGGTTAGCAGGGGTTAGCAGTGAGAGGTTTGTGTGTGTGACTATACAGGGGTAGCACCAGAGAAGTTTTTGGGGTGTTGGATGTTCTGTATCTGATTGTGGTGATGGTTATATGAATCTAACATGAATTAGTATTAACATAACTGTACACCTAAAGATAAAAAGTCAATTTTACTGTATGACAAGTTAGAAAATAACATGAAAAGAAAAACTTAGAGGTAAAAAGGAATTATAATAATATCCGGCTCATGGAGCAATTGGTAAGATTAACTGAGATCATGTGATGTACATAAAGCACTCAGTACATCCATAGTCCGTGCTCAAAGCATGTGGTTGTCTCTGTACTTTTGCTTTTAGGTAAGTCATTCAACCCACCTAAGTCTGTGATTACTTATTCTTAAAAAAAGAAAGAAAGAAAGAAAAATCACACAGCAGATTGTGTGTGTGTGTGTATGAAAATGGGAAAATTCATCAAAACATGTTTTAGATTTTTTTGGATAGGTTTGATATACAGCAGGGATTTTTCTGAGCCAATGAAATATTGCTTTCTAAGAAATCTCATATGGTTGTTTTGAGGATTAAATGAGATAATATATGTAAAGCATAGAGTAAATAGTAAACACTCAATACACGGCAGTCAGTTGCATTTGAAGTTAATTCCAGTGCTAGCCATATCCACATCTCAGGATTGTGGAAAATGTATGTCCGTGTGTAAGCTGTAAAGATCTAAATATAATATCATCTTTGTAGCCTATTTTCCGTTAATATATTCAGTATATAACTAAAATGAATATATTCAGTGCATCATCTGTTGAAGTTCCTCACTGTGGTTTATCTTTAAAATAATATTTTCTCAATATTAATTTTGGTTAGAAACAAAGATCTCAGAAATATACTAAATTAAAATAGTATATGTGCTTTTGAGACAAACAATGTGTGGCGTAAGCATAAAGAATAAACAATTTTTCTAAGAGGAAGGAAAGCATCTTTTTAAGGGGGTGTTTGCCTTCCTCAATGATAAGTATTTCATTTTAAAAGCATTGGAAGACTTATAATGAAATTTTAGTTTGTGAGATTGTGACATATTTCTGTTTTGAGCATTCCTTGATTTCTTTTTTCTTTTTTTTTTTTTTTTACTCTTCTATGAAATAAATGGTCCTAACTGTAAAGATGGGTAATCTATCCTCTTCTTGAACTATAGTGATGTCTATTTAAAAGCCAAGGTTTAAAAATATTCTTTTAGACTAACATGCTTAGTGAAAAAAGGGCAAACAAAAGCAAGAATCTTTTTTTTTTTTTTTTTTAATGTAGTCTGTATTTCTTCACTACAACAGAAAAAAAAATCTGGGTATATTTTCAGAAGAACAGCAGAGAGCTTTATGTGAGAGTTGGCAAATGCATCAAGGCATTGTTTGTAGATATTATTTTTGATAGGTTTGATATACAGCATAGTTTTGCAAGCCAGTGGAATATTGTCTTCTTACAAATCTCATCGGGCCAACAGTGCCGCTGCTATGGGCTGGCTTATCAGCTCCAGCCAGAGTCTGCTGTACTTGCACGCACCTTCACAGCCTGAGAGGAAAATAAATTGCACCCAAGCAGTTAATAAGGAAGAATTGTTGAGAGTGAGATGCATGACATTATGAGCGAACATCGTGTTTTTCAGACTAAATGTTGATTTGCCGAAGGAAAAAAAAAATCCTTCCTATACATGAAATGAAAATTTCATTTCAAAATTGTCATTTTAAGTGTATTTTCTGGTTTCCTAGTTCAAGAACTGAATATTATCTATTTCTGATGCATAGTACTGAAGAGGTAATTTTCATTTTCTGTGGTTTGCTGATGGATATTTTTATCCATTCTAGCTATTTAATGAAACATCTGTTTTTGTTTATTCAAGCAGATATATAGTACTTATAGATACAAAGGATATATGTTTTAAAGCACTAAACATAGGAACATAATCCCTATAGTATAACTGGATTGCTTTATGAGGAACCTAAGGTCCTTATTACTTTTTTCAATTGTTTGGGTCAGCATCTCTAATGCCAAAGGATCTGTGCATGAAGAACACAAATAGTGGCATTTAATAGGCATTAACTGTTAAATATAAAGTATTATCTTTGCTAAAAAGGGAGATGAAGTCATAGTCCTTCTACTCTAATTAGTCAGGCACCAGAAGTTTGTTAATACTTGATCACAATCAAAAGGTGAAATACCTTTTGTAAGGCCACAAAACTATTACTTGAAGGAACTGGATTTCAAACTGAGAGTTATCCCATTCTACTCAGAAAATGTGCATTTTGAATTAATTTTGCTTACTCCATATTTAGAAATGGAAGAAAACAGATATCTGGTAAGATGGCATTATTTGCCATAGCAGATCAATGCCAAATTTTTAGTACCCTGACCCAACAAAAATACATTTATTTCTCATTAAGAGTTCACTGTGGATCTTCCTTTCCATGAGCAACTTTCTTCCACCTGGTGAGTTAAGGACCCAGGACCCTTTTGTGTGTGTGTACCATCCATTAGGGCCTTAAAGTCCTTAACATTCATCTGGAAGATGGGGAGAGAAATACTGATGGAGGAACACCTGATTTTTAAAATCCCAGCCTGGAAGAGACACACACCATTTCCGGTGACATTCTATTGGTGAGAACAAGTCAACACACCAGACTATAAGAGAGGCTGAGTATGGTCGGCAGGATAGCTTCCCACAGACGTTTTACCCTATCCATGGAACCTGTGAATACAATGAGATATTACTCCCATGATTATGTTATGTTAAGTGTCACAGTTAAGGTAGACATGACCTGGGTTGGTCTGATCTAACACACAAGCCTTTAAAAGCAGAGCCCTTCTGGCTGATGACAGAAGAGGAAGTCAGAAACTCTAAGCACGGGGGGTGGATTTAACAGTTATTGCTGGCTTAAGTATGGAGGGAATCACCTGAGGAGGAATGATGGCAGCTTCTAGAAGCTGAGAGAGACTTCCGCTGACAGCGCTAATGAATTTTAAGCCAGTAAGTTTATGGTAATTTGTTATTCAGCAATAGAAAACGAATCTACTCTGAAATGTAGACCCTGGTTAGGCAGCTGCCTCCAGTAACAGATTCACACTATAGATTCACACTGTAGAAGAGGTATACAAATATTTGATAAGACTTTGTCGTCTCTGGGTATGGAGACAGTGACAGCAAGGCATTCACCAAACTGAAAAATATGGGAAACATCTGAGACTAAAACTTTGGAAAAGTTAACCAGAAAATAGGGAATAACAGAATTGATAGATCTCTTCCCAATAGCAAATCATGTTATTGCCAAAATCAAAGTCCAGCCCTACTAGCTTGCCAAAGGTATCATGGTGTAGCTGGTATTACTGTAACTAAAAAAAAGATTTGTTAGCCAGAAAAAGTGTTCCAAGTGTCTTCTGTAATATTCTGTGCAGGAAATGGCCTGAACCCAGGTGTTAACCAGTCTCATCTCCTAGTGGGGAGATGCATTTATCAGGCCATCATAGCCTGATCAAATTAAACAATGGAGTGGAACAAATAATTTTCTTGGCTTTGATTCCATACTTGCAGGACAATCATCTGATTATTATTTGGATTTCTGTAAAGACCTGAAAATATTTTCTGGAAACACTGACATGAACTGTCATCATTTTCTGGGGAAAATAGGAAGTCTGTAAATAAAAATAAAACATTTAATATTGAAACTGAAAAAAGTTAACATAATTTGATCCCTTTATTAGGACCACTTAGTTGAATTAATAGCCTTGCTACAACTGGAGAACCTTTTTCCTGTCAAAAATATTTTAGCAATGGGGCACCTGGGTTGCTCAGTCAGTCGGGCATCCAACTCTTGATTTCAGCTTAGGTCTTAATCTCAGGGTTGTGAGTTCAAGCCTCACGTTGGGCTCTGAGCGGTGCATGGAGCCTACTTAAAAAAAAAAAAAAACAAATGTAGTATCTGTTTACAAGTGATGAAAGTATAAATTGGTACAAATTTTCTGGAGGGAAATTCAGAAATAGGTTTGAAAAAACTATAAAAATGAGCATTTAATTGATTAATTTCTCTTTAGAAATATTAATGAGATTATTTAAGGTATACACAAAAATGCTAATAAGAGGGTTATTTATATAACTACAAAATATTAAACAAACTAAATATATCCTATTTCCTAAAAGATTGGTTGAATAAATTATAGTTCATTTGTATTTTCAAGTATGCAGATTTTAAAATCATATTTTAAGAAATATTTATTAATGTAATCAAAAGTCTAAAAAGTATATTTCTAAGATAAAAACAAATAAAACCAAAACAGTGTGTATATTCTCATTTGGGTAAAAAAATATGTATGTATACATATGAGTGAAAAAAGGTCAAAATGTTAATATTGTTTATGTATTGATTTTTGGATTATAGATTCTTGATTATGTGTATAGGTGCATTTCTTTTTTCTGAGTTTTCTACATTGAACCTGAATTAATTTTGTAGTTGGAAAAAAGTAATTGAATTCTAAAAGTGTAGATCGCATTGATGTTGACATTTCATTCATATATTTAACTAGGATCTCCTGAGCATGTTCTAGTTTGATTAGGTGCTGGAGAGACAAATGTGTTTAAACAGACCTGACTTACCTTCAAAGGGGCTCAGAAAGTGGGGGTGATTTTACTGTTTATCTAATGATGATGTAAAGTCAAATATTCATATGCTTTTTCATTTTGGCCTAGGACCCTTACTAGAAAAATGAGAAAAAATACTTTATTTCCTCCTTTGACGAACAATTCATTGTCAATTAGTCTGTGAGAATAATTGTATTTGAATTTAAACAGACTTTAGCTTACTTGAGGTTGTTGCAAAATATGTAGTCTGGATTTTTCTTTACTTTTTTTTTTTTTAAGATTTACTTATTTATTTGAGAGAGAGAGAGTGCCTGTATGCGTGAGAGTGGGAAGAGGGGCAGAGGGAGAGAATCTTCAAGCTATACTCCCAGCTAAGTGTGGAGCTCACTGCAGGGCTTGGTCTCATGACCCATGAGATCATGACCTGAGCTGAAACCTAGAGTCTGTTGCTCAACTGACTGAGCCACCCAAATGCCCCTTTTACTTTTAATAAAACGTATTTTCTGATATGTCCTAGTCAGTATGTTTACAAATACTATGACTTTGACAGTCTGTTGCTCTGTTCAGTTGTAAGATTTCTCTGCATTTCTCAGTAGAGTGTTTGGATGAGAGAAAATTCTGGCCCTACCACAGTGGGCCCTATACATCCCATATGAAGGGGACAGTCAGATCCGAAGGAACGGGGTCATAAACCAGGACTGAATCCCCTTAAGAAGTGGGTTGCTTCTCTTTATGATGCACTGAATGGCAGATTTAGAATTCTAAATGACCTCAACCAGATAAAAAGCATTTCAAAAAGTCCTTGTATGTTCTACTCAAGAAAATATCAAGTAAAAAACAATGAGTATGTCCTGTACTGTTTTTTTTAGCCCCCTGCAGTTGAGGTTTATTTTGCAAGAACAGTTGATTAGTTGAGAACTGTCTCTCCGTGGCTCCTGACATTGTCTTAGCAGGGTGGGCAAGGAGAGGCTTCACTAAGATGTCTAAGACATCACTGACTGACTGACTCCCTAATTTATAATTGACAATGATGATAACTGCTGAAGTTTTCTAATTTGGAAAACTGAGCAGCAGTATACAATGTATTGTAAATTGTATATTTTAAGGGATAAAGTTGTCACAGTCTTGTAATCCCAGGGTCTAGTCCACTGATCACCATCTATAAGGTCCATTTCCTCACAGATTAAGGAAGGATTATCACATGGCAAATGGCCAGATGTCTCTGCCTACAAGAGGAGAACTTCCCAAAGGTTTCCTATACATACAGCAAAACCTTAGAGTCATGTGGGAACATGTTAAAGAGACTTTTTTCTTTACTTTTAATCCAAATATGAAGAGAAAATTGTATATTAATAAAGAAATTAACTATGGAGAGGAGAAAAATAGATGAGAGATATATGTTTAGCTGAAAGCCTCTTAAGACAGTGATTCTCAAACTTTATTATTTATTTATTTATTTTAAAGATCTTATTCATTTATTTGTCAGAGAGAGCGTGAGCACAAGCAGGGAGAGTGGCAGGCAGAGGTAGAAGCAGGCTTCCCTCTGAGTAAGGAGCCTGATGCGGGGCTCGATCCCAGGACCCTGGGATCATGACCCAAGCTGAAGGCAGACACTTATCAAAATGAGCCACTCAGGCGTCCCGATTCTCAAACTCTAGTAGGAATGAGATTTAATTGGGTTCTTAATAAAAGGAAGATTACTGGATCCCAACCCACAATCTGATGCAGTTAAATTCCAATCTGGAAATGTACATTTTTAACAAATATATTGAATGATTCTGTCTGAAGATAAGACAATGAATCATATTTTGAGGGGAAAAAAGCTCTAGACAATGGTTTTAAATATATATATATATATATATATATATATATATATTGGACAAGTGCCCATAGACTATGAGAGACTCACCAGGAGCCCTTATTCAAGGTACAGTTTTGGGGGGTTGGCTTCCAGGGTGTCTGGATTGGGGCCCATAGGATCTGTACGTTTTAGATTCTCCCTAGGTGATTCTGGGCACGTAATATTTGGAAACCACTGTCCTAAGGTTTGTAGCGTTCTCCTTCTGTGAGACTAGGCCCTGGCAGACCCAAATTCCAAAACTTGGAAAGCCCTGCTATTAAGAAGGAATCTGAGAAGGGGCCACCTCTTTTCTATCCAATCTGAGAGGAACATGGCTTTTCTTAATTTGTGTAGATAATAAGGAATATGGTTTTGCTTTTGTGAAAAGCTGATTTTTTTTTCCTTCTGAACCTTCCTAAAAGCATTAACGCTCACCATGTAATGAAATATGCTTTTATTTGGAGACAGAAAATGAAAGAAAGAAACAAACAATAATTAAATCCCCTAAATAATGGGAGCTTTGTGGTTAAATCCCCATGCAACTCCTTGAAAATTTAATAAGGGAATAAAGGCTGTTTTCCATTTGTGTTATACAGTGTTGCATTTCTCTTCTCTATGAAATTGTCTCTGGCTAAAGAGTGTCTCACAATTTAGGTTGCTGAGTATCTAGCTTGAGAGAATTTTATGTGTCTATTTTTTAACTCAAGTCATTCATGTACAACCATATTATCTTACATCAAAGTAGGATATAAAACTAGGAGACTAGGTGAGGGGAAAAAAGTCAGGGATGAATGTCATATTATATGATCCAATTACACACAGTCCCTGACTTGCTTATGCCTGACTTATGAATGTCCTTGCATTTACAAATGGGTTCCCCAGAGAGGGTCAGCAGAATCTTCTCTTCCTCTCACCCCCTTCCCTTTCTGCTCATTCATAGGTTGAGCACTTTCAGAGCTGTGGCAAAGAGTGGGCTTCTCACTGCTGCTTTCCATCTTTGTACTTTATAACTTCTTAATACTAAGATTAGAAGTAGTAATAAGTAGGAAAAGAAAGCAAAACTTTATGGGGAAAAAAAGAGTACAAACGTCATTCTAACTTTATTTCTTACTGCCTCATCCTCTTCCTCATCCCTCATAATGCTTTTCTCTAAACAATTGGAATAATGGATTCACCTTTGCTAACTGCCTGCTTCTCATGTCTGTTTCTCACCCCAGAGCCTCTCTCTTAGACCATGGGCACTATGTTACTTATGGTCCAGAGCTGATGTGCCTCACTGCTGCACAAAACACACTGGGAGAGCAAGAAGGTGTAGTTTTTGCTCCCATTGGGGGAAAATATGCTCATGCTGGAACTTGAAATATACATATATATACATATTTTAGAGAAAGAGAGAGCACTAGTGGGGAGGGAGAGAGAGAGAGAGAATCTTAAGCAGGCTCCACGCCCAGTGCTGAGCCCTACAACATGGGGCTCTATCTCACGACCTGAACCGAATCCAAGAGTTAGACCCTTAACCAACTGAGCCACCCAGGCACCCCCAAATGTATTTTTCTATAGAAACAATGATTTGAATACTGGTTATCATTTATCCTATTTTGGGTGTTATTAATACATATTTTTATTTTAGTAAGATATTGATAGTTATCTTTGAGCCTAGCCACAATATATAAACCACCTCATGAATAATAAGTTGCTTAGAGAATTGTGTGTGAATGAATGAAATTAGAAATGAACATAAAGTTCCTATCACTGTGCTTAACTCACAGTAGACAATTGATTTTTGTTTGTTTTAAAGATTATTCCTCTTCCTTATTTTCTTGAGAAAAACTTGTACAAATTCCAAATGACTGACTCACAAATAAACTTTTTTAAAATTTTATTATGTTATGTTAATCACCATACATTACATTAGTAGTTTTTGATGTAGTGTTCCATGATTCTCACAAATGAACTTTTGAAATATGTCAGACATATCCATCTGTTAGGTCTTTCTGTGGCCATAGTGCCTGCTAAGTGGATGTGGTCCACATGGAATAAGGACTGAGCCATCAGTCTTCAGCCAGCCATTTTCCACAGGCTGACCAGGGGTTATAATGCATTGTCATGCAAAAGGCTTTAATTAGCCAGCTGGGATAGGCAACCAGAATTTTTTGTTTTTCCAGAAAAATTTGAACTAAGAAACCATTATTAATCAGTGAAATTTACTGGCAGTGAGGGCCATACTAAGGAGTTGAGGCTAACCACCATCTTGTGCCCTACCCAAGCTGAGTCAGCTGAGGGACCTGCTGAGAGAGAATTGGGCAGGCACCATCCCAGAGAGAAGCACAGCTAGGAGACCAGGAGGCTGCTGCTGATAGGTTGAATAGCCTTGTTCAAGACTTTCCAATACCCAGCTCCTATTTGCCTGAGATCTGATTACATTTTGATTCTGTTCTTTTGTGTGCCTTTTCTTTTCCTCCTTAGCCCTGTTCTTTGTGGCTTTACTCAAACAACTCTGACTCAGGCAACACCTGCTCGGTGTTTTGTAGTGCTCTCAGTCTGCCACTTTTTCTGGAGTCTCCTGTTGTAACTTTGATAACTGTGGAAAGAGTATAGTGTGTGAATCCATGTTAATTATGTGGTTGACACAATGCCCAATATTAAAGCTTTAATATTTAATAGAAGGAATATATGTTTTCCTTTAACAATTTTGTTTTAATTGTCTCCATTCACTTAAGAAGTATTACTGTTCCAGAGTGCACAATGGTTTTGCAGCTCTAGGCAAACTGTGTTCACTTACCCTTTGCACACCTATTGAATTATTAAAATCTGTTGTAGAAAACCTTTAGGCAGCTTTTGAAATCAGGACCAAAGTTGATAAAATGAAGGAGGCATCTCAAACTTGTAATGAGATTGAGTGAACAAAAATATTTATAAGAGCATATAGCAAAGGACATTAGCTTTTATTTAGTTTTTCTTGAAGCAGAAAATTTAACTTTCCTTCAGAACTCTTTCCATTTCCTTCTAGATTTGTTTTATCTTGAATGAACTGCTGGATCTCCAAGCATTACACTGAGTTTAAAGCAATAGCTTCTCCTGGGCTCCGAGTTGTGGAGTGCTCTAGAATTAGCCAGGGATCTCAGCTCAAGTTGACCACTCTCTAGTAGTGTCAGGGAGGGTCAATTCATTTAGTTATTTAAGAGCAATGAGTCTTTGTTTTTGTATATATAAAATACCCAGTTCCCTTTTTAAATGGATTTGTAAAAGTTACAAAACTAATACATATGGGTTACAACCTGTCAAAAAAAAAAAAAGAAAGAAAAAGAAAAAAGAAACCCATGGAGGTGTATGACTTATTTACCCTTTCTCTTGTCAGTCCTGCCATTCTGATATAATTAACATCTAGATGGGAATCCTCGCTAATCTTCCTCTCTGCTACTATAAGTACACGCCAATATAGCATTAGAACACATCCTAGTGAGAGCTCAAAGTATCTTTGTTAAGTGAATAAAATAAGTCATATATACATTATACGTAAGTGTTTTGTGAAACCCGTATCTTTTTTTCTTACAAAAACAAGATCATATTGTAAACATTATTCTGTGACATGCTTTCACTGATGTGTGTTTTTTTTTGTTTTGTTTTTTGAGAGAGTGCGAGTTGGGGGTGGGGAGGGGCAGAGGGAGTGGAAGAGAATCCCAAGCAGACTCATGCTGAGCTGGGAGCCTGACGTGGGGCCCCATCCCATGACCCTGAGATCATGACCTGAGCTGAAATCAAGATTTGGACACACAGGTGCCCCTCATTGATGTGATTTCTAATTGGTTCATTTTTTGCTACTAAAAGCAATAATGTAATAAACTCCCTTGTACACCTCATTATGTTGAGGTGCTTTCATTTTTAGAACATACATACCAAAGTAGGATTGCTGGTCTAAAGGTAGGCACTTTAAAAATTTCAATAGATATTGTCAGATTACTTTCCAAAAATGTTGTAGTAATTCACACATTCACTATCAATGTGTGGACTGCCTATTTATTAAGATGGGAATGTTAATATCTAAGTTATAGGGTTGTTAAGAATATACAATTAATCTCTCACTTTCCCTCTCTCTCCATAGAAACAGTACTTGGTATGTAGTTGCACCAAAAAGCTTTCTTTTCCTCGCTTATTTTCCATGCTTTCTTGTTACTGAAAATGTCTTATGAAAACTGATAATTTTTTTATCTGCCTTTCTCAGTAGACTACTATTAGGAATATAAAACGTGTGGGAAATAGGATCCAATCTACAGTCAAATAGTTTCTGGTTATGTAAATGACTCTTCAGATTAACCTTAAAAATTAGGGGAGAAGCTTTCTTTGACCAAAAAGCAAACCCTTAGGCTAGGTGACATACTTCCCAGTTTTCCCAGCACAATCTCTATTTTGTTCACTGTTGCCCTGTTCTTTCTGTTTTGTGACACTTTTCACTTTCAAAAGTGCCTCGGTTTGAATCATAAATTATATGGCTACCTTACCTAAGGCTAAAAATTGTCTATTTAGGCCAGGAGGAAAAGTTGCAGAATAAAGCTTAAAGATGAAATTTTGAGGGGAAAAAACACTTAAAGATTTTACTGTAGAGGGACTAAGTCACCCAGAGTAGATAGCAAGATCTGAAGAGCCTAAAACATTAAGGAAGAAGAAAATGGAAATAATCAATTAAACTTTTTCTTCTTTTGGCTGGATGAGTGAAAACAAAAGCTTCCAGTTGAGTATGTCTGAGAGATTATCCTAGTAAATGTTAGGATAAAGATTTATATAGTGTGCACATTATTGCTTTGCCTTGGGAACTAGAAATGTGGAGTGTTTATTAAATAGATTTCTGTTTTTGTTGAACAGGTATTTTTCTCTTACAACTTGGTTCCACTATATGATCACATTTCTTTGCATAATTTGTATTTGATATATGTATGAGTCCCTGTTTTGAACAGACCATATGGAAAGCTCCACGAGTGCCCTGGGAACCAGGAGTATGCGGTGATTAACCATGGGTTCTGCTATTTGTGCAGCAGATGAGCAGAGCTGTGAAATAAAAGGCATCACACAATTGTTTCATTGCCCTTATTTTGTCCTTTGTTTGGTGATGCTTTACTAAGGCTAAGAAAGTAAAACAAAATAAGAAGTCCCACACAACACAGACTTGTACCTCTGAAACAAGTAATACATTATATGTTTAAAAAAAAAAAAAAGAAGAAGCTAGCAGGAAGGGGAAAATGAAGGGGGGGGAATCGGAGGGGGAGATGACCCATGAGAGACTATGGACTCTGAGAAACAAACTGAGGGTTTTAGAGGGGAGGGGGGTGGGAGGATGAGTTAGCCAGGTGATAGGTATTAAAGAGGGCACGTACTGAATGGAGCACTGGGTGTTATACGCAAACAATGAATCATGGAACACTACATCAGAAACTAATGATGTAATGTATGGCAATTAACATAACATAATTAAAAAAAAAGAAAAAAAGAAGTCCCACACAAGCCAGGAAGAGAAATGGCAAAGAGTTTTTCAGAGTACGATTGACAAAGATACAATTGACATTGTATGAACTTTGACAGCCTGAGGAGTAAACTATTTCATGAAAATGAAACTGAAAATTAGGTTACTGGTTACTCAGGAACCCCATGGAACTTTTAACATGTGTGAGACAATGCCAGCAGTTGGCTTTGTAATTAAAGTTGGCTTAACATGTATTTGTTTAACAAGTATTTTATGTGCATATGTTATTGGAGGCACTTTTGTGGGGCATTCAAAAGAATGCAGCTGCTTATCTTTATAAATATATGGTCTGTTTGTGGAACCATTCTGACACAGGAGTAAATATCTAGATGAAATAACAAGTTAAAATTAAATACAAAATATTTTACCTATATATCAATTTCAGAATTGGGTATTTGAAGTTCAGATTTTCTTTTTAATTTGTAACCACATCATTTAATGGACATAGAATGAAGATGAAACAGATTTCCTGGTCTTTGTAAGGCATGCTTTACCTTGTTAGTCCAGGGTTATACAAAATTGGCTAGTTTTCCCTCTAATAGTGTTTTCTTAAATTTGGCTAAAAAATCAAAATTACCTGGAGGGCTTGTTAGCACAACAGTCCATCAGGTCCTTTACTTATGAATCTGCATTAGTGTGCTGAGATTCCAGGGTAGTGAAAAGCGGACAAATAAGAGTCTGCTCAATAAGAAACTCAAGAGCTGAGGGCATTCATTCTGTCCACCAGCTTTACTACATGAGTAAACCTTCTCCGAAACTTATGTTAATTAGAACTTCCTGGTGAGCATATGTATTCTCCAACATTCTTCAGATTTATCCCACATTTTGTGATAATCTGAGACACCATCCAGAAAAGATGGGTTTGAGACTGTTAACCATGTCAGTGAGGGGTAGGGTGTGGGAGGTTGGCTCTAACTTTCCTCTCAGTGGTTCCATTTAGCTTTTTGTCCTTTCCTTATGAATGTGGGGCAAACATGTGAAATTTGCCACTGTGAAAGTTTCAGTTAGATTCAGGGACTCCTGATTTTGGAACTTTTTCTTAAAGTAAATCAGGCACAATAAGTGGTGGAAAAGCAAAGATTGTGGTATTTTTGTGGACTGGTGTTCATGACCCTGTGGCGGGCGAAGGGCATTTTAAATACCAGCATGTAGCCTGCAGCTGTGTAAGGGATGGCTCATTTCCAGCCACTCAGTGCTTTCTGGGTTAATACTATCAAACATATTCTGCTATCCTCCCCCAACACACAAACTCTACTTTTCCATGCAAGCCCAACTCTAGAAAACAGCCACTTGATGCTATTGTAATTATGTTTATCCACTTTTCCGGGACTGTTCATTTGCACTGCCTATGTCATTTGACCACTCTCATTTGAGTAGACTCTCACAAGTCTACTCAGGAATGCTCTCCCTGACATCCTAATATGACGTAGGACCCCTGTTGCTACTCTCCCAGATCATCCTGTGATTTCCCTCCATTTCACGGTCACAGTTTGTAAGACTACAAGACTTTCAGTTAGACATGAACAGGAACTACTCTGATTCTTCATTCTTTAGTGCATTATTCAAATCTTATACAGTGTCCAGGATAGTACACATTTAATATATGTTTATAAAGTGAATAAGGAGAATGAAATCCCACTGTGTGAAGTAGCGCTCGAAACTGCTGCCTACTTCACATCCTTGAAGAGCTGAGAGACATTCAGCAGCTAGATTTTTTTTTTCACACTCTGCTTATCCAGTTATTCTTAGAGTAATAGTTTTTAAAAATAATTCTACATGTAGCTAAATAAGAATGGCCTATGAAGTCATCCTGCTTTTACTGAGAATCAGAAGAGTTTTCATTTTCTGGTCTAGGTAGAATGAAGGAGAACCTGGAAATTTTTTCATTGAAATGTTAAAAATATTACATAGTTTTGAATAAATGAATCGGTGAATGCTATCATAGTTTTAGTGGTTTAATACCTTTCTGTGGAGCCTCCAGCATGGGATTCTGTAAACTACATTATCCTTGCTAGGTAGCTCCAGTTTGGTGAAGATTATTCCTGTGTTTTCTTTTTAAGAAAACAAAGTAATTGAAAAAGAAACATCAATGAGAAGGCTAGAGAAAAACATTCTAGAGTAATGTCAATGATAAAGTGAATGAAATTGAGAGATAAGTGTATGGTTAGTAATAGAGTATGGATTGCGGAATAAAAGCAACTAAGACAAAGGGAAGGGAGGTGAGTAAAGCCAGGAGAAAAGACAGCTGTATGGAGGGTCTCATAGGGACGAATAGAAGCTATTTTTTAAAACAGAAATTAAATGTTATGTTGTGGGAACAGGCAGTTATTCCTTTCCTTTCTTCTAGAGGATGAACATACATTAGACTTGGCTTTATAGAAAACCCTTTAAGCATGATGGCTATATAGAGGAACAACAGTTGTTAACTATCCATGGGGAAATAAGTTACAATACATGTAGTACAAGTGCCTATTTAGTCTCTATTAAAGGATCTGATTGAAAATAATTGCCTGACTTAAGGTTGAAATTTAATTTGGTTACATCACAGAATTACCTCAACAACCTCTGAATAAAGGTCACTTATGACATTGAGAAGGTATAAATTGCTAATTAATACTTCATGTTGAAATTGAGTTACTTAAGATGTTGAAGAAATGTTCAATGAAATAGTAAGAGTGCTAAGATTTCAATTGCTCTGATTTCTGAAAACAATAAAACTCAAGGAAGGAAATTTCAGCCACTAATTTTGAAAGTCTGCTTTATTTATTTTATTTATTTTTTAAAGGATTTTATGTATTTGAGAGTGAGAAAGAGAGAGAGAGAGAGAGCACAAGCAGGGTGGAGGGGCAGAGGGAGAGGGAGAAGCAGACTCCCCGCTGAGCAAGGAGCCCGATGTGGGACTCGATCCCAGGACCCTGGGATCATGACCTGAGCTGAAGGCAGACGCTTAACCAACTGAGCCACCCAGGCGTGCGAAAGTCTGTTTTAGAGTAGTGTTAATTAGATAAAAAATTCTATTACTTTAGAGGTGTATTCTTCGATTATATACTAAGAACTGAAAACCTGGGGCTGTCATGCTTGGCTTTCCCTTCAGGAATTTTGAGTAAATTAAAGAAACGGAGAAATTAGAATTCTCTAATTTTTTTATAATCTAAGAGTTTCAAATTCCTTTGCTGGTAGAGTGATGGAGATCTAATCCTGGTTTGGGTTTGTAGCAAGGGCATGGCACTTGGCTATTGGCTGGCATGGAGGAGTGGTGGATTCCAGAAGCAGAGCCCTCTGGGCTTGAATCTTAGAACCACATTTTTATAGGGATCAGATCCAAATGAAGCTGAGCAGACAGAAAAGGGTGCTACAAAGGGGGGAAGAAAATGGGAACACTTTTTGATGCCTACTCTGTGCCAAGCTCTGTGACTTGAACTTCCATATATATTATCTATTTAATACGTGCAACAACCCTGAAAAGCAAGTGAGGAGACTCTGCCTATGAATCAGAAACTAATTTGCTAATTTGCTTGAGTTCAAGTGTTAGAGTCCAGATGTGCACTTCAGTGCTGTGTGACTGTAGAGTTGTACTGTTTTCCGCTTATTATTCTGCCTTTCTTGGAGAAGTATGGGTGTCTGATATATGATGGAGAAAATTTAAGATGGCTCTTAAAAAGAGGTAATTTGAATATGGCTAATCTATAGTTGGAAGTTACTAACATTAGTGGAAATGATTTTCTGACATTGATTTATTAATTTTTCATCCATTCAACAAATCCATATTTATTGAATGTTTACTATGTACTGGACGCAGTGCTAAGCTCTGTCGTTAACAGAGCAGCTATGTCCCCTATTTAAACCAGTGCCATTACCTAGAGTAGAAAGCTGACTTGGAATAGAATTTCTTCTATTAAGAAAGGCATAAGAAAGTAGATGATAACTGTTAGACCTAAAGGAACAGTAATTTTAGATAATTAAAATTATTAGATAAGAACTTAAGAATTCTATAGATAGTAATCTCTGATTTGTTTATTTTAATTTAAACAGGCTGAGATTTAGTTACTAAATGATATTGAAGCCAGGTTTTAATTTCCTTCATTAGGCAAGTCTATGAATTTCATAAAAAATCTCCCAAGTGTGCGTAGTAGAAAGGTAACAATCAGAGACTCTTAGACTGGGGAAAAGTGTATCATCAGTCAATAAGTTGTCATTGATATTCTAGTTCAGTGGAATATTCAAATTTAAAGGCAATCAAAGATGATTATAACTCTCCCCAAGTACTCATTTGCAAAACTCTATGTATTCTTTGCTAATTCTTTTGGTTCACTTTCACTACCTTATATATATATATATATCGTATCTATTTCCCCAAAGGCAGTGAGGGAAGGGTTCCTGAGGATCTGGCCAGGAGGCTTATTTTCTTGGCCCTTCTTTTTTTTTTTTTAAATATTTTATTTATTTATTTATTTATTTATTTATTTATTTATTTATTTATTTATTTATTTATTTATTTTTAAAGATTTTATTTATTTATTTGAGCCAGAGAGAATGAGAGAGAGAGAGAGAGCACATGAGAGGGGCGAGGGTCAGAGGGAGAAGCAGGCTCCCCGCTGAGCAGAGAGCCAGATGCGGGACTCGATCCTGGGACTCCAGGATCATGACCTGAGCCGAAGGCAGTCGCCCAACCGACTGAGCCACCCAGGCGCCCATAAATATTTTATTTATTTATTTGAGAGAGAGCATGAGATAGAGAGAGCATGAGAGGGGGGAGGGTTCTTGGCCCTTCTTTTCCCTTTCAACTTCTAAGAGATTCTTTGACGCACAGTTTGAAAACTGTCAATCTAGCCAAATGGCCCAACAGATAGGGGTTACACCAGGGTTGGCAAGGAAGAAATAATCATAGATAACAAGCCAAGCAAATAAATGTTTGCCAAATATCTAGTCCTTGCTTTGACATTGTGCTGGTTAAAGATGCTTGCCATCTAATTCAGCAGACCAGCCATAAACCTATCTAAAATGGATAAGGAATAATAACAAAGATTAATTAAAAAAAAAAAAACTTGACATAGACAAGTTTGGAAGATGCTAGAGAACCCAGGGAAAGCGTCACGGAGGAAAAGATCCTGATCGTGACTTTGAAGGATGGATCAGCTTTAAGTAGATGGGGAGGAACAGAGACAAAAGTCAGGAAACTAGCTTTTGTCCCAATGACCTATTGACTTTTATACTGCATTCGGAACTGCAAGGATATGGCCTGCCATATAACACATGACGTAGGTTTTTACTTGTTCGGTTGTCGCCTTGGAATGTTTAAGCCAGAATCTTTGTATAATGACTCTTCCAATGTTTAAACTTCCAGTCAGATAATATCACAGCATCGATTATAAAGAACCAAGTTTTACTTAATGTCATTGTCTAGAATGGGAAATAAATGTTCCATAGGACCTATCTTAATTCCTCCCCATAATTCATAATTTGTAATTTTTATTCAAAAACTTTCTTCATAAGTCTTAAGTCCATCTGCAATAATTTAAATAAAGGATGAAAATAGGCAGAGAAACTCCATAAGTGTAAATAGTTTAGAGATTTTGCTGACTTCTTATGATGCCCTGACCTTGAGGTAATGATTCTCTAGTGCCAATGGCACTGTCAGTTGAAAGGAAGTAGTTTCTGATGGCAGCTCAATAGGTTTTTTAAAGATATGTATATTTTAGGGGAAACTTTAGAGAAATAATTTTTTTGTTGTAACTATTTGTGTGGGTTTCTGAATTCTTAAAACTAAAAAGTAAATTAGTGGCACTCAAAGTTGCACTTTAGAAATGTTATAAAGTTATCTTTATAATTTTATTTTGAGTCATTTATGGGAAATTGTGGATTGTGACAATTTCCCTGGACCCATCACTATTAATGCTCAGTAGGGACCCCAGGATATTTCCATGTGGAGGGAAAGATGATTTTGCCATCAGTTGTTAAAGAACAACAATAAAAAAAGATTACTCCGCAATCTATTTATATAAAAAAATGTCAGAATTTCTTTTCAGATATGAAGATTGAGCTATCTCCATTTTATCATAGATATTCTTCTGAGGCTGCAAAAAATATTTTTTTTAAATTATCTTTTCCCTTTAAGACTGCTGTTGATGTTCTTGTTCATGAAGGAAGAATCAGTTTACATTGCACATTGATGGAGAACATGTGTGATTTGCATCAAGGTTGCACCTTGCTAAGAATGGCGCTACCCACACAACTCTTTAGCTTCAGTTACCTCAAGCTACTCTTTTGTAGCCCCCAAATACTATTTTAGGATGCCTTCTAGGCCTGTTCTTGCCAGAGGTGGTTCTTCCTCTACCTTTATTGTTTTATAATTTTTTCCTGTCAGAATGTTCCCAAACAATTTCCCCTGGCATATTAATGGGAAGGCAATCTGTTTGAGATAGTTCATAGCAAGTTATGAATTCCTGATAGCCCCCGAGTCTTTCCAGAAGTGTTTATGCTTTAAATATTAAATACAAATAAATCTCATTGGTGGAATTGTAGCTAATCCCCAAAGGAGTTTACTTTTTATCCAAGGAGAGCTATCATTGGTATTCCTTTTAAAAAGTCCTAAATAGAATGACAAGTCATTCTGCCTATACTTGACCCACCTTGATGACATCACATCAAAACTTCAAGTCCATCGACTCCATCTAGATACACTTTTCCCTTACCAACTAGCATTGGATGCTAGAGTCTCTTCATCTCGTCCATTCCTCATTCCTCATGTCCTCTGTAGGATGATCTTTTCAAAACAGAGATAGCCTGTGGTGACTTGCATCTGATAGCTCCTTTGTTTATACAGCACCGTTTAGGGCACGTACCAATCTTCCTTTCCAGCCTCATCATCCATAGCATCCTCTTTCTCTTTCCATCAGAATGAATTGCCACCTTCCTTTGGACGCTACTGTAAAGAACACAATTTCTATACTTTAAATTTTGTTACGTAATTTTTAATTTTTATTTTGCCTTCTTATAAGCACTAAACTCTCTGAGGACAAGAACTGTCTTACTCATTTTTGTTTCCCATCACCCAATAATATTTTAGGTAACTCAAAAACGATGTCGTGAATTCATTATTTTTTTATGAACTGAAGTCTTGTTGTAGATATGAAAAGACTGGTATGCAAAAATGCATTTAGGGCTTTGAGGATAGATGAAGTCCTGTTTGGGGAATCTTCTTTGTGTTGATTATAAAATGATGGGACAAGAAGAAAGGAAGTGTTGGAAGTATTTAAACAATTATATTTGGGTTGGGAGTGTTTAAGGAAGGGGCACCTGGGTGGCTCAGTCAGTTAAGCGTCTGCTTTGGACTCAGATCATGATCCCAGGGTCCTGGGATCGAGTCCCACATTGGGCTCCCTGTTCAGCGGGGAGCCTGCTTCTCCTCTCCCTCTGCTGCTCCCCCTGCTTGTGTGCTCACTCCCTCTCTCTCAAATAAATAAATAAAATCTTAAAAAAAAAAAGGGAGTATTTAAGGAAGATAGCCAAAGTAGACTGACCTAGTGAGCACATTATGGGGGGGAAGAAGAAATTGGGCTCTGTTCAGGCCAGAGAACAGTGACCATGGACAAACCCAGAGATGGTGGAATGGGAACTGAAAGAGTGAAATTCAAAGCAAGACAGGTTCTAATTTATGATGTGACACCATGCTTACTTGATTGATGAACACTTTTTGTGTATTTAGGTGAGTTTAGGAATGAATTCTTTCTTCAGCCTATTTTTAGATAGAATTTATAGTATGGCCTTAATTGTTCTCAACTCTATGCTAATAAGAAAGATAATTATTCCTGGTTGTTGGAGTAAATCTCCACTGTGTGCTTTGCCTTCAAACTTGACTGGAAGTCTTTGAGGTCTCAGACATGATTTTTGTCTAATGTAACTAAGGATATAAAGTTGGGAGCCATTCTTAGGCTGCTTTGCCAGTGAGATTTGCCTTTTTCTGAGAGAAATAAATGTTTCATCAGGGTCACAATAATCAGTGAAATACATATTTATTAATACCATCTTAAATGTTGTTGATTAGAACTTGGTTTTCTAGAATTGAAGAGCTTTCAAAGAGCCAGTCTTAAAAAAAATGACTATTAAATCCCTCTAAATCTTTGTTTGAGTTAAGATTTAGCACTACTGATTTGTATAAATACTGGGTTAATCCTTTTGCCCCTGGGAGGCCTAGGCTGAGAAAGTGAAGGGAAATGTAACCCAGAGCATAATTAAGAGAGCCAACATCAAAGAATGCGTTGAAGTTCAATGTTGATGCTATAGACAGATGTATGATTATTTTCTTTCTAAAGTATAAAGTCAAAAAGCTAGTTTGACCTCTTTACCAAAGGAAACTGCCCACAAGTCATCTGCCCTTTGCTCATTGGTACTAACTTCAGAGACACATTTCCATTACCTGATTTGAAATGTTTCTCCCTAATTGGCTCTTAGTTACACAGTAACTAAATGGGAAAGGAACAAAAGAGTTGGATCCTTGAATTATGTTCTTATCCTCTCTTTTGACAATCTGTAGTATATTTTTCTAGTTCCTTTATTTTTTAAATTTTTTTTAATTTTTTGGTTCTTTTTCTTTTTCTTTTTTTTTAAATTATTATGTTATGTTAATCACCATACAACATTAGTTTTTGATGTAGTGTTCCATGATTCATTGTTTGCAAATAACACCCAGTGCTCCATGCAGTACGTGCCCTCTTTAATACCCATCACCAGGCTAACCCATCCCCCCACCCTCCTGCCTTCTAGAACCCTCAGTTTGTTTCTCAGAGTCCATAGTCCAATTTCCAATTTCCCCCCCTTCATTCCTCCCTTCCTGCTATCTTCTTTTTCTTCTTCTTCTTCTTTTTTTTTTTTTTAACATATAATGTATTATTTGTTTCAGAGGTACAGGTCTGTGATTCAACAGTCTTATACAATTCACAGTGCTCACCATAGCACATACCCTCCCCAGTGTCTATCACCCAGCCACCCCATCCCTCCCACCCCCCACCACGGGTTAAGATTGGTATATTTTCTGGTTAGAAATATCATTTAAAAATAAGGCGTTAAAATATAAATAGGCAGTTATTTAAAATATCCCTTTTTAATTGACTTTTCTTTATTTTCTCATAATTTGAAAATTCTCAGAAAGAGTAGAAGTTTGAACTGGAATTAGGTAGAGGAAATGGAAAATTGCAGTTGATAGTAATAGAAGGTAAGTAAATATCATCCTCATTTGGATATTTCTTTTATTTTTCCTTTCTCAGATTAAAATAGTGATAGAAACTCTTAGAGATACATGGATGGAAAATTTTTTAGAAATATTCTGTGATGATATGGGATTGGTGGAGCTGAGAAGAATATATATATGAAAATCCCTACTGCACAGCAATAAAATTGGCTAGAATATCTTTTAATCTATAAATGGTGAGACTTGCTTACATTTTGTCAATTTTTTTTTGATGAGTTGTATCTGGACAGCAAGAAGAGCAGTATTTATTGACTTTTTTCTTTTGTGTATTTTATAAGTTTGTATTGAAGTGGTAATGTGATGATGAGTTAGGAGTTTGGACATCTGCAAGTGACTTTCTCCATTGGAAATCTGCATTTCTCATAGTTCCTGTTGACTGGGGTAATGGGCTTGTACATTTTCCCAGACAAGAAAGGAACATCACCACATCAATAATCCCCAAAATTTATGAAGCTTCAGAGTGAGAAAGGTTGAGAATTATCCAAGGGCTGTGAAATGCTTCATCCTCCGTGAGATTCCCTGCTATTCTCTCTGGCCCTTCATTCCCAGGATGTGTTATTTTGTAACATGAACAAGTTTGTTCTTTTCATAGCTCCAGTGGCATATATATTCTGCCTTATCCTATAAAATAGTTACCTTTGTATTTGTCTTTTGTTTATCACCTAGACCTTGAGCCTTTAAAAGAGACATTGTGTCTTAGGGAAATTTGAGCCCAAATGAAATTATAATTATGAAAAGGTCTCAGGTAGAATAAATACCATTTCAAATTTGAGTATTTGTTGTTGTTGTTGTTGTTGTTGTTGTTGTTTTGGTTTGGTTTGGTTTGGTTTGGTTTGGTTTTGGTGGGGATTATAGGCTCCCAATCCTGGTTTTCAAATTTAGCATATTAAAAAATATCTTCATAGAATTTCTTCTATGCAAGATTTAACAGTTTTATGTTATAGTTGTGACCAAATGTTTTTTCAGTATTGATATAGCAAAGCATGTGGTTAAAAACTTACTACAGATAATTTCTTGTGATTAAATATATCATTTACTGGTATAGAAAGTTCAAGAAATATACACAGGTGGGGGCGCCTGGGTGGCTCAGTTGGTTAAGCGACTGCCTTCGGCTCAGGTCATGATCCTGGGGTCCTGGGATCGAGTCCCATGTCGGGCTCCTTGCTCAGCGGGGAGCCTGCTTCTCCCTCTCCCACTCCCCCTGCTTGTGTTCCTGCTCTTGCTGTCTCTGTCTCTGTCAAATAAATAAATAAAATCTTAAAAAAAAAAAAAGAAATATACACAGGTGTAAAAAAGAAAATAAAAATAAAAATACTCCCGTTTTCCATAGGTAGTAATAGCTGTTAATTTTTAAATGAACATCCTCTCTTTATACAAACACATAAATAATTTTAATCATATGGGCTATGCTATACATTTTAATCTGCAAACTTCTTTTTCACTTAAAATTATGTATAGATTTTATTCTCTTATTTCCTTTCTCCCTTGTATTCTGATTTCTTCCTATGTATCTTAAAGGAAGGACTATAAAGCTAGAATTTGTAAACACACACACACACACACACACACACACCAGGATATACTTTACCTCTATTCTCAGCAGTATCTGTTCTTGTCAGTCTGTATAACAGAAAGCAAACAACTTTTAAGAAATCATTTATTATTTTTAATGAAGAAAAGAAAACAAAATGAATCATATTTCCAAAAAATCAGTTTGGCAACTAAAAAATGGGCATGCGCATGATTAGAAAGTTTAGACATCACAAAAGGACATAAATAGAAGTTTAAAGACTTCTCTCCACTCTCAGAACTTCTTCCCAAAGAAAACTTCTGGGAACAGTTTCTTGCAAATTTTCCAGAAAATTAAGATATATATATATTTATATATATGCACATATATATGTATCTCCTTTATTTAATTTTTTTACAAAAACATATACCAATGTTACTATAGTTCTGCACTTTATATTTTTCACTAAATATATTTGGGTGTAATTCTATATTAATAACTATCTAATTCTTTAAAATGCTGACATTGATTTCTGCTATATATCATCTCATTTATATAAACTGTCTTTCATCAGGGGCATTTAAAGTGTTTCTAGTTATTTTATTTTATTTTATTTTTGATTATTTTATTTTTACTGTGATAAACATCCTTTTATATATCTTAAGATACATGTGTTAAGTTTTTATAGGGTAACTCCTAGCTGCAGAACTGTAGGGTCAAAAGTACATATATTTACAATTTTGAGAGACACTGACAATTTTCTTTCCAAAAGTATTTTACCAATTTATTAATTTTCCTCACACCTTGGCTATAAACAGTGTATAAGCTACCTTTTCAAATAGTTAGTGGGATAGATGAAAACAACATCTTATTGTAGTTTCATCTGGTTTTTAAAATTAGAAGTAAAATTGAACTTACTTTTTATGACCTATCCCTACCTCTATCTGTTAATTGCCTTTTCTTCTTTTTTGTCTTCTACTTCTTCTTTTTTTTTTTTAAGTTGTATTACTTCTTCATTCCTTATTAGTTCTTTTGGATTGCTTTAACTAAGAACAAAAGTTTTTATCCTTAAAATATGCATTAATGAATTTCCTCTAATTTGTCACTTGATTCAATGATATTTTTCACCATACACAAATACTGAATTTATCCAAATTTATCAATCCATTTCTCCACAGCATCCTGATTTTGTTTCCTCTTCACAAATGCCTACTCTACACCAAGCTTACAAATATATTTATTATTTAATCTTTTTACTTTATATTCTTTTTTGATGCATTTAGGCATTATTTTGGTGAGTGGCATAAAGAAGAAATCTAGATTTATTTTTTCCAAATAGCTAACCAGTTGTCTCAAGATGATTTATTGAATAATTCCCTTTCCTTCTAACTGAAAACCCACCTTTTTAAGGTCAACAGTATTTTCATGTTATTTTAAATATTTATTCTGTTCAATTTTTTGTTTGTATAATATTTCCCTATTACCAAAGTAAACTACTTATTGGAGCTTCACAATATATTTTAATATTTGGTAGAACTTGTTCGTATTAACATTCTTATTCAATATTTTCCTGCATATTCCCATTATTTTCCTAGATGAACTTCAGTACTACTTTGCAAGAATTTAAAAAATAATCCTCAGTGTATATTGAATCTTTCCAATTTTGAGTATTACTATCCAAGAATATTTTTAAAAATATTTCAGTAAATTTAATATTTAATTTTTTAAAAAGTTTAAAAGTTTATTCATTTTTAAAAATAATCTCTATACTCATCATGAGGCTTGAACTCATGACCCTGAAATCAAGAGTTGCATGCTCTTCCTCCTGAGCCAGCCAGGTACCCCTCAGTAAATTTATACATAAGTTCTTCACATTTGAAAAAAGTTTTTTTTTCTAGGTATTTTATCTTTTTTTTGCTATTGTAAATGAGATCTGTTCTTCCATGATATTTTTCAGCTAGTCATTGGTTGCACATGGGAATTAAATATTTTTGAGTATTAATTTTAAAACCAGACATGTTACTGAATTTTCTTATTATTTATTATACTTTTTATTGATTTCTTGAGATTTTCTAGGCATATAAAATTTCATCTGCAAGTCATGGTAATTTTACCTTTTCCTTTTAATGTAGAGTTCTTTCTTTCCTTTCATTAACTGGTACTTCCAGAGAATATTAAATAATAATGGCAAAAGTAGATCTTCTTCTTGTATGAACGTTGAAGTTCTTCAAGTGCTTTTACTTGATATCTATTGAAATAGACATATTTTACTCTCTTTTAGCCTATTAATATGGTGTACTATATTAATAGATTTTCTGATATGAAATCATTTTAAGGCAAATGGATTTTAATGAAGCCAATTTAAAGGGCACGTAACCAGTATCATATCTTAGAAAATGAAAAGAAAATGTTTTATTTTAAGAACACTATCCCAGGCGAGGTAGAAATGGCATTCCCAGTAATTTAAATTTTAAGCATCCCTAGAGCTCTCTGTGTGATGATCATTTTTCTCTTGTTTGTTGCCTTAAGAGGCATTATTATCAAATCCTGGCCAATTAGCTTTCTTTTCTTTCTTTTTCCTAAAGCATTTCATACTACATATTTAAGGAATAAATTATATATTTTCTTATTTGGGTCAGTTTGCAAACTAAATAACTATTTTTAATTTCTCTGTCATGGCTTTGCCACTCTATAATTTAAATAAAAGCTCTGTATAATAAGGTTTCGCACATCACAAAACATAATCAAAAGAGGCTCGTTTCTAGTTTGTTTATTGTGGTAAAGGGATTGTACTTTACTATGCCATTATCTTCCTTCTTTCAAGTGAGATATCAAAAGAATTTTATACAAATAAGAATGCAAATTTGGGTCAAATTTCACATAAAAAGAATGAAAATAATGCCAAATAATGTGTTATTCAGGGGGAGAAAAACCCTTTCAAATGTCTGAATATTTTAATATCAGACCAACCCATTTTCCACAATAGGCTCTCAGAGTTGCAAGCTCTAGTGTATGTTCATTTTGATGCAGAGATTTATTAGAATAACAAATTTCAGGGTTTTTGATTTGAAGTAAAATATCTTTATTTTATCAATTATTATTTTCACCCTACTTTTGGTAGGTACAAAGTAAAGTAAAATAGCATGGTATGTCGGGGCGCCTGGGTGGCTCAGTCATTAAGCGTCTGCCTTCGGCTCAGGTCATGGTCCCAGGGTCCTGGGGTCGAGCCCCACATCGGGCTTCCTGCTCGGCAGGAAGCCTGCTTCTCCCTTTCCCACTCCCGCTGCTTGTGTTCCCTCTCTCGCTGTATCTCTCTCTGTCAAATAAATAAAAAATCTTTAAAAAAAAATAGCATGGTATATCAAGGTGTTATTTTACAAAACATGTCAAAGTTATATCTATTCTGAATATGTGGGGAAAAATAACATAGTCTTTCCTTTCATCTAATTTTAGTTTGTCACATGCTTTTTTCAGATTTCCTAATTTATCTAGTCAAAAGATGCCTGCACCAAAAGAAAAAAAAAAAAAAAGAATATACACAAAATCTAAGATATAGGTCCCAGAAGAGTTCAGTTCATGGATCTGAGTTTCATTACTGGTTGAAACTCTTGTGCAGATTATTGGAGGGTTTCTATGATTCTCTCTTAAACTTCTTGTTTGGCTCTAATTTGTAGTCTTGCCTTCCAGTAATTTGTCTCATAGCCTCCTTTATATTGTGAGCTCTTGGGAGATCTGTATTTTATAGATATTTGTGTCTCCCACATTGTGTGGTTCAGAATATTTTTCATTATAAATACTTGAGGGGTAGTTATATGGCCACTTTATGCTTCATAAGTACTTTTTTTCTAGGACTTCAGGTCAGGTTTCATTGGCAGTAAAAGCAACCACTTAGATAAAGTAAATAGAAAGTAATTTACAAAATTTGATAACCAAGTTATTGACGTCTTTAGTGGTCCCAAATATATTTAGGAAAAAATATGTAGGGCTTAAAGATTTAACATCAATAGTCTTATTCCATAAGCTGCATTTTTTTTTTAATGATCATCTGAATACAAGGGAAAAATTGAGTGATGCAAACACCCATCAGCCACAGAAAGTTTTCATTTCTAAATTCTCCTCTTTCAAGACAAACAGGTTTATAGAAGTTCCTGTCATATAACCTTCCAAAGTTGCTTTCTTTGGAACGTTGCATGTATGTATGTGTGTGTGTGTGTGTGTGTGTGTGTATGAATATATATATATATATATATATACATATTTTAAAGTAAACTCTATGCCCCAACTGGGGGCTTGAACTCATGACCCTGAGATCAGGAGTTGCGTGTCTACTGACTGAGCCAGTCAGGTGCCCTTAATACTTTATATCACATTTTAATTTTTTTAAAGATTTTATTTATTTATTTGACAGAGAGAGACACAGCGAGAGAGGGAACACAAGCAGGGGGAGTGGGAGAGGGAGAAGTAGGCTTCCCGCGGAGCACAGGGAACCCAATGTGGGGCTCAGTCCCAGGACTCTGGGATCATGACCTGAGCAGAAGGCAGACACTTAACAACTGAGCCACCCAGGTGCCCCACATTTTAACTTTTGTTTATATGCATCTTAACTTTGTTGCTAATGTTTATTTAACTTTGTATTTGGTTTGGATTGTATGTGTAGATGATCCTTTAAGGACAGTTTGAAGGTTGGTTAACATTTTAAATGGTAACCAATGGCAATCTGTCAACACTGGCCATATTTAATAAATAACCTTCTGAAATACCAAAATGGTTGCTTATGTATAGTAAATTGTTTGGATCTACATGGGATATTTGAAATGATCACTAACCCTGAATCTGACTATTAAAGCTGTCATTTTATATGATAAAGTTAGATAAAATGTCCCAATTTTATTTAGCCGATATTATTTATTAGTATTCTCTAAGTCCAAATGGCAGAAGAGAAAGTTTATTTATTAAAGAAGTTTTATGCATTTATTGTAGGTTAAGTACTGTATGAGGGACTAAACAAGATCTAACATTAAAATCTAAACAAATCTAACACGTTTTTGTCTAAAAGGAAGAAAAACCTATTTGAGGAGACAAGATGTAGACATTCTATAGTGGTTATCACAATTCCTGGGCTTTAATAACTAATTGAATGAGTGAATGAATGAAAGCAAAAGCACAAGACAGAAACAGCATATCAGAAAATGTATTTATTCCACTCTAATATTTGACTGATAATTTATTTGGGAGGGAATAATGTTCTGGCTTATATGGTTGTGTTTTTTCTATAGTGTTTTGGAGTTCTTTTATCAAATTTTTAAATTCCTAGAGCCATGTTTTGTTCTCTGAATGTTTTGTCTTGTAGTATCATGTCTTTGCTTTGTGGATACAAAAGAAATTCAGTATTTTTGATTATAAGGTTTATTGGCCACTTTGGCTTAAACAATTGTACAATTTCACAATCTAAGCTTTATTTGAAAATAATTGTCTAATTTAGTCAAAGAGTCTAGCTAATCTTTGTCTTGAAATATTTTTTTTTAAGATTTTTTTTTATTTATTTGAGAGAGAGAGAATGAGAGAGAGCAAGCACATGAGAGGGGGGAGGGTCAGAGGGAGAAGCAGGCTCCCTGCCGAGCAGGGAGCCTGATGCGGGACTCGATCCAGGGACTCCAGGATCATGACCTGAGCCGAAGGCAGTCGCTTAACCAACTGAGCCACCCAGGCGCCCTGTCTTGAAATATTTTTAATAGCTAATACTTGAATTGTGTAGTATCATTCCCTTAAATGTTTTGGTGTGAGTATGAACATACTGGGAATTTTAATTACATTTTGCCTAAATTATAAATTAAAACTATAAATGCATAACCTTAATCTGCTGAACATAGATTTCTATACATTTATCAGCAATTTATAATCAGTGAATTAGTATACACTTCTGTTGTCTTATTTACATTTTATTGTGTAGTAATACTTTTTTTTTCTTTTGTTTTTGTTGATTTTTGTGAATTCTACCAAGTTTCCTTTTATGGAATACAACTATGTGATGTATTTTCCTCCCTTCTCAGGACTTCAGGAAATAACTAAAACCAAAGGTTTATGTAATACAAAGTTATGTTACTAAATTCAGTTAACAGATCTGAATCTATACATAGCACGTATCAATTACATAACATATTCATCATTAAGTGTAAGAAATTGCGTATAGATGATGTATAACCAGTAAGCCCACAGGACGCGCTCACTCTTCCCAGGGGGCACCTGCAGTCATGTCCTGCTTTATAGTCCAGGCTTTGAAGCTTTTTGGTATCACAGACTCTGTTAAGTGCACTTACTTTGTTACCCTGTAAGAAATAGCTATTTCTCTGTGGGCACAAGCCAGTGTCCTAGGTATTTACATTCCTTACCTTATAATCTTGGTTATACTTCTTTATGGATAGGACGCTTTCATTCTATTTGATATAGGCATCTTCTTCCTCTTGCTCTGTTGAGAGAAATCCCCTGAATTCTAGGACCTCTCCAACTCCTAGAATTTCAACAAACCTCTGCCCATCTCATTATGTATTTTTTTCACGTGTTTTAGAAAAAGGAAGAAACACTGGATTAGTATGTCTTTTGCAGCATAAGAGTAACACCTAATTTTTTGGACAACTTGTGTGAATACTACCGCTGGTTCCCAAAGTAGACTAAGTTTGAAGTGCATGGTAAAGTTCTTCTACTGCTTTGCCTTATGTTCCGATATCCGTAAGTCCATAGCCTATACCCTTTGCTTGATGTTTATTGCTTAGGAAAAAAAGTTGCCAGTTAACTGGCCATCACTGATATCCATAAAGAAAGACCTGGACATTGGTAGAAAATTCATTAGTGTAGCCAATGTAAACTTTTTGTTATTTTAGTCTGGGATGATATCAATGTAAAAGATGGCGGGTCATTTAATTCTGTATGCTTCTTAAATTATACCTCTGGGTGCATACCAGAAATTTATTCCTTATAGCCATATATGTTAGCAACATATTCAATATCTTAGTAAATACTAATAGGAATAGATTTGGACCATGATGTAACTGGCGTGTCTGGTTTGGACAATAGCTACTCCAGTTAATGGATTGGCTTTATTTTGAGAAGCCTTAGAGAATTTAAATGGTTTTGAGAGGCTTACGTCTGCATGAGAGAAGAGCAGTCCATAATTTTTGGCTATTCTTATCCACTGTGTCCTTAGCAGGACAGCTCAAATTTCCAGAATCAGGCCAACGTCTCCATCTCCTGATCGTCTAATATATGTTACCGGCTTGAGAGAACAGAAGAAATGTCTTTATTCCTGCCCACCACCCCTAATCAGAATTCATACAATATGGGCTTCTGTAGCCAGAACTCATTTAGGATGCCCAGAATTCTAATATGCACTGGCATGCTGAATATATCAATCTACCTGAGCTCCTGTGGAGGTTTATTCAAGTTTTTGACAAAGAATTCTATTTTGGTCACTGTCAGAAAAGTCTGATAGGCATCACTGCTACAAACACTCAGACCTTCCTGGGAAGCAAATGTTCCCAGTCAAAGGATCTCAAACGACTTTTATCAGAGCAGATTCCCCACTGCCCCAACCCATTCTTCTTATCCTCTTCTCCCACATTTAGTTCTTCATCATTCTCTTTCTCTCTCTCTCTCTTTTTTTAAAGATTTTATTTATTTAACAGAGAGAGACACATCAAAAGAGGGAACACAAGCGGGGGAGAGGGAGAAGCAGGCTTCCCGCTGAGCAGGGAGCCCGATGTGAGGCTCGATCTCAGGACCCCGGGATCATGACCTGAGCCGAAGGCAGATGCTTAACGACTGAGCCACCCAGGCACCCATTCTCTTTCTCTTTCTCTGTTCTTCTGTTATTTCTCCCACTCCCTGCCTATTTCCATAAAATATTGTAAACCTCAGGACCTTCATGTTTTGTATTTTGTTCTTGTTTCTAAAACCGATAAATAATACAATATTTTATTGAACAAGCTACTTTGGGATGTGTTACGTAACTTAATCCTCACAAAAACCTTGCAAGATGAGTTATTCCTTTTTTTTTTTAAAGTCATGATCTCTTTCTTCCTTTCTTTCTCCCCCTGCCCAGTGTTTAAGACAGAGTGATTTTTGCAGACTACCTCTTAAGTTGGGATATCATGTTTAAATTAGATTGAGAGTATAACATTTACTAGAATATCTTGTACATTTAGTCTATAATCATTTAGACTCTATTTAATTTGTGTTTCTCACAAATAATGGGACGTTTTAGACTTATGCATACGGGTTTAAGATGCTTATGTCAAATTGAATGTTTCATAGTGAAGCAAACTCACAAAGATGAGAGTACAGTGGTTCATCATTTACACTGAGCATCTTTGTGATTTCTACTTTTTTATGGATACCTCTATGAAATAATAGGACATCGCATCTGCTGTTTTCTTAGGTAGTACTGCTTATGTTATTTTAGTGAAGAGTTTTCACCCTGAAAATCAAAAGCAGAGACATCATTTTAAATCCTGCAATTAAGTGTATCTTGTCAGCAGCACAGTCACGGCATCTTTGATGGTGTGGGTAATGTGTGTTTTCTCCTCAGCTTACTGAGACCGTGGTAATGGAAGCCAAGCTCAAACATCAAAGAAAAGAGGTTTTCCTTTGTAGGAAACCATCATTACATTTTCACACCATTAGGGTGATAGAAGTATAGCATCTCCTCTGCATGAAGTAGATGCTTTTGATTGTTTTTTTTTTAAACTAAACATAGACTAAGAAGCATATAATGTTGATCATTACTTGTATATATATTAATACTACAATGTCTGAAATAATGTCTGTTGATTACTTTATTAACATTTTTAGGAAAGGCATGGAATATTAAAGAACTCACTAACTGAAACCCATTTTAATTAATTATTAGCAGTTACTTAGGCATATCAGCATCTAATTTTCTGTCTTTTAAATGACATTCCCTTGAAAGCTTGAAGCGTTCCTCATGATGGCCTCATAAAAGTCAGCCTCAGCAATTATTAGAGTGAGGACATCAGGCAATTTAATCTCCAACTGAAATAAGGACTAGATGCTGAGGACTGACAGCAATGCCTATTATTCCACTCTTCTCCATATTGTTAATGAACCATTTTCCTAAATGAAGGGTACATATACTTGAGAAACTGAGCTTACTGAAAAGTTGTATTTAAATAAAGCTGACATTGCCAAGAATTTATAGGTGAGTTAAATATACCTGAATTGTATAGGTATTATTTTCATTGTTGTTCATAGGACCACATTAAACGAACTACTGTTCCCAAGACAGCACTGCTAAAATAACAGCAGTGGGAACAGTAGTGACAAAACCACCCCAAATCCACAAGGATGAAAAAATACTTCATATACCTTAGTATTTCACACATCCCCAAAGGTAGCCAGATGTAGAATATAAACTATCCCATAGGGAACAAAACAGCAGAGAGGAATATGTTTTAATGGCTGAATCGTTTTTCTGATTGGTTGACACTCATCCATCTTTTTTGTTAAAGCTGCTGAGAAGGTAGCAAGCCCAAAATGGTACACCCAGCAGCTGTCATTTATTTGATTTTTACCAAGCAATATCCCTCGGAGTAAATAATGTTGTCACAAAAAACCTAGCAGCTGTCACTTAGTTGATAGGCACTTACCAATATCCTTCAGATAACATGTCAACTACAAAAACTTTGGGGCATATTACAGAAATAATGACATTGATTCAGTGTCTTCAGTTAATTAATTAATCTATTTTTAAGATTTTATTTATTTATTTGACAGAGAGAGACACAGCGAGAGAGGGAACACAAGCAGGGGGAGTGGGGGAGGGAGAAGCAGGCTTCCCGCATAGCAGGGAGCCGGATGCGGGACTTGATCCCAGGACCCTGGGATCATGACCTGAGCCGAAGGCAGATGCTTAACGACTGAGCCACCCCAGCGCCCCAGTGTCTTCAGTTTAAAAACAAAAACAAAAAAGAAGCTTTTGCTTTACTTTGACACTGATTTTCCAAAAATACATCATATTAGCTCTGATATTTATGTAAAACGGGAAACCTGTTCTTGTAAAAACATTCTCTACTGTTAATGATATAGAATGGTTAATTTCTTTAGTGTAGTTCTGCAGGTGATTTGATAACTTGTGCGAACCACACTGGAGACAAGAGCAGCAAAGCTTGAAATACAGAAAATGTTTACATTTATTCTGACAACGTATATAATTCTGATTTTAAAATATACTTCTTTTTTTTAAAGATATATTTGTTTATTTTAGAGGGAGAGTGAGTGGAGGAGCAGAGGGAGAGGTAGAGAGAGGGAAAAGCAGACTCTCCGCTGAATGCGGCGCTCGATCCCAGGCTCCATCCCACCACCCTGAGATCATGACCTGAGCTGAAATCCAGAGTCAGATGCTCAACCGACTGAGTCATCCAGGCTCCCCTTCTATCTGATTTTGTTTATTATTTATGCTACTTTGTTTTCTTTTTTTTTCCTATTTCTTAATTTTTATTGGTTTGTACAAATTGCTGCTTATTTTCGTTCCCCTCTCATTTAGTCTTTGAATAATTGGTGATTGCAGTGTTATTTGGCACAGAAAAATACAAAATAGACCAATGAAACAGAATAGTTCCCAGAATATATCCCACCAAATAGGAGAATTTAGTGGTGATAAAGATTTAATTCAATAGGGAAAGCATGGTTTATTTAAAAAAAAGGATTTTGGCACAATTGGCTATCCATTTGGAGACAAATTTAGAAACCCACCTCACATCATACACACACACACACACACACACACAAATAGACTTCAGATAGATTACAATTTAAATTTAAACATTAAATATTTTAGAAGAAAATATAGATTACTTCATGTAAAAGTTAGAGGTTGGAGAGCTCCTGTTAGAGATAGCATACTCAGAATCTATAAAAGAAAAGAGAAATATATTTAAATATTTGTAAATTAAAACATTTTGCATAAAAATTCCTATAAATAAATTCAAAAGAAATGATAGATTTGAGAAAAAAAATTGAAATATAGATGACAGAAAAAGAACTAATATCTGTAATAACAAAGCCCTTAAATAATAAATAGAGCTATTTATTTAAACAACACTATTAAAAAACAACCCTATTGAAAATGTGCAATTTAACAATTTAAACCCAATTTAAAAAAAAAGGCCTATAAAAATGCACAACAAGATTTGGCTCTGAAATGATAGAAGAACAGATCCAAATGGCCAGTTACATTTGTTAAGAATCTGATGTTGACTACTTGGTATTGGTAAATGCAACTTTAAGTAACAGTGAGAAATCACTTTATACCCATCAGATTGGTACCACTTAAAAAGAGCAATTACATGTACTCTATGGGGATGTGGAGACAGGGTGCTCTCATATATTGCTTGTGAAATGTGACTCAGAATGCAATCTGGCATTGTCTAGTAAACACAGAGATACACATACCCTTTAATCAGCAGACCTACTCCTGGGAATTGAGCCCATATAAGTAAAAGCCTGGGTCCATTAAGATTTATGAATAAGGAGCTTATTGCTGGAATATTTGTCATTGGAACAAATTGGAAACAAGGTGAATGTCTATAAACAGAGTAATGGTTGAATAGATTATGGTACATCCTTGCAGTGGAATATTATGTTTCATTAAAAAGTGTAGATTGGATCATTTTCAGTTAACTTGGGAAGATTTTCAAGTGAAAAGAACAAGAAAATATAAATAAGAAGGTATTAATAGTCTCAGTTTTAGGAAACAAACACTGACCAAAAATATCTCAAATCCCTATATGGGTGGCTAAGTCTGGGTATGTTATTCTTTTGGCATAGAGAAGGTTATGGAAATCACACAGCAGGATGCTAACATTGACAGGTGATGTTGAGTACTCACGATGAGCTTGGACTTTGAAGTCAAACATCCTACATTCAAATCCTGGCTATGCAATTTAGTAGCTGTGTGGCTTTGGAGAACATACTTATTTTTTTTAATGCTCCAAGTTTTGAGGCACCTGGGTGGCTCAGTTATTTGAGTGTCTGACTCTTGATTTCAGTTCAGGTTATGTGATCTCATAGGTTGTGAGATCGAGCCCTACATCAGGCTCTGCACTCAGTGGGGAGTCTGCCTAAGATTCTCTCTCTCCATCTCTTTCTGCCCCCGCCCTCCTCCCCTCCCCGCCACTCGTGTGTGCTCTCTCTCTCTCAAATAAATAAAATAAGTCTTTAGAAAAAAACAATGCCTCAGTTTTCTTTTCTGTAAAAGAAAGATGATGTTAGAATCTACCTCACTGGATTGTATTAAATGAATTTATGTATATATCACTTAAAATCATGTTGGTCACATCGTTAGCACTATGGCTTACATAAGTTTGGGTAAGAGAAGGAGGAGAAAAGGAGAAGAGAAGAAAAAAAAAAACGGGAAAAAAAAAATCACCACAGAAGGGAAAGAAATCAGAGTCCTCTTTTGAAATGGTTGGTTTCTCTGGGTGTCCAAGTTGGTTACCTAACCACAGCTTACTGAGGCATGGGAGAGAGGGTTACCTGAAGAGTAGACTAGAGCTGGCCTCTCAGAGCACTTCTTAACTGACTCTTTAACCCAAATTCACTGGATGATTACTTAATGATCCTGTCCACTGTGGCTGTGCAAAAGGTTTTTTTCCCCTTAAACATCATTAATAACTGCGCTTGCTCTGTTTTTGGTCATGGGCAAGGGATTGGTGGGAAGGGGGAAGGGGATAGAATTTACTTCAATCTGATGTTTTCATTTCCTTCTTCATAGAACCTATGCTGAAGTCTGACCACTGCCATTTTTTAGGAGACAGTTCTCCATGGATCTGTAACTGTTGAGAAGAGGCACTGACAACTTTTTTCCCTCCAAATTCTTTTCAAGGTTGTTTGTACAACAAACAACCTGAGAAGACAGAGACACTGTCTTCTTTGGCAAAGGGAAGATTTGTTTATCTAGTATAATAGAGATAGTATTGCCCTCTGGGGTAGAAAGCAGGTTTGCTTCTAGCTCATTATTAAATATTAGGGGTTTCCTAAGTTTGATGACACAAACCCTCTGTCTATGTAGCAATCAATGCACTTGGGGATAAGAGAATTAATGTAAGCAGGAAGCTCATGCTGCTTTCTGTACCATGAGTGATCAAGTTCTCTGTCTCTGACCCGGGAGTCTCATGTCCTCTGCCAGCATCTATGAAACTGTATCAGGCCAAGTTATTAACCTGGAAGTAGGGTAAAATCTTAGACCTTTCACAGTTGTTGACATAATTCACTATAACACATTTTCCTACTTTGAGATGAGATAATGTAGGTGAAATGCTCATGTATATAGACAAACTATAATGAACAGCTTTAAGATTGTAATGAGGTAGAGAAAAGTACATTTACCGGTTTTCTCAAGAAAAGTGTGGTTCATATTTTGAAGGAATAAGTTGAATTTTGGAAACATTTGAATTCTTGCAATGTTGTGATGGACAGTGATATTCCCTGAGGTATGCTTAATTTTTAGTAAGTGGAGTATTCCCTCAACCCAGACTCCAAATGGCTGCACCTAACTACAAGGGAGACGATCTTTGGATAGGTAAGATGTCTCACACAAACCTGTCTTACTATGGAAAGACAGGAGAATGGGTGTTAGAGTACAGTTGGCAATCAGCCAGAATTTACTTGCTTTTGAGTCTGGCCCTGGCCTGACAGGCTTAAAAATATCATTTGTAAATGGATCAGGAACAAATTTACCTCAAGGGGCAGACTCACACAGAACAAACTAATAGAGATTGATGAATAAAATCTAAAAAGCCAATCTATTAATTTACATCGAGAAATGAATGTGTTGGGAGGATCCAGAAATCATGTTTGCTGATCAATATATTTTCTTCCTGTGGTGAATCTTACCACAAGGGCAAATTATGGTCAGAAGGTTGCTCAGTGAGCCTGAGACAGGACCAAGGAGAGGCAGGTAAATGATCTTTGGGCTGAATCTCTAATTGGTGGGTCGGTTGAGATGCCCTGTGCTTGGGGCCACTGGACCCCAATGCATAAGATACACTTCAATCTTCAGATGCTGAATTCTCTTCTTAGAGATCTTCTTGACAATTCTCCTTTGTTTATCTCTTTCAGTTTTTCAGAGAGATTAACATGCAACTCTACTTGAATATTCTTAGTTACAATTCCAGTACATTTCTGTTTTCCTAAGGGCTTGTACTCAGCTCACTTTGATTTATTGTGACTCATTTCTATAAATGGATGATTTCATCCCTTGCATTTTTAGTCAGCTATGACTTGATGGTCTTGGGAGTGGGGAAGGGAGAATGCTATTAGCAGGAGAAACTACCTTTGGGACCTAGAAAAATAAGTATTTACATATTCTCTGACTTCAAGGAATTTACTGCTTGTTTGTAAAGATCAGAGTTACAAATAAAACCAGTATAGAAAATTTTCTAGGAAATGTAATTGATATAATAACTGTGAAAGCCATGACATTTATTTAGCAGAAGGCAATATACAAGCATTCCATTTTAATCTGAAGTCCCTAATGAAGGTTAATCAAGGAGAGACTTTCAGTAAGTGTGTGTGTCTGTGTGTATATATATAGATATATATATAATAAAATATAAATAAAAGCAAATACACACAATGTACATTTTTGGTTTGTGGAGAGATGTGGCTACTTACTACTCACTGGCTGTATCCTTAAGACAGTGAGAAATTTTTGTATAAAAAGGAGAAAATTCAGAGGTAGAAAGACCAGGGGATCATCTGTGAATAGCTGGAATTGACATGTGGAACTTTCTTAAAATTATAATAGGAAATTGGGGGAAAAGGGTTACACATTTTATGAGGCCTTAAAGTTATGAGGGAAAGAGAGTATGCACTTAACTGGTCAAAGCTGTATGCAGCTTACATTGGTCAAAGACTTTTCACATTTTGTCACAGTTTATCCTTATAACCCCTCTTTGAAATAGGTTTATTTTATACACAAAGAAACCAATGCTTAGAAATGTTAAATTCTTTCAGTATCCAGCAATTATTTTCTGGACCAGGCATGATTCTGGGTGTGAGGAATACCTCAGTGACCAAGACAGACCAGGTGCTTATTTTGTGGAGCTTGGATTCTGGAGCACTGTAAAAAGACAGAGCAGTGTCTCAAACTCAGGGCAGTTTGAGGCAAAAAGCTATGAATTAAAGCAATAAACTGCTCTACCTCCATGGAATAATAAGCTCCTTTTTAAAGGCAAAGTTGAATATTTTAATCATGTTTTGTTTGTTCCAATGAAATGAAAGAACCACATTTCCCTGTAACAGCCAGTCAAAATGAACGAACATGAATGAAATCTGACATACCTCCAAGGTCTGGGGAAATCAATTCCAGAAGTAGCAAATGTGTATAGGGTGACATTTCTTTCCAAGTGATCCACTGCTCTGCCATGTCTTTTGGTTCTTTTATAATGAAGTTCACTGGAGGTAGTCTTTCTTCTATGTGTAATTCATATTGAGTGTAATCCTATTTATAACAATTTCTTTCTTTATCTCTAGTGACTGTTTTTAAAGAGGGCTGCACTGCAAAAAGCAGTTAGAAACTCCTCATAAGTAAGGATCTGCATGCACAAATAATCATTTAAATTGTTGTATACAGCTTAAATCCCCAAATGCATCTCTCCAGTATGTTAGCTTTCCTGTACTATTTTCAAGAAACATGCCACCTTAAGAGAGAAATTTACTTTAACTAGAAAACTATCTATTCATCTAAGAACAAATGATCTTGAACTAAAGTTTATATTGAAATGTAGGTATAGTGGTTTATTTATTTTGAGAATTGTATTTTTATGTCTTAGGAGTTTTTTGTTTTTTTTTTTTTTTGAGAGGAGGTTTTTTGTTTTTTACAGTTCATTACAAAAGTGAAGCACCACTTTCTTGATTATATTACTTGTGAATGTTTTTATACTTCTAAAACCTAAGTTGGCATTTTAAGGAATATTGAACTTTAGCATTATCTTCGTGTTCTTGAATATATAAACAAGTTTTTGTGCATTGTATTTCCCTAGGACCTAGCAACTTAGATTTTCTACATATAAACCTGTTGAAAATGAAAATTTCAATCAAACTAGTGTTTTGACATCACTACTTTTTACACAAGTATTAAGTATTGAGATGTAGATTGAATTATATGCATTCATTTTTTTGTTGTTGTTATAAAAGAATCTGACTTCCCCCAAGGGAATCCAGAATTTCCTAATCTGTCAGCAAAAAAATCTTCACAAGTGTATTTACTTATTGAGTTCCACAGTTTCTGAATTGTTCTCCAAGTATGTGTGTGTGATATTCCTCTAAATTAAACTTCTTTATTTTTTGATGTCTAAGATCCATAATGATTCTAAGGAGCATCAAAACATTAGCCCACAGAAAGTCAATCTGAGATAAAAAGGAATCATTTTAGTTTTCTCAATGAAATTATATTTGGAGTATCTGTATATTTGTGAATGTACATTTTTGGGAGGAGAGAATTAATAGCTCACTATGTTCTCAAAAGGATTCCTAACCCCAAAATGTCAGACACGAAAATCCAGACAAATCAAACTTTAAGAGCTTTCTCTTCTGCTTTCCTCAACAATATATAAATCCAGTTAAAGTGAATATCAGGTGCAATCTTTAGTGGCAAAGAGGAGCTGTAGATGAGGGAAACGAGGAGAGAAAGGGAACTTATTGCTAAGCAGCTAACCTCAATTTTGCCTGATATTGGGACAGATTGCAGGGGTTGAGTATATGTATGTGGGTGCTTGAAATCTTTTGGGACTAACTCCTGATGCTTTTTCCTGAATTCCAGGAACTCAGGTCTCTTTAGTGGAGGACATTAACCACAATGAGAACTTCCGTTTTCATGGTCTAGGACAGGGTGAGAACTTGTGATCCCCAAACTGAGAAAACACTGAGCACTCATGTGGTCCACAGGATGACCAATACTATACCATAAAAAGTGGATCCAGCCCATGTTTTTGAAAGACCATGTTCTTTGGAGGGTAACAACCTTGATTCAAATAACCAGATATGCAGGCTTAATATCTTTTAGCTTTAATTTTCTTGTATGTTTCGCAGGCAAAATCATATCTACTTTGAAGATTTATAGTTAGAATTAAATAATATGATGTATGGAAGGGAACTAGCACACCTCCCAGGACCTAAAATTGTGACTTTACATTTCTTCCTAATCCTTACATGTTACATTTTTTAGTATTTAAAGTATAAGGCTGGTTTAAACACAAACAAACAAAAAGACTGCTTTTATCTCTTAATACTGAATCAGTGTGGATAATTGAGAAATTTGGGAAATCTGCAGTGACGATATTGTTATGGTGTAGTATTAAAATTAATCAATTTCCATCTGTCTTTGTTTGATGATACCACTTGATCAGACATCACATATTATTTCTGAAGAGCGTCTCCTGCTGCTGGTTTTATTGCTTGCCCAAGAGAGATAATATTTCCTTTGGAAATATGAATGACCTGGTTAGAAAAAATGATTGGCTTGTAGCTGATTCTATAGGACAAGCTATAGGATAACCAAATATTTTTGAATTGCTGAAGTCTAGCAAGAGAAAAAAAAATTTTTTTTGATATACATATTCTTATATAGGGAAACATTTGTCTTACTAAAAAACTTTGCCAAATAATAATTATTAGCAACTTCAAAAAGATGCACAGGGTTTACTGCTTCTTTTAGCAACTAAAACATCTGCTCACTTGTATGAGAATTCGTTCATTCACTCATTCACTTAAGCAATATTTATTGAGTATCTACAAGATATGAGTCACTACCATTATCTTCTTGGTTTTTTTAGAGTAGTATTTGGAAGAATCTAAATTGGAATATTGATAACTGAAGATTTTATATATATATATGTACTATATATAAAACAGTATATACAGTATACAGTATATACTAAACTATATATATAAACTCTCTATATAGTGTGAATAGGTATACATGAGTGTATATATACATATATATATATACACTCAACTGATTTCAGTTCAATTCAGTTTGCCAAATTGAATTGGAAAATTGCTAGATGTGTGGATAGCAGCCCCTTTTTCATGCAATATTTAGTAAAACAGACAAATATACAACATTGTATATAAATTGTGAAATATATGTGCAAATGGACAAGGACTGAAAAGAAGCCTGAAAAGTGAAAACAGTTATTATGGTAAGATGGCAGAAATTTTAAGGTATTTTTCTTAGTTTTAAAATTTGTCAATAATGGCATTCTGAGTTGAATTGTGTCCTCTCAAAATTCTTAATTTGAAATCCTAACCCTGTGAACCTTAAAACTCCACTTGATGTGGAGATAGGATCTTTAAAGAGATAATTAAGTTAAAATGAGGTAATTAGGTTGGGCTCTAATTCAGTGTGACCAGTGTCCTTGTAAGAAGAGGAAATTGACACAGACATATACAGAGGGAAGACTATGTGAAGACATAGGTAGAAGACTGCTATCTACAAGCCAATAAGAGAGACCTCAGAAGAAACTAATTCTGGGGCGCCTGGGTGGCTCAGTTGGTTAAGCAACTGCCTTCGGCTCAGGTCATGATCCTGGAGTCCCAGGATTGAGTCCCGCATAGGGCTCCTTGCTCAACAGGGAGTCTGCTTCTCCCTCTGATCCTCCCCGCCGTCTCGTGCTCTCTCTCTTTCATTCTCTCTCTCTCAAATAAATAAATAAAATCTTTAAAAAAAAAAAAGAAGAAACTAATTCTGCTGTCACCTTGATCTCGGTCTTCTAGCCTCCAGAAACCATGAGAAAATACATTTCTGTTATTTGAACCACTCCATCTGTGGTACTTTGTTATAGCAACCCTAGCAAACTAATACAAATGATATGGAAAAATCTTGGAAAAGATCTTTTACATTGTTTACCAGGTGTCAACATCCCTGAGTTTCACTGCTAATTCTCCCATTTACTTATTCTGTGATGTGCAAGTCACACATAGCTTTGATTAACATCAACTTACCTGTGAATTAGTAAGAGTATCCTTTTCATTTATGTCATGTGATGGTTCTAAGGATCAAATGGTATTATGATTTGCAAACTTGTTGTAGGTCATTAAGAACCATGCATAGATGAGAGATATTGACTTGGTAAAAGATAGTGTTTTTGAATTTCACATAAATGTGCACAATCTATGCCCAAGTCAGTAATTCTATGGAATGACAGTTTCAGGAAAATCAAGGGTCTCTAGTGGGCTAATAAACATTCATTTTTCATCTTATAATTGAAATAAAAATGGCACCCCAATTAATGATTTATTTAATTATGATTTTCCTGTTCGTGGACGTTCATATTTGGTCAGTGACAATATAGCTTCAAGAATGAGACATTTTACTCCAAAGGAGTTCTCTTGTTCACCTCAACCATCCCATCTTCAAGCAAGATGCAATCTAAGTATTCTAGGCAGAATGGCGTTTATTTTATTAATAAAAAATAAGGAAAAACAACTATTAAAAAAACACCATTACAGAGTAAAGCCAACTTTAGTTTGGACTGCACTTCCTGCACAAATATGGAACACAAATGACATGTGCAAGAAGTTTTATGAAGTCCAAGAAGGAGAGAGACAACTGAAGAGCTTGCTGGAAGTGTTTGGTCAGTTGATTGAAGTGATAAAGGATAAGGGAGTACTGTGCAAACTAAAATGATGTCTCAGTTGTAGATAAGGGATAAGTGACCCAGGGCAAAATTAACCCGATTTGAATACTGAACCCAAATCAGAGTGGGTAACCTGATCACTTTCTTTGTATGCATTTCTCTCTTAATCTTATATTTTCTCTTTTATTCTCCCTCTGGCATCTCTGCTTTTTTATTTGAGAACTCTGCAATTGACCTTCATGACTTCATTTTCCAATTCACATGAACTATCACAAATTGAAAGACTTGCATCTGAACTTTAGCTGACAGGGAAGAACATTTTTCCTTTAGTAATTCAAGTAGAACTGGCTGTTACTAATGAAATATAGTCACCGAAAGAGAGTTCAACCCTAAAAGCAAGTCAGGTGGACCCAGAAAGTAACTTTTTTCAAACCAGTAAGCTTACAGAGGATGCTTTTGCAAACTAAACATTACTGTTCCCAGAAATTAAGTGGCCTATTAGTGATTTGCAATTTACTTAATAAAGGCTATTAAATAGATAAGATCAGGAAGTCAAGAAATCATCGAAGGCAGGTAAATGGAAGTCTAATGCCAAATAAATGTATTATCATAGGTATCAACTTGGATAAATCTTAAAAGGATACAGTTGACTGAGAAAAGCAAGTTGTGAAATGATATATATGATATGATTATATTTTTGAAAATATTTAATACATAAAATATTTTGAAACATCACATGTACATTTGTGGTAAACAATATGCATGGAAATAATAACATAAATGTTAGGTACTGATTACTTCAGGGAAGAGAGGATTGAGGGCAAGTGAAGCATTAGATGTATTTTTAACTTCTTTTGTACAAGAGTATTAATATTTTATTGAAAATCTAAAAATCCTAATATTGTTAATCTCAGAGCTAGTAATGAACACTACCAATGAACCTTGCAGAGTTAGACAACTAGTTCGTTTTGATACATTCTTAATTACGGTACAAAAAATCATTAAGAAACTTGTAAAATCAAATATAAAACATTTTCTATAAAAGACTATGGACTAGTTCATATGCCAAAGTGTGATAAAATGGTTTGTGAGTAATGCACTATATAGTATCTTCTTCTTAGTGATATAATGTAAAGCCTCCCATAAGAAAGCCGGACTTTTCTCCCAAACTTATTTTATATTATAAACCCATGATGTTTTTTATTTATTTATTATTATTTTTTTAAGAGTGTCCCACAATGAATTTTACTTTATTTATTTATTTATTTATTTATTTGATGAGTTTTCACTCTTGCCATGGCTTTCTTTTCTTTTTTTAAATTTTATTTTATTATGTTATGTTAATCACCATACATTACATCATTAGTTTTTGATGTAGTGTTCCATGATTCATTGTTTGAGTATAACACCCAGTGCTCCATTCAATACGTGTCCTCTTTAATACCATCACTAGGCCAACCCATCCTCCCACCCCTTCCCCTCTAGAACCTCCAGTTTGTCTCTCAGAGTCCATAGTCTCTCATGGTTCCTCTCCCCCTCCTTTCCCCCTCCTTCATTTTTCCCTTCCTACTATCTTCTTTTTTTTTTTTTTTTTAACATATAATGTATTATTTGTTTCAGAGGTGCAGGTCTTTGATTCAACAGTCTTACACAATTCACAGCGCTCACCATAGCACATACCGTCCCCAATGTCTATCACCCAGCCACCCCATTCCTCCCACCCCCCACCATGATGATGGCCAGATTAGTTAAAAAATAAGGGTGATTTTTAACTAATCTGGCCATCATCGTTTCTGCTCTCACTCCCATTCTAAAGTCATGAGGAAGGTAGGAGGGCTCTGTCCCACAAACCAGATATCATCTTATGTTGTCACCATATTTCTATTGAAAAAAGATTTAACTTCTCACTAAGCAACTTAATCCTGTTGCAATAAGACCTTATGCTATGCTCATTATTCTAGTTATCCTAGGAAAAGTTATTTCCAACCAAGAACAAGATATTTTGACTTTCCAAAGGCAGAGAGGTTTCTTCTGATTCCATTTTTAGAAATAAATAGGATTCAAATGAAAACTGGCATCTGGAAAAAACTACAACATTGGTTTTTAACCCATTTCAGGAAATAAACATTAGAAAAGAGACTTTTAACATTTCTGACACATTCTGAATGTGATCATTTAGGCAACTAAATAAATACTGACACTTCTCTGGAGACACTTAACCTTTGTCTAAAATACTTCCCCATCACCAAGATGCATTCTTATTTCTTAAAAGAAATCTGAAGCAAATATGGTAACATATTTTCTTATGTTAAATCTAGGTAATAGTTTCATGGATATCTTTTTCATTATTTTCTGGATGTTTGGAATATTTTCAAAATAAAACTAGAGTCTCCACAATTTGGGGGTTTTGTGGTGCAGTTTGCAGTATATATCCATTAGTATATAGGTTTGTCTGTTTTAAAAAAGGCAAAAGAACCATACCCAGATAGTCTCTTCTCTACATTTGGGCATGCTATCTGCAAGTGATATGCATTGTTTAAAGTGAAGTGACACAATATAGAAGGAATGGTAAGAGCATGAGCTCTGGAATCTGACAGACCTAGTATTGAGTTCCAACTTCAACGTTTTGTGTTGGTGGTATAGTGGTTAGCATAGCTGCCTTCCAACTTCAACGTTTAATAGCTTGGGAAAATAGTTTAACTTCTTTAAGCCTCAGTATATGGAAATACAGTTAACCCTTGAACCATGTGGAGGTTTATGGGCAGTCAAAAATCTGCCTATAACTTTTGACTCTGCCCAAATGTAACTACTGATAGCCTAATGTTGACTGGGAACCTTATTTATAACATAAACAGTTGATTAACACATATTTTGTATTTTTATGTATTATATATGATATTCTTACAATAAAGTAAGCTAGAGAAAAGAAAATATTATTAAGAAAATCATAAGAGAAAATACATTTACAATGCTGTACTGAATTTATTGAAAAAACCCACTTAGAAGTGGTAGAACCCCCATAGTTCAAACCCATGTTGTTCAAGGGTCAACTGTAAAGCTACCTACCACGTGGTATAGTTGTAAGAACTGAATGTGACAATACAGGTCAAATGTTCCAGTGAAGTGACTGCTGGTACAGAGTCAACAGTAACTGGTAGCTATCACTGAGTCTATCAATGTCATCATCATTTTTTGCTTGGTTTTATATATTTTTAGAGGGATACTCCATTTTTATTTTTTTATTTTTTAATTTTTTATTGTTATGTTAATCACCATACATTACATCATTAATTTTTGATGTAGTGGGGATACTCCATTTTTAAAATAACTTAGTGGTGTTTTGTTTTTGGTAAAATGCTAACACGGGAGATTGATGATAGTTGGTTAATCTCAATAAGCTCTTTACAAAAGATGATTCCTGACCTACTTATTTTTGTGATGACCCTTTTTGCTTCATGTTTATTTCTGCATGGTCAAATAATTGTTCCTTTCCAGATTTTTTCAGAAAAGATATAGCATTCTTCAGAGCATGTAGAAGAATGGCATTACAAAAAGAGTTCCTCAATAATTTTACCAGCATTTACATAGTGTTTGCATTATAGAGTTTCTCTAAAGATGATTAGAATTTTATGAATATAAATTTTGATAATAGTAGTCTTCAGGCTTGAGGGAATGTTTAACATTTTTATTTTAAAATAATTCCGAAGAGGTCAGTTGATTTGATCAATGTCACAAAATGAATTCTAGGTGGATCTAAGTCTAGAGCATAGGTCTTTTGACTCTTGTTGTTTTAATTAGACTATTAAAAAATATATGAAAATAAGATTTTATGTGAAAAAGTGAACTGTAGGCCACTATAACATCTTTTAAGAGAAATGTGTTCTTCAAGGAAATAAAAGGAGGACCAGGTGATAACACTATTCCAGAATTTTGTGTTATTTTATAGTTAGAGTGAAGAAATAGGATACAATTAATATGGATGAGAACATAAAAAAAATAATGATATATAACAAATTTTCTATATAGGTTCATTTTAATTCTTAGATATGGGTCCTTATAAAGACATTCCCCCCAAACATAATGTACTTTAGGAAATCACTTAATATATTCATAATACATTTCATATATTAAATACATACTACATATAAATATATAATACAGTATTGCAATAAAATATATTACAAAATTATATATACATAAATACATTTAAAGTGGTAAAATTGCATTTGCTCAATAATGTCATGTTATTGGCAGAAGAGTTTGCAATAGTAGATGAAGAGGTAAGAAGCAAAGTGTATTGCTTATTTGGATGAATCATGAATTATCTTCTGAAATAAGAATTGACTCAAGGGCGCCTGGGTGGCTCCCTGGGTTAAGCGTCTGCCTTTGGCTCAGGTCATGACCCCAGGGTCCTGGAATCAAGCCCCGCATCAGGTTCCCTGCTCAGCAGGTAGTCTGTGCTCCCTCTCCCTCTGTTGCTCCCCCTGCTTGTGCTCTCTTGCTCTCTCTGTCAAATAAATAAATAAAATCTTCAAAAAAAGAGAATTAACTCAAAACAGGGTTCACCTATTAAAATGTAGTGTTCATCTATATTTTACAGGACACTTTACTAAATGACTGTGTATGGATCCAGAATATGCCAGTTTCAAATTGGACAGACATAATCCAGAATTCTGTTCAACAAAGAGAACAATATAATTATTCAAAAAATAACTTCAGGATATAGCTTTAGTCTAAGAAAATTTTACAGGAGGAGAAAGACTTAAGTTTGGCATTGGAAAGGTAATTATATAGGAACTCACCCTGGTATGTTTAAATTGTCAAATGCTGATTTGATTACATTATGTAACAGCTCATTAAAATGGCCCAAACGGAGGCACCTGGTGGCTTAGTCGGTTGAGCATCTGACTCTTGATCTTAGCTCAGGTCTTGATCTCAGGGTGGTGAGTTCAAGCCCCACATTGGGCTCCATGCTGGGTTTGGGGCCTACTTTAAAAATAAAATAAAATAAAATAAAAATAAAATAAAATAAAATAAAATACGCAAACAATGAATCATGGAACACTACATCAAAAACTAATGATGTAATGTGTGGTGATTAACATAACATAATAAAAAAAATAATAATAAACTAAACTAAAATAAAATGGCCAGAATTTTGCATTAAGCTCGGCACTTTCTTCTTTCAGAAGTGATATCTTTTAAGCCAGTATCAAAGATTAAACCATGGAAGAAAAAAATCACTGGTCTTGGTACTGTCTGCCTAGCACCTTTGCATCTCCCCACCTCCCTTGCTACACCTCCATTCAAGTTTGCTCTTCAGCAAACTTTGCTCTTTTTCCTGGCACAGTTGATTGGTCCAGGATGAGGCACCTGAAAGAAGCTGTCTTCCTGCAGAAAGGAGAGGCATGCTTATCCAGACGCTGAAGTTGGATTTGTATTTCACTGAATTTAAGATGCCCTTGTTTATAATATGCACCATTATTTTATTTACCACTGAGGGGAAAATATGCTGTTAAACTCTGATGCCTGTTGTTTTACACTCATTGAAAGAGCTAGTTTAGTCTTTTTTATATACTGATTTTTAAAATCATATACTATTCGTATACATATATAAAAAGGAAAATATAAGTGAAATAAATTGGCTAAGGTATTCCTAATAATTCTTTCCATTCAAGCTGACTTTTTTGAGTCACTTTTTGACAGAGTTGTTGGTATCTGTTGTTTTCTCCCATACATTATCCTGTATTATCACAAGCAATGGTGATTCAGCATTTCTTGGAGTCTTTTAAGATTGTCTCTAGCTTTTTCTTTCAAGCTGCTGTGGACTCTCATTTTGCATATTTTGATACATACAGGCAGTCAATAATCACCATATTACAATTATTGCCTGGCAGTGATGAACATGAGTAGGCTAGTCACTACATCACAATTGCTGCTAGCAATTATAATATACATCTGGGATTTGGAAATGTTAATAGGTGAAATATTTATATCTTAATTAATGAAATATTATATATGAAGTTCAAGAGCTATTGCTGGCCATTTTTAAGTGTGAAGAAAAAGCTGGTTTATTGCAAGAAAGAAAAATGAAGCCATGGTTGAGGCAGAGGGAAGAGAAGCAGAATGAGTCCTAATGATACTCAAGCCCCTGTTCTCATACTACCTGGGGTCCAATGTCAACTTTGCTCTATTCTTGACTTGGTTGTTATATGAAATACTCTAGTGCCCCTCTAATAAATTCCTTTCATAGCTTAAGATAGTTTGCATTGAGCTTGAGTAACCTCTACCCAAAATAATCTCGTGAATATTGCTTAGGTAGTATTATGTCTACAACAAAACACTTTCTTTTCTTTTCTTTTCTTTTTTTTAAATCTACTTATCTCTTGCAGGAGAAGAGACAAATGAGTTCACCAAAAGCTTACTCATAGTGTTGTTCGTGAAAAATAAAATTTTAGGCAAAGGAGAGGGTTTTATTGTCAGGAAAGACATCTGTTGGAGGAATGGCAGTAGGAGTCTTGGTCAGGTTGTCTGGGCCACATCCTTGTGAAGCCAACCACCATATTGTGGTGCTAAAACTTTCAGACTTATTTGTTGGGTTACACTTAATCTCCACATTAGATAGAATAAGCAAAAGAGTTGGAATTCTACTGCTGTCACTCTGTTTGACCTGGAAATGAGGTGTGGTGTGACAAATTTAGTATAAATTATTTACCACAGGATTGACTCAGAGGAGTGGATGGCTTTGAGAAAGACCTGTCATCCAATCAGTATATTCACTGTATTCAAGAAAACTTGGCAAAGGGCTGTTGAACAAACAGATACATTCTGTTAACAAAGCATTCTTTGTGGCCTCTTTCTGTCTTTCAGACATTCAAAGTTGATGCACGTATGTCTGATATTTCTAGTAAATACTTTGATTTTTTGAGTATAACTAAAAAAATTTTTTGTGGGAAATTTTGCTGAGTTTATTTCCTTGAAAGTAAGAGAATTCTTTGTGTTCCACTTCTAGAAATGGAAAGCCACAATGTAAATGTTGGTTGAATAGGAGATTTTAGGGACCATTGTTTTCATGTGGGCAATACTAACTGTGTTACAAGTTGGCAGTCTCAATACCAAATGGATCACAGAGATAGTGAGGTCTAGTGATACACATATTCCAAGGTAGAACAAATATGATCTAAGATTTTTCCTTTTTGATTCTCAAAACTTCATCCTCTTTAGACTTTGATTGCTGCTTCTGTTAGATGTGGAACTAGGTCATGCTCTCTTAAAAGGAGATTTTCTGGATTAGTAAACTGTTGGTAAAATGTTTTTCCATCTTTGGGATAAAGGTATTGATAATGACAAAGAGCTATTAATAGTTGGCTAGTGCGAGTTCGTTAATTTCCTTATGTGTATGTGCATGAACTGATTAGTTCAGAGATAAAATATGTCTGTTGGTGCTCCTCTTTGCTCAGAAAAAAAGGTTTTCTTATTGCTAACATAATTAATTTGCAGTGAGGGGGGATAATGTATAATTTAGATGAGGTATCTGGGGGAAGAAATGCTTTCTATCTGTGATACCTAATGTACCTGCTAAGCATATGATCCATGCCACTAAGATTTTAGAAAAATGCCAAACTGAAAATAACAATGGAGATAAAATATTTATAATGTATTTCTTTTCTCTTTTGTATTTCTCCAATTGAAACATTTGCTTATCACAACAATCATCAACAGATATGCCAAATTAATCTAATGGTAATATACTTCAAAACATGTTAATGTATTCCTAGAGGTGTGGGGGAATGAAGTAAATAGGAGCAGTGTCTCTCTTTTCTGTCTCATTTGAATTTTCCTTCTAATGACTTTAACCTTGAATTTCTTTTTTTTTTTTTTTTTTTTTTGATTTCTCACAATTTCTTTTTTTTTTTTTCATTTTTTTATTCTTATGTTAATCCCCATACATTACAACATTAGTTTTAGATGAAGTGTTCCATGATTCATTGTTTGTGCATAACACCCAGTGCTCCATGCAGAATGTGCCCTCCTCAATACCCACCACCAGGCTAACCCATCCTCCCACCCCCCTCCCCTCTAGAACACTGGGGAGGGTATGTGCTCTGGTAAGCGCTGTGAATTGTGCAAGACTGTTGAATCTCAGATCTGTACCTCTGAAACAAATAATGCAATATATGTTAAGGAAAAAAAAAAGAAGAAGAAGAAGGTAGCGGGAGGGGAAGAATGAAGCGGGGGAAATAGGAGGGGTAGACGAACCATGAGAGACGATGGACCTTGAATTTCTTTTGATGAGACTTTACAGAGTGGCAGAGGTATACTTAGGCTATGGGTTAGACAGACCTGTGAACATGAGGTAAGTTATTGATCCTCCTGGCCTCACTTTCCAAACCTATAAAATACCTACCTTGCAGCAGTTTTGTAAAGACAAAATGATCGTGTTTGTGAAGCATTTAACACAGTGATGGCGTATAGACTGCTAAGGAAAAGGAAGTGCCGATTATTGTGATGGAAATAATATTCAATGTGATGACTGAAGAAAGTATTCTCATTTTCCTGAGAAAATGAGGAAGGCAGCTTAGAATACTTCCACACTTAATTGTTTGCAAAAAGAAATCTAATCTCTTGGTCTTAATTTTTACTTATCCATCTGATGTAAAGACATCAAAAGACATTATTTTACATCAAAAGACTTTCTGTGCCATTCAACTCATGTAGTCCTGAAATTGGGTGTGTAAAAAAAAAAAGTCCTCAATCATGAATCTTCATGTGAGTTCTTCTGAATTCCAGACAATGGAAGTTGTAGGATATGAGAGGTATTACTGAAAGAAAGGGCATCTGTTCTTTTTTATTTCCTCCAGGTCTTGCCTGCCTCCCCAGAAATCAAGGGAGCCAGAAACTACCCCCCTCCCCCAGCTCCCCCACCACTTCCTGGCCTCTGGCTTAGCTGAATGGATATTCCAATCTGGGACCAAAATCAGGAACAAGAGACAAGGAAAAAGGTCTAGTCTTTAGTTGTATTGTTCGAGCTATCCAGTGACAGATATGTCCATCAGGGACAGTATTGAGGAGGGACAGCATTTGTGGTACAGGACAAGATGAGCAGCAATGAAAGCAGTAGCTGACTCTCTTTGCTCTGCCCATGGCTTTCACCTGTGGTCTAGCTGTCTCTGGTTCCTGCCGAATTTCTAGGCCTGGTTCTCCAATCTTTCTGTTGATTCTGACGGCTACGTGATATCCTTCAAATAATTTTTTTTTACATTTATTTTATTTTATTATGTTATGTTAATCACCATACATTACATCGTTCGTTTTTTTTTTTTTTAAGATTTTATTTATTTAACAGAGAGAACACAAGCAGAGAGAGAGAGAGAGGGAGAAGCAGGCTCCCTGCTGAGCAAGGGGCCCGATGTGGGACTCGATCCCAGCACCCTGGGATCATGACCTGGGCCAAAGGCAGCTGCTTAATTAACTGAGCCACCCAGGCGTCCCTACATCGTTAGTTTTTGATGTAGTGTTCCATGATTCATTGTTTTACTTCAAATAAATTTTTTAAAAAAAATTCTTCTAGCTAAGTGAGACAGAGTTAGTTTCTCTTATTTGCATGCAACAGATTTCTAACTCAGGACAACCCATACATTTAGTAAGTGGTATCTTTTGAGATAGTCCACATAGGAAATACTTCTCAATTAGCTTTTTGAGTTCCATAACAACATCTGCTTTGTTATTTTGTGGTCAAAATTGGCTCTGATTTATTTGGGCTACATAAAAAATTGAATCCAAATTCAATTTGAGAGAAAAGCTAACTAAGGACATTGAATAGAACATGCTACTGGCTCAGATAGAAATTCCAAATAAGGGATTCCAAAATTGTTTTGGTACTAGCTGCACTGTCAAAATAAGTATAGAGCTTCTTCTGATGCCTATTTTTGAAGGTGACATTGGACTGGATGTTTTAATTCTCTCTCTCTCTCTCTCTCTCTCTCTCTCACACACACACACACACATACATACACAAGCACACACACACACATACACACACATTTTCTTTTCAAACCAGAAAGAGCATAAAAATTTTCTTGCCTGGATTCTTAGGAAATTTGGTGTTTATACCACTTCGAACGTGATAGGATTCTAGTGTGTTTCCTTAAAAACAACTAGAAGGTTTTGGAAAAAAAATAATGATTGTATCTAGTCTATATCCATTTACTTTGGTTACTATACTTTTTTTTGTTTTGTTTTGTTTTTGTTTTTGTTTTTTTTTTCTTAATGAGAATTTGAGAACATGTTTTAACTTTTCAGTGTCTGGCCTATATATTGAACACTCAAGTTATAAGTTCTCTTTTCAAAACCATCATGTAGCCACTTTGACTTATACAATAATAAATACTTGTAGCTGTGAGGACCAAATAGTTTCTTTTGAAAAGCATCAATTGTCATTATTATGTGAAGATATGTTTCTAATGTATGATAAGTTCATAGTAATATATGCACTTTCTCTCTTACCAAGCTGTGGTCACAAGTACTTTTGAGATTGTCGAGGTTGTCCTGAAGTGGAATCTGTGAAACTGCTGCTGAGATGGAGACTCTGCTTCTTTCACCATACTCCTACTGCATTCTATCTCATCTTGGTAGATTGCATTATTGACTCTGATCTTCACTTCTTTTCTGTATCTACACCCTTAACCAAGGAACTTCAGCATTTCCTCTCCTCCACCTCAGGGTACTCAGAGTTGACTTTCTTAGCCCTTGCTTTGGCTTATGGGATATGAGCAGATAGGAGCTTGGCATGTGCTTGCTTGTTCTCCTGAACTAGTGCCACCACCAAGGGAAGAACATGCGTCGCTGGCCTGCTAGCCCAGGAAGAACATGTGTCGCTGGCCTGCTAGCCCAGGAAGAAGATAAAAGAGACATGAGGCAGAGCTCCCATAGCTGACCTGCAAATTCAGGAGTGACAAATACATGTTAATTGTTTCATGCCACTGGGCTTTGGGGTTGGTTGTTACACACCATCATGTAGCAATGGCTAACAATGTCCTGGGGATTTGAGCAGTTTGCAAGAAAAGGTCAAATTAAAAGCTAATGAAATTAGAAAATAATCTCTAGGGAATCTTTCAGTCTTGAAATCTAGAATCTAAGTAAAGTTCATCTTATACATCTGACATACAGGTGGTTATAAATTGAATGTATGGATACAACTGATTTCTATTATTCTATAACTATTCTAGATATGTTTTTGTTCCAGAATTTTGTTCCAGGATAAAATAAAAATGTGGAAATAATTAGAATATGGGTGATAGAGTTCATGTGGTAGAATAATCTAAGAAATTATTTACTTGAATAATTATACTTTTCTAAAATTATTCTAAGTAGCCAAAAAGCACAGGGGCAAGGAGAAATCTGAAGTGATAATTATATTATTATTTGCATGAGAAAACAATGCAAAGGATTATCTAATTTCATCAATTTTTGCTTCAAAATAAAATAAAAATTCTAACTTTTAAGCTTTATTACTTTTGTTGTTCATTGTTATCAGATGAGGATCAAGTTCTTTTAATCTTAATATTTTCCATTTTAAAGAAAAGTTGTCTGTAAGATTCTTTCAGGTATCAATTCTTACATAACAGCTGCCTCTAAAAAACACTCTGATTACATTTACATTTTCCTCTCTTGAAATTAGTAAAAACAGCTTTAAATATTTTTACCATTTTAAACCTATACTTCTATTCTTAAATCTCTTAGTCATTTTTACTTTGTAAATAAACTCATTATCCTTTGGTAATTGTAACTTCTTTAAAAAGTTGAACTAAGGCGCCTGGGTGGCTCAGTCGGTTAAGGTCATGATCCCAGTGCCCTGGGATTTAGCCCCACCCTCATCATCGCATCATCTCATCATCGCATCATCTGGGCTTCCTGCTCAGTGGGGAGTCTGCTTCTTCCTCTGCCCCTCCCCCGCTTGTTCTCTGTCTCTCTCTCTCTCTCAAATAAATAAGTAAAATCTTAAAAAAAAAAAGTGGAACTAAGTAGAGTTGCTAGAATGTGGGTGCAGCGAGGCCAGAGGTTTTGGTTTTCTTCACTGATGTTTAACCCCGCACACCTAGAACACTAATACTTAACAGGCACTCAGTGAATGTTTGTTGAACAAATATCATGGATCTTTCTCAGACTCCTCTAAAGACAGTTTAGTTTCTAAACTCATTTTTTGAAGGGCATTGTGCAGTGCTGTGCTGCACCACCCAACGTTTATTGGGACTGGCACCAGATTTTGTTGATTAAATGACTAAGAGTAGCTGAACAAAAGTCTATTTTCTTCCAGGCTTCTGGATGCTTCACAAATGATAATGTACCAGAGAGTCACTGCTGTCTTTTTTCTGAACTTCTAATCCTCTACAACTCACCAGGTAGTTCTCTTTGGATGAATGGAGACATCGACTATCCAGTATCACCATCACCTAATTAGTTCATTTTTTAAAAAACTGTCCTCCCCAAAAATCATAGATAATTTGCTAGAAAGAAGTTTAACTTTCTCTTCACTGTCTGACTGTATTTTAGACGAAAATGAGTCACTTTGTGGGAGGACTGTGAGGATTAGCAGCTGCTTACCATGATCCATTGAAGGTTCTTCATATTCTAGCCTTTATTCTAACTGCCTGCACATTGTGCATTTTATGGTTGCCTAATTAAATCTTGCACAAACTTCAAAGTGTAGTTCACACCTCATTTACACTATGAAGGCTTCCCTGGCTGTTTTAGCTCTCATTAATAAGAATAACAATAATAATAGTAGTAAATGTTGATTATTATGTACTAAACACTATACTAAATATTTAAAATACAATATTTGATATTAACAATTTGTAACGACTCAGGAAACTGAGGCTCAGTGAGGTCATGTAACCTGCCTGAAGTCTCATGTAAGTAGCGATCAGGGATTAGCATGGGAACCCCGCTATGTCCACACTAGGCTATGTGGCAGTAATTGGTCACCTTATCTTTTAGTGCAGTGCTGTCCAACAGAACTTTCTATGATGATGGGAATGTTCTATATTTGACCTGCCTAATACAGTGGTCACTAGCCACATGTGGCTTTTGGGCACTTAAAGTGTACCTAGTAAAACTGAGGCACTGAATTTGAATGTTACTAATTTTCATTAATTTAAATTTAAATAGTCACAAGTGACTAGTGATTGCTGTCTTACACTAGCGCTGCTCTAAATACTTACATACTGTCTTTTAAATAAAAATTTGAGTGCGTACTTTTTCCAGATGCTATACTACGTTTGAGGATGCGAAGATAAAAATCAATGTCCTTTCTTCTTCCCCAGTTAGATTATGTCTTGTCTTGTCTTTTTTTCCTTCACACATTCTTGTTTGTCTTAAGCATAGAGTGTAGCCTTTATCAAAGTGCAGTACAGGCAGCTCCTGCATCAGAAGGGTTTGAAGTGCTACTGAATCAGAATCTCCTTAAACGAGAGGCCACAGGTGAGTTTTGGGCACACTGGAGTCTGAGAACATCATGGGCATGGATTAGTTCAGTGCTGAGAACGATCATTCAACAAATTTTGTTGGTACAGTTATGGCATATTGAAGGCCCTGACCAAACTGGGAACATTGGCAGCTTTGTGCACATAGCAGGATTAATAGAAGGGAAAAAAAATGAGTCAGATAAGTATGCTATGTATCTTGCAAATATATATGATTTTTGTTTTTATTCATCTATTTACTCATTCAACAAATGTTATAGGCATCCACGATGTACTAGGAATTCTTTTACTTGCTATGGATAAGATACTCTAGTAACCAGAGTTCTTGTCCTCATGGAGCTTAGATCCTACTGTGTGAGGGAGTATAGGGATGGTTGTGCAGAAAATGAACAAATAAACAAATATATAGTATTTCTGATGATAATTGCTATAGAAGAAAATATGGTATGGTAAAAGGGTTGAGGCATACTCGGGATGGGTATTTGGATGGGCTGTATTATAGAGGGTGGCCAGACAAGGCCTCGTTATAAGCAAAGACTTGAAGAAAGTGAGGGAATGTGCCACGCAGGAGTGTTTGAGGTGAGGAAAGAGCAAAAACAAGTTTTGAGATGGGAGTGTAATTAATGTGTTGGGACCCCTCAAGGAGCTCAATATGGTTGGGCAGTGAGAGTAGGATGGGTGCAGAAAGGGCCAGGGGAGCCTAGTTGGAGAAGTCAGAGAAGTTTTCAGGGGCTATATTTTGTAATGTCTAGTAAGGACTTTGCCTTTTACTCAGTGGATTTGAGTAGAGAGAAGTGTCATGATCTGAGAATGGGTTGAACATCGGTGGAAAAACCTACTCAAAATGAACTTATATAGCTTTCTAAATTCTTTTGAGAACTCGTCAACTACTTCTACTCCTTGTAGATACTATCTTGTGCATTTGTTTGAGAGTTTAATTTTGGTCTTAGGGAAATATAAACTGTTACTCCTTCAGCAGTTGGTGCATGAAGCATCAAAGGGGCAGGAAGGCTGTGCTGCTAATAAGAAAGAGAGAAAATCAAATTGAGGGCCTCAGAAGGATGTTCCAGGCAGAGATCTCTAAATGGCATAGGGACTCCCTTTCTAAGTGCCATTCCCTTGGATCTGGAGTTCTTTCTCTTAAGTAGTTTGTTTTCGTTTAAGAAACATTTATTTAGTATTTGATATTCTCCAGGCCTTGTCTTAAGGGTTTTACAATGGTTAGTAGAGGTAAAATTCCTTCTTGAATGGGAAACTGAACAAGGCAATCTTTAAGGTTCTACAAAACATCTGTTCTGTGGTAAGAAATGTGGCAGCATTATATGATACACTTTTTTTGAGTGAATTGAAAGCCAAAAGATTGGACAAAACATTGCAGCTAGCATATTAAAATGTGCTTGAAATTCTGATTGGAAAAATTACTTTGAGCCAGAATTGAAGCTCTAGTTCTCCTAAAGACCCACTGTTATTACTATTAATGATTAGCTTTTGACCAGTGAATTACATGACAATTCAGCTTTTTTGCCAACTCTCTCATTACTTGGTCCTGCTTGCACACCTGTCATAATCGGTGCTCCCAAACACAGTATAATTATAGGATTCAAGTGCTGCTTTCTGTCCAAACTCTTTAAGGCACTAAGCTTAGAGCCTTGAAAATGCTACCACCTTCTCTGAAGCAGAGAAAATGTCTCCTAATTGGGGCCTGACTTTTTCAAACAGAATAATTTGAAAAGAAAGGCCACACAAAAGAAATAATGAAGGTTATGATTAAGGGTCATAATAAAAATCTCTTAAAAAAATATCTGATTGTATGTGGTACTGAATTTTCTGCCCCAAACAACAAAGATCTTGATGAATTAGTGCTCTGGGGACATAAAGGAAGCTGGCCTAACACAAAGTAGAAAATTGAAATGTACTTCTTTACTGAATGCCTCCAGAGTGTGTGTGAAGAAGGCTGTAGGAGATTTCAATGAATCAGAATGAGAGCAAAAAAATTCAGTAACTTAAGTTTCATTGATAGAATTAAATTGATGACAAAATGACTTTATTTTCCTGTTTCTGGCCTGTGGCTGGGTACTACGGAAATGATGACCCTTAGCATTGTCTGGTTTTGGCTCTAGCCCTTTTTGCTCTTTTCAATACCTTCCCTGTCTTTAATTAAAACCATGATTGCTTTGCTGCTGAAAGGTGATGTATTGAGTGGATCTGTGGTAGAGACTGCTAGTTATCCCCCAATATCCAGTCCTCTTCTTCCTTTCATCAATTAAATTCCCCCAGCGTTAGCTGATCCTATGTTTGCCCCTCTGGCATCTTCTCTTCTGGCCTGCTTTGTCGTTTGACATGACCACGCAACTCTCTGTTCAGTGAAATGTTAGAGGAAGCGATGTGTGCTATTTGAGGTCACGCCATAAGAGGAAACTGCTGGCCCTCTATTACCTTTTCCTCCTCTTTTCAGATGGAAACATAGATGTGAGAGTGGTGAGTCAGCTTTAGCTTCAAGTATGTGGATGAGGACAACACAGTAGGGATATCAGCCAGAGTTTAGACTGGGGAATAGAAACCACTGTCAGTATCCAAAGCAAAAAAGGATACAGTGAATTAAGTGCTTACAAAATAATCAGAAGGAGTGGCATAGTGGAAGTCAGAGAACCACCCCAGGACAGTTGGTTTTAAGTCCACATTATCGTACCTATGAGCAGCTGTTACTATTGCTGTCCCCTTAGCTGCCTTACATTATTAAAGGGTAGTGTTTAGAATATGGCTTCTGCAAACACTCACATCTCTCTTGGAAATTGCTTGAGAGCCACTGCTGTATCCATGATTGTAATATACCCTCTGCCTCCCTTCTACCCTCCAAATCTTTCATGATTTGTGCATCTCATTGGCACAACCAACCTTCCATCTGGAACCCTAGCTGCGAGGGAGTACGGAAAGTGGAGTTACTTGTTTTCCAGCCATTGTGATAAGGATGTGAGGATGTACTCCAGATGTCAATAAACAAAATCTAGAACACCAAGATTCAATGACAACAAAATGGGAGTCTGGTACCTAGATCCTGTGGAGTATTCAGCCAGTCCTGGACTATACACCAAGAATTCAAATGAGAAAGAAATAAACTGTCACCTTGTTTCATCTATTTTTTTTTTGGGTTTTCTGTCATCTATTTTTTTGTGACTTTATCTAATCTTAACTAATTCAAGTTTTCTTATCAGAAATAGGATGCTATAATCAACATGTAGTGTCAGATTAGTATAAGTGTCCAGGTAACAATTGTAGGTTGGAAAGGTGGTGGCCCCATTATGTCATTTCAAACATTTGGGAATACCATCCCCAAAAGTCTCTTAAAAAGCAGTCTGTCTGCTTGCTTATCCTCAAAGCCTTATGGAAAATGGTAAGAATAATTTAAAATGTTGGGGTTCTTTTTGTTGCTTTCAACAAGCCATAGCAGTGAGATATTTACTTAGGATAGAGTTGGCCTAGGTACAAGTAGAGATAGAGGAAATATTGCTCTGCTAAACTCAACCATCTCTGCCTCCTGCTGGAATGCAAACTGAGAGGTTGGTAACTTAAGGCCTTGTGGGATTAAAATAGCCAATTGCTTCTATAACCCAAAATAAGGTAGCAACTTTATCATGATGTAAAGCAATTTCCGGGCCAACTATGACCAAACTAGTGGCAAAAATCAGTTCAAAGCTCCTGTATTTGCTCTGAATTGTTATGGACTGAACTGTTTCCTTCAAATCCACATGTTGAAGCCCTAACCCCCAATGTGACTGTATTTGGAGATAGAGCCTTTAAGGGGGTACCTGAGGTTAAATGAGGTTATACGGTTGGGACCCTAATCCTATAGGACTGATGTCCTTATAAGAGAGGAAGAGAAACAGAGCTGTCTCTCCACATGGGCACAGAAGATAGGCTATGTGAGGACATGGTGAGATGACTGTCTGTAAACCAAGAAGATAGAGGTCTCATCAGAAAACAACCCCACTGGCATCTTGATCTTGGACTCCCAGTCTCCAGAACTGTGAGAAAATAAATATTTGTTACTTGAGACATCCAGTCTGTGGTATTTTGTTATAGTAGCCTGAGCAGACTCATATACCTATTTTTTTTAGATATCCCCAAGGTAGCACCTTCATGGTCTGGCAATGGAAAGGAGAGGGATGGGCAGGGCTAGAACCTAATAACTAAAAGCCAGATTCTTTAGCCTTGAAATCTATGCCTTCTAAGAATTTGTATTAAAAAACAAACAAAAAGTTGTTCGCACTTGGAGCTGACTAGAAGTGAATACTCTTTGAATGAATTGTAAATACTGACCATTGCACACCTCCATCCCAATCAATAAAAGCAAAAGCCTGTAATTGTTCAATCTCTAATGAAATCTTCAGGCCCATTGTACCAGTAGGCTGTGCAATCTGTACAGCCACCCCAAAGGTCAAACCCCAGTGCCTACCTTACATGTGAACATGGAATGAAATATAGCAGAGAACTCCCCAAGGAGAGAAGTGAGGGCCAAGACAATGGGCAAGGAAGTTGCCCGCAGAAAGCAAAATCAGGGTTGCCAAGTTACCTACTCAAGGCACTTACTTTGTTTTTAGAGAAGGGAGTCTCCGTAATTCTTGGCCAGCAAGTTTTGATAATTGCTAAGGACCAGTGATGGCTCTGTTCTTCTAATTTTCCCCTTTTCCTAAGGGGAAATCCTATTCCTGCTTTACCATTGGAATAAAGAGGCAAATAATTTGTATTTCATTTTGTATGTTCTTAGACCATGACTTACCGTATCCAGACTTAATGCATCGTACCACCCAGATAACCTGGACTTTGAGGTGGATGCCGAAACTGGATGGGACTCTGGCACTGGATTTCTTGGGGAGAGGCACAGTGTGTTCCAAACACGGGAGAAATGAATCTATAGGCTGCTAAAGAGGCAGAGTGTGTCAGAACCTTCTGGTTTCCCATTAGTAGTGGTTTTTTCTTCCATTGCCCAAACCCTAATTTTTGGCTCAGCAGAACCCGACACTGACTGCATTTCCCAGTTTACCTGCTGTTATATATGGCTTTCTAACTAGGTTCTGGCCAATGGTACTTAAGCAGAAATGTAATGAAACTTCCTTAAAGATAATGCATATATGTCATTTGCCTCTTTTCCATCCCTTCCTCCATCATGTTGCTTGATGTATTAATAATTACCATCTTGGACCGTGAGAACTCATTTTTTTTTCTCATTAATTATCCCTTTTTTTTTATTATTTCCTGAAGAATCTTAGAATTGAGAAAACACAAAGATTAGCCTGTTGGCAACATTGTACAAGGTAAAATTTCCCCAAACTCAGAGAGATAACCACAATGTAGGATGTTCTTCTGAACTCAGAATAGGAGAAAAATTTCTTCATGTTGTTCTTCTGTTACCTTTCATTATGGTTGACATAAGAATCTTAGTTTTATGTATTCTGGAAATGATCATAAATTTTCACTTAGACACACAACTAGTATTTTATATCTGCCGTATAAAACATGATTTGTATTCCCTGAGAAGGAAGCAAAATAAATATAGAGAAAGGATTTACAAAATACTTCATTCAATTTTTTTCAATTAAGGAAGAAAGAATTCAATGTAACTATCTCAACCCCAGTTTATATTCTTTGTTTTTCTCCAGTTTCCCTTTTGCCATAAGCAATGAAAAGGATTAATTCTGTATAGTAATTTAAATAGAATTACTTGCTAAAAATCCTCTTCCAAGATCAGTGGAAGGGGATTAGTTTTAGCTGCCTTAATCAGAATATTTTTAAGAGAAAGCACATTAAGAAGCAACTATTAACACTACAGGCACATCTATTTTGATGTCATTTGTAATATATATTTTCTCTTACTGTTATTTATAAACAATTATCTAGACTTTTTAGCCAAAGGTTTTGAATGGCAAAATATACCCCTGAATATACTAAGGTCCTCAATTTGTTGGATAGTATTCTATATCACTATATAGAATATATCCTCTTTGGGTAAAGCCAGTGCATGAAGATTATTTCTTGGTTCCCCTCATAATCCTACAGTCCTTCATTTGGGGGGGAGACCAGGTCTCTGTCTAATGGTCATGATTTTCTTCCTTTCTGACAAAAGTTGCTCAAATTCTCCTGCTTATATTTGGAGCTGGTATTGTGGGTATATATATATATACCCTATTTTGGGGAATTAAGTATAACCTACCCAAAGAGAAAACCAGAATAGGTAGAAAATAAAGATGCCTGAAACAGGGAATCAGCACAGAGATATCTTCAGTGTATTTCTGGATTTATCCAGAATTTCTAAAAGAAAACTCAAAATATCAGGACATAAATGATAAAGAAACTACTGTTTCTTCTCTTACTCTTTAGGGATTATATCTTGACAGCACTGGTTTTGATTTAACATCTCTCATCCCAAACCACTACCTCTCATATCACAATTGACCCAGGGCTGTCATTTTTTATTGTTTACACTGAAGCTGAAACAGTTCTCATGAATCCATGCCTCTCAACAGAATCAGATAAATTATTAGGCTCTATGTATGTATTGGGCTGTGGGCTCACAAAAGTAGGGCTGTTAAGAAAAAGCCTAGCTTAGTTCTGGCTTTTCAGAACTAAGTTAGTGAACTGAACATTCAAAAAATAATGATGGAAATTACATTGTGTCTTGTATGGCACCTAGTGTCATGTATTTGCTTTGTGGCTTTTCTCAACAGGAAAATTGGGATTATGCTTTATGAAAATACTTTTTAGTAGGGAAAGAGTAAGCTCTCATTTATCCAAGATCATTTTATTGATGAGTGAGAATCCAGTTAAGCTGATTTCCTTTTCCTTACTTTGCACTCTAAACAGAGTTTGTGGCTGTGACCTTGTATTCCTGTTCTCTGGGAGAGAGCTAGAGAGAGAAACTTTGGTTCTGAGGTGGGCCACTTAACTTTTCAAGGACTTAAGTTCCCCATGATAAAATAGAGGTAATAATAGTACCTACTTTTGGGATAATTGTGAGGATTGTGTTAATTCATCTAAAGTGCTTAGGAAGGTCAATAGTACATAGTAAACTCTCAATGATTGTTTTGTATTATACAGATCTTATAAGGATCCTGTTCAGGGGGTACTCTCCACCTCATTTTATGAATGAAGGGACTGACCTACAAAAAGGTGTGAGCAACTTATTCAAGTGTTACCACCATTAAGTGGTGGAACCAGATTTGGAATCCAGGCCTTTGGTCTCTTGACTCCAATTTCTCAAATGCTCCAGTATCTTACTGTGCTTATTATTAATTTTAAAACTCAACTAGAATTACTTTGTGAATGCCAATTCATAATTTGATTTTATATTATACTTTCTAATTATTTATATACTGTGCGCCAAAAGCAAAAAAAAAAAAAAAAAAAAAGGAAAAACAGACTTGTTCTTTACTTTGGTAGTAATTAAAATGGAATAATTACTTTTGGGGAATATTTATATTAACATAAAATACTGTGGTTTGTCATAGTGAGCTCATAAATACCTCAAGGTTAACCGGTCAGGTTTAAAAAAATATAACTGAATTTTGATGCATGTATAAATAAATTAAAAAAAAAAACAGTATTATACCTTACTCAAACTTCTGTTCTTAAAGATAAAAAAGAAAATTCTGAACTCCAAGCTGATTTAGTTTTGGACATTGTGATTTATTTATGTCACTTAAGTAATAATAACCAAAAAATGAACTAGGTGCTGAGCCTTCACATTTTTAAAACAAGTAAATATAACTACGTATGATATAGGCACCTCAGTAGACAGATTTCCAGTTAGGACTCTTCCTCTCAGCTATGCTAACAAAAACATAGGATTTGGGGAAAAAAAATTGTTCTTACATGCAAATGAGAAATCACTAGTTAAGTGTAGCCATAGTTGATAAACTGCGGCTATCTAGCAGACACTGGTCAGTTGGAATTTACTGAGATCTCATTGTGTGCTATGAATTGCAAAAACATCCACCAAAACCATAATTTTTTTCTGTAAATCAGTTCAGGGGAAGGATATAATGGAAATTCTTAAACCGTTTCTAAAACAATAAATATTTTCCAGAAATTTTAAAAGCTGAAGTACACCGTATTGATCATATATTAAACCAAACAACAAGAGGGGTTGAAGTTAATCAAGAAAAGTGAAGAAGCTAAGTTTTGGACCAAGTTTAAAAAAAATAGAAGCATCTCCCATTTATGAGCTCTATTTTTGTTTATAGATGGAAAGTCTTCCTTGAAAGATCTTCTAAAAGGGTGATTTGAGAAAGAAACTGTGTATCTATTAGTGCTTCCCTATCTGCTCTACCTTGTATTAAATATAAGAAGCTGTGTTTTGCCTTTCCCCTTAGACTGCGAGGCAGGAATCGTGCCTTCAGCCCCAGCACTCAACAGTGTCAAGTAGAAACTGAAAATTCTACAGATCTTTGTGGGATCGGTTGTTGCATCTTAATCAGTTCAGTTGTACCAGATATGGTGCAAGATAAATTGTTTATGTGGGGTGTGTGTGTTTGTGTGTTTGGGGCACCTATATAACAAGTAGGACACTCACTCCTGGTTGTAGGGTCAGAGAATGAAGTCCTAGCCACATAAATGGCATTTGGGCACTAAAGGAATCTCTGATTTCCTTCCTCATTGCCCAAGTGCATCCTCAGCACTGACGGTGCAGTGGGGACAAGACGAACTGAGGAGTACCCGTGCCTAAATTACCATTGGAGAAAGACTTGACCTGTATCTGGAAAGATCCTTGGGAGTGGCAGAGTGCAGACTGTGAGGCACAGGTGTTGCCCGCCCCGCACTGGCAGTAGCCCGTTTCCGACAGGCTGCTGCACTGGGCACCATCTGAGGCTCCCAGGTGGTCTTCAAGGACAGCCGGCACTGCAGCCAACTTGTTCTGCTGAGGTCAGGGAGAGGGCTTGGGCACACAGCCAAGGATCCACAGAAGGTAAAAGTGAATTATTAGAGGGCCAGTGTTGGCATTTGGGAAAATGATTCCTGACTAGTGATAAAGAAATGATTAATTCTCTCAGGACAGTTGTGCTGTACTTAATTCTACCTTAAGGTCAGTGGGAACTTTAAGTGAATATTAAAGAGAAAAGGTTTTATTGCTAACACTTTTATATAATGTTTACTTAAACATTTACCATATGACTGAATCTCTGCACCTGAGGTGTACAACTTCTATGGCCTCTCCCCACCTACATTTTCTTTGAAGTCTTAACAAAGACCCTAAGTAGCTATACAAACACAAGTTGAGACAGTCCTCAGGATGGTGACCTCCTGTATGTCTGTTTGTGCTGGGCTCTGCAACTTCAGACTCTTACAAGACTGTGGGAATTATTAAACCTAGGCCAGACATTCCAGCCTGGCTGGGTACAGCCTGGCCTGGTACAGAAATCTAGGCAGACATTCCAGTCTGGCTTGGGTACAAAGTCTGAATAAAAAAGATGAGATCACATCATTACTTCCATGCCTACTTCCCTTTCTACCTTGTAATAACTCTCAATAGGCAAGATCTTCCTAATGACCTATTTTGCTTTTTTAATTGCATTTTCAGACTCTCCAGATGTGTCCTCTTTCCTTCATCCCACACACACACACACACACACACACACACACACACACACACACACACATCCCCTCCCCAACCCCTTAGACCTTGTTGTTTGTAATTTCTGCTTTAGGGTATACAAAATTTACATCTTTAAGCTCTTCAAACAATGGTTACTCTTCTATGCCTCAACATAAATGGTTCTGAGATTCATATTTTTTACACTTTAGTATCTCTGAAATAGGAATACATATTAAATCTATGCTATTTTATAAGTATGATTGGTAACTTTAAAAAAATAATTTCTTTGTAGTACATAAAAAATGGTATGTCTTAGCCTTGAGGACACCATAGATTAGATGACATATGGTAGTTCTCCTGAGAATGCTGTTATCACCTTTTCTTGAGTAGAGGACTTTAACTTTTTTATATGCCTCCCTAAGTGCCTTGCCCCCTTGCTGGTGAGTTTGGTTTCTTTGAGGTCTGCACTACCCTGCGTAACCTCTACCATCCTACAGGATCCCTCTACATAAATTTATTTATACTAAATCTGTTTGCAACTCTAGCCTGAGTATTGGTTTTCATGGATGTACCATCTCCTATTGACCTATTTATCCCCTTTTAAGTAAAATAAAGTTTGGTAAAATTGGGAGAAACAAAAATGTATGTTCTGAAAATCAGTTACTTGAGAAATGAGATGGCACTGAGTGGAAAAATCTCCTTCCTGGTAAATATCAGCGGCAGGTTTTTGTTCCTAACATGGCTCTTCTGTCACCAGAATTAAGGACAATTGTGTCTGTTGTATTTGTAGATCTGAATAAAAATAAAATTAATCTGTAAATTATAACATTTTCATACACATTATTACTTATATCCCAGTGGAAGTTTTGTAAGAATTTACTCCGCTCATTTGTGATAATAAGCTTGATGCATTTGCTCTTTTGATTTCTGTTTGTTTTTGTTTTTGTTTCTCCTGATGATTCCTATATAATCTTGGGCTTGCCAAAGCACTGTGAATATGTTAAGAGGAAGCTTTAGAAGCAATACTATAATCCTTTTGGAAGACCTACTAAAAATTATTATGACATCAGATCTTTAATTTTCAGGCTCTCTTCTTATTTTCTCTAATGCCTTATGAGTGTGATTGAAACATGCAGCTTATTTTAATGAGAATGTTTGTATATGGTGCATAGAACAAATTTTTAAATGGATATTAACCCAAACTATTATATTTATCAATAGAAATACATCATTGGAAAACTCAATACTAACCCACATATGGAAAGAATTAGACAAATATAGTCAATAAAAATACTTCCTTACAAATCAATGACTATTGTATTTGCATTATGGAATATTTATTTAGAGTTTCAGCTTTCTTCAAAACAAAACGTTTTCTGAAAGGAAAAAAGCCGGGAACACTACTTGTCTTTCAACTGTTTAACTCTTGATATATAAACACATATACATACATGTAGAACATTAGTTAGCATATACATAGCTAAAATGTTTATATACCGATATTGGAAAGCATAAAACATTTCCGCTTGGTTGGCCAACTTTCTGTGTACCATCAAACTAAAGATTATATCAATATATCAATGGTTAATATTTTATATTTTTAAAGTATAACATGAACTTTATTGTGTTCTTTCTTGTGCTTGTCTTTGCAAGTGATGGAGATGATGGCTTTTCCTATGCTGAAGTGTCTTGATGTCAACCAGAATATTCTTGAGTCAGTTTTCCTCACCCTCATCATGCTCTGTAGGCCATATCTCTAGGTCCAGTGATCTGGAAACTGAGATCTCTAGTATTGATGAGGGCACAGTTCATAATCCCTTGGCAACCACTCTGTCTTGAGCAACATGGAAACTTTGTGACAGCATCACATGCTCAGAAAAATTTTCACAGAAGTTGGCAGCTCCTCTGACAGTACTTCAGTTAAAACTTGGATAGTGCATTAGGAAAAAATTTGTTAACATCAGAAAGATGAAAGAGAGTGCTATATTAATTTCCTCGGGGTTACTGCTATTGCAATTCAAGATCCTTTTGAAGTGTAGAATCTAGAGGCTTACTACCTTTGAGTACAGAACATTTTTCTGAATTAGCATTGTTTTCAACATTTTATATTTTTTAAAAATGTACTTGAGTTTTCCTGATATTTCCTTATTAAAATTATATTTCTAATTTTTGGTTGTTCTTTTTTTCCCCTTGAGTTAAATACATTTTTAAATTTATAATGATTTTTCAGTGATTTATTTTTCTTCCAAAGAATAACATATCGAATTGTTTCCTGCCTAGTCACAGGGATGAATAATAGGATATAGAGCGTTTTATTTGGTAAATTACAAATCTAGCTCACATCCACGCTAGGCTTGTAATGATCAAAACCAGTTACTGATGGATGGTTTTTTTTCAGTTGTATTAGAAAAAGATTGGTAAAATCAGACCATTTTTTACTTTAATGGTCTATGAAATGACAAAGCAAGACTATTGAAATACTGACTTCAGTATTGGTGTCTTGAAAGGAAAAACATTGTAATGACTTTATTTTGTTTGTTTTGTGTGTGTTTTGTTTGTTTTGTTTTGTTGTTTTGTTTTGTAATGACTTTAGATTGCACTTAATTCTTATGATGATGTGATCCATTCAGGTCAGGGTTTAGGGCTGTTTTACAGGGTACTCTAAGGTCACCTAATGCCTTGGTTCAGTGGAAATATGAATTAAGACTCTAATTCAGTCATTATGGAAACTTTTTATACAATCTCATTTGCTAATCTGGAGAAAAAAAAAGTTGATTGCAGGAGATTTACAAATAATTAAGGAATTTCTTGGGCCCACCAATATTTATTCTTGGAAGACAGTAATGGCACTTGCCTGGCCAAGCCTATTTGGTCACTTTCAGAAACTCCTGTTTCTATTTTTACCCATTGGATCACACTCATATTGCTTCCCTCATATGTAGGGCTTCTATTGAACAGATTCATTATTCAAAGATTTCCATTAACACTTATTTTATGTTGAAATCTGTAATCCATTCAAAAGCACCTCTACCTGATTGCTGGCATTCTTGATTGTGTCTTTTTCTTAATGCTTGCAAATGGCCAGGCCAGCCCTAAACTTACATTCACCCATTGTAGACACTCAATACTCATAGATTACGTAATACCTGGTGCTTTAGTCTTATTCATTCAAAATTTATTGTGTGCTTCCAAGGAAGATTTTTAAATATAAGAAACATACCAAATTTCGTATTTTTTAGCCCTGAGCAGTAAAACAGAAAATGGTGTGCATTCCCTGCATCATTTGGTACTTTTTAAAAAGGGGATTTTAATTGTCTGGATGGAACTTTATCCATTTAGGGATAAAAATGTCAATGCCATTCAAATGATGTGAAAAAAAATCTGGACGTACTTACTAAAAGCTATTTATATCTCGGTATTGACTTACTAAGAATAAGGGGGTGGTGCTGTAGTGCCATTAACATTTGAAGGAGATACACAGATTTAGACTTAAGTCTAGTGACACTGACTCACAAGGAAGAAGAAATGCATCTTAATCTCTTGTCTACATGTAGCCATTGTAGGCCTCAAGAAATCTTGAACTGAGCCAATAACAAAATCCATCTTCAAACACACTTTGAACTTTGCTCTCAGCAGTGCTAAACTTTGCTGTTACCTCATGTGAAGAAACAAGGAAAAGAAAAAAAAAGAGGAAAAAGTTAACACAAAATTTATATTAAATCATTTGCCACTTTGTTGGTCTTTTGCAACCTGAAATTTACATCCTTCATGTAAAAAGGATGCATTAAATTTTTTTAATGCATTAAAAAGGAAAAATAAAATTTGATTTGTGAAGCAAAGAAATAGTGATGGCAAACGGGGATTTTTTATTTGTTCTTTGGTGTGAATTGGCATACGCATTATGATGAAGTTAAAACGCAGAGGTTAATTGAAAAATGAGATAAACAAAACCCCTTGAAGGCCTCTGAATAATTTCGCCTGGCAGCATTGACAGTCTACAACCATCAGGCACTAAAACCTACTCCGAACTGCTGGAGATTACCAAAAAAAACTAAAGTTAATTGTCTTTCTGTTCCTTCCACCTCATTTCAGCCCAATTATAACTGGGAAAAGTCATTCTGTCTAATTTGCATTAATGCACCTCCATGGAAAAAGAGCTTAGACAGTGAATTTGATTTTTTTTTTTTTGGTAGTATGGTCATATTTAAAATACCTATCACAATTCCCAAATGTAAAATTGATTGTGAAATTCCTAGATGACAATTCTCAAATTCTCCTAAGATGCTTTTAAATTATAGATTTTAATAAAAAGTCAACATATACTGAGAGTATCCTAAATGCCAGAGCCTGTGGTAAATTCTGCACATGGGTTATTTCATTTAATCCTCACGACACCCCCACGATGTGGACATTTTTACCATCCCCATTTCACAGATGAAAAAGCAGAGGTTTAGAGAGGTTAAGTAGCAAGCTCGAGGTCATGCAGCTAGGGAGCGTTAGAGCTAAGATTTAAACTCGTAGTGTCTGACATCAAATTCTTAAATACTACTGTAATTTGAAGACGCCTTAATGTACTTATTTAGATTTTAAATTCAGAGAGAAGCAAGGATCAGTTAAGCTGTCATTTCAAGTCAGTATGAGAAGAGGAAATACCGGTAGAGTATGATATCATTAGTTCATTTACTCATGTTTCTTTCATGGCAACTTTGCCATGAAGCTCATATTCTCATTTCTATTATTAAATGGAAATATATTTAGACTGTTCCTGTTCAGCAGCAAAACAGCTGCAAATCAGAATAATGTGAGCTCTTTTGTTTCTAGTATAAAACCAAGCTAAGCAGTGTCAGTATTTTCAAGGGGTTATGCTTTGTTCTTATATTCATGCAACAGATCTGATCATAGTTAGTAGAAAATTAGGTATCTCCAGATATGCTTGATGTCTTGTTTTTTCTTAGAATGGTATGGAAATATTATTTTTATTGCTGTTAATTGACAGACTTGGAGCAGAAGCAGAATCTATTCAGAACCATTTATATTAATAGGTATACTTATCCACTGAAGCCTTTATTTTCAAAGTGCTGGGCTCATAGCCCCCTTTTGTGCCTCTTTCTGGTGTTAAAGTGTTCATAATGATGAGGAGCATCTGGCTGCAAACTATTGTTTCTCATTAAAAGGACATGTCTCTGAAGCTTTTGGGGATTCTTTGTGCTGAACAATGCAGACTCTGAACATTTTGCCCTTTTCATAATCTGTAAATGTGTTGTTGCTACTGCTTCTAGCCTAGGGTACATGCTTGCTTTTTGTTCAGCTTCTGAGCTTCGAAATTTGAGATGGGGATGCAATCAGTGACTACACGTCCTTCTTTTGTTTGGCCGACATTTTAGTTTCTCTGTCTTATCTATTGTATGCCATTAATAAATATACTACAACAATAAGAGTGGTAATGACCCGAATCAATAATCGCTGGGGGGGGGGTGGAATTTTAAATTTTTTGCATATTTAAATCCCTTCTTAGAATGAAGAGTTTTTACTTACGACAGGTTAGTCCAAGAGATAGAAAACCGGAGGTACAGAGTCTGCTTGAGTCATAAACCTTCCTGGGCATTAATTTCCACATCACTGAGAAGAGGAGAATTATTTCCCTATTGCTTCCATGAGGCTCTCTTGAGCTTCTATCCAAGCACTGGGGAGAATTTGGCTTACTAAATCAGTCTTTCAGATCATTAGAAAAAATTCTATTTGGCCTGCATAGTATGCATTACCTTTGGCCGCATGTAACTATGCCATCTTGTCCTCTTTGGACTTTGACCTTCTCAGCCAGCTTCCTAGATTAAAGGAACAGTGAGATTTGACTAAATGAAGTATATTGTATTTCTGTACAAAACAGATTCACATGAAAACAAAACAAAGAGTGAGAGAGAGAGGGAGAGCGTGCGCACATGTGAGAACAGATACATTTATTTCTTGCAGGGCCAGTAGGATTTGTTTCTGGGCACTTATAAATATTTTTGGCTCTAGTCATGAGGTGTGGGGCCAATTTTCACTGCTATAGCTCCTCAAGGAGGAAAGCCTTCAAATCAGGACAGTTAACATGACTTCTTCATTAAAAGGAGAAAAACAAATTGCTTAGAATTAAAAACAGTACATTGTTTGCAGTTACAAACAGTGGGAGGGAATGGAAATGTACCTTTATTCATGATAAATGCAAATTAAATGTCAACCTGTGATGGCTGCAGTTGATTCTCAGAGAAAGGGGTTTCCAAAAAGGAGAGAGTGCTGGATATGAAAGGACAGATAGCAGAAGTGGAAAACAAAATAGTTTTCTGAATATAACACATATCAATTCCTAGGGTACAGTTATAAGTTTTTGTTGTCATTGTTTAAATGTCTTGTGATGCTTTTCTGTGACTGTACATGTAATTGTACACCCTAACAAATAGGGTGAAAGCAGGAAAGAGCTTTTCCTTCGGAGAAAATGTTCATGAATTAAAGAAAGCTGTAAAGGATCTTTAGGAGGTGATGCAGGCTGTGGAAGGGATATGGGCATACGATGAATGAGAAAAAATAGTGGAGACCACCTGGAGATTGGCTTGGCAGGATTGAAAATGTGGGCTGCTGAACACTGGTAAATGAGATGGTTAGAAATGGATTAGAAAATGATTGATATTATTATATATGCAAAATAGTTGTCTGAATTTCTTTAAACACTAAAAGATTAAGAGATTGCTCTTATGTAAAAGTTCACTTTATTAACTCTACTTTTTTGTTTCTTGTTCTCTGTTTTCTGCGAACAAGTTATATTTGATTCATTCATATTTGAAATATAGAAGTGCCAGTTCTCTGATTAACCAACCAGCCTCATCTCAAAATCTGTTGCTCATTTTCTGTCTTGAGTTCCTTAAAGACAATGCATCTATTAAAATAGTTACTAACAATGGTAGCCTGTAGGCACAATCCCAACTCTTTATTTTAAAAGGTGATAAGTCACTTAGAACATAGTAAATAAATTTCTGAGTATGTCTATCTATTGTTCATCTTTCCATTTATGGGGATATAAATATCTCTGGAAAAGGGACCTCCTAGAATTTGAGATAAGCCATGACAATTACATATGTTGAAACTATGTTGAATAAAAAAATGAAGTAATGTAGAAATAGGGCCTCAATAACTGTGGTAAATTTCAAATATTTATTTTAAACAAATAAAAATTTAAAATTACAATGCAGCCTAACTCTGTCATTCAAATGGTAATTTTAAGATTTATAATAATGCAAGTGTGTTGGCACGCTTGATATAGGTCACATGGCCAGAACTGGATACGATTTTAAAGTTCTATGATGGGTGTCTCTGTGCCTGTCCACATATCCTCATCCAGAGACAATGTCAAAGTCTCAACTTTAGGCCCTTGGTGTGAGGTCCAGGGTCAAATGGCACGCTGTTTATCCATGAGTTTGGCCTTACCTGGGACAAACCAGGGGACTTTTCTAGGGGAACAGAAGTTGAGCAGAATTTTGAAGTTTTGTTTAGGAAACGGACAAGAATAGTAAGAGTTTCATGGTTACCAACAGTGTTAGCAGGAAGGCTGGGAATTTGAGGAACCTCGGTAGCCAGGGGTCAGCAATGACATGTAGTCCGTACTGAGCATGACTGTGCGTGGTACAAAGGGGAAACAGAAGAAGCCAAAGGCCCATTTACTTATAAAGCAGCATTGCATCAGGGGTCAAAATTTCTGAATTCAAATACATTGCTAGTTAACTCACTCTGTCTGAGCCTCAATTTTCTTATCTATATAGAGGGAATAACTCTGTAGAGGGAATAATATAACTCTTGGGGCGAAGCTTGTTCTGAATTAAAAAAAAGAGATAATGTACTGAAAATTTGTTGTAACCACAATGTCATATATACATGTTCTCAGAGGGACAAATAGCAATTCAAAAATCAGATAAAATCCTGACCACCTTAAGGCAAAGAAGGGCAGTCTATCCACAGTCTGCGATCTTTTATTACGAGTGTCAACAGTAAATAATTGAAGACAGAAAAAAAAAATTAAAACCAGCAGTCTTCTGTCTCTTCTTTGCTTCAGTAGGAGCGTTGTAGAATATAGCAAGAACTAGACTGAAGAACATGCAAGGACACTTAAAGTTAAATAGGAATATAATACCTTTAAAAATGAAACATGAAAACTAGCTTTCCTTTGCCAGCTAAATCCTGAATTTATTGCCCTGTGCTTCTTCTATTAGCATTGATAATTAAAGCAGAATAAGGAATGTATTGTATTTGATGTTAATAGTGTCATGCTGGCTGTTGCGGGACCCTGGGCCTGATCTCTATCCTCTCTGCAGGTAAATCTTTGAGTTCACCTTTAAAAAGCACATTAAACATTCTGGAAGAGAATCTTTAAACTTGTGGGTTCTCTAGTGATCTCTTAAGTATCACAAGCTCAGATTAGAGGATGGCATCTTATAATCTTCTGACTACTGTCTGACCTATGCTAGCAATGGAATGGTATAAAAAGCCTCAGGATATTACACTTCTTACTTTTGCTTTGGACTGACCTTGGGGATCCACTGAGGCCATAAAGAAAAGATCAGTATGTCAGAGCCATACGTTTTTTGCATGATATGCTTGTTTTTTAAGAAGAAACTGAAGTATTACATTTATTAAAAATAGTGACTATAAATAATTTCTTGTATTTTATCAAATTAGCACATGACCAAAACAATAGCATTTAATGTATATAAATTTAAATATATATTTAAACTTCACTTGTTCACTATTGTGTTCATTTACATTATATATTTCCGTGATACTTTGCAGATCCTATATTTAGTTGTTTATTTTAAAACTAAATTCTGGGGGCACCTGGGTGGCTCAGTTGGTTGTGCGTCTGCCTTTGGCTCAAGTCATGATCCGACCCCTGGGTCCTGGGATCAGACCTGCCTTGGCGGATTCCCTGCTCAGCGGGAAGCCTGCTTCTCCCTCTCCCTCTGCCCCTCCCCCAACCCCTGCTTGTGCTCTCTCTCTCAAATAAATAAACAAAATCTTTATTAAAAAAAACCCACTAAATTCTGAATTTAGTTTTTCCATGAATGTCCTTCTGTTACAGGATCCTATTCAGGATACACGTTACATCTAGTCAGATGTCTCCTTAGCCTCCTCTGGTCTGTGACAGTTCTTTCCTTGTTTTTCATGACCTTGACAGTTTCGAGGAGTATTGGTCAGGCATTTAGTAGAATATATCTCAATTTGGGTTGTCTGATATTCTCCTCATGACTAGACTAGGGGTATAGTATCTCTTGCCTTACTTTTCTCTAGGTTAGTTCAACTATCACCTCCTTTCTGCCAAACCAATTTTAAGTTATAACTGTTGTCTTCCACCTTCGTTTTCTATTGCTGCGTCATGATTACCACAAACTTAGGGGTAAAACAGCAGACATTTTTCAGCTCTAGTTCTGTAGGTCAGAAGTCCAGGCAGGGTTAACTGGGTCCTCTTCTGCCCAGGGTCTCACGTGCTAAAATCAGGGTGCTGTCTGGGCTACATTTCTGTGTGTCTGGAGGCTCTGGGGAAGAATCCACTTTCATGTTCAATTCAGTTTTTTTTTTTTTTTAAGATTTTATTTATTTATTTGACAGAGAGAGACACAGCGAGAGAGGGAACACAAGCAGGGGGAGTGGGAGAGGGGGAAGCAGGCTTCCAGCGGAGCAGGGAGCCCGATGCGGGGCTCGATCCCAGGACCCTGGGATCATGACCTGAGCCGAAGGCAGACGCTTAATGACTGAGCCACCCAGGCGCCCCAACAGAATTCAGGTTCTTGCAGTTGCAGCCACCTGCATTTGCTGCCATGCGGCCCCTTCTTGCTTCAAAGACAGCAGTGGAAATCTCTCTTGCGTTGGAATCTTTCTCATACATGTCTTTCACCAGGAAGAGTCCAATCACTTTTGGGGGCTCCCCTGATTAGGTCAGGGCCACCCAGGATAATCTCCTTTTCTGAAAGCTGACTGTGTCCCAGAACATAATATAATCATGGGAGGGGCTGTCTCGTCATATTTACATCTGGCCCACACTTAAGGGTGGAGGGGGATTATACAGGGCTTGTACACAAAGGGACAGGAATCTTGGGGGAACACCTTGGAATTCTGTCTACCGTGTCTATTACACATACTCTGAGTGTTGGCAAATTAGATGCTCCATGTGGCAGGAACTTGGTAATACTATTCCCAGCCCCTGTGTCCTTATTACAGAGATAACCAGATTCTTGATTCTGGCCTTATTGAACACATCTGAGAACTGGCACAACTTTTTCTGCATCCTGTAATTAGAATAAAGTTGTTGTTTTTTTCTCCTTTGCTATTTCTACTTCCTTGTGGACTGTATTTTAGAGGGACTTTGAGATTATTTTATTGATTTTTCATTTTTAATAAAAAACTTTAACAAACCAAATAGAAATTTTCTGCAGGGTTCTGTATTTTAAATGCTGAATTTCACTTGACAAACTCCCTCAAAAGATCAGCAAATCTTTTTCATTAACCAGTAAACCTACAAATCTGGGTTTGTTTACATTACATAGTGCTTTGAAGTATATATTGTTGGTTCTGAATACATATTAAATAATAAGAACAGTAAAAGGAAAGACCATGATTCCATATTCATTTTACGAGGGAATCTTTTTCTGAGGAACAAATGTCACCTAATACTGATGCTACTCCTGAAAAATACTTTACAAATTGGGAGCTAAGCATATACTGTAAGTATACACAGGACTAAAATCCAAAGAACCATTTAAACAAGAAGGATCTAAAGGTTAAAAGGAAGGAGTAATTTTGTGATGTGAGTGTGGAGGCCATGATGCTTCTGTGGATGTTTGTACTCCCCCATTCTTTGTTTAAGCTCCATGGAGTGCTTCTGCTGTGGTCAGAAGCACATCTCCGTCCAGTGTTTGGCTGTCCTGCTGTTACCTATTAGAAAGAGTCTCGGCCCAAATAATCTAAAGAGGTCTTTTCTTATTCGCTAGCTTTGAAATGGTTTTCCCATGCCCCTTTTTCTTGAGGGGTGTGACCTCACATTTTTAGAGGCACTTAATTGAAGGGCAGAATTCCAAATCTGAGTCCACACGGGAAACCATTTTGTCTCACCAGGGTGCCTTGTTCTGGGATCTCCAAAACCCAACAGTGGACCTGGCAGCTGAAACCCACCTCTGCCTCATTATTACTAGCCTTTCCCTGATCTCTATTGCCTAGCAATTTTCTTTTTTTTTTTTAATTTTATTTATTTATTTGACAGAGAGAGACAAAGTGAGAGAGGGAACACAAGCAGGGGGAGTGGGAGAGGGAGAAGCAGGCTTCCCGCGGAGCAGGGAGCCCGATGCGGGGCTCGATCCCAGGACCCTGGGATCATGACCTGAGCCGAAGGCAGACGCTCAACGACTGAGCCACCCAGGCGCCCCGCCTAGCCATTTTCATTTAAGTCTGATACCCTTGTTTATCAATTGGACTCTACCTTCACTTCATCCACCTGAGCAGCCTACACTTCAGAGCCTTGTTCCTGCAGCTGAGCTCTTAGACTGAAGCTCCCATGTGGAATGTGACTTAACTGTACTGACTCTGGGCATACCTACTAAGTGCCAGCTGGGAAATGCTGAACTTAGAGGGGGTCCAAACATGAAATAATTTGATTCTTCTTCAATTACTATTTCAAACCTGATTGGCTAGATTTCTTCTTCCTTGTCATCTTTCACATCACTTTGGGTGGATCCCAGGATTTCTGGTTTCTCTCAGTTATTAGAAAAATTTAACCCAGTCAAATTCAATTTAAAGTTGTGTCTTGTATCTCATTTAGGCTTCATTTTCATTTCCCAGAACTTGTAAGGATTCATTACCCTAGACTTGATGAGGCATAGAGCTGTGGTCTGCTCTTTCCTTCCTTCCCTTCTGTTTCCTGCTTCTGTCTGGTGTGTTGAGGAGGAGCAGTTAGAGAAGAGCGCAGTCTTTTCACTTACCTAGAAGTAATGTCGTTCTCTCTTGACTGTTGAGGCTTCTCTGGTTAACATTAACTGGCCATCATTGCTGTCTGCATAATGGGCATCTGAGTATTGTCCCTCATGTGAGATCCACTTGTGAATGCTTTGGAAGGCGCACTAGAGCCTCATCACTGCGCTGAATGTGTTGCAAGCTGAATGCAAGACAGCCGGCTCTTTTACTCTTTAGACCCTTTCAAATCCTCCTGCTGGGGCTCTCCCACACCTTCTGAACTACTGACTTGACTCACGGGAAAATTAAGCATCTTCAGCATAAGGGAAAGCTCTGCTATCTCATAGGTCCAGAGGCTGTGCCATAAACTCAGGTGCATAACCATTTCATCCAACCCAGGAAAGGAGACGGATTGATTTGGGGGTAGTGGTGAAAATTGCCCTTTTCCTAGGTGACAATTCCTTTTTCCAAAAAATATCTCTCCAACCATTTCCTCAACTCTCTAGGTTGGGGGTGGAAGTGGATATGGAATGTGAGAGATGACTGGGAGTCGTATAGCCACTTTGGCTCAGGTCCTCTTGAGATCTAGACAGGACCTTTGGCTTTCAGTTGCTTGTAGGTTTTTGTTTTTGTTTTTTACAAAGGTGGGATACTCATGACCTGTTTAACTCTAGTTTTGAATGCAATCTGTATCATTGCCAGATAAAATACAGGATGTGCAGTTAGATTTGAATTTTGATAAATAAGGGGCAAATATTGCACAGGGCATACTTATGCTGAAGAATTTACACCTTATCTGAAATTGAAATTTAACAGGGCATCCTGTATTTTTATTTGCTAAATCTGACAACCCCACATTCAAGTTGGCAGTTACAGAGCAGCAGGGAAGTCTCACTCTGTAACTGATTATTCCCCTATGTGCCAGGCCCCGGGCTAAGCATTTTACAGATTTTGTGTATTATTTTGCCAGGCAGGGATTATTACCTCCTTTATATAAGGAAAATTATTCAAGTTCAGAGAATGTTAGTAAAATATCCAAGATCATTCACAAACACACAACTACTCAGGGCCAGAAGGTGGGTTTGAGTCCTTTATACTTTATCACACTTCACTATTATTCTTTCTTTCCTACACTCGGCCTCAGGAATTCCCCCTCCACTCCCCCATTGCTGATTATATTAGATTCACAGCCACTTCTCACTCCCACTGGTCATGTCCTCCTACTTGGTTCCATTTTGTTTGCACCATCGATGAAGGTCTATAACGTATAATAACTTTCTCCTGGGGGTTAACCCTTGATTAAGGGCAAGTGGATAACATTTATTGTTTAGTAGCTAAAATTCCTTTCTCATTTTTTATCCTGGTGAATTGATTGACAGAGACTTAAGGGAAATTTGAAAGCCTTCTCTGCTTCATTTTCCCTTGAGTGTAAAGCAAGCCCTAGTCAAGTGACACCCTACACTCCCTCTCCTCTGAGTCCCACTCACCATATTCTCCAGGGAAAATGTCCAAAAGGAAAAGAGCTTTCAGAAAATTGAAGGAGATTCTTGTCCACACATAAGAAGTGCCTCCAGGTTCTTTCCAGGTTTTTTTTTTTTTTTTTTTCCAAATATCTCTGACACTGTGATGCTTTCATCTGTCAAGGATAAACAAAGCCTGACATATAGTTAAAGTAGTAAGGACAGATTTTAATCAGCAATACTACCTATTACAATAAGAAAAAGAGTCCAGCATGATCTGAACTCATTTTGGGTTTGTCCAGAGATGACTGGGTATTTTAAAGGGAGAATGGGGAAATAGGGAGGGGGTTGAGTGGGGGTTCAGTTGATTCAGGGAGGTGAAAAATTACAAAAAGTGAGAAGTGTAGGTTGATCCATGTGAAATTCATTTGGGTTTGCTAACTGGCACTTATCGAAGGGAGGCTCCCAGAGACTCAGATACATCTTCAGATGTTGGTTGGAACAAACAGTAAATTCATTTGGAAACTGAATTTTCTTAGGCAGGCACTTTAAGCGGGGCTAGGTCATCCTAGGGAAGTGGGCTTGAGCTATTAGAAACTATGTTAGCGTTTGTTCAAGTCTTTATAGGTCAAGGTTGTGGCCTCGTTGAGAAGAGAGTTCAGAGGGGTCTCGCTAGAGTTTGGTAGAGGAGGAGTCTTTTCACATCTTAACTTGAAGAGAAGGAGGGATGACTTGGCCTCATGCTCTCTACCTTCTCTCTAGAACTAGTTGATTCACTGGGCCAAATCCCTATTCTAGCCTATTTAGTATTTCTATAGTGGTTCTTTTTTCTTGCTTTCCTTTGCTGCTATTTCTTGCCATGTTCCAGGGATAATTCTTTTTTTTTTTTTAAGATTTTATTTATTTATTTCACAGAGAAAGACACAGAGAGAAAGGGAACACAAGCAGGGGGAGTGGGAGAGGGAGAAGCAGGCTTCCTGCGGAGCAGGGAGCCTGATGTGGGGCTCGATCCTAGGACCCTGGGATCATGACCTGAGCTGAAGGCAGACGCTTAATGACCCAGCCACCCAGGCACCCCCCCAGGGATACTTCTTGAGAAGGAATGAAGTGAGGGAATGGTACATGGGGCCTAGAGTATGAATGATGGAGAAATAATAAAAGTTTAACACTTCAGCAAACAAATATAAACAGAGTGGTTGAAGGGGAAATTAAAAGAATGTAATAAGGAAACATGTGAGAAGAATATAACAAAAATAGTAAATGAATGAGGAAGAAAGATTTATAACAAAATTTAGTGAAGTCAGATCTACTAAAGATTTACATCTATTATCTATTTTAAAACAGTATCCAAATATAATTGGATGTGTACTATATAGTGATTTATTGGTATTCTCACCACTTTCTCTTAAGTTGTCTGAAAACAGTTTAGTGGAAAGATGCTGTCTTCTGATGAGTATGTATGGGTCAGTGCTTCTAGGTGTAATGTAGAGGTTGACTATTGATTAACACATTATTTATGAGACCATTTTTAAAGAAGGCATGAAAATATATTGCAGCTTGGCAGATAATACATTATAAAACGCTGGGCCTTATGGGAATGGTGCTTAGTTCTAACCTATCAGGAAGACATGTGGTGTGTCTTGAGTCTTTGGCCATCTTTATGAGGCAATTTAAGGTGACAATGAAAAGTCCTTTATTTTTTAATTTTGGAGTTATATATATCTAAGAGATGCTAGAATGTTATACCAGCTCAGGGTGCCTGGGTGGCTTAGTTGGTTAAGCATCTGACTCTTGATCTCAGCTCAGGTCTTGATCTCACGGTCGTGAGTTCAACCCCTGCTTTGGGCTTCACAGCTGGGCGTGGAGCCTCCTTAAAAAGAAAAAAAAAAAGAATATTATATCAGCCCTGATATTGGGCAAGTCAGTCTTCTAAACCTTGGTTTCCTCAAGAAAATACAGAAAACTGTGTTTCTGAGTAGTGGGAATTAAATAAGATAATGAATATAAAGCATTTAATACTTGGCTTGAACACTGCAATGGCTCAGTCATAGTATCATCATCATCATTATCATCATCATTGTGATTGTTGTGACTAATGGCACATTTGGGTCAGAGTAGTTTGGGTATGTCCTCCTTAATAAGGCAGAAGTGCAGTATCATTAATGTCATTATTCAAGGGAACCCAAGTATGCTATGAGAACTATCTTAAATTCTCTTTCTATACTCCTTCACAATAAAAGTCATGAAAGTGAGATTTGTACCCAAACAAGAGGTTGATGAGAAAGTGTATCTGAATTTTCATTCTGGCTTGCTGCCTATTGCTCTGTGACTTGGGAAAGGCATTTTATCTTCCAAGTCTGATTTTTTTTTTTTAACCTATGAAACGGGATGTTTGGAGGAAATAATTGCAGAAATTTAATCCATTCTAAAAGTTTTGTTTTAGGTTTAGTTATCTATATTCAGAATCAACTGCTAGAGTAAACTTTTTTCAGAGTTAAGAATAGTCAACACATAGATTACAAATCTCCTGTTGATGTCTTTAGCTGTTTCCAGTTCATATCTGAAGTCTAAAAAGCAGTTGGGATGGAGAAAAAAAGTCTGAAATGAGGGTTTTACTACTCTACATTTTTAAGAAAAAATAATTTTTATTATAAAAGTTTTATCTATTGTATACCACTCAGAAAACAGAGGAAGCTATCAAGAAGTGAAACTCACTATCCACTCTCCCTCTACAAACTCCCTCCAGTCTTTCCCCCAGGATAACCACTTTTGACATGTAAACTACAAAATCCTAGAAATTTAAGATGCATATAAAAATATAGAAAATAGGACTATGTAATAGTTGCTTTCTCATTTAAGACTTTTATCCTGGATATTTAATGAAATCATACAGCATGAACATAGCATTTTTAACAGTTGCATATTATTCTTTTGTAAAATGAATCAACTTATTTATCAAATCTGAAACAACAGATACTTAATATTGTTTGCAATACCTCATTATAATAGGCAATGCTTTGGATATTTATTGCTTATTGATGCAAGAATTTCTGTTTGATAAACTTGTAGAGATTAGATTTCTGGTAAGAATATGTGAATTTCAGGGCGCCTGGGTGGCTCAGTTGGTTAAGCGACTGCCTTCAGCTCAGGTCATGATCCTGGAGTCCCTGGATCGAGTCCTGCATTGGGCTCCCTGCTCGGCAGGGAGTCTGCTTCTCCCTCTGACCCTCCTCCCTCTCATGCTCTCTGTCTCTCATTCTCTCTGTCTCAAATAAATAAATAAAATCTTTAAAAAAAAAAAGAATATGTGAATTTCAATCTTTTATATATCTTACCAAATTACCACCTGGAAATCTTGTATACACATCTATCTGTGTATTAAAGTTTCTATTTCTGCAAACTCAGCATTGAGTATTACCATCCTTTTAAATCTGGGCTAAGATGGTAGGTAAATGGGAAAAAAAAAACTATCTTATTTCTTTTTATTTTTTAAAATTTATTTATTTATTTACTTGCTAGTGTAGTTGGGTATATTTTAGTGTGTTTATTAGGCATAACAACATATTTGTCTCTTTCTTAAAACTGTTATAAGAGCTCATTTTTTAATTAGTGTATTAACTACCAGTCTGTTGTATACTGCAAATATTTTTCTTAGTTTTCTTTTAATTTTAGTTTAAGAAATTTAGTTAGGTGAAGTTTAGGAATTTTATGTATCAAATTTAGAGGCTTCTTTTTTTATGGCTAGTGACTTCGATGTCCTGTTTAGAACATTCTTCTCAGTCAAAGATCATAAAATTATTCATCAAAATTTCACTAGATACTTTATTACATTTAAATCTTTAATCAATTTGGAATTTATTGTGCCTTCTAAAAAGTGCTTGCAGCTATTTTTAATAATTTTTACTTAGACTACTTGAGTTCTATAGTTAGAGGGGAGGAGATCTGAATCAATTAAAAGCCAATAATAAGATACAGTAATACTGGCATTTCAGATGCACACCTGACAGCCAGCATTAGTCCCTGCTGCCTCCTGGCTGGCCGCCTCAGTCACCCATAACACATCACAAGGGGGAGCCTTTGTGCTTTAGTAAATATATCTTATGCCTCCCAGGCCACTCATCTGTAGCTTTTTGTCCAACCTCGGTTTGATTCTTTCTTGATCATACAAAAAAGCAGAATTTGAGGTGATCAGGAAAAACAAACAAACACCCCCAAACCTAAAAATAATTGAGCTACACAAGGCAAAAATCCTAAATATTATTAAATCTGTATTGGAAATATTTTCCTCTGTGAATAGGAAAGATATTTAAAATTTCTTTAATTATTGTCTGGTTTCCCAAACAGTCATTGGAATATGCTTCCTTAACAGTGGAATTCAGATCCATATTTAAAGTTGAGGGCTTTAATAAAAAGTAAAATGAGGCACCATATATTATGGGGGTTGTTTTTCAATTGTTATGCAAGCTAGTATGTGTTGTAGGTAACCTGATGAGTGCTAGCAAGGATTTCTTCCCATCCTCTATTTATTTATCAGTTGGTCATATTGTTCAATTAATTTCATATGCAAATGTGTTTTAATTTACCCTCTTTTCTTCGTGCCATCCCTTTGCAGAACTCTGTTTTCTACACATTTTGGGATCTAAGGTAAATAGAAAGGGTGATCCTATTTGTGGCTGATCAGCAGTAAATTGATATTTTTCTAATTCCTTTCTTCAGTAAAACCCAGAATTCTACTGAATGGTATCTGACTGGAAGCCATTTGCACTATCCTGTTGTTTGTACTTAACCCTCTAGAATGAGAAATGGGGGCTGTCAAACAGTTTCTTTGCCTGGATGTGAGACATGGTTTTATGAATGTTTGGATGATAGACAGATGTAAATGTGAAGTTTTCTTACAAGAGGGTAAAAAGGCTCCCAACTACTCTTAGAGCACATATCCAAGGCTAAACATATGGCCTTGTCATCACAATTTCCACATTCCCTTTCTATTGGTTTTAAGCTTCTACTTTATTTATTACCTGAAGGCCTTAATCTCTCTAGCCTGCTGCTACAGACTGCTACGCCAGGATGTAGTGAAAGCTCAAAGTAATGAAACAGGATGATCATAAAATAGAAGGGAAATGGCCACAGCCTCTGTCTGTGTTACAGCTGCCCAGGTTCTATAACCTGAGCCACACCATGCTAAAGAGACATAATGTCGCACAGCACTAATCATGCTTCCATTCCTGTTACATTTGGTACCACCAGAAGACCTTAGACTTCATGAATGTCAATGCTTTTCACAAACTTCCAGAAAAAGTGTCAGCCAAAGGAAGAAGGGAAGGAAGACTGCTAGAGGTCCTTAAATGCTAAGATGCCATTTAAAGGGCAAATAGCAGCTCAAGGGGAGAAATGTCTCGCAAATGAGTATTTGGTGGACTCAAGGGGGAGGACAGTGAAGAGGAAAAGCATTGAATACTGCTTGGCAATACAGTCTTGTATGATTTTTTTCTTCCCTGTGCAGTCCTTAGCAAAGTTATCAAACTAGAGCCTCATGCCTTGTCATGAATGACTGAGAGGTGGTTGACTGCAGCCAAGTTGGATGACAGTTGAATTAGTACCTTCTAAAAGCTGATCCAAAGCTTTGGCCAAACCCTGTGGGTTATAGTTAATGCCAGGGCTTCTCGGGAAGGTCTGCGTCTGTCCCTTCTTTTCTCGAGCAGAGAGAAAAGGGAGTAAGTAAGAGGAATTTGACTCTTAAGTCCAGATGCCATGTGCAATCATCTCCAGAAATGTCACATCTTTACAATGCAGCTTTAAGAATTCTATAACAATGGTAAGATAGTTTTGAGTCTCAGGTTGACAAAGAATTTTTAAATGATAATATATGGTGTTTGCAAAAGATAAATAACTGAGAACTCTAATACATGATCAGTGTGTCAATTGATACTAGCATTTTGGAGGACAATTTGCCAACATGAGTCATAATTGAAATGTATTAAACCCTTTGACCAAACTTCCCACATCTAGGAATTTATTGTGTAGAAACACTAATATAAGTGAATAAAGTGATATGTACAGGATGTTGCAGCATTATTTATAATCATAAAGTGAAATAATTCAAATTTAAATAGAAATCACTAAATTTAAAAAGTAGGAATGCTAAGTAGTCATTACAAAGAATAAAGTAGAACTATACAGATTTCAGTTTCTGGGATCTGCCACTTAGTAGCAGTGTGAACTTGAATTAGATTATGTCTCTGTGTCTCAGTTTTCTCATCTGCATAATGGGCATAATAATGGTATATATGTCATAGGGTTTCATGAGAAGCAAATTAATAATATATTATAAAATTTTTAGATCACGGTCTGGCACATAGTAGACAATAAATGTTACTACTTTAAAGTTATTACTTTTCTGTTATCTTTTTGCATGGGAAAATGTATAAGATGAAGTAAACTATAAAAGAAAGTTGCAACTCAGTATAGATAAGACTATCCCACAAAGATAAAACAGCAAAGTAGTATTCATTATATTGATGATTTTTGTTGTCTCTGGGTCCTGAGGTTATGATGGGCTTTCACATCTTACCTTCTATATTTCTAAAATGTTTGAAATTTACTAATATCAATTTTTACAAGAAGCTTTGTGGCATGCAGTGAATAATCACTCCCACCCTCTCATCTTTCTTAGCTCCTACAAGGAGTTACCATGATGTTTCCTATAGTCAGAGGAACTGGTAGAATTTAGGGTTGAAGCATAATGAAAATAGAGCAGTGTCTCTCTAACCATTTGTGGTAAAGGACCATTTTTTTAATACTAGACTATTTTTTAGAGCAGTTTTAGGTTCACAGCAATATTTAATGGAAAGTACAGAGATTTTGCATACACTTCTCATCCTCATAGATGCACACCCTTGCCCACCATCAACATCCTGCACCGAAGTGGTATATTTGTTACAATTGATGAACTTATGTTGACACATCATTCGTAGTTTATGTTAGGGTACAGATTCTATGGGTTTTCATAAACATAATGACATGTGTCCACCATTATAGTATCATACAAAATAGTTTCACTGCCCTAAAAATCCTCCGTGCTCCTCCTGTTCATCCCTCTCTCCCCCCTAATTCCTGGCAACAACTGATGCTTTCATTGTCTCCAATTTTTATTTTCCCGAAGGTCATAGAGTTGGAATCACACAATATGTAGTCTTTTTAGGTTGACTTCTTTCACTTAGTAATATGCATTTAAGGCTCCGCCATGTCTTTCCATGGCTTAGTAGTTCATTTCTTTTTAGCACTGAATAATAGTTTTGGATATCCCACAATTTATATATCCATTCACCTACTGAAGGACATCTTGGTTACTTTCAAGTTTTGGCAATTATGAATAATTGAATTCATTTGCAGGATTTCATGTAGACATATTTTCAGCTCAGGTTTTTTTTTTAAATTCCAATCAATCACAGACTTTTTAAAAACAAAAAATGAATTAGTAGCACAATGAGATAAAAATAAATAAATACAAAATACAAACCATAAATTTTTATTACTAGATTTAACAGACTTGGAATTACTTTGTCAAGTTGGTATAAAAACTTCCAAATGCTTACTCTTAATTTCTGTACTTACTTCATCTTGGATCAGAAATAATTTGTGGATTGGCCCCAGTCCACAGAGCACACTTTCTATAGTATTTACATAGGGAATTCAAGGTATGTGAGGAAAAAGGTTCAGAATATCCCCTCCTTTCATCTTGAAAACATACATAGTCTTCAAGAATCAGCTTTTAGCCTTCTCTGACTCCTTTAGTCCAGTGGAGCTGCCCTTTCTTTGGTTTCCAAAGTGATGCCTGCAGTGCTCTCTGGTTGTGCTGATTCTGGCTGCCTTTCAACATGTGATATTCTGTTTGGGTATAGATGCCAGCTCCGTGGCCTGGACACATAGCATAGGGCTAGGCCCATAGAAGTAATTCAATTGAAGTTATTAGTTAAATTAATAAATAGAAAAACAGCTTTAACTTAAAAAAAGGAACAGTTATTTTTTGCCACTGCAGGTTCAATAAGTCAAATAATCTTTAAGTATGAAGTAAAATTCTATTATTATTTTGTATACCGTAATGCGGATTTATCTTTGCATTGGGTCAGCTTATTCCTCTAGTTTTGTGCTGAGGTTCATCTTTTCTTTTCAGGGAGTTTTCTCTTATGTTTTTTAATTTTAGCCAGAAATATCTTTCTGATGTGCTTTGATGCTGCAATTGGTGTCTTTTTCAAACAACACTGTAAATAGGTACCAAGGAAGTAAAAAAGTCTCATGTAATTAGAAATGCTAGGATTATTCTTGTGGCATAATTTTCTGATATAAACTTTGCATGGTAACAAGTCGTATGCTTCATTTCCTTCATGGTTGATACCAAATGCTGTGACTAAAATAATTCATGTGATGATCCATATCAATGTTTAAATCATCTGAAGCTCTACCATGAGGAGAACCACCCTAAATATTCTGTTTGACGCATTTCTAGGCAGAGACGGTCAGGTTGTCCAGAATGCAAATTTATATTATTCATTTCTGTTTCTTATGTTGTTTTGTAGTTGTTTACGGTGACTGGTCAAGTCTTTGCTTCCTTCCTCAAATCTTCAGTCATTTGTTATCCTTAGCAGATGTCCTTAGTACTGACTTTTTGAGAAGGTCAAAGCCAGCTCTTATTTTCTCCCCTTTCTTCCTCAAAATATTTTTCTATGCATGTCTTCAGTCTAGATAATCTTTTAAGTTCTACCTTGACCTCTTAGGCATCATTAATTACTTTTCTCAGTCTTTTCTTTCTTTGACATTTCTAGAGATTTATACAGATTATTACTTCTTACCTGAGATTCTTCTCTGATTTTTATGATATTTCATTGCCCCTGATTCCTTAAAATCTTAAAATCTCTGTTTTCTAATTTCCTTCTCTGACTCTTGCTCATCCTGTCTCCTTGCATAGCACCTTAGACTAAGGTAGTAGTGTAAAGAGGAAGAGATGGAAATAATTTGATGTGACAATGGTTTGTATGCTGAGTTAGCAGGACTTGCTGATGGATTTGATGAGGGATTGCGTGAAAGGGAGGAATCAAAGATGAATTCTAAGTTTTTAGCTTGAGCAGCTGAATAAACATAGTGTCATTTCCTGAGAAAGAGGGAGGACAAAATTGGGAGAAGTCAATAATCTTCTATTTAGATGATATTAAGCTTGAGATGCTTGGTAGACAATTAAGTGGATCTGTCAAGCTAGCAGTTGGATGTTACCATCTGGAGTCCAAGGGAGGGATCAGGTGACAGATATACATTTAGGAGTCATATTCATACAGTGATATCGATGAGGTAGCCTGTGGATGTGGTTCTCAATGTTAGTGTACATCAGAATCATATACAGGGCTATTTTATTAAAATGCAGATTGTTGGCCCTATCCAAGTAGTTTCTGGTTCAATAGCATTTCAATGGGGTTCAATAATTTTCATTGCTAATTTCCTCAGCTAATGCTATGACTGCTGGCCTCAGGACTACACTTGAGACTCACTGAGGAGAACAGAGGCTATAGTTAAGGAAAGAAAGAGAAGAGGGCTGAAATATTAGGACTACATGACAACATTTAGAAATTTTATAGAGGAATTCTGCAGGAAGGGCCAGTTGAGGTAGGAAGCAATTTAGAAGAACACAGTGACATAGAAGCTAAGAGAGGGAGTGTTGCAGGAAGGAAGAATCTTGTTGAGGAAAATGACTAGCTTGTTAAGGATGGCTCTGCAAAGAACCTTGTCTCAAGAGACTTGAACCCCAGGACCGCAAATAAGTAGGCTTTTTGATTGGTTGAAACTATCTTATATACTAATGTTTCATTTCACCCTGTCATTAAAATGAATGTTATATAAGATGTATAAACCCTGGGTGTGGTGTCTTCTTTCACACCACTTTATGGTGAACCAGTAGAGTTTGTCTCAGAAGACTCTCAAGGGATACTGTTAGCTTTATGTTGGCATCCCCCAAAGATAGCTGAGTAAACACTGCTGACCTTCCCTTTAAACCAGTCTGCTTCCCATTGTCAGGATGGCTTCTGCCTAATTTCTCAGGATCATAGAATGATGCTATTGGGTTATGGTTACTTCTGACTCCCTTCCTATATGAAAAGGGTAAAAGAGAGCTGGATAGTTTCCCTCTCACTCTCATTTCATTTGTCTGCCCTTATTCTAAGCATATGTGGCTTTTCAGTGATCCTGATCTTCCCTCAGTATTTTTAGCTTTAGGTGGTCATAGCAAAATTCTTTGAAATAATTAAGAATATGAATCTGCAAGGGCCATCAATGCTTATTCCAATTGTATTGCTGAGACTCATTTTCACTTTTATGATAATTGGTTTGACATGTTCTTCTTGCTTTCATAGAGCTTTAACTGACTAGATTTCAACTTTTTCTTTTTGTATTATATGAGTTTCAGTTTGTAAGCCTTTGTATTTATCTCCCATATTCCATTTGGACTGTAAACTCATCAAGTCATTAAGAACTTACAACCGAAGAGGAAAGAAAAAATTGTTCATTTATGCACCTCAGACCATTGAAACTCTCACCCCTGCCCCATTTACTCTGGGTTCCTCCAGTGTGCTATGCATGTCCCCATCTCCATGCCCTTACTTATACCGTTTCCTCAGCCCAAAAAGGGAATTTTACCATTCAAAATGAAATTCAAAGTCTCCCTCTGCTTTCTTCAATGTCCTCAGGCAGAGTGATATTTTTTTTTCCTTGGTATTTCCTCCGCATCATGTGTGTATATATCAGATATTATGTGTGTGGAAAGGATAATTCCTTTCTTGGTTGGAACAAAATTGTCCAAACGTAGCTCAGATTACTCAGGATATTTGCCCCAGACTGGGGCCCCAGGTAATTCTTATCAATTGAGAACTACCGATTTGGAATGTAAACTCCCTGAGAGCAGGACCCGTAGTTTATTTATTTTAATGGACAGGTGACATACATATTTGGATCTGTAGTCAGAACCAGCCTGTGAGGAAGCAGAGTAGGTGAATAAATTACAGTGTAGTATGAGTATGATTCCAAGTTTTCCACACAATTACAGATGTGCATTTGAAGTAACCATCACTGAAGTCCTTTCATTGCATTGGAATTCTCAGCTCTCTAGAAAGTTCTTATTCAAATGCAAATACACTATTTCATAGTAGCACCTTAATTCAGATTAGTTTATCAGATTAACCCTAAAGGAATGGACTTGTGGTGAGTGAATTTTAATAGTGCCATGAGATCAATGGTCTCAGAGGGCAGACAAATGAGATTGAAATTTGGGGTCCTACATGCCAACATAACTGCTTTAAGGTTAGCAAAATTTGGAAGGAGGGACATTAGAAGGGCAAATGCAGGAGTCAATGGCCTATTAAAGTTTTTGGTAATGGACAGCTCAAATTCTAATATTTGAACCTCAGTTATGATGCATTATCCAAAAGTGTGGTTTAGTGTCTAATTTCCTAAAGTGCTTATTAGTTTTCTTATGATGAGAAAAGGGACTTTATGTCAAAAATATAAATATAACAGAAGAACCCTACCTTTTAAAAATAATCCAATTACTTTGTCAAAAGGCTAATTATAAATGAAAACCAGTAAAAAAGTAGAGATTTACCAAAGACATTACACTTATTTCATCTGATCGTTTAGATGTATATTTTTAGTTGTGATGATAATTCTTACTGAATTTTATTTACCAAATTGGTACACATGGTCAGGGAGTTAAATTTAGCTGACAACCTACAAATTAACTGATGGAACTAAAATGTGAATGATAATTCAGTGATTGTAGACATTTGTGAGTGTTTGTGTTGTTGTTGTTTTTTCAAATTCCTTGCCACTTGAAGGTTAAAGTAGGTTGGATACAGACAAGAAAGTGTTAACAAAATTTGACTGAGTAAATTTAAAGATCAAATTGGCTTTATTCTAAGATTCATGGGCAACATCCCATTTAGCAAATAGGAAGGAGTTCCAAAAAGCTGTAGAAAAGGGAAGGTTTTAAAGATAGGGAGGGGGATGGAAAAGGAAATGTTTTTAGCAAAGAATGAATTGTTTAAAGTAAGGTCCCCTTCCTAAAGGGGATAAAAAGGGTCTATTGGGAAGTTTTCCTCAGTAATGCTGACCATGTAATTTCAGATTCACTGGTTAAAGTTTACACTCCTGGGAGAAGCTGAAGCTGCAGTTAGGTTAGGTATTACGTCTTGGTTTTTCTGACATAAGGCTTAGCGTAAGTGACTCCATTTTGGGCCTGTTGTCTCTTTTTAAACAGAAGTTACTAGAAAAATTAACAAAAGTCCAATGAAATATTCTGGGCTTAAGCAAGAGTCAATGGGATAATATCCTAGCAAAGCACTTTGTAAACCATAAAACATTATGTAAATATTTATTGTAAGAAAGTATTAAAGAAAATTTATTATGTGATTGTTTATTGTTTGCATGACCCCGAGGCAGAAGCAATACGCTTCAGCTAGTAAAAGTGATACCTTTTTGATGTAGAGACCATACAAACAGTGAATAGAAATTGACATGATTGTTACTGATTTCATTGCTGTGTAAATACTGACAAAATTATTGTCATACTGGTAAGCCAGCTAGTCCATCAAACAAATTTAATGTGCTTTATAGAACATCTCAAGAGCGCTGAACCAAGTGTAGTAAAGGAGTTAGTTATAATGGAAACAGACACTCTGTTTCTGTCCTTTAATAGCTTATAATTTAAGAAGGGAAAGCAGAAACAAAGCTCATAAATGAGTATCAGAAGTATATATACTAATAATCACATAGGCAACTCTGGCTGTTCAAAATGATGCACTTAATTCTATAAAAGTAATTATTCAATTATCACTGCTATGTAGCTCTTTCCACCCCAATACTATCCGAATGTCCCTGTATTCAGTTCACAATCCTTACATTATTGCCAGATTTCCTTATCAACCCCTTTTCTTGTCCATCAGATTACTCTGTCTACCCTAAGGGTGCTATCATTCAATTTTAATGTTTTATTTTGAGTACCTATAGTTGGATTTGCAGTGATTTCAGAAGGAAGTAGCTTCTGAGAGTTTGAGGACAATAAGAGATCTTGTTGGAGATTGGTAAAATATGTTTTATGTATATGTGTGCGTTTTGTTCTTTTTTTTTTTTTTGTCTTTTACTTGGTGTTATTGTTACCCAGTTTATTTAAAATTATAGCTTAAAAACTAGCCATTTCTTAAAAAAACATTACTGTCCGTTATTTACTATTTGTACATAATCACAAAAAATTAAATGGCAGATTGTTGAGTACAGCGGTATGTTTTAAGTGCTGATATTACCTAATTTCGATCAGTTTGCTTCCCTTGTGTGTGTGCATTTTTAAATAAGCTCATAATTGTGTTAATTTGCTGAGCTGGCTTCCCCTTTGCTTTCTGTTAAAAAGTGTGGCAAATAAGGTTTAAATCTTGTTAAAATTACAGAATTTTCTTTCTCTCTGGGCTCTTTACTCCAAAATAATCTGATTTTTTTTTTTTTCTAACTCATTTAGGGTCCCTAAATAATTGTTATGCCAAGTGAGAAGTGGCTTTTTTTTCCGAACTGAAAGGGGAAAAATTTCCCCAATAGTGTTATGGCTATGAGGAACTGGGTAGTTTTAACATTTTTTGAGGGGATGAGACAAGTCTGTGTTCTTCACATTGAGAGCAAAGGGACTTGCCAGTTGAAGTGGGTTCGATTGATCTGCCTAAGACAAAAAACACATTTTCTGACAAAGTGTTAATAAACTCTCTCCAGCAGTTGTAGGCTCGTTTCAAGATCTTACCGTTTGTTTTTGAAGTAATGAAATTTACAGAGAACTATTATAAGGTTCTAATTGAATTTCACAGAAGCAGCCCTGGTGTGACCCAAAATGGAGGAAAAAACTCAGCGCACAAAACTCCACATGGTGAAGCAACTCTGCGGAATCATTGATTAAGAACATGAAGTGGAAAAGAGAGGCCCAACTCTCAAATAATTACCCCCGTTAATGAATACTTTTAAGATATGGCGTGTTGATGTTGATAACTTCTGTGAGACATAGGGAGATGATGAAAAAGATTGGCAGCTATAAAAGAGAAGTGTTTATTAAAACACCTTTTAAATAGCTGTAGGATATAATAAAAATATATCTTTAAAGGAACTTATTAAAATAGAGCCTCGATGGGATGGATAATTTCACCACCTGCAGCTTTCACAAAACTTTCTTGGCTTTTGTGAAAGCTTTTACACACTTTGTGCACATCTCAACATGTGATATCTAGATTATGTGTTCTTTCCATTTTGATTACTAAAATTAATTTACTGTGGTTTAGATGAGGTAGAGCTATGATGACCAAACAATTTCCTATTTTTATATTATGTTATAGTAGGCAACAAATCTACTATTTTTGATTATCAGGCTTACCAATGAACAACTAGTGGCCAGATTTGCTAATTTTTTCTAGTGTGTGACTTTAATTTGCACATCAAAATTCTGATGGTAGGGCCTATGGGACAGAGAGTTAAACTGCTATCAGGGCCCAGGAATCCTTAAAGGGAAGATCAGGAGAGAAGAGCCTCTTCTCTACTCCCCTGAAAAGTGCAAAGAGAATTACCCAGACAGACCTCTGCCCTTATCCATATAAACAAAGAGGACAAAAGAGGGCAGAGATTCAGGTTTTCCCTCCTTTGATTTTATAAAATTATATTGCCTCCACTGCATGACCTCAAAATGAAATCCAAGCTTTCTCCAAAGAGCACAGTCAGGGCAAAAAAGAAAAAAATTGTTTGGGAGCTTCAGGCCTAATAACTCAAGCTAGAATGAAGAAAAAAAAGTGCTTGGCATTATTTTTTACAGAAACAAGCATTACCTGACTGGCAAAGACAACTGTTTTAAAGTCATTTTATTACTCTAAGTCTTGGCATACATTTGCTTGTTTTAAAATACTGGAAATATATATATATTTTTGAAAATAACAAATGAATAGATCTAGTCAAAAGTAGAATTTGATGTGTAAGCTAAGGAACTTGCATTGGTAAACAAAACTAGTATTTCTCCTTTGAATAAAATTAGTGTTCTGCTTCCCAGTTAGAGGAGAAGAAATCATTTTTAGCTCTTCTCAGACTTTAAAACATATTTTCTGACACTATTAATGAATTCAGTTTCCAGAGGCATTATATAATTCATGGAGCTGGCGTAAATAGTAGGGATTTCCATACCTAGTAGCTGTTGAAGTGGTTCAGTCATGACTCTGAAAAAGTCACCCTGGCTCAGAAGTGTTTTCATAAAGATTGATCCCCATCAGACACCTTTAATGAAGATCTTTCCCACATCATCACATATCATCAAAAAGTATTTATTTAGTGTCCATTTGCAAATGAATCTGCACTGGATAGTTTTCAAACAGGCTGAGCAGCTGTAGTCCATACTGTCTGCTGGAAATTTACAGTAAATAAGGGCCTAGGGATAAAAGAAAAATAGCCCCAAATGATTTTTTATTTTTTATTTTTTGGAAAGACAAATGATACCTTAATTGGCAGTCTTATGATTGGGTCTGAAATGCTGTGGCCTTTTAATTTTAAATGGCATATGCAGACTCAGGTGCTGCAGACACGTGGATAAAGAGAGTCATATATCCTCAGATAAATGCTTGGGAGCCCCTTGCCTGACTGCCATTTAAGGATGTGTGGCAAGCAGAGCAGAAAAACTAAAAGGAACCACGAAGCCTGCACATCCTAGTGCCTCACAGGGTGTTTTTTCCTTTAGATGTGGTAGGAATCCTCAACCATAAGCATTGCTAAATAAAGATCTTAGCCATAGGGATGATAAATTGATGAAAGCAGGCTCTGAATCTTCTGCTTTGTCCTCAAAGATGTGTGCGCCTTGGGTAACAAAAAATCAGTTCCACTCATCACCTCCCAATGTGGCTACTTAGATGGAAAGATGTGGTCTTGGTGATGGGTAAGCATGGCAGACTCAAAGTTTTGTAGGACCTGAAATTTATAATTTTTGGATTCCTCTTTAAGAAAAGGAATCTTATATATATTGCTTCTGCAAAATTTAGAAAAAAGATGAACATGTGAAAACACTGTAGGTCCCCTCCCAGGCTTTGGACAGTACAGGAGAAAGAGAAAGGCATTGACATGCCTTCATTATCTTCATTATCTTCGAGGTAGAACTCCCTCTCCTTCTGGAATACTGGAAGGGTTAAGATATGACAATTTCTCTACTCCTTGATAGTCTAGGGTCCCACGTTAAGCCATTGATTCATTCACTTACATGTGGTCTGCAAGGTTATTACATGTCTGTACTCTTGCCCAGGGCATTGATGTAATATCAAAATTGGCTTACCCACAGCTTCAGTTTTTTAGGTCTGGCCAATTAGTGTCCTGTGTCCTCTGTAGTATAAAAGAAAACAAAACAAAATGTTAGATGAGAAGTAAAATCCCAAAATGATGTTTATTTATTTAAGCTTGGAAAATCTGGCAAGAAGGAGGAAAAAATACTCCTGAGTATTTGAATATGAGAACATTGAAAACAGTCATTATGTGGTGTTTGAAATCTCTCAAAGAAAACACTGTGGTTTGCATTCAAGATTGCAATTCCAGACTAGCTCTTGTGAAATCAGGATGAGTTTTACCATTCTAACTGGTAAGATAAATCCTTATTTGGTCATCACAGGTTATGAGTCTTGGAGAACAGGTTCACTTTTACTTTGTTTTCTAAAAATAAGCCTTTGCAATAATAATAGTGGAATTGAAATAAAATGGTTTAGGAAAAAACCCCAAACTGGTACCTATCCATTTTTTAATGTGAATTTTCTATAGACTATGATCACCTATCTGTAATGTGCTGGGATAAAAGTAAATTACATCTTTTCTAAATTCTCAGTTTCCTGCTAGTTTTATGAGGTTGGAATAAGTACAGCCCAATTCAGAACTCAAAGATAGTCTTCATTGTATATGTATGTATGTATAGGCTTCCTTACCAAAAACAGTGGTTATAACATATCATAGTAATTATGATGGCAGAGATTTATGGGATGAATGTTAGACCTGTGAAGTGGGTACAATCTTTTGTGCCCTGTCCAGATCCCCCCTTTTTTTTCCAGATCCCCTTTACTAGGCTGGTGCACCCATCCCCACCATGCTGTGAGTGTTGTCTTCTCAGTGCTCATGGCTGCATTATTTTTTGACTCTTGGCTGATAAAATCCCCCTTGACTCTGGTTGATACAACCTGTGAGGTTCAATTCATGCTCCCAAGCTCCCTGTGGAACTAGACTGAAGCTACATCATTATCCAGCTTCTTCCCCCACCCTACCTGTTTCCTTTAGTTTCTCAAAAATGCTACCTCAATAGATCACTTGCCCAAGAAAATCCATTTTAAGTTCTGCTTCTAGATAGACTATATCAAGTGCTTTGTATTTCCACTCAAGATTTTGATGAATGGTGGTGAAAAAAGTAGGAGAAAGGATAAATAGGAGGTGCAGTTCTATAATTTCAGTATTTATAATGGCTGACTAGCAAGCAGCAAAGTGAACTTTTAAATTAAATATGGGATAATTTTCCATAGTTCTTGGCATCAAACCAACACAATGCCTTTCTCCTAAGAAGTGAATTTTGCCAGTCATTTTGAAACCAAGCTGCACATTCTGGCATGGTTTGACATTTGCCCCCTGGTCAGGGTCAGGCATTCTGTGATACCAGACAGCCAATTTCAAGCATTGCTGGAGTCACAAAATGAGCCATTCATATGACAACAGAAGCCTTTGAAAAGGCAGGTGATGCAGGATGCTTGGGTTTCTCTTGGCAATTCTGCAGTAGGGCCAAAGCCAAATGCCAAGCTGTTTATCCGTCTGCTGTTGACTCCACTCTGAATTAGGTGAACAGAGCACAACACCTGTTGATTTAGGAACAGTTTTGAAATGAGTAAATGATCTTTTGTGAAGGCCAGACGTAAAGTCATGATATCAAGATCACCAATATTAATATTACATTTTTGGTGTTCAAAGGATCTTTCTCAGTATTGCAGAACAGCATGCAAAAGTCTTGGTAGCTGTGATTCATACCCTGAAAGACCATTTTGGAGGCAAGCTTTGGAAGAACTTGCTGTGAGGTAACAGATGTTTTCAAAAGGTAGTCAAATTAACTTTTTCCCCCCATTTCATATTTGAAAGTGAAATGACTCCATGAAGTGAGCTGTGTATCTAGACAGTTGAGTGCCAGAAGAGAGACGCAGGAGATGAGGCTAGATAGAAATTAGGCAGGATAACGAAGGACTCCGTAAGTCCATATTTTGGAGATTATGCTAAACAGAGTGAAGTCATCCAAGGGTTTAAGCATGGAAGCTATGATTATACTTGTATTTTAGTGAGTGAGCTTTCACAAAAAAACATTCTCTCTTCGGAACCTTAAAATAACTCTAACATAAGAAGGTTTGACATTATTCACTCCATTTTACATGAGGAAACTGAGGTGTGGTGACCTTCAGTCACTTAACTAACATCATACAACTGCTTGGTGGGGTGAAGACTGAGTCTCCAGTTCTGAGTCCAGATGCTACCATGCAACTTTTATGAGTGGTCACAGTAAACATGAAACAAAAGAGAAGTTCCAGTCTGAGAGAGTGGACCATGCACATATGCTCAACAGAAATTGATGAAAGAGGAGTATAGCATTACAAAAAAAGATCAAGGGAGAGATAAGCATTGAAGATATTGATGTTTCAACTGCATTACATTCTCACACAGAAACATCCACATTGCTGTCAACTGTGTGGGAAGGAAAACCATGTATATTTTTTTGCAATGGCAGTTGTCATACCCAGGTGCACACAGACCATAGAATATTTTCCTGAATTATAGGAAGAAGCCCATATCATTTTATAGAAGCAAATACAAAGATAATATTCTACTTTATTTCTAGACTGTTTGTCTAGGATCAACCCTCTACATGAAATGTAAAGGTGTCCACAAGTAATGGAAAAGTTTTATTTTTCAAACCAGTAGATTTCTGATTCTTTGCCCTGACTTTCTAAGGCTAATACTACATAAAACATTTTGTCAGATTGGTGTCATGGGGACACGTGGCTCTAGCCTCTGGAATGGGAAGAGATCAGACTCAAGCTGGGAGACTGGGATAGAGTCTTTTGGACTAGATACCTTGAGGTGGTGTAGAAACCTCCAGGTGAATGCTCAGTGGTTGGGCAGGGATGTGTTGTATGGGGTTGTGACTCTAGAGATTTCACTTAGAACTAAGGTGCTTAGAATACACAGATGATCATCCTTTCCATATCGTGCATGTGTAGGGCTTTGCAGTATTAGTTGGCCATGAGCTCATCCCTGCTGACCTACTGTGGCCCTGCATTTTTAGTATTTCTTGGGGAAGAGTACAACGACATCAGGAAACCACTGCCTTTGCAACTATTGCCTGGTGACCCCATCAGAGGAATTTGCTTTGCCTACATAACAGAGAATTATTTGATGCATGTATATTGAAGATCATTCTTTGATTTGCTGCCCTGACATAATGTGCAGTCTCTGATAATATGTCATTCAATTTTAGATTCCTATGCTATGGCTTGAAATCAACTCTCACAATGTGAAGTGTCAGAGGGAGTGTACAGAGCTGTATCAGATTTCATATTAAAAATACAAATTGTAGAAACAACATTAAAGGATATATTAAAAGTTATTTCTGAACAATAGGTTTATGGATAGCTTGTATTTCCTTCTGTATATTTTTTCCTGGATTTTTAAAAACTTGTGCAATAAACATGTATTACTTTTGTAACCAGAAAAATAAATATTCTTCCAAAAACTATAAAATACTATCAAACAATCTCCCTATCTTGGGTCAGCAGGTAGGGGCAGTGATTATTTTTCTCATTTTATACCTGGACAATGTGTTATGTGGGTGAACTAAATTTAAAGTGGGTAAGAGGCTTCAGGGGCGCCCGGGTGGTTCAGTTGGTTAAGCATCTGCCTTCAGCTCAGGTCATGATCCCAGGATCGAGCCTGGGATCGAGCCCCGCATCAGACTCCCTGCTCAGTGGAAAGTCTGCTTCTCCCTCTCCCTCTGCCCCTCTTTGCCCACCCCCCTGCTCATGCTGTCTCTCTCTCTCCCTCTCTCTCTCTCTCTCAAATAAATAAATAAAATCTTAAAAAAAGAAAAAGAGGGTAAGAGACTTCTACAAGATTTCCCCAGCATTTGCGTTGCACCATATCTTCTGATACTACACCTTCCTTCTTAACGATGTTCTTAATTTTTCTGGCATTCAAATATAGTGTGTTTCTTATTTGTGTTGTATCATGGAATTCTTTGCTTTATCTGGATCTATAATTTATTGTTTAAAAACGGTGTTCAGATGGAGAGATAGGCAGTCATGCTGCCATGTTGTCTTATGGGAACAATGACATTATTTCTAGGATAGCTTGAAAACAAGAAATTAACTCTCTCAAGTCATGAAAGTGATGACAAATATAGGAAAGAGCCAACATTTTAGTTATTTTTTCCACTTCAGTATTGTCAATTATATTAGGTACATGCACTTGCCAAAATTTTATGCAAGTTTTAATAGAGGTATGTAGGGGCGCCTGAGTGGCTCGGTCGTTAAGCGTCTGCCTTTGGCTCTGGTCATGATCCCAGGGTCCTGGGATCGAGCCCCGCATCAGGCTCCCTGCTTGGCAGGGAGTCTGCTTCTCCCTCTCCCACTCCCCCTGCTTGTGTTCCCTCTCTCGCTGTGTCTCTCTCTGTCAAATAAATAAATAAAATCTTAAAAAAAAAAAAAAAAGAATAGGGGTATGTAAACTACATAAGTATATAGAGAGAAGTTTATAATGTACTTAGTAGAAAAAAGAAGGCCACAATATTAATAAAGATTGAGTTAGAGAAATTGGATTACTAATCATTTTCAAATCTGATTGTCAATACTTTCTAAATGATAATATTACTCTTATACTGAAAAAAATTTTCTCCACAACTCAAAAAGTTAAATACATGGTTAATTTTCTGAAATTTCCATGAACTAGCTTTACACAGTATCGTAGCCAATGAGGTTTATCAGAGGCACAATTATTGCTAATTGAAATTTCCATGAACCAAATTGGCCAAATCGAGAATATTTTATGTAGATGAACCAGAGATAACAATGGACAGGAAAGGGTGGCTGACCTTTCTCAACACAGCACCCAAAATACAGATTCATGCTAGGTGTTGGCAAGGCTCCAAGGATGATGCCTATAGCAAATTCCATGGCCAGTTCAGATAATGTAGCATTCAGGATGTAAGAAAAGCCAAATACTGAACACATTTCCTTCCTTCTCTTTCTTTCTTTCTTCTTTCAGATTTATTTATTTATTGAGAGAGAGCATGCACGCGCGCACACACACACACACACACACACCATGCGTGTGCGTGAGTTGAAGAGGGGCAAAGGTAGAGGGAGAGAGAGAATCCCAAACAGACTCCATGCCCAGTGCAGAGCCTGATGCGGGGCTCGATTTCACGACCCTGAAATCATGACCTGAGCTGAAACCAAGACTTGGACGCTCAACTGACTGAGCCCCCCAGGCGCCCCTGAACACCTTTCTAAATTACACAGTTCCATTCATGTTCATTAGCAAAATATTACATTGTTTGAATTTCATCCTAGGGCAGTAGGATGAAACAACACCCATTTCCCCCGTTTCCTTCCTATAAGAAGTCTAATTTAATGCAGATCATTACTGTAAGGAGTAGCTGACCTTTTGCCAAGCTCTAGGGGTGAAAATGACTTATTCATTATGTTTATCAATGATTAGTGTAGAAATGAAACTTTGATACAATTTGGGCTAAAGCGTATGAGGCAAGTTTGCTGAAGACTTCTGGAAAAGGGAAAACTTGTATCCAGGGAAATGATTTCTCCTCTTCTCCATGTTGTCCTGCAAAGATGTAATGCCCAGACTTCTGCAGTCTGAACAAGATGCTGAGCTATAAGAGAGTGGAGAGAAGTCTCTTAATTAAGTCAAATTAAAGGCCTACCCTACTTTAACTCTTTCAGGTAGATGAGTCAGTAAGTTCTTTAATATTTAAGCCAATTTAAGTTAGTTCTTTTTTCCTCAATGCTGACGTCATCTTAACAGATATATGATAAAATGCCTGGCATTTTTAATTGTCTAAAGTGTATACTATAATTCTAAGAGCTGGATCAATATAAAAAAAAGAGTGGATTGTTATATTCTTATTATATCAATGCTAATCAATATTTGCAGCCAGTAACATAAATTGGATTTGAACTGCCAAATGAGTAGTCTATTAATAATTATTAATCTTATTTAGAAACTATGTTAATTTTCAGTGTTTTTCTGTTTATATCTCATTATTTACCAATGATAGCTCTAAATAACTTTCATATATATATATATATATATATATATATAAGTTTTATTTATTTAAGTAATCTCTACACCCTACATGGGGCTCGAATTTACCAACCTGAGATCGAGTCACATGCACTTCTGACTGAGCCAGCTAGGCACCCCAAAACATATTTAATGTACATTAATTATTTAGACTAGCTTTCTCAGAAGGTAAGAAAAAGGACATTTTCCTATGAATCTCAGTAGATTTTTGGTGTTTCATATAATTTTCAATGTACCATAAATTCATTTTTAATTAAAGCAAAGATTAAAAACATCCTCAGCATTCAGTGTAAAGGATGGTCAATTTATTTTGAAATAAAACCTTATAAAACTGAAAATACTAAGAGGGCATACTATAGGTCTGGAACAAGCACCTACATCATAGGAAATAGATTTTATTTCAATTATTATTTAACCATAGTTAATAGTAGTTAATATATTGCTGTGTTTCTACCCCATGGATCAGGAGTCAACACTAGTTAGAAATATTAAGCCAATGATGTGGCTGGAATCAGGGGTGGAGTTTGCTGATCTCTGAATGTTTGGGTTATGATGTGCTGTCTATCTCAAGAGATATATGAGGGCAATTCATGGACTGACATTGGAAGGAAGTATTACCATGCTGTCTCTTGTCAGGATAGTGCAGTAAATGGATGACACCCAAGTGACAAGCAGGGGATTTAGAGTTGATGATGGACCCATATCATTCAAACATCTCTTTTAGGAGAACCTCCATTGTTTGTCTGTTCGACACCCTTCTAGTATGTGCTCTCCCCTTTCTTGTTGGGAAATCCAATCCGTGTAGTTTGGTTATTGCTGACTTTTTCCCCCAGACCAGAGGTGTAAGAAGATGACAATCAAAGTGTCCCCCACTGCTGCCCCGCCAGAGTGACATAGACAGGAGTGGGCCCGACTGTACCAGAGTCCTCTCAGGACCACTTCCAGTCACTACACATAGAAGCAAGTTGTCCTTGGCCTTATCTGTAACCACTGTAAAATTGTAGAAATAGAAATAATTTTTTACTTACGTGATTCATAATTTATTCTGCATTTGCAATAAAATATAAGTGTTTCCCCCAAATCTGAAAAATCGCATAATTGTTTATGTTGTCAGACTGTAAGAGAGTATTTTCTGTCTCATCCAGGGAGTGAAAGAAATAATAGGTTTCTCCTCAGTAAGGCTAAAAATGAAACGGTATGGGCATTTATCCCTAATGATTAGTTTCCTTGATGTGAGAACAGAACTGAGAGTTCAGAGGCAACATCCTTCCTTGTGAGACATATTTTCCTCTCATTAGCCATTTTACAGATGTCCCTGGGCAGGTGCTGGAAATGAACTTTCTGTGATTCAAAATGGCCACTTTTTTTCTCTCTCTTTCACAAAATGCTGTTAGAATATTAGTACGTTCTAACTAAGGAATCAAAACTCCAGCAGCCAGTGTGCTCCACGCTTTGAATTGTGTAGATTATTCCAATTATAACTAGACTTGAAATGGTTAGACATGAACATACTAATGCCCTTTTCTTGATGCTGTGGACAGGACATTGCTGGCTTCTGTCATATTGGATGTAACAAAGTTCCCAACGCCTGTTCAGTGAGAGAGACTTCTGATAACATTCAACGTAATAGGTGTCCTTTTCCTGAAAACAACAACAAGAACAAAATCAGAATTGAAAAAATAAAATATATACAAGGATAAAGAAGCCATTTTTAGCTCAAAATACATAGTTCTGTATCCGGGGAATTGACCTTTGTTTTACTTGGTCTTGCAACAATTACTCAGGAATGTGCTGGACTTGCACTGGTTATCGCATCATTTGGACAAGCAGGTACCACAAACCTAGGGTCCTTAGCATAGTCAATCTTTAGAGGATAGGAAGGTATTGAAAATCTGAAGACAAAATCTTTACTCCAGCTAGGTTGTATGATGGTCAGCAGGGAGCCTAGGAGATTTTAGGACCTGGGAAGCTTATATTTTCTTCTCTGCCTCTCCTTAATTTATGCCACATGTTCTTGTCTCATTTATTCCCAGGAACTTGTTTTCTTTTCTTTCTTTCAATCACTGCAGCCTTACCTTTGTAACAACAGTGCACTAGGTGGGTAATACTATCACAAGACATTTGTCAGGAAGCACTTCAGAAAAGCATGAGCTTTCTTAGTCTCAACAATTGTACAGACTTGTGCTATACACATTACAATCAGTCTTGGAAAAGGCACAGGGCTGTGATTAAGGATGCTCTCTGAAGTGGCCATGTTGATCTATTGCAAAAAGAGGGGCAGACTATGTAGAATTTAGTAAAGAAGATTTGCTGCATGGAAGTCACTATTCTGACAATGGGTATGGGACATGAACCAATTTAGGACACTGGAGAAGGATTAATGATGAAAAGGCTAGGCCAGCAGGAGATTTGAGTGAGATTTCCTTTTCAGATTTCACTGATTCCAAGTGCACATTTTTTTATACTTTAATACTTCTGACAATGGGATGTATCTTACAAAGAAGGGTGTGCCATCTTTAATTGGCAGTATTTTTTTATTCTTTTTTTTTTTTTAAGATTTTATTTATTTATTTACTTGAGAGAGAGAGAGAGAGAAACAGCATGAGAGGGGATAGGGTCAAAGGGAGAAGCAGGCTCCCCCGCCTAGCAGGGAGCCCGATGCGGGACTCGATCCCGGGACTCCGGGATCATGACCTGAGCCGAAGGCAGTCACTTAACCAACTGAGCCACCCAGGCACCCTATTTTTTTATTCTTAACAGAATATTAAAAAATTAGGGGTGCCTGGGTGGCTCAGTTGGTTAGGCATCAGACTCTTGGTTTCAGCTCAGGTCATAATCTCATGGACTTTGAGATCCAGCCCCATGCTGGTTTCCGTGCTCACCAGGGAGTCTGCTTGAAGGTTCTCTCCCTCTGCCCCAACTCTCGCGTGCACTCTCTAAAAATAAATACATAAATCTTTTAAAAGAAGTATACATCTTATAAGCAGTAGTATCTTGGAAATATGTACTAATGAGACAGGCTTAAAGTAATACCAACTCCACACTAATTTAAGATAGAGCACCAACGTTATATCTTATGTGAAACATTTCATAAACTGTGTATAATGTATAGGCTGAAGTTTGGGTCTTTCTCAAGGCATCATTTCTGTCGTGTCTATAATTTCCAAATATAGAGATCCATTATTGGTAATACTTTTCCTCTCCTTAGGCTGCACTCTCTAGGGTGTCAGAGATCATGCCTATTTTATTCACCATTCAACTTCCAGCACTGATTTTACCTAAATTATCTATTGCTAGGGAATCCTCTTTAAATCATCATTGATACCACACCAGAAATACTGAGCCTATGTTAGGTGTGATGGTCAGCTGTTTTGGTCACAGTTTCCACAATTATTGATAAAGTAAACCACGTGAAGTTTTTTGGCTGAGACCAAGATTTAACGTTATTTTCACAAAAGGCTTACCTTAAAATAAATACTAAGAACAAAATTAATTTTTCTAATTATTAATCAAAAGAAGGTTTATAAAGGAATGGAGGAAATATTATATATGCTCTAAAGCAATTTCATTACAATAAAGATGTTTGAAAATTTCAATAAATTAAATGACATAGTCACCTAATGACTAAAAATGTTGTTTTATAAATAATCATGACTTCTAACTGCTAAATATAGGAGGTATATAATATAGTTACTCACCACATGTATAATATACATATTTAATAGTAAAAAAACTATCCACTTAGAAATAAGTGAATTTTATAGCTACACAAAATTAATTTTATTTATTCCTGCTTTTAGTACTTTTCTCAAATACAATTCAGATGATACATGATTAAAATACATGTATGTTGTGTATATTGCCTACACACACTGTTGGTACAATATCAGTCATTAAGCTTCACAGCTCATGAGGATCTGACATTTACAGTTTTTCACTTTTTGTCACCTCATTGTTAGATCCTGATCTCTGTACATGTTACTTTAATGAAAAAGGAAGATAATATAATAAAATATGGGAACTTACTATTTGCCTTAGAAACTATAAATATTAATCTAAGAATATAAAGTTAGGCTCCTCATGAAGATTGCCGTAATAATGAAAGGTTTTGGTATTATAAAAAAGTTATAAGAAGGGTACTCTCAGATCACTGAATAGGGCAGTGCTGGGTATTCCTGAGTCTTTGGAGACTCTTTTCTCTTTCTCACTTTCAAATGTATTCTATTATCTCATTCTCACTTGTTTCTGGCCATCTCTTCTATTCCTGTTTCTCTTACCTTTCTGCATCATCTTACCGTCAATCCTTGCCTTCCAGACAGAATCCAGTCTCCATCAAGGTGAACAGACACAGACCATAAATTCCACAAGGTCAGAGACTATGTCTACTAATTATCCACTTGATCCCAGGGCCTATCTCATCACTGGCACATGGCAGGCACCAAAAAACTGCTTGACCACTGACAGTATTTTGAGAATGGTGTAGATCTAAAGTAGACACTGTCTTTAAAGATTTTAGGCCAAGGCCAAATAGTGGTTATGACTTTAAATAATGCTCCTTTGGTTGTTGCTTTTATGATTGCCATTACAATGCAGTTGTTCTATGAGATTGGAGCTGATTCCTTGAAATGGATATGATATTGTTTGGAGGATCCCCCCCTCCCCTGCCCCCGGGTAAACTAATCAACCTTTGTCACTCCCTCTATAAATACGTGAGTAAATGATAGTTTGAGGCCCACGGGTGTTATTGATGGTGTAACAAAGTTGGAGAGGGCTTTCAGGTGCTAGCGTAGAATTTGATGGTCATGTAAACAGAGTCCTTCAGGTGTCACTGACTATCTGATGATCATATTGAAATCCTAGGCATGGATTAGAAGTGATTGATTTGTTCATGGCAGATAGGATCCACTTTCTTAAACAGGTTGCAGTTCCTAAGAAAAGTACCATGAATTCTGAAATAGAAGTAACAGCAACAATAATAATAAAGCCAAGACTTTACTCGTCCTATCTCTACCTTTTCATGTCTTAACTATTATAGAAAATTGTTACCATTTTATGTATCAACTTGGTAAATGGGAACTTATTATTATAACATGTATTTTACAATATGCTAAAGGGTTTATTTAGCATAATAAAAATAGGTATACATTTTAAAATCTCTCAATTTGTATTTCATTGACTGTCTTTTTCACCGGTAAAAACAAAAACAACAATGAAAATCTTATCAGTGTTTTTATATTCCTAAGTGTTTCAAATCATACTGCTAAAAGGGAAACTAAATGTGTACTAATAAAATTGATTTAAGCAGAATATGCTCCTTTTTTGGGCTTTAACAAAAGATCTGTGCTTATATCTGTGCTGTGGGGATGTGGAATAAGAAGAGAATCAGAAGGAAGATTCCTTTGGCAGGTTACTTTTTATTTCCAGTTTCCTCAGATCCACTATTTCCGGCATGTTACCAGTTAGTGATTAAGCAAGTGTATCTTAGGGTTACTTCCTAACTCCTCTCTTTTCTCCTTGGGGGAACTTTCTGGGCCCAGGCTCTTCATTCTTACAGTGGGAACAACAACAACAACAATAATGGCTATTGTGTAAGATTGTTGTGAGGATGGAAGGAATTAATATAAATAAAATTGTCACACCAGGGCCTGTAATATGTATTAGCACTCAGAACCTGGAACATAAGTATCAGTAAGTCTTAGCTAAATTTTCACTATTATCACTATCATTATTATCACCAGTATTATTATTATCCAAAATATTTCCACTGGCATATCTATAGTCTTTAGTTGCTTTCTAAAAAATTAAACTAGTTCCTTAAAATCAAATCATCCTCTTGGTATTCTTTCATTTAAAAAAATTAATACTCTTATGTGGCTCATTATGACTCACTTATTTATGTTGGGAGATCAATGTAGGCTAAGTTAGATGTATTTGATTTAATATTCATGAACAGAAGTGATTTAAGTTTCTAAGTGCTCACTGCAACCAGAAAAAGCTCCTGAACAATTAACCTAGATTCATATAATTTGTCAGTTTTTGCTTTTTTTAAAAGTCGGTCTTTTTGCTGAACCCACAAGAATGTCCGTATTTTTTTAAAATCTATTTCATTTCATTGTTTTTTTGCTCTCAGGTGGAGACCGATTCAAATCCAAGCATTTAATGCTGTGATAATACTTTTCCAGTGTCAAAAAGAAAAGAAGGGAATTAACATTGGTTCCAGTTTTACTTGTATTCTTATTTAACATTCCCTTTAGGCAGACACTATCTTCATTTTACAGAAGTAACTGTGGTGCTAAGGTAACACCAATAATAAATGGTGGAGTTGGGTTGGAATTGAGGTCATCTGATTGCAAGGGAGTTCTCATTTCTTCAAGTCATAGCACACAGGTTCCAGGCGTAGACAAAGATTTATCCAAGGGAACTCTAGAGGACTTTTCTTTGGCCAGAAATAAATTTTAAAAGCCTACTTTCTTGACTATTTTATGTAGGGAAATAATTTTCAACCATTTTAAATGAATTGACATCTTGGCAAGTACCTGAAAATGCATGTATTTGTGCATGGGTGAGAGACGAAAGCATTGTTGATGACATATTTTGATGATACTAAGCACTTGGATCACACTTCCCATTGTTCCTGCCCACAAGGCCCTTGACAGGACTGACTCTGCAATCCTGTGATCTGAAAATGGGCCTGAATGTGTTGTGGTCTGGTGTTTTTTCCCTCAGGTGGAGGTAGCCCGATATACCCAGATCAATGAAGTGGAAGATGAAGTAATTATCGTCAGAATTTGATTAATGTGGAAAATCAACATGCAAAACTTTAGGATTTAAGCTATTTCTTTAATTGTGCATGTTTAAACCTTAATTAAGTAAATATTTTCTTAGCCCTCTGTGTGATTTTGACACTAGGATTGAAGAGGACAGAGTGAAAGTGATTCTAAGGGGGGTTTTCAGAACTAAAAATGTTAAGTGGGGCCCGGACAACCATAGAGGTCTTAAGCCTGCGACAGGAGCAGTCAAAGGTCACAGGCATTGGCCTCAGGGCTTTATCATCCTGTCTTCTGGCTCAGAGCCCTGCCCTGATCACTGAATCCAAGTCTCTCCCTCCTTACAAGGCCCCAGAGGGCTCACAAGTGCTCCACTGCATCTGTTCACATAGCCTATAAAGGCTGCTCCATCTTTCAAGGCCCACAACCTCTAGTCATAGCATCATCTCTAAGGCTGTTCAGCTTCTGAAGTGGCCCACTGTTGTCCTCACTCAAAGTCCTTTTTGCACACTTAACCCCAGTACACTCTCTCATGGGCCTCTCCCCCCTGGTCACTGTCCTTGTTGCTACTTCCTTGGGGACCTCCATTTCCTGCTGCATTCTCTAGCTACAGAAGTGGGGGTCCTTGAAGGGTGGGGACAGGGTGACAGTCATAGGTCATTGCTCTGGAGTAATTTAAGGTTCCTGGTCTTTGATTCTTGCCAGTGAATGAAATCATTGGCTTTAGCCACCAGGGTGTGACAGAAATGGAGCTAGTGGAGGGGAGAAGCAAAGGATGGGGTCAGTTGTAAGAGGGAAAGGAGGGTGTGTGTATATGTGTGCACCAAAAATCAGTAGCTGTTTCTTTTCTTCATTTTTCCCCCCTAATCTAGAGGTATGGTGGTAGTCATTAGGCTCAAAACTTTTTCTTTTATTTAGCCTTAAGCCTGTGGTCTCTTTTTTGCCCACATATCTCTAAAAACAACTTAGAAAAATGTACCTATCACACATTTTTAAGTAGATATTTACAATTTTTCATATTCAACTGAAATAGTTAGAAAGTATATAATTACCAGCATATTATAAGTATTGACATTAAGAAATAAAAGTTTTCATCATTCTTTTAAATGTCTTAAAGCAATACCCCAAATTACAAGTAGTTTGGTAACCATCATCTACATATTTTGTATTTATATAAGATCTAATGTAATAGTTGGAAATTTTACATTGTTCTTTTTTCTCCTTGAATTGTACTTTCATTTTACTTTCTGCAAAGAATTTTATCCTAATGTAATATACTTTTATGCTTGAAAGACTTTTATTGATCACCGTATCATACTTCTCTGCAACAAAAATCATTTATAAATTGAAATTAATTTTTTTATATAACCAAAGGCTTTAACTATTAAACTTTTTTCTTTCTTTGAGTTATCATTATAAATATTAATATACAATTGGTCAAAACAATATAAACATATTATAAACTTTCATATGTAACTATGAAATGTAAGATATCAAATTATATGGATGGGTGGGAGGGTTGGTTATGATGCCTTGATTAAAGCAGTAGTAAAGTTGTTCCTTTGCTGCTGTGGAAGATTTATACCTTGGGAGGCAATGAGCCATAGGAGAGCTGTGTCTTTCTTTTGTCATGTGGAAAGCTGGTAAGTGTGAAGGGGAAGGGGGAAACTTAAGGAGAACTGGAACTTCAGTGGCTCCACAGGCACATTAGGTTTGGGACAGAATATATACAGAAGTTGAGAATCTGGACATTATTTTTTTTTTATTTCTATCTTTTCCAAAAAAAGTCCTCTATGGGAAGAACCTGTAAATACTAGTTCTTTTGCTAGTTTTGCTCCTTTATTTCCCTCTACATTGCAGGCAATGGAGCTCCACTTGCATCTCATTCCACCATCAGGGATAGAAACAGTATTTTTCTCCTGACTATATAATGGCTGAGAGAGCTTGTTTCTCCCCCATGATTTTCACTGTCCATTCCCGCCTCCCCTAATTCTCATCTTCCCACCCTAAGGGCCTTTGTATGTAAGCTATGACTATGCATTCATTCGGGTTACAAATAGGAAAATCTCTGCTGTATATATGGCATTCTGAGAGATTTTATAAAATTAAGTTGATGTAATCCGATGCTCAAAAACCTTCCATCACAGTGGTAGAAATAAAATATATGCATAGGTTGCTAGGCAGAGAAGAGAAGTTAAGGTGTTGAAGATGGAGCGGACAATATGGAAATGGCCCGATGGGTCAAAGCACGAATGTAATTCAAGAATGGACAGGTATTCAATTTGCCTGAAGCACAGGGTAATTTTAAGAACAGAATTTCCCAAAGTGTGTGTGTAGAACACATTGATAAGCATTTTTTTTTGGAAAACAGAGAGGGTAACTATTTCAGTTTTGTTTGAAGTCAAACAAGTAAAGAAAATGTTAGTATGCTAGATTAAAAGAAAAAAAAAAGACTTCTCTGCTATAGAATTTATTAATTCCTTCCTAAGGTTATTACATTAGGGGAAGCCAGGGTAGCGTTAGCATGCAATTCTTTTTTTTTTTTTTTCCTGTGATGAACTGATATTGGGTAAGAAATGGTGCAATGCTTAAATAAATGATCTTAAAATGAAATTCAGATCAATAATAATTCTAGCAATAATAAATTGTAATGGCCCCCATTTATGAGTATTTCCTTTGTGACAGCTGTATATACAATAATAGCTTAATCCTCAGCTAGTTTTGCAGGTAGGAATTATCACCCCATTTAGAGTTAGCAAACAAGTGCAAACATGTTAAGTGACTTACCAAAAACCCCACAGTATATACCCTTTCTAATATTCTGTGCTGCTTTCCACAAACTGAAAGTCACCATTGGTCTTGATCTTGCAGAATGTATAAGCTCTGATGTAAGGTTAATGGATCATGCTTTTATTTCAGCTTAAATTTTTCATAAGAGATCATGAAAAATTTCTTTATACTGTGTCCTTGTGTTTCTCAGAATTTTGTGTTTCATAAAAATTTAATTGATTCAATTGTGTATGGCCAGGGGAAATCTGCATTTCTTAGACTGGAAAAGGGAATGATCTTGATTTGGCTGATTCACACAAAATTTAAATGTTTTAACATAAAGTATCTATATCTATCTATCTTCTACCATCTATCTATCTATGTAAAAAATAAACCTAGCTTTAGATTTCAGGGCTTTTCATAGCATAATTTTGTAATTTCTGAGCAGAATCGAAGTACTTTGGGGCAAAAGAGCCCAATATAGGGTAAGAAAAATAAAGCTTCAAATAATTGTTAGAGCAGTGTGTAGGCAACTACTGGCTGATTGACAAGGATTGTATTTCTGAAGATTCTTTTTAAAACTGAAATGCACTAAGTTTGGACAGATGCCACAAGTCTGAACATGGATACTATAAACTCACTACTCAGTTTCTTGAGATTAATTATAACCTGTTCTGAGGGAAAAAAAGAAAAAGAAAGGAAGGATTTTTACCCCATCTACTGCTTGGATAGGGGAGAGGTATTTATTTTTTTTATAACAGGTCTTTCTCTCAACCAAAGTCTATAAATGTTTTGCTTGGGAATAAACTTGGACCTGGAGTTATGGTAAGTAGTATCTTGTTATGGGTCATGATTTTCCCCCAAATGATATATTTTGGAAAGAACTGTGTTTAAACTATAGGTATAATTACCACATAAGGAACCACAGAATGTCTGGGCATCCCCAAAACTCAGTAAGGGAGCACGCAGGTTGAGAAGCATAGCTGTTTCCTAGGGCAGGGGCTCCTTTTGAGAAATTTGGCTCAGAGATTTGGAACCGAACATTATTGACTTAACATATGCTTTACCATATGAAGCTTTTCCTATCACTTGAATCTTTCTCTACAGAAACCTTGGGGCTCTTATATGCCTGCTCTTTCCTGCCAGATGGCTGGATAGGGCTCTAAGATACAACTTCCTTTACTTCAGTGACGTATAGGATGTTCTTAGAATCATCACAGAGGTAATTTAAAAGGATACTTTGTGGAATCAAAGCCATTACTTTGTTCATTTATTGATTTTAGTCTGGAAAATGGCACTGGGACTAGCTGTCCTCACTCAGGGAAGAAATTCACTATATAGAAGAGGAGGTTGCTTAGGAGTGTTGTGAGTACTTACTAAGTTTCAGACATTACTAGGCACATTTTATATTGAATTTCCCTGACAGATATGAGGTAATATTATTTTTTTAAGTTTTTATTTAAATTCAAGTTAATTCTTGGGGTGCCTGAGTGGCTCAGTTGGTTGTGTCTGCTTTCGGCTCAGGTCATGATCCCAGGGTCCTGCTCAGCAGGGAATCTGCCTCTCCCTCTCCCTCTCTGTCTGCCCTTCCCTTCTGCTTGTGCACTCTCTCTCTCAAATAAATAAATAAATAAATAATCTTAAAAAAATAAATAAATTCCAGTTAGCTCTTAACTATAGAGAACGAATTGAGGGTTGTTGGAGGGGAGAAGAGCGGGGAAAGGGTTAAATGGGCCATAGGTATTAAGGAGGGCACTTGTTGTGATGAGTACTGGGTGTTGTATATAAGTGATGAATCACTAAATTTTACTCCTGAAACTAATATTACACTATATGTTAATTAACTGGAATTGTATTCTAGTGTAATATTGGTTTCAGGAGTAGAATTTAGTGATTCAAAACTTCCATACAACACCCAGTGCTCATCACAAGTGCACTCCTTAATCCTCATCTCCTATTTAACACATCTGCCCATTCACCTCCCCACTGTTAACCATCAGTTTGTTCTCTATAGTTAGGAGTCTGTTTCTTGGTTTGCCTCTTTCTTTATTTTCCCTTTGCACATTTGTTTTGTTTCTTAAATTCCATATATGAGTGAAATCATATGGTATTTGTTTTCCTCTGACTTACTTCACTTAGCATAATACTCTTTAGCTCCATCTACATCATGGAAAATGACAAGATTTCATTCTTTTTTATGGTTGAGTAATATTCCTGTGTGTGTGTGTGTGTGTGTGTGTACTAGATTGTCTTTATCCATTCATCAGTCAAAGGACCCTTGGGCTGTTTCCATAATTTGGCTATTGTTGATAATGCTATAAACATCAGGGTGCATGTATCCCTCTGAATTAGTATTTTTGTATTCTTTGGGTAAATTCCTAGTAGTGCAATTGCTGGATCGTAGAATTGTTCTATCCCTCCATACTGTTTTCCACAGTGGCTGCACCAGTTTGCATTCCCACCAACAGTGAAAGAGAGTTCTCCTTTTTCCACATCCTTACCAACACCTCTTGTTTCTTGTATTGTTGATGTTAGCTATTCTAACAGGTATGAGATGATATCTTGTTGTAATTTGATTTGTATTTCCCTGATGATTAGTGATGTTGAGCATCTTTTCATGTGTCTGTTAGTCATCTGTATGTCTTCTTTTGAAAAATGTCTATTCATGTCTTCTGCCCATTTTTTAATTGGATTATTCATTTTGGGGGTATTGCGTTTTATAAGTTCTTTATATATTTGGATACTAATCCTTTATCAGATAAGTCATTTGCAAATATCTTCTCCCATTCTGTAGGTTGCCTTTTAGTTTTGTTGATTGTTTCCTTTGCCATGCAGCTTTTTATTTTGATGAAATCCTAATAGTTTATTTTTGCTTTTGTTTCCCTTGCATCAGGAGACACATCTAGAAAGAAGTTGCTACAGTCCATATCAAAAAGGTTACTGCCTGTATTGTCCTGTAGGATTTTGATGGCTTCATGTCTCACATTTAGGTCTTTAATCCACTTTGAATTTATTTTTGTGTATGATGTAAGAAAATGGTTCCGTTTCATTCTTTTGCATGTTGCTGTGCAGTTTTCTCAACACCATTTGTTGAAGAGACTATCTTTTTTTCCATTGGATACTCTTTCTTGCTTTGTCCAAGATGAATTGACCTATAGTTGAGGACTTGTTTCTGGGTTTTCTGTTCTGTTCCATTGATCTGTATGTCGATTATTGTGCCAGTACCATACTATAGCTTTGATCACTACAGCTTGGTAATCTAACTTGCAGCCTGGAAATTGTGATGCCTCCAGCTTTGGTTTTCTTTTTCAAGATTTCTTTGGCTATTCAGGGTCTTTTGTGGTTTCATACAAATTTTAGGATTGTTTGTTCTAGCTCTGTGAAAAATGCTATTGGTATTTTGATAGGGATTGAGTTAAATGTGTAGATTGCTTTGGGTAGTGTAGACATTTTAATATTATTTGTTCTTCCAATCCATGAGCATGGCACATCTTCCCATTCCTTTGTGTCATCTTCAATTTCTTTCATCAGTGTTTTATAGTTTTCAGAGTACATGTCTTTCACTGATATGAGATAATATTATGATCTACATGAATATCTGTAGCTCTAACTTCTTCCCTGAGCTCTGTATCCTTATATCCAACTGCTTAATGGGCATTTCTCTTTGGATATCTCACAGGCACCCTGAGCTCAGGATGCCCAGAACTGACCCTAGCCACTCCAGCCTCATCAAGCATAATACAATCTAAGTTGGAGTCTTGCCAAATGTAACTTAAACGTTTCTTGAGTCTCTTGACTTCTTCCATTCCCATCTCCACCACTCTATTGCAAATGACTGTTACTCTCAGCTGGACTAATGCAATGGTTTTCTAGCTGGTTTCCCGCATTTCTTCCCACTCTTTTCCAATTTAATCCATTTTTCCACTATAACCAGAGCTATCTTTTCAAAAAATGTCAAAGCTCTCAAGACACCTTATACCTTAAATCACTTCAGTAGCTCCTTCTTGTGCTTAGGTTGGAAACTAAAATACTTAACAGATATTCTATGGTCCTTGTCCATTTCAGCAAGCTTTCTCTCCTTTCACTCTCTCCTTCTCTGCATTTCCATCCCTCTGGCCCTCTTCCAGTTCTTTGAAGAAGCAGATATTCTTCCTGCTCTCAGGCCATTCTGTTTGTTTCCTCTCCTCTTCAGGCCCCTTTTCCCCAATATACGTAGTTAATTACTCCCAGTCAGTTCAAATTTATTTTGGATATCACTTCCTCTTGGAGTTTTCCCTGACTCTAGGTTAGAGAGGTCAGGATTCCCTGATAAATGTTTTTCGTTCAGAGTTGTCACAATGATAATTAAACATATATATGTGTGATTAGCTATCTGATATTTGTTTCCCTACCTACAAAGTAAGCTCCAGGACGGCAGAGTACAGATATTGTACACATAATATATTTTCAGAGCTTTGCACAGTACTTTCCCCAAGTAGTTGCTAGGTGAATATTTATTGAATGAATGAGTAAATGAATGAGCATATATTTTCCAGATGAAGAAATTTAGGCTCAGATGGATAAGTGACAGAGAAGGAATGTGAGTTCAGGTCAAATTCACCCTAAAATCTATGCTCTTTGCATTCAAAATTTTACAATCGCAATTATGTTCTTTTACTAACACTATTTTCAAAATTAATTTTTAGTAGTATTATAAAATTTGTATCAGTGTCCTGATGCCAAAACATCTGAGATGAACATCACAATAGATTTTTTTCTATTGTAAATAGTTTTCCACAATAACAAGTGATTTTGTTGTCACTTGGTTGACAGTACAGAATTTTGTGTGTGACTTTCCTGTGTTCATTTCTAATATAATAGAGCTGTCCCTTTAATTTGTCCCTGGTATTTATTTCTACATAGTATTAATTTTTTTAAGTTTGTCGAGGAAGTAATAAATGGCGAAGATAAACTTAGGTTATTAATTCAGATGTTTATGGAGGATAGTCAGAGAACAAAAATGGGTGAGGCAGCTTCACAAGGACTTTGGTGGGGAGCTGGAGGAAGCAGTATAGTCTATTAATTTCTATATTTCACAAGTAAGTGGCTATTTTTGGTCTTTTAATGGTATTTACTTCATAATGGGTAACACAAAATTAATTTTTTAAATGCCTGCTGATTGTCTTCAGAAAAACGTGAAATCTCAGGTATTTTTGGAATCCTGTCCTAGATTTTTATTTGGAAGCTTACTGCATTTCACATATGCATACATATTACATATAATTAAATTGTATACATAAATTAATTAAGCAATTGGGAAATTGAATTTCACAATGGATCACTGGCTTTAAACTATAGAATTCTACCTTGGGCTAAATTAAAAAGTAACCACTTGGTGTTTTGATGTCTCGTTAGTAAAACTTTCTTTACTATATACCAGCATGGCTAAATTCTAGAAAAGCAATCTCGGCGAAGTGTTACTTAAAAGAGCAAAAAGTATGTGAGTTATTTTGTGAAAATAATATTTTTAAATAATGAGTGTGTAGAATTTGTTAGCAATTAGTTACCTTTAAGAGCCTCTTGGTTATCATAGTTAGCACTTTTGCTTCTTTAAATGTCAGTGTAGAGGTTATTTTTGATAATTTCTGTAACTAAACTACAAATATTAAAAATGAAGGAAAGAAGAAATAAAAAGGTATAAAGTGTGGTGCCTGTAAGTTGATTTTTTTCTTAGTCCAGCCTGATTACAGCTGATCATTGGTCTGCTGGTGGGGCCAAAGTTAGAGGATTGAGAGGGGGATGCTTGAGGCAAGGGGGCAAGACCATGCACAGTTTCAGAAGTGATTCAACTCTTTCTGCTGCAATGATCCTATCCTCTATGACCTCCTGCAGTCCAAAGTCCTATATGCTAAACATCAACATAAAGAATCTTAACAGCGATGCTGCCACCAGAGTTGTTTAGTGGAGGCTGGATAACTCCCCTCCTTGTCTGTAAAGGTACATGGCCTCACCTCTAAAGAGTAGAGAGGGGAATTCACTTCATTATGGTTGTATAGAAGTAATAAAACAAAAATTGATTCAAAACGTTGTTCTTAATTTGCTCTCCTGAATTACTAGGATCAGAAAATACTTGTATTTTGTTTCAGTTCTCTTTGGAGACATTTCCACGATGTCTAAGTCCCTAAAATATTAAAATATAAATTTTTGAATCTGAAAAGTATAATACTCAAAGATTTTCTGAATTAGGCCATTGAGAGTTTATTCAAATATATTTATATATTTTAAGGTAAGTCAAAGTCAGGATTGGAGTGGTGATATATAGATATCAGGTAGATATCTATAGGGTATAGATAACATCAGAGGCTAGAGCTGATAGAGCACATTTTAAGTCCATGTGTAAGAGATGTGGGGTCAGCCACTTCATAAAATGTCAGGGATTCAGAAACACACAGTCAAAACTCAGTAAATATTGGGTCAGAAAGTTACAAAATAGATGAGAACAAAATGCCTGGAAGAACTCTTTCTAAGAAAAAAAATCTATCCACTCTCATAATTAAAAATCTGTGATGGTTCTGTAGTTGCCCAGGACAAAACCTAAATTCTCCAAAAACATTAAAAGCTTCTTAAAATTTCATCTTGATCTGTCTTACTGGCCTTCACTTTTGCTGCTCTCTCCCTCTCTTCTCTTCATTTCAATGCCCTAACTTTGCCCACGCAATTCCCAGCCAAACGAAACCACCTGGAAAGTTTTTAGTATTCCTGTGAACACCCACGCCTCCATACGTTTGCATATGTGGTACACTCCCCCTGGATAATTCTCTGCTCTTGCTCACATGAGTCATCACTGGAGACCTATTCAACATAGAACCTAATGCTAGACTTTCCTGAGTCATTAGTCAGCCTTTGATGCTTTTGTAGCACTTCGTTCACACTTCTCCTATGTCGCTCACCACAGTGTTTCTTTACTGTCTACTTAAAATTCTGTATCCTCCAGTATTTTATGAATGTTAAGTATGTGAATCTAGAAGATAGTAAAACATCTGGGCTTATGATCTGAAAATCAGAACATAGACCCAAATTACAGATTTAGGGCAAATCTTAGCTAATGGACACTAAGCCTGCATTAAAAATGTTCCTCTGGGGAATTTCAGACCTAATGGGTGTTATTTTAAATTCTAGTTATTGATTTCAGTTCTTAGTCTTCCTAAGGCCTGCAGATACCATCAGAAACGCAGTTTCTTCAGACTAGGGGATGTGTGGCTAGACTATAACGGCTCATCCTAACCATCTGTCTAACATGCCCTCTTGTAAGGGCACAGATCCCCAGACCCAAAACCCAAGAGGAATCACATTAACATTTTTTTTTAAAGATTTTATTTATTTATTTGAGAGAGAGAGAATGAAAGACAGAGAGCATGAGAGGGAGGAGGGTCAGAGGGAGAAGCAGACTCCCCGCTGAGCAGGGAGCCCGATGTGGGACTCCATCCCGGGACTCCAGGATCGTGACCTGAGCCGAAGGCAGTCGCCCAACCAACCGAGCCACCCAGGCGCCCCTCACATTAACATTTTTAGTAATGGAACCTGATTTACCATCAAGCTTAGGCACTGAAGGTTTATTTGTATGAAGCATTAAAAAGTAAAAAAAAAAAAAAAAATTGGGGCACCTGGGTGGCTCAGTCGGTTAAGCGTCCGACCCTTGATTTTGGCTCATGTCATGATCTCAGAGTCGTGAGATCAAGCCCCGTGCCAGGCTATGCACTGAGTGTGGAATCTGCTTGGGATTTTCTCTCTTCCTCTCCCTCTGCTCCTCCCAGCTTGTGCTCTCTCTCTCTCTCTTAAAAAAAAAAAAAAAGTAAATAAGTCTCCATCTCTTTTCCAAATTCCTTCTTTATCACATATGCAGCTAAATAAAAGGGATTAATAGTTATCTACTTTTAAGCCGCTTTTTTAGTTCTTTGGAGGGGGATGGTAAAAGCACATTATCTATGAACTTATTTTATTGTTGTGGGAAGCTCAAATGAGAGGCATGCTACCAGGTGTAATAGAATCAGAAGTATCTTACTTTTGTAGTGGCTGTCTTTTTTTCAGTCATCATCCTCTGTCTGTAGAAGTAGGAGGGTTTTGGGATTCCTACCAAGATGGGAAGGGGCATTTGTGCCCTCTGCCTGGACCCTGGTAACAATAAAGTGTAATCCTCTGGGTTAATGGGCTCTAAGGTTTTTATATTGTGAACCCCATTAGTAAAAACTTCTGTGTACGGCTCCTGGTATTCATTTATTTATGTATAAATTATATGGCTGAACTACTTTATGTATAGCATATCTAAAAATGGAAAGAAAAAAAATGATAAAAGTGGACTGAACAATCTTTTAGAAATTACTTTGTTTTCTTTAACAGGTCATAGTTGACCAGAGTAGATATAAGTTCATCACTCAAGTAGCCTTATAAGTTTGGATATTTTAGGCTGACATTTTGGCAAATTGGATTGTCATTGTTTTGGTCTTGTAACATGACTGATGAAGAGCTTGGACTGGGAGTAGGGGTGCCCGTCCTGCTGTTGCTATTCACCTGAGATTGTAGTATCACCAATCTCAAATTGATTGTGTGAATCTTCTAATTCATATGTCCATTTTATAATGGTTGATTGCTTTATGCTACGTAATCAGTGAATTAATATGACAGGGCATAAGTAAACTGTGAAATATCATGATATACTGAAAAAGAATGACAAAAGGGAAGGTAACTACCCCTTCACATGGTAGGACTTCTATTGTTTCCGCAGAATACCTCACCCACTACATGGCAGCACCCTTACTTTTGATATGTGGACCAAGGAAGGTACCAATGTTAATCAGTATCTTGATGATTAGTGAACTTTAACCGTTTTGATAAACATAAATATACATTAAAGTACTGGTATTGGTATTCCTGCACCCCAATGAAATAATCCTCTTGGACACATCCTGAGGATTATGTACCCAAATTTGGAGGCAATTATTCTATGTTATAGTGAATCAGACAAATTGGAACTATATTCCTCAGTATAATTATTGGCAATGCTTGAAGTTCTAGGAGAAATAAAACAATGTATTTGTCCCAAAAAGTAGGTGCAGGAATAAGGGGTCGTTTTGTTTTGTTTTGTTTTCAAGTGTATGGCTCTCAATACAATGCATAAATTTATGTTTCCATCTGTGGATTTTGGATCCTTTATTTATTTATTTTTATTTATTCATTTGAGAGAGGGAGAGACAGAGAGAGCCCAAGCAAGGGGAGAGGCAGAGGGAGAAGCAGACTCCCTGCTGAGCCGGGAGCCAGACATGGGACTCGATCCCACCACCTGGGATCATGACCTGAGCCGAAGGCAGATATTCAACCATCTGAGCCACCCAGGCGTCCCTTGGATCCTTTATTTTTTATTTATTTTTTATTTTTAATTAATTAATTAATTTTTTAAAAGATTTTTTATTTTATTTTATTGAGAGAGAGAGAGCATGAGAGAGAGGAGGGTCAGAGAGAGAAGCAGACTTCCCGCTGAGCAGGGAGCCCGATGCGGGACTTGATCCCGGGACTCCAGGATCATGACCTGAGCCGAAGGCAGTTGCTTAACCAACTGAACCACCTAGGCGCCCCGGATCCTTTATTTTTTAAAGGTTTATTTATTTATTTATTTGAGAGAGAGAGAGAATTCTGGGGGAGGGGTAGAGGGAGAGGGAGAGAGAGAATCCACAAGCAGACTCCCCACTGAGAACAAAGTCCAGTGTGGGGCTCAATCCCAGGACCCTGAGATTATGATCTGAGCTGAAACCAAGAGCTGGCCACTTAACCAACTGAGCCACCCAGGTGCCCCACTGGATCCCGCTTTTGAAAAGATGTACCATATCCTTTCGTAGCATGCTTCTCTTAAAGTACCCAGTTTAATCATCACTGCTATAATCAGCATTATATTGTGACTTCTACTGTGTCCCCAATAAATGGGGCAAGGATGAAATTTTGAGGAGTGCTATAGTTTTTAAAATATATTTGTAAAACTGTAGCTGACTTGGTTATTACAAACTGCATATGATTCTGAAATATTTATAAAACTCTCCAAGATTCAGAAAGTAAATGAATATCATTAGCTTTGTGAGAGCAAGTACTGTTACTCTCAGTGTTATGCAACACTCTAGGCCATAATAGCCAACCTATAAATGCTGGTTGAATAAAAGGAGTATGTTGTGTTAATGAAGACTCATTTTGTTGAGTAAATTCTGAAAATCTGTGGCAGTCTAAGGAAGAGTTATGTGATTAATTTTAGCTTAGGAAGGGTTAGTAAATTATGAGAGATCATTTTAGAATAATTGAGAAAATGAAGTCCAAAGGTTGGAAATGTTTTTTAACTATGAAACAGTAAATATAATTGTTCGTTAAAACTGAACAAATGAAAATAAAAACCACATTCTGTGTAGCATATGTGACATGGTAAGATTAATGCATCCTTTTAGAAAGACTGAACAAATAGAAGACACATGTACTCTATTTTATATAGTAGAAGTGTCCCGGGAGATTTTCAGGTAAATCAAACTGTTACTTGAACTGTTCTTTCAAAGTATCACTGTATTTTATAAACTTTTAAAATTAGAGTTATTCTTGCTGAAGTTAGATGAAAAGTGTGTTTGTGTGGTGAGAGGAAAGGGGTGGTGGTGGGAATAAAAAGGGGGAATTAGAGCTTATGGTTTTAGGTCCTTTACCAGCAAGGGCACCCCAGAGCTTCTCAGAGCACTGAGACGATAAAGCATAGAGGTCTGTTTGTAAATTACACAACTTAACAGTGTTTTTCATTTTTTCGTCCAGCATCCATACATATATGCAATTACACATTCATTTGGCCAGCATTTATTGTGCCTCTTCTATGTTAGAGACATTATGTTAGACCTTAGGCGAATCTGAGCGGTTAGGTAGAATCTCCCGACCTAACAGGACTTACAATGTTGTGGGTGATCGCTGCAAGGTCGGATCAGTTACAGAACCTTGTTCTGTTTTGTTTTGTTATAGTAAGTTGCATCTCTTTATAATCAAGTTGATCAATTTTTTAGAAATTAACTGCAATAGAAAATATCTTTTACAAGTCAATTAAAACTCTAAAACAAGCTATGGACTTTGGGTGATTATGATGTGTCAGTGTAGATTCATATTTGATAACAAATGTACCATTCTGGTGAGTGATGGTGATAATGGGGGACGTTCTGCTTCTGTGGGGTTTGGGGAGGCTATGGAAAATCTCTGTTACCTCCCTTTCAATTTTGTTGTAAACCTAAAACTGCTCTAAAAAAAATTAAAGCCTTTTTAAAAAGTCAGTTACAAAAGGTTTATTGGTTAAGTAAAAGTATATAAGCAAACATCTTCTCAATTATTTTGTAATTTTGATTCTACAGACAGCAGATATTTAAAGTATTGGCATCCATAGTGATATCTTTTTCCCATTGACCTTCAAACTTAGCCTCAATGTATTTACTCAAATTCCTCATTAAAATATATTATATGTACGAGAAATGCAGATCAGACCAAGATGGTTTGAGGGTTTACTGTGTTCTTGTCTGCTAAATTTTTACTAGCATTTATTGTGTATGAGGAAGTTCTACTTGACGCGACATTTCCATATTTCAGCCAGGGTTTCTTAAATTTTTCAGTTCTCATAAAATACAGTTTGAGTCTTTATGCATTATGTATGATTCTTTATGACATCTAATCCCCCCCTTTTCACCCTAGAGTATAACTATAAATAGCCATAACATTTAGCCCTGGCTATTGAACAAGCATGAGGAAAATTTAGATCCAAATGGGAGTCATTGCTTCGCATTTCATGATTCGATGTGCAATCTATGTTTTAAAATGGCTCTTTTATTATTATAAATATGCTCCTTTTTGCCTAATTGTAACATCCTCGAGAACAATGATTGCCAGTTGACTTCATGGCACTTTAGAATAAGTAACTCCTATGGTTTAAAATGAGTAAAACAATAATTATATTGTAGTTAGGATATTAAAAAAACTTTTTGTTAAAGTTCTAGCTCAGCCATTATTGATGGTCATGTGGGGCTTCTTATGAATTTATTATTAAAACTGGTCAATAAAAATTCAGTTTGCAGTTTAAAAGTTAGAAAAATGGGAACTAGTTATATTTGTATTCTAAAGACATTATTAAAACAAAATTAAATTTTTTTTGGTGGGGGGAACCTTAAACCTTACCATGCAAATACTAGAACCCTTTCAATGCTTTATATATTGTCATTGCTTTGAGAAATTTAAACACACATTGGAAACACTGACGTATGAAATCTTTGCCCCTTGCACTGGTGTAAGGAGTGAAGTACAAATAGGGTGAGTCTAAGGCTTAAATGAGAAAACATATGAAGCCGTGCTGACTTCAGTAATTGTTGATTGAATGAATGATTGCATAGTAAAAGAATATGGAAAGCTTTTAACTGTGCTGTGTGAGATTAATTAAGAGTGGGACACCTAGGAAGGGTCGAATTCAGTGATAATTGCAATGACAGGCAAGATTTGGCTCCAACACTTCATTAAACTTCTATTTTTATGGGGATTTCTTCATTTCCACTGGAACGAACAAGTCAGTATGCATGACTTATTCTGCAATGAACTTTGATGAATTTTTCTAAGTACATAAAAAATGAGTTGCATCCTTCTCTTAATCCGAGAAACCCCCTATACCTACACTGATAAACTCTCTGATGCACATGTAAGAAGGCAGGATAATGGGCATGAAGGACAATCATCTATATGTATATATAAAATATATATTTTTGCTTGTCAGTAATAACTCTGAACTGCCTACAGCATTCATCGTGCCTTTTAAAAGTCAGGTATTGTATTGAATTCAAAAATTCTCTTATGCTGAGCAGGGAAAGGGAAAAAAAAAAATCAAACACTTTCTGAATTGGGCCCAAATATCCAAGGTTAATTTTCTGAGAAAGCTGCAGTGGCTAGATAAGGCCATCCCCTGCAAATTAGTTTTGCCTGCCTGGATTACAGCTAAATTTATGCAGCTTGCCTTATCCTTTCGGAAGCGCCTCTGAAGTGTCGTAATTAACTGGCACACAGAAAGTGAGCACATTTTCTGCTTGGTGGCGGCCATTCCTCACTTCATCTCAGTTCTAACCCAAGTGGAAAGGTAGTTTCTTATTTTTACTGTTAAAAACACACATGAATGCACTTGTGTGTGCGTGAGCAAACACACACACACACACACACAACACACACACACACAATCTCGCATACTTTACCAGAAGTCTTTGAAAACAATCATAAAATAGCTTCAGAACAGTTTGGAAATTTAAAGGGGTAAAGAGTACTGCTGAGAGAGCAGAGAGAAATTTTTGCATAAAATTGAAATAAAAAGAAAAGCCACCTTTATGAAGTGACCGGACTGTTTTGGTTTGTTTATTTGTTTTTTTAACTAGAAAAATTGTGTTTTAACACATTTTCTTCGTGTATTTCTTGGTTATCTCAATGGAAACTCAAAAATCGCCAAGATATGGTGAAAACAAACATGTTCACGATCAATGTCTCCTTATTTTGTATTTTCTATTGTCATTTCTTTATATATTTTATATATTCCCCGTGTCACCCCCAATTTTTTGAGGTTCATACTTCCATTAAAACTTAAGCTAAAAAAAAAAAGCTCAGAGAAAACTATCCTCAGACACCTTTCTCAGAGATGTGGCTCCATCTTTCCATTCATTTATATATGTATTACTTTGGCTGAACAACTTTTTTTTTTTTAAAGATTGCATTTATTCATTTGAGACACAGAGATACAGAGAGAGAGAGAGAGAGAGATGATGAGCAGGGGGAGCGGCAGGCAGATGAAGAAGCAGGCTCCCCATCGAGCCAGGAGCCCGATGTGGGGCTCGATCCCAGGACCCTGGCATCATGACCTGAGCTGCAGGCAGACGCTTAACCATCTGAGCCACCCAGGTGCCTCTGGCTGAACAACTTATTTTTCTTCTAAACACAAGGCTGAAGCAGTCATTATTTTTCGAATATCAATATAAGCCTTTGTAAGGATTGTCCCTGGAAACATATTTGACTCTGGTCAGCTCCTGGAAAATATACTAGATATTTCAGCCTATTGCTTCACACACTTCATTAAGGAGGTTTTGTTTTGTCTTTGTTTTGAAAATAAAACACTGGATTTGCAGCCCACAGAAGCTGATCAAGAATTCCACAATGTCCAGGCTCATGGAGTGTTGCACTGAGTATGACACCAGATCAGTCATAATCCTCAAAGAGCCAGAAGAGATTTTCTATCCTCCATCCCACACTCTGGTCCTGGATTTTCTTTGGCTTCAGTTCCTCATAGAGTTATTATGAGGATTAAATGAGTTAATACATATAAAATGTTTAGAACTGTGCCTGGCACTTAGCAAATGTTCAGTAAATGTTAGCTGTTATTCTGTCTCAGTAGGATGCTGCTCTAATGTTGGCTTCTGGCTGAGTCCTTAGTCATTCACATAGCAGTTGATTTTTCTCCAATGAGTTTTTATTTTTAGCAGGTGAATCATATCAGAATTGCATTTCTTTCTTTTTGCAACTTCTTCCCTTCCTGAAAAAAGCAGAGAAAAACATTTACTGCTTTTTTCTAATGACTTTTTCCTTCCAATCTTCCTCTTTCTTCTCACTGCAAATCCAGGGCATCATATTTCAACCTCTTTTCTAGGTGTCCCCTGTGGGGCCCTCTAGGCCTTTTCCTTACTCTTTCTTTATTATTCTTATAACACTTGCTCCCTTTGATTCTCAGTTCTAGAAATGTTTGTCTCTCTCAAGTAAACACTCACCACCAGAAACAGAACACCCCAAACTCTTTTGTGTATGGGAAGAACCTAGCGGTGCCTCAAGGAAGATGTTATTTGAATGCAGAAGTCATCTAATACAGTACAGAAGATATTTTCCTTTCTTGATTACTTTTTCTCATGGGAAAATTGCCACGCTGAGATTGCCTTTATGTGAAATAGAATATTCACTTTTTCAACTCAGTTGCACATTTAAAAGACAATCAACAGGGCTCCTGAGTGGCTCAGTCGGTTAAGCATCCAACTCTTGATTTCAGCTCAGGTCATGATCTCAGGGTCCTGGGATGGAGCCCCACATCGGGCTCCCCTCTCAGCAGAGACTCTGCTTATCTCTCTCTTCCTCTGCCCTTCCCCTGTGTGCACTTTCTCTCTCCCTGTCTCTCTCAAATAAATAAATCTTAAAAAAAAAAAAAAAAGACAACCAACAATTTGTAAAAGTCATCACTTGGACCTACAGATTGATTGTTCCACTTAACGTTCAAAATACCTTCCAGTTGATGGTGGCCAGAGCCTTGAGACTTTCCCAGGAAAGGGGACTACATTTGTGTCCTTTCTGGGTGTATGGAGTGGGGGTGGAGCTTTAGCTTTTGATGACTTATTAGAACTGAGAGAGAGAATCAGACAAAATGTTTCCCAATGGGAAATGTTAGACTTATTTAGGACATAGGAGTTTTGGTCCTGGTTCTAGTCCAAGGCACTAATATGCTAAGTGTTTGGAAAGTAAATGTAATAGGATTACCTCAAAAGCTGAGGCTAATGAGCTGCTCACTTTGAGGGACCAAAAATGCCAGTCCAGAGGGTAGACTTCAAGTTACTTGGCTTAGACCTTGTTATTGAAGTGAGAGTGTTTGAATGACACATTATAGTTATTCAAATGTTGAGTCAGGAGACAGCCATGGTCCTGAGATTAATACATTATTCAGTTCTTGTTGACCTAACTAAAACAGTGACTCCCTGAGAAACCTATAGGATTCTGACCACCGGGGTATGGTTTAATTTTAATTAGGAGCTCAGGAGCCTTATTTCAACTCTGATTTTAAGAAGACCTGGCCAGGTGAAGTTCCTCCTAGGGGCAGGAAAGGGGGTGGGTTGAAGTTGGTAATCCAGAGCTGACACACAACTAAGTTATGGGTGAGAACTGGTTATAGCACAGTCAGTGGCTGAGGCTAGAAGTCCTTCAGGGAATGATAATTGGGGGCCTGGGACTGTCACTGAATAGGCCCTTTGGAGTCCAAATATGGGGCCCTACTGCAGCTGCAGATGCCATCATGGCAAAGTGAACCAGGATCTATGGGACTGGGTAGAATATAGTTTCATTGCCATATCATGAAGCAACAAGAAACAATGTCATTGACAGAATTTTCTCTCTCCACCTTCCTTTGGAAGGGGATTGACTTCTTTTAGATTTCAGTGTAAAACCTAAGTGGCTATATAATTTATTCCATTGAGAATATAACATTTACATGTTTTAAACGAGTGTATGCTTTGTTGATCATAAAATAATACACACTCATTGTTTAAAATTTAGAATATAAGGGTGCCTTGGTAGCTCAGTTGGTTAAGCGACTGCCTTCGGCTCAGGTCATGGTCCTGGAATCCCGGGATTGAGTCCCGCGTCGGGGGCCCTGCTCGGCGGGGAGTCTGCTTCTCCCTCTGACCCTCCCCCTCTCATGCTCTCTCTCTCTCTCATTCTCTCTCTCAAATAAATAAATAAATCTTAAAAAAAATTTAGAATATAAGATAGGAATTTAAAAAAATCTGTGATGTAACATTGTAGAAATATATTTGATGCACTTTGCTGTACTTACTCTTACCACTTCAAGTGTTTAGCGTGTGGCTAAGCACCTGAAGTTATTTTATGGCTGTAATTGTTACTTGGGGCTACCATAGACATTTTACAACCTATGTATAACTGTACTATACAGAAAGCCACACCAGATCTTACTGTATGTATTCTCATCTCAAACAACATCAAAAGTTAATGAAAGGAGGTTTTTAAATGAAACAGCTATGCATAGACAGTCTTAATGTTAATGAGCCTATTAGCATAGGGGAATGACTACCCAGGTTGATCTACTGCAAGATTTAAGCAAAATACCTTAAATCAGTAATTACCAGTAAATACTTAAGGAACACAGAATACTCTTTCCCATTCAAGGAGAGGTAGCTCTCTATTTGCCTCCACCTGAAATTTTATAAACTCCTGAAGGTAGGAATGAGTGGAGGAATAATGAGAAAACCCAAGGATATATCTAGAGCACCATATGACCTCTTGACTTGAATCAGGCTTTGAACTGAGCAGAAAAAGAAAGTATTTTGATCAAATTGCTCTCATCTTATTTTAAAAGTCTCTCTATAATGTTTGCTTCAAAGAGCTGTTATTACATTTTTTATATTTGAAAATATAGATTAAACTAATTACTTAGAATTATGCTGCAAGCTTTCATGTGAGGTAAATCCTGATTTTCAATCTTAATGTAAAAATACATTTTAAAGTAAGTATTTTATTTATGTTTCTTGCTTTAAAAAACGTTTGGTCATTTTGGATGGACTTGAGTGTTGGTGTCAGATTTTCTTGTTTGTTAGCTCTGACAGAACTCTCTCTGTTCACTGATAATTCCCCTAAAATGTCAGAGTCTGGGAAGACTAAGAACACATTTAAAACTTAACCAAAATTTTAAGCGGTTTATTTAAGGTGTGTTAATTATAATAAAACTGAGACTAACCTAAACCATAAAACAAAGACCTATATTCTAAAAAAACATGAAGAGAAAAGTCAATTATTCATAGAAATAGCACAGGATTAATTGGCTTCTAACAACAACAAAACAATAACAACAACAACAAGAATACCACCACCTTTGGAAAAGGTTGAGAATTAACTTTCGTGTTCTCTAGAATTAGATACAACTAACCTTAGTCTAGAGACTCAGAAAAAAATATTAATGCTTAAAACAAAAGGCTTTCCAAAGCCTACTCATTCTTTCTTTTTTTCCTATTTACTTTTTAAAAATACGACTTGCACATACTGAAGGTGTACAACATGATGATCTGATATACTATACATAGTGAAACCTACTCATTCTTAACTTATTCTTTCTAGAATGTCATAGATGTTAACTCCCTCTCCCTGACCCTCTTCTGCCTGGCTGGAGATGCAAGGCTCAGGTGACGTTCAGTACTTTTACATTGACATGAACCCTTGTTTTTTTCCTGTAATAAGAAAGAAAATGAAAAACAAAAATTTCCACCCTCCCCTTAGATAGAGGAATAACTTCTCTTTCTCCCCGTGCACAGGTAATCCTAGGGCAAAACAGAGTGAGCCAGAGGTCCCTGAACTGGCAAGCGTTGCTCAGCATGGAGGGACTGGCTGCTCCTTGCAATGCCCCATGCCCAGGATTCTTTTCAGGTCACCTTCAGCAGCTAATCCCTGTCCCGGCTTTCAGCAGCTGTTTCTTCAGTGGTGACCCTGGCTGCAAAACCCTCCTGCCAGCAGTGGTTCTCATGACTGAGATGAGATTCAGCTTCTAGAGGTTCTTTTCTGTTGGAAGGAATGGATGCAAGCCGCAGCTTTGATCTAGGCTTCTTGGTCTTTCATCCGTGGGACAATTTAGGGTAATTAGAATGATTCCCCTTGCATTTACTTTATATTCTCCCAGTACCCTCTGGCTAAGACCACTTCCCTTCAGGCTTGGGAAACGGGACTGTTCTGGAGATGGGAGAGTGAAGAATCTAGGGCAGCATCCTGGCTCAGAGTCACCCACAAGTTTTGTTTTTGCTAGTTTCCAGAAACTGGGATCTTGCTTTGTTGGTGACTTCATCACATACTGTTCCCCTTCGCTGTCCTTGCACAGAGACAATGCCTTGTTCTTCTTCGTGGCGCCCCGAACTATTCCTTGGGCTCAAGGGTCTGTGTTGGTACGCAGTCCAATTGCTGCAGGCCTTCCTGGTTCTTAGCCTTCTCGCAGGGTGGGGACTTCTTTCTCTGATCTCCGGAACACAGGGAGAGTTCAGCTAAGGGTCTGGGTTCGGGCCTGCCCTGGGGGCTGTAGGTCCTGGTTCTGAAGGGTTACTCCTAAAGGCAACGGCACATAGCAAGAGTAGTGGCAAGCCTTCTAGTACAGTGTGTTACAGGCTGCTGTTTGGAGCCCTAGTTCCAATACTACCCACCAGGTTTGCTTTATATTTGCATAACCATAAGGATTCTCGGGCATTTTTCCCAGGAAGAGAGAGCATGTTTTTCTAAAGGTAAATTCCAGTCTCTGATTTTTCCAAATAGAAAATACCTGGAAGCTTTGTTTCAGTGTTAACTCTGCTGGTGCATCATGTTCTCCTACCCCTCCTTGTCCTTCCTGCTCTGAACTCCCAGCAACAAAGTAGTTTTCTCTGAGCCCTGGGTCTGGGACAGGCATTCCATTGTACTTCAGGAATGATGAGGGGGATAATGTCTTTCACTCTCGGTGATGACTGTCTCTCTCTTGTTATGAACACATTATCTCATCTAATTCTTTCAACATTCCCTAATATATGGGCAAAGTAAGGTTCAGAGAGTCAGAAGTCTTATATACCTGTATTTGGAAAAACTTCTTCCATTTTTCTTTATATACCTCTCTTCAGAGAGTTCTGGGTCAAAATGCAAATTAAATTCCCTGAGAAAAGTTCCCCAAGGTAAATATGCAAATGTGCTCTAATTATGGCCATGTATTACATATGAATATGCCCTTCCTTGTAACAAAATTGGTTTCTGTTATTAGATATTTCCATGTGTTAAATATTTATCATTGCTTTGATAAGTTAACATGCTACAACAGATTACTGACCCTTTCTTTTACAATTTCCCCCCCTAACCTTAACATTGTAAAGTCTGCATAATCTGATCACCCTAGCTGTATTTGGTTGAAAGGAATTTTGGGTTACATGCTAGGTATTAGTGTTGAAAACATTCACTAAGGCTATATTAGAACTGTTAACAAATGAATAAAACGAGAGATGAAAACCTATAAGATTACTCATGCAGGAATTTGAAAATTTAACAATAATCATGACAGTGGATCTGCAGCATCCGAGGTTGATGGTTTTATGTAGGATGATTACTTTGGGGTATTTTGTGGAGGATCAAGCAAAGCACAAATCCATGCCAGAAATAATATTCCAGTGAAAGTCATGAAAATATCTAAAATACATCAATAATCGGTAGAAAGGGTATGGGTTTTTGAATCAGGGACATATTTGGGTTCTAAGTCTTATTTCTTAATTTCACTATTTCTGTGACTTTGGAAAATTCACTTACCTTATTGATTTTTCTATTTTATTAAGTGGGGCCAATAATAATATTTACATCACAAGTTCTTGTGAAGTAAAATATATGAAAGTGCTTTATTAACTAAAGCATCCTATACATACTAGCTTTATCTATTCATGCGTTTAATATTTACAAAGCAGTGCTTTAGGCAGGGTGGGGACTAGAATGGAATATTGAACACAAACAACAGAAATCTCTGACATGAAAGAGCTTGCGTTTTAGTTCAAAGCAAGAATTTTAAGGCTAATTTTTCCTCTATGTTAGAATCCACTGGAGTTTATTTCATAGCTTATTTTCATCTAAGCCCAAAGAAGGGTTTAAAAGGTTGAAGATATTTGAGTTTATTTAGTCAAATTCTGTGTCATGAAAAGTTCCATGATGTTTACTTTTAAGATTATTTTGCACACATAGATAAAGGGGACAAGGGTTAGATTTGGGGTATTTATAAATTAGGATAGTGAAGGCATTGGGAACGTGTAAGTAGAACTGTCTGTTTCTTTGCTTCTTGATATCAACTGCATACTTCAGAAATGACTGCTTTAAAATATGTTATCTTTAAAAAGCAGACTTAGTGTGACAGTCCAGGTTCCTCAAATTCTTTAAGATTTGACTAACAATCTGTCTCTTTCAAGAAATCACTTTTGATTTAACTGAGAAATACCCAAGCTGTCACAGTGTGGTAGATTGTATCAAAAATGGGTGCATTAATATTTCGGGTCCCACATACTCTTCTTACCACTCTTCTATCGAGAGGTAGAGTCTGTTTCCTTCTCCTTGAACTCAGGCAGGCCTGTGTGACGACCTTGACAAATAGAATGAGGTGGAAACGAAGCTACATGATTTCCAAGCCTAGGTCATAAAAGTGGTACAGCCTCTGCCTGTGTTTCTTCCTCTTGGGACACGTCCAGCTACTCTGAAGCTGCCATACTAGAGAGTTCCTATAAAGAGAGCTTGTGGAGATGGAGAGAGACACCTGAGGAGCCCCAGCTGTGCCAACCCCAGATATTTGCGTTCTCCCTGAACGTTGAGCCTTTGGATGATGACAGCCTCCTGCCTTCAAGTGGTCCCAGCTGATGCTGAGTGGATTAGAGACAAGCTGATCAGATTCCAGCTCCATAAATAAAATAAATGGTGCTAATGTCTTAGGCCATTAAGTTTTGGGGTTGTTTGTTATGTGTTCAGAGATAGCTAGAAAAGACAATAACCCAAGTGACCATTTGCTTATGTATTAGGTGACACATTGTTAATATAAGCTATTTAGCTTCTGTCTGTTTATATTGTTTTCATTACTTGTGCATAACCATTAGATAATAAATGCCTAGAGATACTTTTTGCATGGAATCTATTTTGCATAAACCCTTTGTATTGGATACACTGCTAGGTATATGTTGGAAACTGGTGGCATTATTTGATATAATATGGGGTTTGCCAGTATGGCTCCCTTGAACTTCATAACTTGATTATGCGGACATCTTTTTTACTTGTTTATTTTTATTTATTTATATATTTTTTAAGCTCTATGCCCACTGTGGGGCTTGAACTCAAGAGCCACATGCTCTACCGACTGAGCCAGCCAGGTACCCCAATTATGTGGATGTCTTACTGGATTATTTTACTAGATAGGTGAATAGGGCTGCAAGTGACAGAAAATCCAACTGAAAGTGGCCGAGCCAAAAGACATGTGTTATCTTATTAAATAAAAAGTTAGGGGTAGATACCCCAGATTTGCCTCCATCAAACTTGGCACATTTGCTAGGTTTTACAGGCTTGCCTCCTCAAATTCACAAAAGGGCTCTAATTACCCCATGTGGACAGGAGAACATCCTGTTAAAGAATGGCTTTCCTCTTGTATATCTCTCTTATTTTTCCAGAAGCCCACAGCAGGCTTCCCTTCAGGGGCCATTGGTCAGTGTCAGTCTAATGGTCTTGGAAGTGCCTTGAATAATCAGGCAATACCATGAGAAATCTCTAGGGTTCTATTAGAAATCATTTTATATCATAAAAGTGGTATGGTCCTAAAAGTTAGGGAACTTATGAAGAGATCAGATCATCTCAAGTTTAATTATCTTTAGGATTAGACAGCCAGAACATGTATATATTTGAAGACCTAAAAAGCAAAATACAATCATATAATTAATGTGTGTAAACGGGACACCTACTCTGCTGCCTCTGAGACACTAAGAACAACTGCTCTCTTTGTTATAAAATCCTTGTTCTAGTCCGTGAAGAGAACCTTATTTAGCTTATAAAGGATACTCTATCAGGATATACATAAAAAAAAAAAAAAAAAACACCAAAAACAAAAACACAGTGATGCAGCCAAAATATACAGTTGTTAAGCAATCACAACTTCTGGTGAAGTTACTACTCAAAATTGCCTGTTATGACATTAACTATCACCTAAATAGTTAAGCATCCTGGGAAGATTGAGAATTCAGTGTCAAAAAGTTTAAGATAATCAAACCATGGGGTTATATAATTGATGTTTTATATAATTGTAATTTTTAAGAAATTGGCTCCAGTAGACTTAGACTTAGAAGTCGGCTTGGTTATTCCCATTTAAAATATAAAATTAAAATACCAATTTTGATCTGTGTTTTACATTAAAGTCTTATTAAGTTTGCATACAATGTTGAAACATTTTTGACAACATAAGATTCATCATACTAATAATACATTTATTAAATATAAAAGAGCTAATTTTGAACTCAAAAGTTTGTATTAAGTAAAATAATTTAAATCCTTTAATATTTGAATGCGTTTAATTTATAAATATAGATTAAAACATTTGAAGTTAAGTTTGTAAATGGTGTCAGCCATTAATCAAATGGCCTTTAAAACCAATTATTAAGACTTGCTAGATTATTAATAGAATTATAATAAATCTATAAGCTGAAACTTTGGGGACTGGCTTTTTAAATATGTGACTTTAATAAAATGAATTTAAAATTTTTAAAATTGGGGCGCCTGCGTGACACAGTCAATTAGGTGTCCGACTCTTGGTTTCAGCTCACACCCTGATTTCAGGGTTGTGGGATCGAGACCCGCTCAGCAAATAATCTGCTTAAGACTCTCTCCCTCTCTCTTTCTCTCTCCCTTTCCAGCCCCCCACTCTTTCTCTTTCAAATAAATAAATAAATATTTAAAAATTTAAATCAAAGTAAATGTATGAATAATTTTTTTCTGAACACAAAAATTGCCTTCAAATTGCCTTTCACCAAGAAATTCATATTTAACACCTAAGACTTATTTATGTTTATTCCTAAACCAATTGCTGACAAGTGTCATGTGTCCACAGTAATTCATTCAGACATCATTTTATCATAGGGGCCTCTCCTAAGCTCCTGTTTTCATAGCTCATCTTAACAAAATCAGAGCATCTGTCATAAATAGAACTTCATGCCTTGTATACTAAAAGAATAAGATCTTACTTAACAAAGTTCTTAATTTTTGTTTTTGGGATGAACACTGTGATCTCTTTGTAGATCCATATTTACTCTTTTGAGTAAATGTAACTCATTGATAATTCCTGGATGCTTTAGTGAGTTACTATGATTTTCAATTGTATCTTATTTTATTCTTTTAAATAGCTGTTTTGAAGTTTGCTTATTTAGATCTTAAAAGTTTTTTTTTTTCCTCCAGCTTGCTGAACATCTGAGGTTTCATCTTCCCTGAGTATCACAAGGATCCTCCTTCCCTGGTGATCCTGAGGGAAATCTGGAAAGGGGTTTTGGAAATACGCCAAAGTAAAAGACAAGCTTTAATTCTGATGCCTTAAGAAACTGAAATGTGTTCTCAGCCCCTGGCTGGTAAACTCTTTCCCTCTTCCTTTCTGTAACGCATTTCTTGTAAATGGAAAAATCTTGTTTCTAAATTCTGAGTCTGTAGTCTTCTACAACAAGATTGAACAAATTCCAAGTTCTGCTGGAAAGGAAGAATGGAGGGCATGGGAGAAGAAGGTGATTGGTTAGGCTGCCATAGTGTCTGTCATAATCTTTCAAACAGACAAGCTCTGATCTTTTGACATTGTTTATTTGGTTGCAAATATATAAGGTTTTGATGGTATCCTCTGATCAGTATTAATGGTTAAGGAAGTTAAATTCTTATTTCCTAAAAGAATTTCTAAACGATGTTTTATAATAAACATTTATGCTGTAAGATAAAGTCATTTAGATATTTAATTATTTCTAATGGGACAACTAAACCAGACAACCCATTCTAGGAAAAATTGATGCTCAAGTATTTATTGGTAGGATCACTTAGATATGATAAATGGGAAATACATTAAAAATAAACACAGAATGGAAAGAGATCCACAGGCTAATTAATGATGTAATTTAGACTAAAATAATTTATTTCTTTTGTATTATTCAACCATCAATCTAATAAATTTTTCTTCAGTGCCTACATATGCAAAGCACAAAAAACATAATTAAAATTTTATGTTCTAGATGGGACAGAGACTCTATGAATTTAAGAAGATTTATAATATGAGATTCAATGTGATAATTGTCACATTAGTTGTCTAGGCACATAGTGCATAGGAATTCTGGGAAAGGAAAACACTTTCAGCTAAAGTGATAAGAGATGGCTTATAGTCTAAACCTCTCTTCTAAGTTTTGGATTACTTGGTAACTGCCTACTAGACATATCCATTTGGATCTGAGATCAGTTAGTTAACCACTGGCTCAAAAATTTTGTAAAACAGACAACTGGGAGCTGGGTAACTTAAAACTTGAAACAATCAACATTTAATTATCACTTATGCATACAATGCATGGTATCTAGGAACCAGTGTTTTTACTTTTTAAATGAATGAATAATAAGTGAATAAGGGATGAATGAAGAGGGTATTGGATTTGAATGAATTTTGCAGGATGCTAGGATTGGGAATTGTTGAAAAGTAATCCAAATTAAAGAACATAGATGTAGAGCTAAAAACATGCAAAGCATATTATGGGATACAGTGAATGGGCTAATTTGGCTAGAATGCAGCATTGAAAAACAGGAAGAGATAAGTAAAAATCAGGTTGAGGTCTGGTTGAGATGCTTGGACTCTGTCCTGCAGGCAGTTGGTGAACAGCTTAAAGTTTTAGAATGAGAGTTCCTGATAAAACTGTGTGGTAGGAAAGTTATTCAGGCAGTAGTATGGAATACGAATTTAAGGGGTAAAGCCAGTTGTGAAGATAACTAAATAGACCAAGAAAAAGATGATGGGGATCTGAATTAAGATGGTGGCTATGAAATGAAAAAGACATCTAAGTGAAATGTAATGGAAAATTGAGTCTCAACAAGTTATATCGGGTTTTTAGTAGGGTTGAAAGATACATGAAACTTTGACCTGGCATGGTGAGGAGAAGGGTGTTACTACAGAGAAACTAAGAGGGTCATTTATGTTGGATGAGACTATCACAGGTTCAGAATTAAAAATTTTGGATTTAACAATAGTAGTTGTGGTAGGCAGCTTCTAGGTGGCACCTAATAATCCCCACCCCCAGTGTTTCACACCCATGAGTAATCTCCCTTCAAGTGTGGGCTGGGTTTTGTGAATTTTTCCTAATGAATCCAATACAGCAGAAGAAGATTGTCACTTACGAGATTAGGTTAGAAAACAAAGTGAAACAAAACAACTTTCAGCTTCTATGTTGGTGCTCTCTTTTGCTCTCAGATAGTTTGCCCTGGGAAAGCTAGCTGCCTTGGAGACCACGTGTGTGGCAAGGAACAGATACATGCCAACAACGACACGAGTGAGCTTGGAAGTGCATTACCCTCCTTCTCCAACTGAGCTTTTCAGGTGAGATCAGAGCTTTAGATGACATAGTTTAGCTTGAATCTCATGAGACATCTTGAGCCAGAGGTACCCAGATATACCAAATAAAGATTCCTGACACACAGAAACTGTGAAATAATACATGTCTGTTGTTCTAAGTTGCAAAGTTTTAGGGTAAATGGTTTTATAGTAATCAATAACTAATACAGTAATTTATCCCAATGGCACTGTTCATTTGATTGGGAATGAGTTTATTCATAGTTTTGAAATTAAATGCTTTGAGGGAAGAGTTGAAGTGTTAGTAAATATATATATATACCAAAGCCTGAGCCACAGGGATACTGTATTTAAGACAGAACTCAAGGAATAATGCAGTTTCAAAGATGATATGGTCAATAATGCCAAGTGATAAAAATAGGTAAACTAATTGAATTTTCCTTCAGACTGTCCAAATGATGTATTTATGGGGGATTACTGAGGCAATTGAACAAAATGAGAAGTTCTCCAATCAATCATCATACATGGTTTCATTCAAAACACAGAAGTCCAAATATTAGCAAATTAACATAAATGTAAATATTACCTCCATGAAAAGCTGGCATAATGCATGTAATTTAGGTTGGTAGCTCCATTAAGCCATATTAGTAATATGAAATTTAACTATACAGATTATAGATTTATTGAAATCCAAAGGGGGTATTGTTCACCAAGTACTATAAAAGATGGTTAATGCATGTTTTGTGAAAACAGATCATCTTAGACTGTGAGTGAGGGATTGATTATTTAGTGGAATATTTCTAATTTTCTTCTCACTGATCATAAATAGTATCCTATCAGACCTAAAAAAACCTCTCCAATTGGTCTCTGATATGAATTAAGCTCCATTCTATTGAGAGCTCAGTGGAAATTCATGAACTTGAATCAGGGCTGTCTATAGCTTCAGAGACAATGACTCTGTGGTAGCAATTTAAACAATGCCTTTTGAATGTCAGTTTACTAATAATCATATTTCTTTTAATTCTACATAATATTTTAAAGACTCACCCATGGGGTTCCATAAAACCACAGGGCTAATCTAAGGCTTAAATCCATTAAGCCAGTCATTTTCACCTTTTGTCTCCCATATATTTTATGTAAACACTACTCTTGGTTGATGTGTTTCCTTCTCTCAGATATCTATGAACTCTGTGTAAGACTTAATTAAGTGTGAAAAGATTACACTTTTCATTTCATGCTGATTTGCTCAAATAACAAACACCATTGGGTGCTTTTGTTTAAGGAAAATATTTTTTTGATTGGTAATCTGCAATCATCTTATAACACAAATTTAATCTGTTAAAGTTTTATACTGAGAGATTAATAAACTATAAACTTAAATCAAATAAAACAAGCTAAAGGATAACTTTAGTTGGCTATGTCAAACTGTAAAAGGAAAATTGCCCCGATGTTGAAATACTGAATAAAAAATCCTGTGTACCAATGATATAAATTTAAGCAAGTAGAAGCTGATAATCATGATCTTTGAAATACTTGAAGTTGCATCTCTCAGATCATGGCTGCATGTATAATACATATTATGGTTGAGAATCTTCTGTTAATTTTCATTATGAGACAGCTTATGAATTTGGTATGAGAAAGTCATAATTAGGAGAATATATTCAAACTCACATCTACCAATTGACTAAATACATTGAAACTGTTCAATCATGTCAAATCACTTGAAAGCAAAACTTTTCTCTTTCTTTCTTTCTTTCTTTCTTTCTTTCTTTCTTTCTTTCTTTCTTTCTTTCTTTCTTTCTTTCTTTGAGAGTATGTGAGTGGGAGGGGAGGGACAGTGGAAGAGGGAGAGAGAGAATCTCAAGCAGGCTCCTCACTCAGCTAGGCTTGATCTCATGATCCTGAAATCACGTGAGCTGAAATCAAGAGTCAGATGCTTAACTGACTAAGCCACCCAGGAGCCCCAAAACTTTTTAGTTTTAATAAACATTATTTCTTTTAAAAACTGTCAGAATTTAAGTGAAAAGTTTTAATATTTTTTTAGATAAGTAAATCAATACCTCATTTTTCTTTATCAATCTTTTCACCTAGAGTAGGGGAAAAGAAACACCCAACACACCAACACTGCTTTAAGTCAGTAGGTAGATGTTACTGAAGCAGGAGAGTGAGGTTCTTGTCTCACGATGTCGAAGAATGAATCTCATGGACAAAGGAGAGTGAGTAAAGCGATTGAGTTTTATTAAGTGAGGATACAGAAAAAACTCTCAGGAGTGAGAGGGGTCTGGACCCGGTTGCCACGGAGGGCTTTTAGGGTTGGTCTTTTATAGAAAGCTAAACCAGGGAACTTAAGTCTTTTTAACATCTCTATTGATAGCACCATTGAATAAGGACTAATGGTAACACCTTCAATGACTTACTTCCTTTTTAGGGTCTGGTAATTCTTTGTTGGTCACAAGTAGCTGTTATAACAAGACCCCACCTCTGACACCTGGGACAGGATGGTCTGGTTTGTTCCCTTATCTCTGGTTTCCTTACAGCTCCACATTTTTGGGATTTTTGTGAACCTGATCCCGTAGCCCCCTACCTATCTCTCCCTACGTAGCTCCACTTTCCCTTACAATGATTCTTAACCTATTTAACTTTCTGATTCTACAACTTCTGACACTATAATTAGGTGAGACATGTTCCTTCCTTGTGTAAATTAAAATAATCTCTAGACACTGGTATAAACAGAAATGAATAATAACCAAGTCTTGAAATAAATATGGGAATAATATAAAAAGTATTTTCCTATTACCTATTTGAAGTCATTTAAAGAAAAGTGGTCATGAGGCAGATCTTGAAAGAGAGAGAGTTAGGGTATTTAAATGGATAAGATAATCTAAGTATTGAAGTTTAAAAGAAAAAAAAAGATTGATCATGCTAGAATGTGGCTTGTCAGGGCCAGTACCAAATAGGTCTTCTTTGTTGCAAATTAGGAAAAGACACCCCCTTTTGGCAGATTAGTTCCATGGGTTTATGACTTGAAAACCAGATGATGCCTTTGTATAAATTAAAAAAAAAAAAAAAGTGTCTTTTCCCAGGGCTGATGCATTCCCTTGCCAGGATGTTACAGAAAAATAAGTCAGACCGGTGAGAAACCAAGCGACACTCGGAGAAGTAGAACTCGGGTTTCTTTTACACCAGCGGACCCAGACGAGCTCACACTCAAAATTCTGGGCCCCAGGTAGCGGGGTTACAGAGCTTTCACAGAGCAGTGCAGGGGGTCAAGTTCCAAGGGCTGTGCTGACGGCTGGTAGGTGGTTTTAAACTGGGGGTGGGGGGGTGGTTTGCTTTGGGCGGGAACAGCAGTTAGGGTAGCAGTTAGGGCAGTGCAGGAAGCTCGTGTTTGGAAGCCTGTCTACAGAAGCAGAAATGGCTGGTTATCTCTTGCTCAAGTAGGGCTTCTGGTGATCTCTTAATATTGCTAGTAACTTTCCATCTTCTGGGGCCTGCCAGCCTGGGCCTGCCATGGGTAATTTTCCTCTTCAAGGATACATGGTTTGGCAAAAAGATTGTAGACTAAATTATAGTCCCTATCCCTATTCCCTCCTTGGCCAAGGGCCCTTGATGCTCAATACTCGATGTGACAGTTTATGGAGGTCTGGTGGATGGTAGAGGAGCTTATTTTAGAGGGAAAGAAGAGTTATTAGGAAGATACTTTTAAAGTTTTTTAAAGATTTATTTATTTATTTTAGAGTAAGAGAGAGCACAAATGGGGAGAGGGCAGAGGGGGAGGGAGACAGAGAATTCTCAAGCAGACTTCTCACTGAGTGTGGAGCCTGATGCGGGGCTCTACCCCAGGACCCTGAGATCATGATCTGAGCCGAAATCAAGAGTCAGACACCCTACTGAGCCACCCAGGTGGCCCAAGGTGTTTTTTTTTTTTTAGATAATTAACATCATATACTCAATCTTCAGCACAATTACGATTAGGGTTCCTTGGTTGCAAGTAACAGAAACTGACTTGGCTAATGTAGACAACATTTATTGGCATAATATAAGGTAGTTTACAGCATTTAAAAAAAAAGTGGAATAATCAGTTTTTGAAAAGGTATGAATCAGGGCATTTCACAGATCAGGGTAGCAGAAACTAACTAGGTCTCTTATGACTTAGAGCAGTGGTTCTTAGTTCTCACTGAACTTCTTAATAACCTAAGGAATTTTTAAGAGTCTTGATGCTCAAGCTACACTCCAGACCAATTAATTCAGGGTCTCTTGGGTAGATACAGACATCAATAGGTTTTAAAACTCCCTGTGTGAAACATCCTTCATAATTTCACCTTTGGGATGAAAAAGAGCCATTTGGATTTCAGGTTTTTTTTTTTTTTTTAAGATTTTATTTATTTATTTGACAGAGAGAGAGAGAACGAGAGCAGGAACACAAGCAGGGGGAGTGGGAGAGGGAGAAGCAGGCTTCCCGCGGAACATGGAGCCTGATGCGGGGCTCGATCCCAGGACACTGGGATCATGACCTGAGCCTAAGGCAGACGCTTAACGACTGAGCCACCCAGGTGCCCCTGGATTCATTTCATAATATGTCATTATACCTAAGACTTAAATTCCGAGTTTGGAGTGGAGAAGAAACTGATTGTCCAAGCTTGGATTTTGTGCCCACCAACCCTTAGACAGAAGAGGGAACGATATCCTGAAAACAGTAGTCAACACTGTATGTAAAGGGGTAAAAATGGGTTCCGATAGCAAAATCATAAGGGATGGAGGCTAAGTATACAAAACCAACTGAAATCTCCTACAACTGCCTTTGCAATGAAGTAGTATATTGAACAAGGAAGAAGAGTAATTAGAAAATTCTTTTCTTTATGATATTTTCATATTTTTCCTATCTCTTTTCAATGATCATAACAGGAATATATTTGTTACTTTATTTAGGATGTTAATTATTGTCATAGAAAACAGTAACATTGAATTTTCAGAAATAGTGCATGGATGCCGATGTAAGCCTGTGAATCTTAATGGTACCCTATCCTCTCTTTTATGAAAGCTTCCCTAAGATCCTAGGTGTAATTCGGATGCCATTCCACTGAAGCAACACAAGAACAATGTGACAACTTGAGTCTGACTTGAAAAGAAAAACTTCACAAAGAATTTATATATTATTTCATGTCTACATTATAATATTTTCCCAAAATTCTTCCCAATTTTATCCCTCCACCACAGAAACTTTTAAAAGATAATAGTAAAAAAAAATTGTTGAAGGAGAGATAGAAAAGAGGGAGCTTTTGATGTTTCTCTTCAGGGTTCCACTTGAAATCTTTCACCTCTTGATTTGTAAAAGTTCCAGAAGCATTTGGAGATTCTAACTTGTGGGTGCTCAGCTGGACTCTTTAACGCTCCTCTGCCCTCTTCTAGTTCACACCAGTTTTATATCAAAAGGCTAAATTAAATAAACTCTACATAGCAGACAGGAGAAAGGAGGTCACCAATTTACTATATTCTTCCACAAAATAAGCTGCAAATACAAAATCCCTTCAGCTAAAAGTGAGTGTCACCAGAAACCCAGCTTTGAGAATTAAAAAAAAAAAAAAAGGCAGGATGTGAGGGATTCTCCAACATAAAGCCTTTTTAAGCAGGAGGACAAAGGAAGCACAGGAAGCATTAGGCCTCAGAGAACATGTTATTCATCATGAAGGGTTCTGGCTAGGAGAACAAAGGAAAAGAACTGGGAAGGTTTAAGAATCCTATGTGCCTCAAGCTGGCTTCCTAGAACGGTTTACCCTAATTTTGTATGAATTTTAGACCTCTCCAACAGTGAACACTTGTTTTAAGTGTTGTCACCTAGTTAGGAATCAAGCCTTTTCAAGAATCTTGTAAGTGGTAACAATCTTTAGGGCAGGAGTAACTACACAATTGAAGTGACAGATTCACCTTTTCAGACTTATGAAGAGCTTTTTACTTCTGGGTTTGACTTCTCTGAAAAATAACAGGTGAATGTGATGTTACTGTGAATAACCTTGTGTAACATATACATATATGACAAACTTATGGCTAAAATAAAGTAAAATCTCTCTCACCCGAATATTTAAAAAATAAATAAAAATTGGTAGATGAAAAAAATAATAAATTACAAGTAGCCAGAAACTAGGGAAAAGAGGTGGGGCACCTGGGTGGCTCAGTCATTAAGCATCTGCCTTCAGCTCAGGTCATGATCCCAGGGTCCTGGGATCGAGCCCTGCATCGGGCTCCCTACTCAGCAGAAGCCTGCTTCTCCCTCACCCTCTCCCCCTGCTTGTGTTCCCTTTCTCACTGTATCTCTCTCTGTCAAATAAATACATAAAATCTTTAAAAAAAAAAAAGGAAAAAAGAAATTAGGAAAAAGAGGTATAATATCAGGCCATAAACTTAAAAAAAGGGCAGCTGATTAAGGAGAAAGAAAATTCTGGTGAGATATAGCCTAGCCCCTCACCACTACACCTGTTTTCTGTATGACAGAAAGAAGCATATGTAATGAAACTGAATAATTTTACTAATGACCCAATTTGCAGAGAAACGGCCTTTTAAGGTGAATAGGTAACCTGGTGAAAAGACAGGGAAAAACATTTGAAAGTTAAAAAAAATAAAATAAATAGACATCCTTATCCACCTCTGAAAAATCAGTGTTCATTAGCAGAACCAAAAGGTCTTAGGAGGATGAGCTAAAGCCCATGGGAGTCAGATAAGAAACAGTTATGGCATCTCAGAAGAATGAAACAAGTCCAGAAACCCAGCAAATGGTGAATGTCCTCCCATTCCCATGCTACCCCGTCTCCATGCCCTCAGGCAAAAAGGACAAGAAGTAATTGCCAGCACTCCTATAAAACTGTATGTGTGGGAGAAGGAAACATAGGGTATAGAAGATACCAATTATCTGAGATAAAGAAGAAAGTGCACAAGAAAATTCACTCATATTAGAGAAAGCTGGAGTTCTGAATAAAGCTGCCAATGTTTAAGGCATGGAGGATGAAAAGTAATGGCATGGAGACTGTATCAATTATATTTTGTTCCATAATAAACCACCATAACTCAGTGACTTAAAATAACAAGGACATATTTAATTCACTGGTCTGGAGATTGGCAAATTGGCCTGTGCTCAGCTAGGGAGTTCTATTTCAGCTGGGCTCAGTCATGAGTCTGTTTCAGCTGCCAGGTCATCACAGATGGCTCATTTGGGACTGTGCATCTTGACTCCATGTGGTCTCTCATTCCCCTTGCTGGGTAGCCCAGGCTTGTTCACATTATGGCTGGACAGAAGTCTAAGAGAGGAAGTAGAAGTATACAGAGTTTCTTGAGGGGTAGTCTTTGAAAAAATACACCATATCTCTTTGGCTAAAAAAGCCACAAGTTCTGTCTGAAGTTAAGGGTTGGGGAGATCGATTCTGCCTCTTCTCAGAAGGAACTGCAAAGTTACATTGATTGAAGAACTGATATAGGGAGACAACATAAACACACTATTACAAAAAGACTAAAGAAAAAAAGAAGAGACATCGCATCACATAAAATAAACTGAACTGTAAGAGAACTCAAGAAACAAAAGAAAACTTTCTATGACACACACACATAAATTCTGTAAAACAAGAACTGGGTGTTAATAGAATGAGAAGCAAAATGAGATCAAAGAATAAAAGAAATAAAATGAGCACAACAACAGCAAACTCCATTGCAAATCTGACAAATGAATTAAAAACAGCAAAAATAGAATGAAAGCTAAAACACAATCATTGACCTAGAGGATAGAGCAAGATAGAGACAGTTACTGATATGAAAACAGACAAAAAAGATAAAATATAAAGATAATTGGCATTCCTGACATAGAAAAGTCAACAAATGAACCAGAAAAGTATAATTCTAAAGGAAGATTTCCCCCTATAATAGCTACTTTCAGTCTTCTCCAGGCACTGTCAATGTTAGAAGACAATGGAACAAAGTCTAAAGATTTCTAAAGAAGAACTGTGATCCAAGGATATTATTTATATTCAGATAAGTACAGCTGACCCTTGAACAACATAGGTTTGAACTGTGTGGGCCCACTTTTATGTGGATTTTTTCAATAAATACAGTACAATACTAGAAATGTCTTTTTTCAGGCACCTGGGTGGTTTAGTCAGTTGGGCAGCTGCCTTCGGCTCAGGTCATGATTTCAGGGTCCTGGGATTGAGCCCCACATCGGGCTCCCTGCACAGGGAGCCTGCTTCTCCCTCTCCCACTCCCCTGCTTGTGTTCCCTCTCTTGCTGTCTCTCTCTCTCAAATAAATAAATAAAATCTTAAAAAAAAAAAGAGATATCTTTTTTCTTATGATTTTCTTTTTTCCTTTCTTACGATTTTTTAAACGACATTTTAGTTTCTTTAGCTTATTTTATTGTAAGAATATAGTATATGATACATATAACATACAAAATACGTGTTTATCAACTGTTTATGTTATTGGTAAGGTTCTGGTCAACAATAGCCTATGAGTAGTTACAACAGTATTTATTTTTGGATTAAGGCAATAGGAAAGCATCTCAAACATGGAAAACTCAGAGATATAGAACCCCCAAATTATTCCTGAATAAATGAATAAATTGAAATTCAACTCATCAAGAGGCAAATCCAGATAAAGAACTCAAATGAAAAAGTAGCAGTACAATGACTAGTCATGACCATCGAAGCCACTTAAATATGAACTACATTTAAGAGGGTGAATTATGAGAGAATCATGAATACAAAACAGAAAAAAATATCTTGTAAATCTTGACAAAATAAGAAAAATGATATAAAAATATAAAGTAATATAAATATAAAATGAATATGTAACTATAATATATAATATAGCTAACATAATAATATCAGTGTTATCCTCACACCCTTTTTCTTGTTAACAAGCTGTCAGAAATACTGTGTAAAAAGAAGTATATCCAAAAATAAATCCGACATATTGATATCTTTTAACAATTTTCTTCTTGAGTATAGAGATCTTTAGGAACTAGTTAAAGAAACATTAATCAGCTATGTCTTCAGTTTATTTTTCCTCTGTTAAAGTCTTACACAATAAACTATTTTCCTCTAAGAAATAATAATTAACATTTACTGAATATATGATCTCAGTGTTTTACATCTAATAATTACTTTAATTCTTGTAACAATCCTATAAAAAGGTCCTACTTTTTTCCTAATTTTACTTATGAGTAAACCGAGACACAGAAAGATTATTTAACTTACTAAGTTTACTTGAGAATATGAAGATTTTTACTCAAGCAAAGACAGTGCTTGTTTTATAACTATGGTAGAATCCCATTGTTATATACTGTTTTATCTATTTCACTATTTAGTTGTTTAGCTAGTTGTTTCTCTGTTTGGGTGTATGTATGTATACATTGGAAGATAACCAGACTTAAGTTTCCCAAGTTGTTGTTATTGCTGGGTGATGGCATTTTTTTCTTTAAAAATTTTTCACTGAAGTGCTTGAATTTATTCTTTTTGAAGTGAACACATTGATTTTATAAGAAGCCAATGAAGCTATGATTTATGGGGAAAATGGATATGGTTATTTTCTTCATATTGAAGAAATATGTATGTATGATGAGTAAACATGCTAACAGACCTAATTTATGCAAAACTGTGATCTTGGTCTCTTGGTCCTGGCCCTGATCCTCCAGGGCATTCTGTTGAAATACATGCTGTGGCAATTACTGAAACATAAAACATGGGTTTCCTTTTTATTTTTTAATTGAAATATAATTTAGATACAATGAAATAGACAAATCTTACATATATAGATTTATGAATATTTTATATGTATTCATTCCAAAACATGAAATTTCTTATTGTATGAATAATTTGCATGAATTTCCCTTTTTCCTGTGGAAGAATAATGGAGCTGTCTTAGGGAGATCTCTATTGGTCCAAGGCAAGAGGAAAGAGAATCCAAAATTGAGGACGTGTTTACAGTCCAGAATTATGCAGCACATTTACAGGAGTTTAATGATCACCAAATCATTTGGATTGGAACTGTATAAAGTTTAAAAGGAGAAAATGAGGCAATTATTTCAGAACCACAAAGTAGTTGCATTTGTGTTTTGTCTCTGAAAAGAAATGAGATTGTTTCCTTCTTTCCAGGCTTGCTGACCCATATATAGAGGGCTATGGAATTAGAGAGAACTGTTGTGTTAAATGGCATATCTATAGGTGTGTTAAGTGACATATATATATGAGGGATTGTGATTTATCAGTGGGTACTCATTTTGAGAAGTGAAATGCTAGGAGATATATATATGTATGTGTTAAGGGATTTGTGTTTGTTATAGCAGTTTGACCCAAGATAGTATTTAGAGCTGGTTAAACAAATTCTTTTAAGGTCCTTGACTTCCTATGTGACCCTGGAACTCAAAGTTCACAAGAAAGACAGTTGTGAGGAAAGATAGATATAAAATGGTAGAGTCCATGAGGATGGACTGAAACATGTCAGTTCTTGTCTTTGACTTTCATGGTATGGAGATCCCACAAAAGCTTTGTTAAGGAGCTAAAATACACACACCTGACTCAGGAGTTGGAGAAGCTAAAAGAGGATCTAGAGGATGGTGGAGTACTTGCAGGCTTACTTACTGCCACACATCAACAAAATGAGTCAGCCAGTCAGCTATAATGTTGATGAGCTACAAAATGACTGCTCTTTACTTGGGCCACCCAAATCTCTCAGGAGAATTTCTGTGGCCCAACCAAATGGGAAACATATAGGACAGGGAATTCTGGGAAATGTAGTTCAGCTTAGGTAAGCTGACATAGAACTACCACATAAATTGCTGTTTTTGACAATTTTCACTGAGTTAATCTTTCTTTAAACTTCCCTAAAGCATTAAATTCACTCAGAGATCCTGCTTTCTGTTTTTGAAATAGTGATGTACCTGAAGTTCTATTTTCATTGCATAATTATGTTGAGTTATTGGATTTTGGGCTGTCCTGGAAAGTGTCTGTATCGTGTAAGAAATTACCATATGAATGAGGTAATCACTGTACTGCTCTCCCACATCAGTTAACATTGTGTATACAAAATATAGACCCCATGCTTTACTTTCTAATATTTGGAAGTTTAAGAACTAATACATAATCTTTGAAATGTGTGGAAATTGTGACTAGATAATATGATATAGAAATGAAAGGAAAAGAATGATGGATGACAGTTCTATTTTTTTCTTTTCTCCTTAATGACATTAGGTTTGAGGGGAAAGGAGACATGGGTAGCCCTATCATTTGCTCATGTTTCTTTTCATTAAAATAATGTTTAAAAGATACCTTGAAGATTCAGAATGTCCACTCTGCATATAAGGGAAACAGAATGCTAACATTTATTGTATTTGTCTTTTTAATAATTTCTATTATTTATGCACCACATAACAGGGTAGTGTCACTTCACATCCTCCTAGCTGATTTCCCACATCATTTTACCAGGTTTCTGTTTATGCCAGTCTTGTTCCAATTGAACCTCATCTGTTCTGAATAATTTCAGCCTTTACTTATGAAAGGCTTTGGTAGGGCTGGTTTGCTTTTCTATGTGAGAAAATGACTGTTGATGGCCTGAAAAGTCTAGAAGTGATTGGTTTATGAGGTGCTTATTCCAGATAGTGGATCTCTGTCTCAATGATGCAGTCAGTCAGCCATCTTAAAACACATTTAAAAAGCAGGGATTAATATAAAAGAATGACAATGCATAATCAATTAAATTTAAGCAAAGGGGAGCATTCCTGAAATAAGAATCTTACTTATGGTAAAGAATGGCCAAGTAGTCACCTAAACATAGATTGTCAGCCTGAATCCAAACCCCATACTTCCTGCTGAGTGCTTTGGCAGCCATATTAACCCATTCCAGACACAAGAAATTTATTTTATTTGTATAATGATTTCAGCTGTATTCCACAAAGAATTTTAGGTGGTAATAAAAAATTGAGGGAATAAGCAATATAAAAAAGGCATAGCAAAACAATAAAGGGAAGAATAAGATTAGCACATAGGAATGCACATGCAGAATTCCATACTGTTGCCAAAACCCCCACCATGATCAGTTATGTCCTTTGCATGGTCTATAAAGGAAGGTATCCAGAGATGTGGAACAGTTACAGTGGAATGTTCAATTTATAGATACAAGTGAGAGCAAAGTATATGACATTTTCTTTGAGCATCTGGGAATAGTTTAGCTTCTTACCTCAGGATTAAGCCCACAGATGGATAGGGCACATGTATGCCCTCCTAACTCGCAAGTTTGATGGGTTTCATTCCTTGCTTAACTACTCCAGGATACTCACTGAAGTAAGTCACTGCTGTACTCAAACCAGTGTTTAGCACACAGTGAACATTCTGAGATGTTTACAAGTGATAGAATGACAGCAGGTGGAGTGGGGGCACTAAATTAAAAGTGGGATTATGGTTATACTCGTGTTTAAAATCCTGATTTTAGAATGTTTTAAATACAATGTACTTTATATTTGATCCAGGTTAATGGGAAGTTGTTGGTTAAGGGGAGGCAAGGGATATTATTGAATGAAAAAACGGTCAACTCCTCTCTTACCATGTCCAGTAAAGCTTGACTGTTTGAGTCTAAAGGCCATGTTCAAACATCACTCCCTCTCCATGTGACAGTATAATCTACTAGTAAAATTCCTATCTGGGGAGAAACATGCTATCGTTTGAGGGTTAGCATTGCCGGGGACAGGAAGGTGTTCACCTTCCCTCTAAGGATAATTTCCAGAAGCTGCATGTGGCACTTTACAGAAGTTAAATACATGATATTTCTACTTATATCCCATTGGCCTGACCTCAGTAACATGACCATATTTAACTGCAAGAAAGGCTGAGAAATATAGTCTTGATTCTAGGTAGCCATATGTCCTTTTGAAAATTAGGGAATCTTTTGCTAAGGAAAAAGAAATAGTATTTGGGAACTGCTAGTTGACTCTCTCAAAAGGGATAAAGTCAAGGGTTTGGTTTGGTTTTGTTAAATTTGAAATGTCAATTATGTAGATAGGAGAAGAAGTAATTGGATTTTTAAATAAGGAAAACATGGGGCTGGAGATCTGTCAGTTATTACACATAGATGTTATTTAAAATCATGAGTTCTAATGAGATTAATGAGAAAATTGGTTTATAGACAGTAGAAAAGAGGACCCAGGACTGCTGAGATGTGGGCCACTCCAATAGTTAGAGGCTGAGAAAAGGAGGAAGATCCACACCATGGGACTAAAGAGGACTGGTAAGTGTGGTATAAAAGGAAAACTGTGAAAGGTGGTGTCCTGGAAGCCAAATGAAGAAAATGTTTCAGGAAGGAAAAAATGGTCACAGTGTCAGCTGCTGCCAAGAGGTTGAGTATGGTGAGAACAGATAGCTAACCATTGGGTTTAACAAGAGAGAGTTCACTGGTGATAAAGAAAAGAGTGGTCTCAATTAAAGTAAAGGGACAACAGCCTGATCACAGTGAATTAAAAAGTGAAGAAGAAAAGATATTGGATACTGAAAACTCTTCTGATAAATTTTTCTATAAATGGTAGTAAAGATATGGCATGATTAAGGGAAAGTATTAAGATGGAAAATAATACACCATGCTTGTATTCTAACTGGTATAATACAAAAGAATAGAGACATTTGTGACGTGGGAAAAGGAATGATAATTGCATAAGCTATCTCCTTGAAAATGTAATCGAGTATTTGATCCAGTGATCTAGTAACCTTATATAAGAGAAAGGAAGGAGAATAGAAAATTTTTCAGCTGTAATGGAAGTAAAATACATGAGCTATAGATTAAATGTGGCAGTGGGAATATAGGAGTAGTTCCTTCTCTCTCTTTTTTCTCTTCAGTGAAATTAGAAACATGATTCTCTGCTGCAAAGGAATTGGGGATGAGAGTATTAAAAGTTTAAGGAGAGTGGAAAACATGTGAAATAGTTGTCTTGAAGAAGAGAAGGCTAAATTTATAAATAATACATAGAGGGTGACCAGCAGGACTGGACTAAAATGAGATATATACCATTAATTCTGGTGTTTTCTTCTCCAGTCATGGTCAGTTTGTTGTATAGAGGTGTGGAATTGGTGTAAAGTCGGGTTTAGACAGAATTAGAGTTTTTCTAGGCAAATAAAATAGAAGGAAAGGGATAAAGTGATGGAGGAATTTTACAAAGGATGGGGCTACAGTGATGGCTCATGAAATCTAAACTGTGTAAGAAGGGAAAGGAGAGGAGATGAGAGGGATTATGGGCAGTTAAAGTGGTGTGGAAGGCATAATAATGGCCTCTCAAAGACATCCACACCCAAATCCCCAAAATCTGTGGAAATGTTATGTTTTGTGGCAAAAGGGACTTTGCAGATGTGGTTATGATTGTGGACCTTGAGATGGAGAGATCATCCTGGATTATCTGAGTGGCTCCAATCTAACCACATAAGCCCTTAAAAGTGGAGAACCTTCTCTGGCTGGGAGGAGAGGAGAGATGAAGCAGAGGGAAAGTTGAAGGATTTGAAGAATGAGAAGGACTCAACCTGTTTGGCTTTGAAATAGGGAGAGTGGACTTATGTCAAGGAATATGGGTGGCCTCCAGAAACTGAAAATAACCCCTGCTAACAGCCAGCACGAAAATGGGGACCTCAGTCTTAGAACTGCAGGGAACAGGATTCTACTAGCAACCTGAAAGAGCTTGAAAGTGGAATCAGACCCAGAGATCTCAGAAAGGAAGGCAGCCCTGCCAACACCTTGCTTTGGGCCTTGTGCAAATCTAAGCAGAGAACTGGCTGAGCCATACTATGCCCAGATTTCTGACCTATAGAAATTGGGATAAGTAGGTGTTATTTTAAACCACCAAATTTGTGGTGAATTGTTACAGCTGCGATAGAAAACTAATAAAAGTGAGGATTGTCAAATGATTGGAGGTATCAATGGGGAGAAGATGGATGTGAAGGTACTAAAGTAAATGAACTAGAAACATAGGAGATTTTGGTCAGAAAGTGGGATGCTAAAAATTTATATTTTGCTGGTGGTGCCCTTATTGATGACAAATGTTGCCTGAGGTGGGTAGACAATTAGACTTGTGGAGGTGAAGAGTTGGCTAGGTAATCTTATATTGATATGATAAGGTGGAGTAAGAATGTAATCCAGATGCCAAGATTTTCCAAAAGTGCAAGTCAGTGCCCAGAGGTCAGTGTAGGAATGAGACAAGGAAGACTGCGGTGAGGGAGTTGATGAAATGCCCTTCAGGGATGCTAGAGCTTTTAAGGAAGAATGACATACCAATTATCAGGAAGAATAGGAGAACTAAGGAGGACACTTATGAGTGTTATAGTATGGGAATATGGGAGAAAAAAAGTCCTGAAGTCTATGTGCTAAAAGACAAGTACATTTTTCATAGGTAGCCAGGTTTCAGGTTTAAGAAGGCAAAGGGAAATTTAGGGAAGAAGTTGAGAATACAATGCAGCCCAGTGGTAGAGTTTGAAAGATAGTGAAGGGCAGAAAATGGGTCAGTTTGAAGAGTGTATAGATCTGTTTGTAATGAAGGATGAGCTGGTAGGCTTGGACTTCTTGTCATATCCTGACTGAAACAAACAAGGAAGTAAGGCTTGATGGGATGAAGGCTTTGATAGTCCCCGCCCCCCCCTTTTTTTAAGATTTATTTATTTATTTTAGAGGGGAGGGAGGGAAGACGGGCAGAGAGAATCTTCAAGCAGACTTCCTGCTGAGCATGGAGGCTGATGCGGGGACTCGATCCCACCACCCATGAGATCATGACCTGAGCCAAAACTAAGAGTCAGATGCTTAACCGACTGAGCCACCCAGGTGCCCCTGATAGTCCTTTTGAAGAAGTTGGGCAATCATTCTAATTAATTCTTTCTCTTAGGATAGGTTTTTTAAGGCAATATAGTGCCGAGTAGGGCAGCAGTAAAGCATGGAGAGGACCTTTCATATTAAAGCATTGGTGACTTTGGAGGTCTTATTTACATATGGTAGCAGGCCATAACATTGTTGCTTCACACACATTGAGAAGTCAACACTTCAGGAACCCCCTACAACTGATTTGACATGGGTGTGGAAATTTGACTTATTTATACTCCCTTGACTTTCTGACTAGTCAAAAATGAAAACCTGATCCTGTTTTTCAAACACAATGAAAAAATAACATTTTAAAATGTTCTTATCTATTGTTAGAGAGGCTGTGTGTTATACAAAATACAAAAGATCTGTACTTCTACTTAAAGCCAGTTTTCTTTACATCTATTCTTCCATCCTTTCTGACTTTCTGAAGAAGCAAGTCAAAATAGCTTAATCACACATGCTATCCTAAGGAGAAAGTTTTATTTTTTAATTTAGGAAAAGCTATTTTCTAAATATGACTTCCCCTTAGTAGTAAAGAAGTTCAGTGGAGAAAGATATAGCTTAATATTTAGTAGATGCTAATTCTCTCAGTAGAGGGTGCTTAAAAGTTTCTAGGAGCTCATTATTTAATTTGTAACTTCCAGAGACTGTTTCCCTTCTGGAATGTTATAGCCTTCTCTTTCAATGGTGATGAATGGTGATGAATAAGTCTACAAAAGTGTGGTCAGGGGAAGAGAGGAGAGATGAAATTCATATTCATCAGCAAATCCTTCATCTGAAATCACTTATATCACCCATCATATTGATTATTTTCCAAAAAAGTGATGAATAGCAATACAACAGGTATATAACTTAAGTAGTGCAGAATCTTACATTAGACACGATTGCATGAGGATAATATAATTTTAAAGGTATATGATTTGGACCAGGAATGAAGTAATAAATTAGGTATCAGCAGAATATACTCTTTATTCTAGAAATCCATATTAGTGTTAATAAAGAATATTTAATATGTATGTGTGTTTGTGTGTGTGTGTGTATGTGTACATATATATATATATATATATATATATATATATATATATATATATATAAAACTTGTGAGCAAAAATAAGCCGAGTTGTTTGGAATAAGACTGGACAGACTATAAAATTGTACCCATCATCTGTCATAGCACATCAAAGTGGCCACACCACGGGAGGGTCTTAAATGCTGGTCTCTTTCTCTCCAGGAGTCTAGATGCCCACTGGCAATGCAAAGAGGCTGAGGACTTCAGGGTTATCTTTGAGAAACTATTGTTTAACTGTCTTATATCTAATGAGGAAAGTGTTTCCCAGTTTTGTGTTGCACTAGGATGAGGTAATAGTCATTTAGTGCCCTAGAAATTACCTCATGCCATTATTTTACTTCTGAAATGATGTACCTGGCTCACTACTATTACTCACATTTCATCTGAAACCATAAGTTCAGGCCCATTAATAATAAATTCTTATTAACCTTTTCTAAAGGACAAGGGTGAAACTTTCCTGACAGTTGGATTGATTTCCATATTTGAATATCTTTCCATTGATCAACCTCTTCAGAAAGCCTTTCAAGTAAAGACCAAGTGTTTTGATTCTACTTCCTTTTGTTGCAACATTTAATCTCACATTCTTTCAATTCTGTTAGGATTAAGTACATTATCCAACACAGATGTAAAATGTTTTGAAATTCATAAAATCATGGACAGATATTTCTAGTGAACAGCATCTAAGGGGTGTGAGTTACAGAGACTTTAACATACTGAATTTTACAAGAGAAGATCTTTTCCTTTCAAGATTGTCAAAGAGATTTTGAAAGAATGAGATAATATAGAGAAGCAGCCTTTATTTAATTGGGATTTTTCTTGCTTTGGGCCCTCTGTCTTCTAAAATATAAATTAAATTCTAGTCCATATAGCTTATTCCCTCTCTTTTTACTCCCTTAGTGGTTGAGCAGCTCAACCATGATAGGCTGGAGCTAAATCAGTACAAGCATCTACCTTGCCTACATTGGGCTTGTCAGTCTATCTTTCGACAACTAGTTATTTGACCATGAATGATTTCTAAGCCTCTTGGAAGAGAGAGTCAAATGTACAGTAAGTAGACTTTGGATGAGCTGGAACATCCTGTTTCAACTGGTGATGTGGTAAATTGTTTTTCTGCTTCAATTCAGCCAAGATTTTTCTGGACCTGATAATGGGACTGTAAGGATGCCAGATTTTCTGTTACCACTCTTATCATATCTTCTCAGGAAAAGTGTGCAGTGGCCCTTAGTTCTTATTAATGGCCTAATTACAAGCCTGTAGTACGGGCAATCTTTACATCTACTTGTGTGGTGTCCATTATGCTTTCAAGTGGGTTTAAGGAAGGCTAATATTTGCAAGTTAGTTAAAAACAAATTCAACCTATTTCTGCTTCTGAGTCGTGGTTTAGTAAGTAATAAGGTCCACTAGTCATTTTTTTTTTGAAAATAAATCTTGGATATCATCAGTTTATATTAAAAACAAACGAACAAAAAACACCAGAATAAGTCCTTGCAAAGATGACAGAGTCTATGGAAAGCCTGGCTTTTACAGACAAGGGTCTTAAAATCATGTACCGATTATAAGAATCATGCAATAGCTTTAGCTCTTTTAGGAAGATCAGGGATTAGAGATAATGTCCATGGCCTTCTATATATTTCAATAATATATTTTTTTCTAAAAGTGAAAATGTGTTTTAATGTTCTACACACTTCCAGGCTACAGGGTGCTCAGGGTATAATGCCGTAATAAATTGAACTACACACTAGAGGTGACTCGGCCTGTGGCTCTAGGAACAGGATCAAACTGGATGAGGGGAAAGTCTGATTTGCCGGAACACCTGCTTGTGGCTGTGCGATGCCCAAGCAAAGAAATGCCTGCCTCATGATGCTAAAACGTCCCCCTGTGAATTGAGCCAGTCTGATTTGGATGTGTTCATTTTGCCTTGGCTCAGGGTATTTTCAATAATTTAAATCATTTCATAATTCCAATATTTTTCAACATAGTTACTTGTGAATCTTAAATAATTTTACCATGTACTATAAGAATATGAGCCGTGCCCTGCCTGCTCTGCCTGCCACTCCCCTTGCTTGTGCTCTCTCTCTCTATCTCTCTCTTTCTCTCTCTCTCTCCCTGGCAAATAAATACATAAAAATCTTAAAAAAAAAAAAAAAGAATATGAACCGTGCCTCTCACCACCATATAAAATAACTCTATGTATATCAAGGTTGATTTACTCATTCATCAAGTATTTATTGGGTATTCACTGAGTGTCAGGCACTGTACTAGGCAATGCGGATAGAATGAAGAGCAGAAATAAATCAGTGTTTTGCTCTCTAGGACTTACACTCTGTAAGGGAAGACAGAATTGAAATATTTAATGCACTAAATAAATAACTAGAGTGACCGTACATGCCAGTTTGCCCAGGACAATCCGATCTGAACCTTTCATCCTTGTATAATGATCAACAAGACACTCTAAGAGTTTCAACCTTTTTTTGGTTTAGACAATACTCTTCCTAAAAAAATGATTATGTAAAGATTATGGAAGGGAAAAAATGGCTTATGAGAGAGGGTCAGGAAAAGATTAGAGTAACTATGTCAGAGCTTACTGGTCTAGAGGAGATGGGGAAGGTTGTCAGATTTCGTGAACAGCAAGCGTCTGGACACAACAGGCTTTAACTGGCACTCTAGTATCAACAGTAGAGATCCCAGGTAGCAGAAATATTAGTGTTTCCCCAAAGCTGTGTTGAAACAATGTCAGCGTATGACTTGAGATCAATTTTCATACAGCCTAAGACATCATTTCAATTTCTTTGACAAAAAGGAAGAGAACGTTTGAATAAGAAAGGAACAGGCACAATTGAAATGAAAAGCAATGTAGTGCCTTTTAGCCACTAAGATTTTGGGTTACAAATTCCGAAAACCTTGGTTGTAATCCCAGCTCTACCGCTGCCCTTTTTTTGTGATCTTGTATAAATTGCTTAAGCTCTGGAAGCCTCACAGTCTTCTTTTATGAGGAAAAGACTTAATGTATGTAAAGTATCTGGACAAGTACCTCCAGGAGGGAAACACTTAGTTAATGTTAGCTGTCGTTCTCTACCCTACTCAGTCACTTTGCATGGCCCCATCCTTAAACAGTATTGAAAGAAATGCAGTTTGAGAACGAAAATATAATTTAAAATACTTCAAATTCTTACCTGGTCCCATTAGAATTGTCAAAGGGAGGCATGGATTGTGGTATCCACTTCTCTGGGCTACCCTATCAAATTACCACACATTGGGTGGTTTAAAACAACAGAAATGAATTCTCTCATGTTGAGTCTAGAAGTCTGGAATCAAGGTGTCAGGAGGGCCCCCTTCCCTCTGGAGGCTCTAGAAGAGGTGTTCCTTGGCTTGTGGTGGCCTCACTCCAGTCTCTGTCTCCATCTTCATATTGTCTTCTCCTCTGTGTGACCCTCTAATCTCACTCTGTCATTTTCTTATAAGGATGCTTGTGATGGCATTTAGGGCCCACCCAGATAATCCAGAACAGTCAGTCTCCTCACCTCAAAATCCTTAATGTCATCACAGATTAGGGAATAGTCACAGGTTTCAGGGATTAGGACATATTCATATCTTTTTGGGGACACCATTCAGCTCATTACAATTATTCATATAAAATCCCTCCACCCCATAATGGCCACTCTTTATATCTTTCCCAGTGATGCCAGTCATTCCTCAAAATTGTAATTTTGGTTAGACTTGCTGATTTATATTAATCAACATTTACTTTTAACATCTACAATTACAATGATTTTCTATTTTGAGTATTAAAAGAAGATAAGTTGAAACAAATAATCAATATTCTGTAAAATGTTCAATTATACAATACAATCAGGAAGTAATCGGAAATAAAAGAAAGCTACTTTTCTTCTATAACACAGGTGCAAATGAATAGATGTGCTTATATTATTTATATTGGCAATTAGAGAAATATAGTCAGGTAAGGTCTTTAAAAACGGAAGGTAGTCACTACTATAATTCAAATACACACGATTTTGAATAGCTGGAGGAAAAGAAATTTACATTTTTAAAAATGTAGAAAACAAAGAGAATGTTTCAGTAAACTAAAAAGGAAAGCAAAAAACAAGGTGAGGGTATAATGCCAAGCTTAAGGTCTTTGATAATAAATGCAAATGGACTGAATTCCATGATAGAAGTTTAAGAAATTCTCAAATTTGGTTAATTAGATAAAACCCTCCATCAGCGTTTACGATGCTTTGACCATTCCTAAACAAAGGACATGGACTGTTTAGAAGTTAAAGGATAAGATTTATCAAGTAAACAAAACAAGAGGGTTATACCATTATTATCAGATAAATTAGAACTGTCACCCCAAACTGAAGAAAAGCAAGAAAAGAGAAATGATAGAGATAAAATCAGAAATTAACAAATTAGAAAATAGGAACACAAATAATAGTAATGTTCAATCTTAGAGATAGTTCTTTGAAAGAAAAAATTCCCACGCTTATCTTTAAAAAAACTGCACTGCTTAAACTAATACAATTCTGCTAGGCATGGTACACATGGATTATGAATAAGGAATGGTATACATTGAAATGTATAATATTGTTCATTAAAAGCTTGTTGCAAAATAAGTTTGAATCCCACAAGACTGTTTTCAGTTTCTACATTTTAAAAATGGTGGTAATAACAGTGCCAGCCAGGAGGGATTGTTTTAAGTATTAAATGAATTCACAGACTTACCGCAGTGCCTAACACATGGTAAGTGTCAAGTGTTAGCTAGCTATTGTCATTCCCTCCTGCTTTTCTTCCCCAAACTTTCCACGATAATTCTTTTTTAAATTTTCTTTTAATATAGATGTTATAAAAGTGAAATGGAGATTGCCAGCAGATATCCTGATTTAGCATGTGAGCTTTAGGTATTCACTCCTTTGGGTATTTCAGTTAAAGATTAGCAAAAGTGTTTCTATATTTTAATTTTTTTCTTGAAAGGAAATAGAAGGTGTTGAGATTTGTGTTCCTTGTTCCTGGTAAACTGTGTCCGATAATTTTGCACATACATCATTCTGAGAATTTCACTGGCACCCTCAGTTTCATTTTTGATGGTCATTTGAAAGAAATTAATTTAATTTAATTTAATTTTTTTAAAGATTTTATTTATTTATTTGACAGAGAGAGAGATAGCGAGAGCAGGAACACAAGCAGGGGGAGTGGGAGAGCGAGAAGCAGGCTTCCTGCCGAGCAGGGAGCCCGATGTGGGGCTCGATCCCAGGACCCTGGGATCATGACCTGAGCTGAAGGCAGACGCTTAACGACTGAGCCACCCAGGCGCCCGAAAGAAATTATTTTAAAGGACTGAGCTTCAACCAGTTAATATGAATGAAACACCTGACAGAAAACAATCTCAGCATTTCAGTGACTTTGAGATGATTTGGTGGCTTACCGTACACTATCTTTCAATCATAATTAAACATTAAAGTTCTATGTAATTAAAAGAACATGGCTTTGACCATGGTTCCAATAATGCGTGTAGGTAAAAACAGCATAGTTGGCATTTTGAGATAGTACGGAGTTTGCATTTGCCGTTCAGAACAGATAATCTTATGGACCTCCTTCTCTTGTCAGGGACAGGAAATAGATTTTTGATGCTATCTAATATTGATTGAACTGCCACAGAGCTGATGGGACAAGATCTGAAGGGTACTGTTTTAAGCAAGCTTGAAGTGCTCTTTTTACATGATCTAATTATGTGAGGATGAGAAAATAAAACAATTATGAGCGGAGGGTTTTCATTAACTTAAAGACAACCCTTCCCTACAAAAACTAAACTTATCAATTATTTGAGGTTCCTGGGAACGTTTTTTTTTGGATGTGTGGTAGAGGAGAGATAACATGTGAAGATTGGGAGACCCATTTTTTTCCTCCCCTGAGTCAATTTGCATCTAATCTGTGCAGTCTGTGGAACATGATGGCTTTATGCTAGCTCTTATCTCCTTATTGATATTTTACTTATAATGGACCTACCAAAATTTTTAACCCAAGAAAAATAACGCATAGAAAAATAGCAGTTATTCAGCCTTAGGGGAAAACTTCTTTAAATTATTTAGATATAAAAATATTTATTTTAACACTGAAGGGAGGAGAAAGCTAATACAAAGAACTCTAATTGAAGTAATATTTCTAGATAACTTCCTACACAGATAGAAGAATAAATAAACTCCAGAACTCAATTGTTTCTTGGCTTAGTGTTTAATGGAGTCCTACAATCTCTTTCCGTAAATAAGTGACCTGATTAGATTTCAGATATAATTAAGTGGCAGTTTGGAGGGCAGCACTTCACAAATACAATTTTACTACAAGAAATGTTCATTGAAAATAGCACTCCATTTTATTACTAAATGGAACAATTTCAGTGTCAATAGTTGTTCTTTTTCACATTCCTTAAGAGCTATGAGCTGAATATCTGTTATTTTTATCCATATAAAATATTTTTTCTATTTATTCAAGAATATATACTGTTTCAAAACTGATTTCTTATTAGTAGAAAAAGAAGCCAAATTGATTTGAATAGGTATGGTGACATTGAATAGGTCAATGGTCAAAGACATTGCTTCTAAATAGTTGATACAGTAAAATTCACCAATTTTAGTGTACAATTCTGAGAGTTTGAAGAAATCAGCAGTCATAACCACCAATAATTTTTGTTAGCTTAATAGTTGAAAACAGATAATCTTCTTAAACAACTCTCTTTCCTTCTTACACAAGTAACATGTTTAATGTATAAAACATAGAAAATCTCAAAGGAAAATAAGAAAAATACTTAACATCTGTACCCCCAAGACATCATTGATAATAATTTGGTGTCTGTACCTGCACATTTTTTCCTATATATATTTATAGTTTATCAAACAGTACTGTAATGTATATACTGCCCTGTGGGACTTTTTTTCCCAATGATTCTGATTACTTTCCTTAAATTTCCTTAATTTCCTTAAATAAGTAAATTAAATATTACTTAAAATTTGCCATAAATAACACTTCCCAGTATATCTGGAACATAGTTCATCTCTCTTTCCTTCTTACTGGAGAATTGAATTGTTTCCAGTTTATTCCTATCAAAATCTACACTGGTTGCATATACATCTCGGTGTTTATTTTCCTGGGATGCAGTTAAAGAAGGAGACCTACTTGGCTAAAATGTACCCACACATGTAAGCATTTTATCTTTACTTCTTTCTGAAAAAATGTATTCTAATTTAAAAATATATTTATTATTATAATTCTGAAAGAAGGCAGTGAGTATGGGACTGGATAGAGAGGGAAACTGGTTTCCCTTACCTCAGTGGAAAACAATTGCAGATAAAAGGATTTTTTTTCCTTCTGTCTCAGGCTACACTCAGAAAGGGGGTGGGGGGAGAAGTGATAAGGCTGTAATGAAAAATCAATTAAAGTCTTTACTACAGTGGTCCTCAACCAGAGGACCTGGTTGCTCCCCACCTCCTGACATTTGGAAATGTCTGAAGAGATTTTTGGTTGTCACACTAGGAGGGGTTGCTACAGGCGTCTGGTCGGTAGAGGCCAGGGATGCTGCTAAACACCCTATAATGCCTAGAACATACCACCTCTCCTCTCTTAAAAAAACAAAACAAAACAAAAATAAAATAAAATAAAACCAATAAGAAGTTATCTAGCCCCAAATGTTAATAGTACGAGATTGAACAACTTTATCAGAAATTGAGTGAAAGATAAGAAAGAGTTCATGGTAAGAATAAATGTTACCAAATCTTTCCTAGAAGATCACTTTGGAGGGCTTAGATTCTGACACTTCAAGAACTGACATTAGCAATTAGAGACTCTGAATAGATGTACAAGTAAGAAGTGACAGGTCGGTTCTCTGGTCAGGAACCATTGTTTATTTAAATAGAGATAGTTCACAGACATATGTTAGGAAGGAATGGTCAAAGACATTCTTTTTACTGCAGGCTTGGCTTCACTGGTTATTTCCCCGAACTTTTCAGTGTTAGTCTATATGGCTAGATCATTGGGTTTTACATTTTGAGATTAATTTTAAACAGCTTTTAAAAAGATAGAAAGTATTCAGACATGGAAGCATGGCATTCATGGTATTTTAGTTGTCCTTATCTAAATGGCTGAGTTATGTGCCCAAATCAACTGTTGGTAGCTCTTGGTATTTCAGAGAGTGACTAAGTTTTCTTAGCCAGTTGGTAGGGGACATGCCTTGAAAATCCAACTTATTTCAGTGAAAATTGTGTTACATAAAGGGTGAGACTATAGAGGATTGTTTCATGGAGATGTTATAGATTATGTTTGTTTCAGCAGAGTTAATCAACAGCGTTGGGACTGGGATTTCTGATACTTTATGAAATAGGGAAATATCCTCAATTCTCCCATCATGGTACCATCTACTATATCATCTACTAAATGCACAAAAACAAATATCATGTGTCAGATGAATAAATCTTACAAATAATAGGTGACTGATGTTCTCAAAGTGAGTTAAGCTCTCAAAGTTTCCTCGAGGAAGGAGAAAGCATGATAATTACTATTTCTGTCTTACAAGAGGGAAAGAGGGAGAGATGAAAGACTAAAACAAGTGGAAGGCTTTTATTAATTGCCTAATATATTATTACATTATCTCAGTCAATAGATAAGTTAGACTTCTATGGATGGGAATGCTGAGGTACAAAAATGGAAATGTTTAGAAAACAATCTTTAGTGTTCTTTTGTCTCATTGGACTTTGGCAGAAATCAGCTCTGGAGCTAGTTGTGTAAATCCAACATAGATTGGCAGAAGCTGCTTGTAGGTTAAACATGTTGTTCATAAGTGGTTAGGGGTTGATTTCTGATTCACCAGATATAACTCCCAGATGCTGTATAATTGTCTCTTAAACCATCTCTCTTTAACTTATATCCTGATACCTTGATGATATAGCAGATGAGATGGATCAACACTCCATCTCCAGGTGGGAAATAGGGAGACTAATCTGTTCATACTGTTGACACGAGTGAATGAATTGGCCAAGAGAAGCAAATGCCCTCTTTCTCTAATTAATTCTCTAATTCTCAGGAATGAATAATTCTGTGTCAGCTTAGTATGTCAAAACCAAAGTACTCTAGTTGTCTGGGGTGGACATTCTTCAAAATTCAAATAGACAATATTAAATAATTCCATTTCCAATTTGGATCAATTTGCTTAATTACCTTGGGATAGATTTTGCAGGCAGATGGTTTGGAAATCAGTGCTGCTAAAAGCATTTAGAGCAGCAAGAATAATGCTGAATATTCTTCTGTTATCAAGGAGACAACTATTTAAACTTGTTCTAAATTTTTAGATGCAAAATAATATCCGCCCTGTTCGGCAGTGTTAAAATGGGACCCCAGTCAAGATCTAATTCAGGAACTTTTACTCAAACAGAATATTCTACCTCTGTAGTAGTAAGATTTCATTAATGTAGTAATAATGATTCTATATTTTTACATGTGCCAGAATTATTAACCAGAATTTAGTGTATTCTTCTTCTCCTTCCCCTTCTTCTTCTTCTTCTTCTTCTTCTTCTTCTTCTTCTTCTTCTTCTTCTTCTTCTTCTTCTTTTTTACAAGGATGGGGAGAACTTAGTATATTTTTAATGTATTATTTTTTCTGTGAAATAAGTTCTCTTCAAATAAATAAAAGCAACAAGTAACTTATTTAAATAACATACCAAGCTCTGTCTTTATGACTTTTAACAAGTTTAAATAACATTTGCCAAATTTTAATGAAACAATGGAACAAATTTATTATAAAATAGATAACACTTCTTTTTCCTACTGTATCTTTAAATTGTATTCTCTTTGCTAAGAGAAGTTGAAGATCAATGACACAAAATATTAAATAGTGCAAACCATGTATAAACAATGCAATCTTTTTAAAAAAGGCATATTTATGTCCTATAATTATAGCATTTATGTTAAAATGAATGCATATTGCAAAAGCAGTGAATATATTTTCTTTTTTCTTTTTTCAGTTAGCCAGGGGCTTTTCAGTAGTTCTTAAAAAAATCTATTGAAAGATCTCCCTTTACATTTCTTTTTTTATTATTATTTCAAAAACATTTCAAAGTATTAAATGAAGTTTTCTGTATCTCTCTCTCTCTTATCTCACATGTTCCTGAAAAATTAGTACCTGGGGTGGTGGTATAATATAGAAACTCACAATCTACATTTAATTGAATTGTATGTCTCTCAAGTAGGGTACTTTTGCTAAACAAAATAGACATAATACCAGTATTATGAGGCAGACAGTACTAAAGTTTCCTTCATATAAAGATCATGCTGTGTTTGGTGACATGTTTAGTAGCCCCAAATTGTTGACTGTAGTTGAATACTGAAAATGTTTGTATAAGTTAACATTTGCTCCACATTGTCTTTGAAGTATGAGTTGCATACATCTTAGTGTCTAATTTCACCCTTGTCCATGTAGAGAAGGTGTAGTACCAATTTGGTGTCCACCTTCAATGGATACTTCATTCTGCCTGTGCAGAACTGTTCCCGGGGTTTAGCCCAGCTGGGAAAAAAATCCCGAGGTCAAACAACTTTTTTAAAATATATATATAATAGAAATCCTCTTTTAAAAGTGTGACCGACAGTGTAGGACCGTGCATAATAAAGCTGAAGGATTATGGTAATGTTTACAGGCAACTAAAATGAACTTACATTAAATATGGATTCATTGTAAGTAATAAAAAATTGAGAAAGAAAACAAGAATACATGTTTTTAGGTGTTTCAACAGGATGCTTAATTAAAGAGAAGATAATTTGTGAGAAAACAGGTACCTTTTTCAATGTGATCCAGTAACAACATTGAAAACTTTCTCAGTTTCACTTTAGAGTGTGAAGAACACAATATAAGATGACTTTTCAGAACATAGCTTTTTATTTTTCACTTTTTTTTAATGGAGAGGAAAAGAGCAGCAATCTTCCAGCAAAGCTGACCTTATAAAGTAAATTCAAATTCTTAGCATGCTCTGTTTTAGCGCAATGCTGCACGGCTCACTAGAGCAAGTCGGACCAAAAGTTGGAGAATCAGAAGTTCGATTCCAGACCCTGTAACTAAATTGCTATGCAATCTTGAGGGCTGGGAATAGCATTCTGGAGGCCTGATTGCCTTCTCTAAAGGGCTGTGAAAGATTATATAACTCCTGATACCAATGAAGATGCATTATTGAATTTCAATCTTTGGAAATGTTAAGATGAACATATGCAAAATAGATGCACTTTAATTTGAAAACTTTTGCAATTGGGGTGTAAAATTTCCACAAAGATATGAATATCTGCTACAAAATATCTGAGTTGGGGACAGGGGTACAAACAGGTATATCTTATATTGTTTAAAAGTTCCAGTTTGCAATGTTATGAGCTTTAATCCTGGAGCTGCTCTTAATAGCACGGCTTAAACTCTAGCCTCACATCAGGATGATGACTGTGGCGGTTCCCAGTCTCACAGAGGTGATGTAAGTCTTAATTAATGTTTGTAAAACTATCAAGGAGCCATGGATGAGAAGAGTTATGAAAAGGGGAAGGGATGTTATAATAAAAAGCAACTACATATAGCCTTGCATTACACTAATTTGACAACAACATATAGTATTCCATTATTAATAATAGGTATAACAGAGCTACTATCCAACAAGATTAGCACATTTAAAATTTTCATGTTAACGAATTTATAGGTAATAATTCTCCCATAAGCTGTGTTTATGTATAAAGGAACCAAACTACTACATGGTCTTTCTCTATGTAACATTCTCCTGAATGAATGTACTATGATCATTAATAGAGCAGAAGAATCAGAATGATTCAGTTTACTATTTGGAAATCGTGTCAGTCATGCTTCCAACCAGACACAATTGGTTTGTCAGTTCAAATGAAGTTTTAGAATGCTTCTGTGTTAACACTTGTGTATTCTTTGCCTGTTAAGACTGTGGTATGATTACATATGCATTGTATTCTGTTCCAAATAGTAATACTTTCTCTGGTAGCTACCAAAAAAGATCAAAATTAGCCTTGAAGCATATGTAGCCAAAAGTCAACCAGTGATGGCATCAGAAGAACCCATGTGGCATCTCCAACCTCAGTTTTGTCCCCTATAGGATATTCTTTATATTTTTTAGAGATTTTATAAAGCTCAAATCCAGCAATGCATGTGAACTGCAACTCATGACACAAAAATAAGCTATTTATTATATTTAGAAAGAAGGGCTAAGAGAATTTCAAAATATATCCAGAATCTGACCACTTATCCCACTCTACTGTTTCCAGCCTGGTCTATATCACCATAATCTCCTTCCTGGATTCCTGAAATTGACTCCTAAGTGGTTTCCTGGCTTTTACCCTTGTCTACTTAGTTTTTTCTTAGTATTAAAGCCAAAATGATTTTTTTTTAAATTAGGTATGTTACGCCTTTTGAAATGGTCCCATATTTCTTGGATGTTCTGTGTGTGTGTGTGTGTTTCATTCTTTTTTATCTTTATATTTCACTTTTAGAAGTTTCTACTGATAGAGCTCACTGATTCTTTCCTCAGTTGTGTCCAAGCTAGGAATGGGCCCATTAAAGGCATTCTTTATCTCAGTTTGTGGTTCCAGTGTCTTCAGCTCCAGGTATGATCTCAGCTGTGATTCTGGATTCAATGTGTCTCGAGATTTGGGGTGGCGGTTTGCCCAGTAAACTTCGTTCTCTGATAAGTCCAAGAAAAGTCATTCTTTTCATTTTGTTCAGCTTTTTTTTTTTTTATTTTAAAGATTTAAAAAATTTTTTTATTTATTTGACAGAGAGAGAGATAGTGAGAGCAGGAACACAAGCAGCGAGAATGGGAGAGGAAGAAGCAGGCCTCCTGGAGAGCAGGGAGCCTGATGTGGGGCTCGATCCCAGGACTCTGGGATTATGACGTGAGCCAAAGGCAGACGCGCAATGACTGAGCCACCCTGGAGCCCCAGCTTTTTCTTTTTTTCTTTTTTTTTTTTTAAGATTTTATTTATTTATTTGAGAGAGAGAATGAGACAGAGAGAGAGAGCACGAGATGGGGGAGGGTCAGAGGGAGAAGCAGGCTCCCCGCCGAGCAGGGAGCCCGATGCGGGACTTGATCCCGGGACTCCAGGATTATGACCTGAGCCGAAGGCAGTTGCTTAACCAACTGAGCCACCCAGGCGCCCCGCCCCAGCTTTTTCTTAAACAAAGAAGTAACACCTGTTTTCTACATTAGAGCTGAAACAGAGTGATTCTTTCAAAACTTAATGAAATTATGTTGTTTCTTTACTACTTCTTTGTTACTGTGATGAGAAGAAAATGTTGATCTCTTGAAAACCAGCACTTTTCAGGTGTTTCTAATGTGCTTTTGCCACACTTTGATGGCAAATCAAAGAACCTAAATCTCAAGATTCATTGTAAATTTGCTAACCAATCTTCCTAAAAACAGAGTCAGCATGAGGTCAATTAGTGAATTAAAATAAAAATATTTATTGTCTGTATGGGGATTAACATAAGAATAAAAAAATAAATAGTACATTAATTAATGAATTAAAATTAAGAAATTTAGAAAAACATACATATACACGTGTGTATATCTATATAAATATACACTTTGATATATTTCTTATATTTTGTTTAGGCGTATTTTTAGGAAAAAAAAATTGCCTTTTCTCACAGAATAGCAGGAAGAGACAATTAAAACACAGTTGTGACCCAGCAATCGCACTGCTAGGTATTTATCCAAAGGATAAAAACATAACGATTCGAAGGGACACATGCACCCAATGTTTATAGCAGCAATGTCCACAATAGCCAAAATATGGAAAGAGCCCAGATGACCTTGATGGATGAATGGAGAAAGATGTGGTGTACACACACACACACGCACACACACACTATGGAATATTACTCGTCATCAAGAAGAATGAAATCTTGCCATTTGCAATGACGTGGATGGAACTAGAGGGTATTATGCTAAGTAAAATAAGTCAGAGAAAAGACAAATACCGTATGATTTCACTCATGTAGAATTTAAGAAACAAAACAGATGAACTTAGAGGAAGGGAAGGAAAAATAAAATAAGATGAAAATTGAGAGGGAGGCAAATCATAAGAGACAGTGAACTCTAGGAAACAAACAGGATTGCTGGAGGGGAGGTGGAGGAGAAGGGAAAATTGGAAGATGGGCACTAAGGAGGGCATTTTATGAATGAGCACCGTGTGTTATATGCAACTGATGAATCACTAAATTCTAACTGAAACCAATGAAGAAAACCCCACAGTTGTAATAGGCAATAATATATTCATTTTACATTGTATTTATTCAGGATTTTTCCACTCAAATTTAAAAATGAGAACTGTTTAATTGCTGTTGTTTGGTAGATGACTTGTGTTATTTTTGCTTCTCCTCTAGCATCTTTCAGAATCTTTTTTCTATCCTTGGCACTTTGAATATTCTAAATGTGTTGGGGAAGAGTGATTAAAATGCATTCGCTTCACTCTCTTGTCACCCTTTCAGGATGCTGTCTCCAGGCTCCTTTCACCTATAAACATTTCCTTGCATTTTTTTTCATTGATAAGTTTCTCTACTATATGTTCTTTTTTTCTGGAATTCCTATTAATTGAAAGGAATATGGCTTGATTCTTTGATTTATATTTTAGGAGATATTTTTTACTTTATATTCTGGCTTTCCATTGAAATGTTTTATTTCAAGGAGTCACATTTTTTATGGTAATATTCTTTATAAGCCAGAAAAATAAATGAGGGCCATATTCATGTAAACACAGACATTAAACAGTACAGGGGATTGGGCTAGGGGTAAGGGAATACAGATCTTTACCCATCCTGCTAACACTATTTCAGTAAATGAGACTGCAGTCTTATCCTATAGACAATCACTTATACGTGATAAAGGACAAAGAAGATCTTTACTGGAAGATGTAAGATCATTCCACTTTAAGATAGCAAATACATAAAACCAGAATAAGTGGCTTTTATTTTTTGGGGGTGGAGGGAGGCAGATCCTCTCAGTTACTATAGGTATTACTACTCTGTTAATGATACTATTATTTATGTAAAATATTTAAAAATTTTTCGTGCATGAGCTAAATGAAGCTTCACCTCATGTTTGTCCAAATGTAGAGTTGTCTATTCTCTGCACTTCTGCTGGGTTTTTTTGTTTGTTTGCTTTGTGTTTTTTGTGTTTTTTTTTTTTTTTTTTTTTTGACTGTTCGCTTGACCAAATGTCCTTCTGTTTGTGAGCTTCTATTGGTGTAAACTTTTTTGTAGAACTGGATTTCCTTACAGACAAATCCTGGGATCCATATGTTCCACTAGCACTCTATGTGCAACTGGACAACTTTTACCTACTGAGTGGTAGGCTTACAGTGCTGAACAAGTCGATACACATTCATAAAGTGTGTACAATTGCAGCACCCCTTCATTCACTGCACATTAGGATTCACTTCTCTTACCAAGGCTTCTGTTGTCTTCTTGGTCCCACTGTCCATAGACTGGCCTATGTTAATGAAGATGTTAATGAGCATGAGGTTTTGTGGAGGGGTGCTGGCTGTTTCCAGTTTTATAGATGTAAAGTTGAAAGAGTTGAGAGTTGGTTCATAATCTCTAGTTTTGGACTTGAGCTAATCTTAGGAAAATCCTGTTTCTCTTTGAAATTATGAGAGATTAGTCTAATCAATGACAGGGTTTCCATCTCCCCCTGATAAGTAGAGACTGACGCAGAAAAGTGTTGGTCTCATCAGACGGTCCAATTGTGTGCCCCTCCTTGAATACTTCCAGCTCCACTTCTCAGTATTCATATTTTAATATTTTCTTGTCTGTCGTAGTCCTTTTGGCCTGCTATAAAAAATACCAGAGGCTCTGGCTTATAGACAATAGAAGTTTATTTCACACAGTTCTGAAGGATGGGAAGTACAAGATCAAGGATCCAGCAGATTCAGTGTCTGGCGAGAGCTTGCTCCCAGTTCATAGGTGGCCATCTTCTTGCTCTGTCCCCACATGGAGGAAGGAACAGAGAACTCTCTAGAGTTTCCTTTATAAGGGTACTAATCCCATTTATGGGGCTCCATCCTCAGGACCTAATTATCTCCCAAAGGCTCCACCTCCTAATAACATCACATTGGGGATTAGATTTCAATATATGAATTTTGGAGGGACACTAGCATTCAGTCTGTGGCACTATCCAAAGACTCTCATTATCCATTTTTTCTTTTTTTCAATAGTTACTGATTCTTGTTTTATGAATGTATTATTTTTTGCATTTATCTGAGTAAACAAATTCATCCTCCTTTTGTTCTCTGGATTGTTACTTTGCCTGGGATCAATTTTTGTCTTTGTAAATGGTGATACTTGGCTGCCCAATCATATTTAAAGGAGGGCAGTAAAGAAGCAGTCTAGGAAGTCTATGTGGCTTTCTGAGTTTGTAAAGCAATAGATTTAGCTTTAAGGTGAGTGGGCAGGAAGAATGCCATGTTGATGGGGTTGGCCTAAGAGCCAGTATGTATGAAAAATATACTGGAGTGCTAATATTCACACTACTTGCCTTCGTTCTCCTTCAGTGGCTAATTAATTTCCATTAAAAATAACCTTCCCATTCCCCCTCTTTGATACCTGCCTGCCCTTTACTCTTTGATAAGGAAGGAAGGAGAATTTGAGGGTGATAAATGGTCTAGTGTATAAAAATTCAGTTAACACTCTTTCTATAGCTGTACATTTGACTTTCTGTTGCAGCATTTCCTGAATATTCTCCAAGATTTGGGGCACCTGGGTGGCTCAGTCAGTTGTGTCTGCCTTGGGCTCAGGTCATGATTTCAGGTTCCTGGGATTGAGCCCCATGCAGTGAGTTCCATGCTCAGCGGGAAATCTGTTTCTCCCTCTCCCTCTGTGCTCTCCCTCTCTCAAATAATAAATAAATAAATAAATAAATAAATAAATAAATAAATAAATAAATAAAATCTTAAAAAAAAATTCTCCAAGATTCTACCCAACAGTTCAGCTGCTTCCCCCTATATTATCCTTTCATGGATCTTAGACCATGGCTTCCTTCACACTTCTTCATTACTCAGTATTTTTCTCTCTATCAAAAATATGCTATGCATTTAAATGATTAAAAAAACAAATTTACTATTATTTTAATGGTATCTTGGGAAAGAGGAATTATGATATAGTTTTTCTTATATCATCTTGACTGTGTTCTTCTCAATGTTTTATTTTCTTGTAGCAAGAATGATCACTTGATTGCTTCTTATTTGTTGAGGATTGAATCCTATTGTGGGAAAGTGACAAAAGGGAAGAGGGACAGATGACTGTCAATTATTGAGTATCTGCTATATTCCATGCACTTTGTTGGATATAGGAGGTGGGAAATATATAACTGGTATGACATCTTTATCTTAATTTTTCATATCAGTTTATTCTATGAGAATAAACTGATTTAAGAGATTAGTAACATTGGTAATTTTACATACTAATAGGTTGCACCAAGATTAACCTCTTAACTTGAATACTTATTTTTTCTACAATTCGATGCTGTCTTCTATAAGTCTAGAATATGAGTTTTTACTGGTTTGGTTTATTGTGCATATAATTGCAACACACTTCTTTCAAGACATTAGTTCAGAGATTTCTACAGCAAACTGATGCAGTAAAGATAAAACCATTTTAGAAATCAATTAATATAAAATATCACCAAAAAACTCAAAGTACAGACGATTTTAATATTAAACATCCTATCAATTTATTTGTTAGAGTGCTTTGCAATAATACGAGCAAGCAATTTTTCTCTTAATAACTATGTTAATATTGCTATTTTCCAATTTGAAGATGAAATTGAGCAAGCACCCAAGCCTCATATTCCCTTAACTCTCTTCATAAATTAAATTCAGCAAATTTCTTTGTTAGTTGTTGTTTTTTCTAGTGTTTTCAGGAGGTATAGGCCATAACTGCATTTTCTTTAGCCTCAACTCTTCTATCTTGCCCATGAAAATACAGGTTATTTTTATGAGAAAATACCTCATTTTTTATTAAAGTGATATAATATTGACATGGAGATCAAAAGTGAAATATATGATGCAGCAAGTGATACAATATTGACACGGAGATCAAAAGTGAAATATATGATGCAGCACACACTATGACCCCCCAAGTCTTTTCAGCATTCAAATTCTCCTTTGTTTTGTGGAGTGTTAACTTGAAAAGGCCTTTTAACATTCTTTCTTTATATGCATGGTTCTATAGAAATAAAATTATTGAAGTTTGAGAGCCCAGTCTCAGGATGACCAAAATCTATTTGATGATACTGTTCAAATTTTTTTTAAAAAATCACTAGATTGGACGCCTGGGTGGCTCAGTTGGTTAAGCATCTGTCTTTGGCTCAGATCATGATTCCAGAGTCCTGGGATCGAGTCCCACGTTGGGCTCCTTGCTCAGTGGGTAACCTGCTTCTTTCTCTGCCTGCTCTGCCTGCCACTTCCCCTGCTTGTGCTCTCTGTCTCTGACAAATAAATAAATAAAACCTTTTAAAAAAATAAGGTCACTAGATTAATATTAGAAAAGTTATTTTTATGTAAAAATAGAAATGTTTTATCTTGGAGCAATTTAAAATTGTGTTATATTAATATGCTCAATATTTTTGAGCAATGAAGTCACTTAATATATTTTCATAGACTTTTGCCTTGTTTTCTAGTATTAGCTAACTAAATTTAACATAGTTAATGATGATAATGGATAGATTTTTACTCAGCTTTCTTTAGAACAATTGGCTTTTTCTCTCAATATTTAATCCTTTGTCCTCAATGTAAATAATGAGTCACTTGAAGAGCTGATTAAGTTTTAAGTTCTTCTAACAGCAATAAAAATGCAATAATCACCTCTATTTAATAATCCTTTTGCTTTTCCTCCCTGTGTCAATGCTAGATCTGAAATTTACTGTCTAATTAGCATTAAATATTTGACACAGGCACTCCCACAGAGGACCAAGTGTAATTTCCTCAGCTAGGCTAATATCCAATAAAATATGAGGTTTCATTAGCTATAATTTGGAGGGTTGTGATGCAACTCAATTTATTTTAAATTTAGACAAAATATTTTAGTGGGAGAGAATGTTAGGGAATCAGCTGACATTCCCCTCAACATAACAGTTCACTTTTTACTATCTCTACCGTTTGGCATCTAGCCTTTGCTTAACTGTGTATGGTGTTTATTGTCTCCACCTTGAGATGGTCTTATCCACTATGAGGCTACTCTTAAGGTTAGTAAAGACATTAGCTACATCTGCCTCTCTGTCATTTCTACCTATAAGCTTTCTTTCTATACCATGAAGCCACATCGAATGTTCATTTTAACACATATTATTATACATGATAATTAATCATGATAGTCTAAATGAGGGGAGACCGATGTTTATAGCAGCAATGTCCACAATAGCCAAACTGTGGAAAGAGCCAAGATGTCCATCGACAGATGAATGGATAAAGAAGATGTGGTATATATACACAATGGAATATTATGCAGCCATCAAAAGGAATGAGATCTTGCCACTTACAACGACGTGGATGGAACTGGAGGGTATTATGTTGAGTGAAATAAGTCAATCAGAGAAAGACATGTATCATATGACCTCACTGATATGAGGAATTCTTAATCGCAGGAAACAAACTGAGGGTTGCTGGAGTGGGGGGTGGGGTGGGAGGGATGGGGTGACTGGGTGATAGACACTGGGGAGGGTATGTGCTCTGGTAAGCGCTGTGAATTGTGCAAGACTGTTGAATCTCAGATCTGTACCTCTGAAACAAATAATGCAATATATGTTAAGAAAAAAAAAAGAAGAAGAAGAAGAAGGTAGCAGGAGGGGAAGAATGAAGCGGGGGAAATCGGAGGGGTAGACGAACCATGAGAGACAATGGACTCTGAAAAACAAACTGAGGGTTCTAGAGGGGAGGGGGGTGGGAGGATGGGTTAGCCTGGTGATGGGTATTGAGGAGGGCACATTCTGCATGGAGCATTGGGTGTTATGCACAAACAATGAATCATGGAACACTACATCTAAAACTAATGATGTAATGTATGGGGATTAACATAAGAATAAAAATAAATAAATAAATAAATGAGGGGAGACAATTACATGGGTGGTTACCTGAAAGAAATGAAGAGAATGTGGTAAGGTTTTGGAGAAGGAAGCAGAGGTAAGGATTGTGTGATTTCCTTTCAATGAAGTGGCAGAGAAATAAGAATATTTGATTATGAGCTATATTAAGTATACTTCTAGAGGATATATTCTGATCTATTTAGGCTAACGGAGGTGGAGGAGAGGATGCTATATCTGAGGTAACATATGTTAACGAAGAAAACAAAGAAAACACAGAGCATGAGACTGGAAATGTTAATTATGGGCATGGTCATCAGACCAGATTTTGTCATAAATACATGAAATCTTTCCAGGGAACAAAGCCAAATGAAGTAGAATAAATTAGACAGATGTGTTATTTAGTAGCTTAGGATTTTTCTTATTTGTCCTTGTATCACATTTGTATTTCATATTGAATTAACAAACTTTAAATTATAAGTAATTAGAAGAACGTTTATTAAAGCAGCAATAGAATTCTGATTATGAGATTTGTGTTTCTTTACATGTTCAAAGAGTGTTCCTTCTACAAGATACCATGTTTTATTTAATAGTTTTGTCTTTGAGACAGTTTTAAAAGAAGGTATTACACAGCCTTACCAGTGATGGTGTTTCACACTTGATAGAAATTGCTAGTTATCGATATAACACTTATTACCTCTTTGTACTTTACCAGTAGAAATCTTCCCAGTTGAAAGATATTTTCAATCTTTCTTGAAGTGAGTTATGGGTGGCCAAGGTGATGTGAGTGCAAAATATGGTATTGGTTTTTTTGAAGAGCTGTTTTGTTTTGTTTTGTTTAAAGCATGTGAACTCATCTTGGAGGAGTGTCTCTTTCCCCTTCCATTCTCATCATTCTTCCTGCCTAAAATTAGATGGCTAACACTTAAGCAACCATCTTGTACCATGAGACAATGCTGTCAATGGAAATCAGTTCTAAAGATCAAGGTGTATAAAGACAAAGCTTGGATCCCAAATGCTTGTAAAATTGCCACATCAGCTCTAGACTCTGTACATTTGAACTTTTTTTTACTTTCAGGAGAATAAACATCTGTTTTGCTTAAACCATTTTTATTTTGGGGCAAGGTGTTGTGTTTTATGCAGACCAAGCTAATCCTACTTGATTAGTGCCCAAACTGGAATTATTGATATGAAGAAATGGCTCATGGGAAGTAAATCATTGTCTCTGTCTCTAATATAATCTTACAGGATTTGCTGGATCCTAGAACCATGCATCCTACATTACTTAGAGATATTTGACAATGCTAGGTTGATAGAAAAGTGTGTAGCATCATGCATAAACCCACAGGCTTGGGAGGATAGAGTCCTGAATTGAATTCCAGTTTTGCCACTTTTTGGGTAACTCTGGGAAAGTTGCATAACCTCTTTAAGCATTATTTTCTTAATCTACTAACTGGACATAATAATTTTTACCTCATAGTTTTGTTGTAAAAATTAGATGAGCTAATGTGTATAAATAATTTAGCACAGTTGTCTGGCACTTATTAGAGGTTAGATGTTATTATTGCCATTGTTTTTGTTATCAGTTAAAGGTAGATGATTCTTTTGATTTAATTGAAAAGGCCACATCTTGCTTCTTAACATTATTATTCCCAGCATCCATGATGTGCAGCATTGCTCCTACTTTCTTTAATAGTGACTGATTCATAGGGAGTAATGGGGGAAGCTAACCAAGAAACAGTATTTAATAGTTTTAAGAATTGTCCTTCTATCTACCAAATTTAGGGAGTGAAACTTATAGGAGTGAAACTCTAAACATTCTAGGCTTGTATTTTCCTTGGTTGTTAGGAATTAATTATGAGTTACAAGATTCAAAATGTGAAATACATATCTTTGTTTTGCAATATAAGATCCTACAGCATTGGAGATGATAAAACTTGAAGAAACTGAGATTTTTCTCTGTACATCTTGTTAATATATTTTCATTAAGGCCAGATTTGAAATCCTACAAGGGTTAGTCTCCATTCATTTATTTATTTTATAACCTAAGTTAGATATTTCTTCAGGTATCAATATCCTCAAATTTGTATTTGATTATTGGATTCCCTGACCCTCCCTCTGGCCTAATCTGACCAATGGATAGGGCTATTGCATTTCTGCATTAAAAGTTGTAGAGCCAAGGCCACATTTTCAACTCATAGTTCCTCTTATTATGCCATATTACCTGAGAGAAGTTTAACAGAGATGTGAAGTCATTGACTATCCTGAGCGAACTGGATTCAATGCTTCCTAGCTGGGATTAGTATTTTTTATTTATTTATTTTTTTAAGTTCTGGATATAAATCAGAGTAGAGGTTAGAAGCAAAGAATATGGAGTGGAAGCTGATATTAGGGACTCAAACCATTTTCATTTGTCATTGACTGAGAAATTTAGTTGGGTAATGTGCCAGGTAAGGTTTATTTTAAAATTGGTTGAAAACTCCTAATTACTTAGTTGTCATCCCAATAATATTTGAAAAGATTTAGTTAAATATTTCATTATTGATAAGTTATTGGGTTTATTTTAGAGATGCAGCCTCATTAAAATATTCTTTATTTTAATAAAGGTGTTTATTATAAACGAGGGAAACACCATTCCCTCTCTATGGGCATCTCAAATTGAGAAATTGCGAAATGAAGATTCTTACAACCTTGTTAGTTCTATAATAGAAAAGTTTTGATAGCTGTTTGATCAAAGCAACACTTTGAAGCACATTCAAAAGTTAGATCTGGGTATGTGATAAACAAATCTCTTTCTAACATCAGCGAGGACTTCCTTTTCTGTCTGAAGTTGCTAGGATACTATCTTAAAGAAATAACTCATTTGATTAACTGCAAATAGAAATTGCTTTTTTAAAAAAAGTTCATACATTTATAATAGCCCAGGTCAGGCATAAATCTATACTAGTTAAATGTTAAGCATATGATCTGATGACCCTCTTGAGTATCGGAAGAAAAACCATTATTTTTCTTCATAAAATGCATGACACACAATGACTTTTAGCCATGTTTTACCATAAAAATGAAAATATTATTGGTAAAGGAATATATTTTCTCTTGCTTTATCCTGGATTTTAGACCATTGTGAGAAACAAAAGAAAAGCCACATACAAAAACACTTTGAACCTATAAAATGAATATACAAATCCAATAATTTTTTAAAAAATTGTGTCTTTCCTGACAAGTGAAAGTCTTGCCTATTAGCTATGTCTGTTACATATCACCTATGCCTGTTCATTAGCACTTGATTTCATATTTTATTCTATAATACAAAAGCCCTGTAATATCATGGCAGTGGCCACTATTATTTAGTATTATGAGTAAAGACATGTCTTAGGCAAAGCAAACATCTTCCTGTAGTTACACAATTTTCCTAAAGGACAGATGGTAATCATGGTCTTAATGTGAACATTGCAAAGCAACTCTACTATGTAATAACCTTACTTCTCTGTTTTTGTATCTTGTGAAATTCATATACCACCTGTGGCAGAATAAAAGCCAAAAAGGTTATTTAAAACAGTATCCATGGTAGGACTATTTATCCAAATAAATAAAATCTGCCAATTTACTTATTAGCTGTTTCCTCATGTAAGACCAAAATTTCAGATGTTATCAATTATGTTGATTTCTCAAAAGCATCATTAGCTTGATATATTCTCACATCAGGATGATATAGCTATGCATATGGTGTTTTCTGCAGGTTTGTACTATCGTAGTCCACTTAGGCTGCTATAACAAAACACCACAGACTGGGTAGCTTACAAACAACAGAAATGTATTTCTCACAATCCTGGAGGCTGGAAGTCTGAGATCACAGTGCCAGCATAGTTGGATGAGGGCCCTCTTCCTGGTCCATAGCCAAAGACTTCTTGTTTTGTCCTCACATGGTAGAAGGGGCTAGGGATCCCTGTGAGGTGTCTTTTCTAAGAACACTTCCACAATTCATGAAGATACCATCCTCATGACTTTAGGCACCTCCAAAGGCCCACCTTCTAATACCATCACGTTGGGTATTAGTATTTCAACCTATTTTTTTTTTCAATGCAGTCTGATAATCTCTGACTTTTGATTGGGTTGTTTAATCCATTTACATTTAATGCTATTATTATAATAGTTGTGTTTACATCCACCAGTTCACTTTTTACTCTTTTATATGTCTTATGTTTTTTGCCACTCTTTTTCCTTTACTGTGTTCTTTTGCATTAAGTAAATACTCTCTAATATAGCATTTCAATTTCTTTGAGTTTTTCACTGTTTTTGTTTGTTTTTTAATGGTTGCTCTAGGGCTTACTGTATACATCTAAACTTATCAGAACCATCTTCAGGCATATATTAGCTTAATTCCAGTAATATATAGAAATGTTATCCTATATAGCTCTAGTCCCTTTCCCCCCTTTTGTGGTATTATTGCTGTACATATTACACCTATTAATGTTAAAAAAAAAACATACCTCCTTTGAGCTGGTGGTTATATTATACATGTTATAAGCCCAACATTATGTCATATACATATATTTTATTCAATAGCTTCTTAAATAAGTTCTGAAAAGGAAGAAAATGCATACACACACACACACACACATATATATTTTAAATAATCACACAATTACCTTTACTGGTGCTTTTTGTTCTTACAGATTCAAATTCTATTGGGCTTCACTTGCTTTAATCCTGAAGAACTTCCTTTATTTCTGTTTTTTTCCAATTATTATATTTATGTATGTATGTATGTATTTATGTAATCTCTACATACAACATAGGGTTCAAAATCACAACCCCGTGATCAAGAGTCACATACTCTACCAACTGAGCCAGCCAGATGCCTCTGAAGAACTTCCTTTAATATTTTTTGTGAGGCACGACTACTAGCAATGAATTCTGTTTTTGTTTATATGTAATATTTTAAAAGTGAGATATACATGCACATAAAAGTAAACAGAAATACACACATTTCATAAGAAATGAGTAATAATTCAGAAGCCTCTGTAACAAATTGACATTTTTATTGGCACATAATAATCTAGCTATGTCCAGATGCACAATAATTCAGATATTTGAATTTACAGCTACATTTGAATTGGCTGGCCTTTTGGATGCAGTGGGCAGGCAAACATTTTTAAATCCTGATTCATCCCAGTTCTTCAGGGCATCAAAATGCATCACTGAAATTAATATACAAATCCTTTTACAGAGTTTGTCTCTGATGAGTATGAGCAGCACTGACAGTATATCCAAAAACATTTGAAATTCTCATTTTTGGTTTGCTAAAGGTTAGATTCCTGGCTTGGACCTTAATTTAAGACTTTTGAGACCATAAAGACACTTACTAAAAAGTTTTATACTTATCAAATCCACAGCTTTGATTTCATGCAGTATCATATCATTCCTAACAATTATTCTGATGATGTCTTAAAAGATCACTTAAGAAGTCAGGTGGGAAACCTAGAGCTGTAGATACTTTATATTCTGGTTGTGAAGTATTGTATGTGAAGACAAATCTACATGAGCATGAAGGCAAATTTAGTCTTTGTTATCTGGGAACTCTGAGTTGGTTGATATGCATAGAGTACTGCTTTAATACTTACATTTAGTAATTTGATTAATGAAAGGTAAATTCCTGAGGGGCAGTGATTCTTAAATACCCTTTTAAATATTAATTGATTTAAAATATTGTTTACTACAATACTAGTTTTTTTGTCCCATGAGTAACTTTTCTGAAGCAATCTGACATGTTTAATGCATAATAATGATAGTACTGACAAGTACTTAGTTTTATTTTATGCCTTTCTTCTGAGGAGCTCAAAGTACTTTGGGCCTTTTCTGACAATTTTTATAAAATCTCTGAAATGTGGTGGAAATTCTGTAGGAGAGGGAGCAATAGTACTTAAAGAAATAGTGGCATTTCTATAATCCATATCTAAAGTATCATAATCTCATAGAAAAACATGTCATAGAGTGTTGAAAAGCTTACATTGTATTTTTATGTCTGTCACCTGGTTCCTTGTGTTCTCTTGGCTAAAGTTTTGTACACTGTTTTCTGCCTCCCCCTTCTTCATCTTTATCCATCACTTAGCAGTCTGAGATTTCTGACTCAAATAACCAGAATAGAGTAGGCATTTACATTGGTCAATAGACAACTATCCAATAGATAATTCCATGTGTGATTTGCTTCATTAAAATATGTAACTTCTGTGGTGATACTAAGAATCAATCTTTCCTAACCCTAATTAAGATACTGTGAGTAAACAAGATTTATACACATGTGAAGACACACATATCCATGCACACAGAGATACAATCCAGTATACGGAGGATGAAGATTCTACCCTAGAGTGATCAGGACACAGACCTGCCTGTACTGGGATTTCTGACTTGTGTGGTAGGTATATGTATTTATAGATATATGTAATTTTTGATGGAAAATAATCATTTCCTTCTGTGATGGTAAAGGAATACAACACATTATACAGGATATAGATATAGATACAGATATAGATATAGATACAAAAGATTTTGACAAATTAGATTACATAATACAGAGAAAATATGATTATGTTACTGTTATGTGCTGAATCGTATCCCCCCAAATTCGTATCTTGAAACTTTAATTTGTAGTACCTCAGGAGGTGACTGTATTTGGAGATAGGGCCTTTAAAGAGGTAATTAAGTTACAGTGGGTTCATTAGTTTGTGCTCTAACCAATATGACTGATGTCTTTATAAGAAGAAATCATGACACAGACACAGGGATGACCCTGTAGGGGCACAGTAAGAAGGTAGTCATCTGCAAGCCAAGGAAAGAGGCCACAGAAGAGACCAACTCTGCTGACACCTTGATATTGGGTTTTTAGCCTCCAAAACAGTAAGAAAATAAATTTCTGTTGTTTAGGCCACTAGTCGGTGGTATTTTGTTCTGGAAGCCCTAGCAAACATACATTTACTGAGATGAGAATTTCTATAAGATATTAAGCTAAAAAAGAATAGGGACTTTAACAAGTACATTTGTCATCCATCTCAAAAGAATGAAAGCTCTAAACCTAACTAAAAGATAGAAAAAGAATGCAATTAAAGAATTAGTAAGAAATTGTGCTAGAATCTAAGAATGAACTACAACTTGCAAAAACCAGTCAATAAACTAATACCCTTTTGAAACCTGCCTCCATCTAAGCCATTGTCCTCCACATCAGCTTAGGCTTCTTTGACTCTTGACATCTAGGTAGAATTATTTTGAAGGCCAAGGCACAACCTTAAACATCTTCAAGATTTTTCTGAACTTTTAAGGGTCTTGTTTTCTTAACAGCCCTTTGTTCTTGAATCTTTATGTTCTATCACTATGTTGCCACATGTCAATGTGCATGTGAAAATCTGATGCTTCTCCAGTTTCCAGAAAAATCATGCATATTGAACACTTCTTGATTTTATAAAGCTTACTAAATATTTGTGAGATCAGAGGAGAATCTTTATTAGGCCGACATAATTTCCCATCACCCTTCTGGCTTTCTTCTCTCGTCTTACCTTCTCATTTCTCTCCCTTTCTCTCTGTGGAGCAAACTCCCTCCAGTACTTTAGCAGATTGGTTTGGACACCACTGTGCAAAGTTTAGGATCAGCACACAGCCATTTCTTCCCTGCAGAGACTCACCTACCCAAAAGGACTTTCCCAGTGAAGGAAGTTTCCCTTCCTTGAAGGAAGAAGATAGATAAGAAGGCATACAGCCGTTTCTGGTGAATATCATACTAATGACACCAGAGTAAGTAGAAATACTTGGCTTCTGCCTGGTTTCTCCCCCCACCCTTTTCCCATTTTTATATTGAGAATAATTCTAAAACTCTATAAGATAATACAGAGATTGCAAAAGAGTAGGGTGAGCCAAATTCATGAGAGAACATCTCTATGGATTAAAGAAATTTGAAAAACTAGGTCTAGGTGAATTCCATCTCAAGGAACTTGGAAACATTTGCAGAATTAATTACTATTGTTAACACATGATAAAGTAGGGAAAAGAGAATATTAAATTTGGTGCATATATTTCAAAATTTCCACAGAAATAAAGACATTGATTTTGGAAAATTTACATGTTTGGGTTAAAGTTTATTTTATTCAGTTCTGTAGACAGTTTAAAAATGTGGTTGATCTATATCCATACCATGGAATGTTATCTTGCCATAAAAAGAAGGGAAATACTGATACATGCAGTAAAATGGATAAATCTTAAAAACATTATGTTAAGTGAAAGAAAGCATTCATAAAACTGTATATTTTATGATTCCATGATATGAAAAGTCCAGGATAGGCAAATTCATAGAGAGAAGAAGTAGATTAATAATTGCTATGGGTGATGACTGGGGGTGGAAATGAGAGTGACTGGTAGGTACAGAATTTCTTTTTTGGGGTAATGAAAATGTTCCAAAAATAGGTTGTGGTATAATGGTTACACAACTCCACGAATGTACTAAAAACCTTTAAATTGTACATTTTAAATGGCTGAATTTTATGAAATGTGAATTATATCTCAATAAAGTTAACAGGAAAGAGAAGGCTGTAGACTTGTGAGAACTTGCATGTAAGGTGCTCTGAGATGTGTTGTTAGGAGTAAAATATAAGTTATATAATAAAACAAAACAAAACAGAACAAAAGGTAGTGATCAATGAAATTAATATGGGCATAGGAAGAAGAATTTAAGACAAACTTACCTTGTTTCTTTTTTTTTTGATTTATACTTCTATAGAAGTAGATATAAAAATACATTCAATTTTAACAATTTACTATTTCACTTCTGTTAGAGAAAGGTGAAGAATGTGATATAAATAAATTACAAATTCAAGTTGATTCACAGGTATAACTATATGCAAATTATGCCAATTAATATATGGGTTAAATTAATTATTGGAGGAGATAACTGCTATTTTTTAAAAAATAAAGCAATGACACAATACTAATAAAGTTAGCTAATAGATTGGAAGAAAAATTAGGCATCAAAAATACTTTAATAGGTTTAAATGATAGCATCATATCAAGATGGTAAAATTAGTCAAAAGCACTTTAAGGAAGGGAATATAGGGAAGACGTTATTGAATGTGAAGATCGTGTAGAAATCTGATAGGCAAAAATGGATAATTTTAACTGAAGTCAGCCGAAACCTGATTTGGTTCCTATATGAGAATAATTTTGGTTGAAAGTGAAAGAAAACCCAACCCAAATTGCTTTAAAAATTTCTAAGGGTAGCATTGGCTTTAGCCACATTTGGATTAAGGAAATCACCAGGACTCAGTGTTTCTCTACCTGCACTAGTTTATTGCTACTATAACAAATTACCACAAATTTAGTGGCTTAAAGTAACACAAATTTATTCTCTTACAGAAGGAGGTCAGGAGTCCAAAATGAGTCTTAATGGGCTAAAATAAAGGTGTTGACAGAGGTTTCTGGAAGCTCCAGGAAAGAATCTGTTTTTTGCCCAGCTTCTAGAAGCTGTCTTCATTGCTTCTTTCTTGGCTGCATCACTCAGATCTCTGCTTTGATCATCATATTACCGCTTTGTCCCCACTGATCCTCTTGCCTCTCTTTTATAAGGATCCTTATGATCACATTTAGGTCTTCCTTGATAAGAAAGATCCTTAATTTATTCACATATCCCTTCCTATATGTAAGGTAATGTATTCACAGTTTCCAGGGATTAGGAGAGGGACATCTTTGGGGGAGGGGCATTACTCAGCCTACGGTACCACCTCTTGGCTCTCCTTTCTTCCAAGCTGGCTTCTCTGGAAGACTTCATGATTGGTAGGATGACTGGACAGTAAGCCCTAGTTTTACATCTTGACTTTAAAGTCAAGGGAAGAAAATTACTACCCTTAGAAATTTTTAGTTAAAGCAATTTGGGTTAGGTTTTCTTTCACTTTCAACCAAAATTATTCTCATATAGGAACCAAACCAGGTTTTTTACTTTTACATCTTGACTGTTTAAAGTCAAGGGAAGAAAAGTATACAGCTCTCTCTACAATCTCAGTAAATACCTCTAGATTCTAGATTCTTTCTCTACTTGATTCACATGTCAAATACTGAACCTATCGCTATGCTCAGGAAAAATGAAATGCTCTGATTGTCCTTTTCTGACATAAATGCCCTCCCTGAAAGGCCACTCCTTTCAAAGCTCATAGAGAGAAAGGAAAAAATAGAGTCAATCACTCCCCCAAGGAAAATAAGAATACTGTAATTAGAGATTGGTGCTTGATTTTCAAAAACTGGCCATTATTAGAAATATTTGAGAGTGAATTTTTGATATCTGTGACCTGGGGATGCTCAAATTGATAATGATATTGACAAGTTTTCTGTAATGGGGGTCTTTCCTTTTTTTTTTCTCGATATACTTTATTTTTATTTGTTATTTTTTAATGTTATGTTAATCACCATACATTACATCATTAGTTTTTGATGTAGCGTTCCATGATTCATTGTTTGCATATAACACCCAGTGCTCCATGCAGTACGTGCCCTCTTTAATACCCATCACCAGGCTAACCCATCCTCCCAAACCCCTCCCCTCTAGAACCCTCAGTTTGTTTTTCAGAGTCCATCGTCTCTCATGGATCATCTCCCCCTCTGATTTCCCCCCCATTCATTCTTCCCCTCCTACTATCTTCTTCTTTTTTTTTTCCTTAACATATATTGCATTATCTGTTTCAGAGGTACAGATCTGTGATTCAACAGTCTTGCACAATTCACAGTGCTCACCATAGCACGTACCCTTCCCAATGTCTATCACCCAGCCACCCCATCCCTCCCACCCCACCCCCCACTCCAGCAGCCCTCAGTTTGTTTCCTGAGATTAAGAATTCCTCATATCAGTGAGGTCATATGATATATGTCTTTCTCTGATTGACTTATTTCGCTCAGCATAACACCCTCCAGTTCCGTCCATGTCATTGCAAATGGCAAGATCTCATTCCTTTTGATGGCTGCATAATATTCCATTGTATATATATACCACATCTTCTTTATCCATTCATCTGTTGATGGACATCCTGGCTCTTTCCATAGTTTGGCTATTGTGGACATTGCTGCTATAAACATCAGGGTGCACGTACCCCTTCGGATCCGTACATTTGTACCTTTGGGGTAAATACCCAGTAGTACAATTGCTGGATCGTATGGTAGCTCTATTTTAAACTTTTTGAGGAACCTCCATACTGTTTTCTAGAGTGGCTGCACCAGCTTGCATTCCCACCAACAGTGTAGGAGGATTCCAATGCGGGTCTTTCTTTTTTTTTTTTTTTTTTTAAAGATTTTATTTATTTATTTGAGAGAGAGAGAGAGAATGAGAGACAGAGAGCACAAGAGGGAAGAGGGCAGAGGGGGAAGCAGACCCCCCGCCAAGCAGGGAGCCCCATGCGGGACTCGATCCCGGGACTCCGGGATCACGACCTGAGCCGAAGGCAGTCGCTTAACCAACTGAGCCACCCAGGTGCCCCAATCCGGGTCTTTCTTTACCCTCACCAGTATTAGGGGAGTGGCTTTGGGAACTGATTTAAAAAAACAAAATCAAGACAAAAAAAAAAAGCCCTCAACGTTTATTTAAGGCAGTTTGACCAAGTGTATAAGGTTTCTCTTTTAGACTAATTTGATGTCTCTGTCTTGCTCTCTGTAGTGTGCCCTCCAGCGACCTCTCTGACTTAGGTCAGCCTCCATTAAAGACCTAGTTAGGGTGGCCACTAAGTTTATAGTTTGAAATACACTTCTTTAAGGGTAAGTATGAAATTATACATTAGTTTTTAAAAACCTAATTTGCCCAGTTATGGGAAGAGGAAGATAGAATGAATAAGGGAACATCATAAATGTCTTCAAATAGTTAAAGGATTGCCTCGTGAAAAAGAGCAGTGAATGTTGGATAGAGCCATATATTTTGGGGCATGGATATAAAGAAGAGCTTTCTAATAATTCAAATTGTCCAACAAGAAACTGGAATTTATTTCAGTGGAGTAAAATTTTGTTCTACGGAAGGTTTTAAGAAAGAATACAGAGGACATTTCAAGATTTTCCGAAGTCTTTCATCGTATACATTGGGCAAAATAACTTCTGGGCTTTCATCTAAAACAATGTTATTCTCAATACCAAGTTTGGAAATAAGGTATATATTTTAAATAAAATAAAATATTAATATAAAGTATATACCTATACTTTCCCACACTCAAATATTGTTCATATATATTTATGTTCTGAACAAAACATAGGTCCTAAGTTGTAGAAATTTAAACCTTAAGACAGCAAAATGCAGTTTTTTTCCCTATCTCACAATCAATAAATGCACATAAACATAAAAGAAAATTATAAATTGATAAAAATAAAGTGTGGCATTGTGTAGGTCAGCACTTTATAAAAGTCACAAATAGTAAGTCTGAAATTTTAAGCAAGGAAATAAATGTACTGATAATTTCATATGACGTGTTGACTTCAACTGATTCATGGTGTTTGATTTTACCCAGAGCTAGATGACAATGTAAACATAACTTAAAAATCATGGAATCTGTTTTCTGCTCCCTCAAGGAATGAACTTCATTCTGGGAAAAATATTCCTAAAGGAAAAAAAAAATGTATAATTTCCTTTGGTTTCCTATGGTCAGGAATTATAATCTAAGTATTACAGAGTCTTCATGTTTCATTTTGAGTTTTCTAATGATTCTTCAGTAGAAAAAATACCTGTCAAGTGTGTAGGGCTATAAATATCAGTGTGGCAATTTCTGATGGTGCACTAAATTCTGATATGAAAAGAGAAAACATGAATAAGATACTAAATATTGAGACTAATAGTATATATTACTCTAGGCAAGAAAAAAGCAAATGAAGAATTTGCTTTTTATTTTTGGTACAGAGCTTGCATTGAATTTAAATCATGTTGTCGTGGAGAATGTATGATAAATGCCTTAATGAAAATGCGTGTAATGTTATTTTATTTGTGTTTATTTGTTGAATTAGTAAGTCTTTGAGAGCACTCTCTTGGTATCTAGAATTCATTAGAAATACATTTTGCACTTTCTGGGTTGAAAATTCTTTACCAAAATTTGACATGGTAAATGGGATTTATATTGAGAGATTTAAGATCCCATCTAACACCTGTTGAGTAAATAGTTCTGTGATTTAAAAATTATTTTATAGTATTGCTACTTTTGGTTTCATGTAATTAATTTGATAAATAAACATCAAACTGAATTAACTGTATAACTGAATTTCATTTACATTTATCTGAGCTATTCTGTGCTGTATAAATCATATAGAAAGTTAATAGATTGAGTATGTTTTCTATTTCATGGTTCTTATTTCTATTTCTTGATAGGCAAAACTTCTATTGTAAAAGTAATTGAAATAATAGTACCATTTTAATAGAGATAATTCTGATTTATTAACTCTCACTTGGGAATTTTTTAAGGCTAAATGATGTTTCCAAATATGAAATTGATTCCTGTGACAATTATTTTCTTTGTCTAGTTATTCCCTGGTATGTCTGAGTCTTCAAATCCTTAGTGAGCCTAAGCTACTTTCATCATTTAAAACTATTGGTCAGTTTGGGGCAAATATTAACATTATATTTCTTAGGAGAGATTATTTCTCTTAATTCAGTAGAGAACAGCTTTAAAAATGTTCTATATTTCCTATGTCTCCATACCCACACTCGCAGTTCATTATTTTCCACCCCCAGGACATGGATATCTCACTTAATCTTGTGCTATCTTCCCAGTTTATGAGAAATCAGATTCTATTTTAATTTGTTGGTCTGTCTTCTTTAGAAGCCTCATATTGATGAGCTATCATTTAAAATTGGTTCTTGCTATTCTGAGCAATGTGAACAGGACAGATTTGCTATGAGTACCTTTAGCTTATGTTTGAGTTCATCTTTAAATTCAAATTGTATGAATTTAAAGAGATATTTTTCGAGCTTGGTGATATTAATTTGAATCTAGGTTTTAGACATTCAGATTGATTTTCCTCCTTACTTTATCTTCTGAATGCTCTGTTGACTATTATATTCAATCTTCTTGATTTTTTTTCTCACTTACATTTTCCTGTAGTGAGTAACTTGATTTCTTTCTATTGTTCTTTTAATTGCTGGAGTGGAAAATGAAAAGGGTGTGGCATTGTATTGAACATACAGTGAAGGCCTGCCATTGATCACACTTGGCTGCTGAACTCCCTGGTAAAGTTTGCTTTTCTAGAATTGGTTAATTATAGATATTTGGTTATGCTTCTAAACTTTATTTTATTTATTTAATTTTTTTTGAAAGAGAGAAAGGAAGGTGGGGCAGAAGTAGAGAGAGAATCTTAAGCAAGCTTCAGGCCTAGCACGGAGGCTGGTGCTTACTCTCAGGACCCTGAGATCATGACCTGAGCCTAAATCAAAAGTCGGATGCCTAACTGACTGAGCCACCCAGGTGCCCCTCAAATGCCATTTTTAATTTTTAATTTTTAAAAGATTTATTTATTTGAGAGAGAGAGTGAGCGAGTGAGAGAGCACGAGGGGGAAAGGGGAGCAGAAGCAGAGGGAGAAGGAGGCTCCCCCCTGAGCAAGGAGCCGCACATGGGATTCAATCTCAGGACCCTGGGATCTTGACCTGAGCCAAACCAGATGTTTAACTGACTGAGCCACCCAGGCGCCCCTCAAACGCTATTTTTTTAAAGATTTATTTATTTATTTTAGGAAGAGAGAGTGCACGTGTGTGTGGGAGGGGCCGGAGCAGAGGGAGAGGAAGAGGATCTCTCAAGCTGACTCTACACTGAGCGCAGAGCCCAAAGCAGAGCTCGATCTCATGACCCTGAGATCGGGACCTGAGCCGAAATCGAGATTTGGACACTTAATCACTGAAACACCCAGGTGCTCAAATGCTGTTTTTCTTAAAAAAAATTTTAAGTTACTTGAATTTTTACAAATAACAGGAGATTAACGTCTTTTATATGAGTAGCTTCCATGTCTGTTTCTTGTCTGTGAAAATGACCCTTTGCATAGGGGAAAAAGTTACTCAGAAACATTTATCTCAAACAATAATTTATAAACTTGACTTCACAAATTTATTTTGCCCCAGAGCTGATATTTTTATGGTAAGTGAGGTGCTCTCAGTAGGTGTGTAAACTTGGGCAAATTTTCTAACCTCTTTAAGGCTTCATTTTAGAATTAGCTTTTCTGTCTTGATATAATATTTGATAATACAATTATCTAGCAAAATTGTTTGATACTTAAATGAGATTATTTATTCAAGAAATACTTATTAAACACTGATGATGTGGGAGCTACTGCACTGGGCCTGAAAATATGATATTGCACTGTTTGGGTGGATTATATTCCAGTATTTATTAAAATACATATATAGCCTCTGATGGATGCTAATAAGGACAATATATGGATGCACTAGAATGGAAGCTCTATATAGAGGACAGGAACTTTATCATCTGGTTTACTTGTGAATTATTAAGAGTAACATAGATAATCATCTCTTTATTTAAATTTTTGTGCAAAATTCTGTGTTGTGCAGTGGAGAGCAGTGCAAGACAGTGGAGGATATAATTATAGTCTATGTGAAATTTTGACTAGATGCCTGTCTTAGTTCATTCAGGCTGCTGTAACAAAAGTACTATAAACTGGGTGGCTGACAAGCAACAGGAATTTATTTCTCACAGTTCTGAAGACTGGAAGTCTGAAATCAGAGATTCAGCATGTTTGGGTGAGGGTCCTCTTTGGGGTCTTAGACTTGTTTTATCCTCCTATAGCAGGGGCCTAGAGATCTCTCTGAAGCCCCCTTTCTAAGGGCACTAATCCCATTTTTGAGGGCTTCACTGCTCACGATCTAATCACACCCCAAAGACCCTACCTCTAAATACCATCACCTTGGGCATTAGGATTTAACATATGAATATTTGGAGGAAATAATCATTCAGACCACAGCTATGCCTAATAGAAACTTGATTAGTTCTATACTCAATAGTTCATGGTGCTCCACACTCCTGCCTGGGTTTACAGTATTTGTAATTTTTAATGTTTTTATCTCTCATCAGATTATAAACAACTTGAATACTCCACATATCTCACCTACTCATCTAGAGATAAAAGAATAAACATTTCCCTAATTGTTAGTGTTTGAAAATCTTCAAGTGCTCTAAATAATTTATAGTATTTTCCAGGGATATCAAATACTTTGAAAACATTATGTAATGTAACTGATAGGTTAACTATTAGATAGTTAATAGTTACATCTTTTTTTTTTGTAGTTGTGCCCTTAAGTGCCTCTCACAGTGCCCAAAATATAGTAGCCACTGAACACATTTTTTTTTAATGCATAGCAATCTTGTTTATTGCAGATTAACAAAAATAGGGAATTTTTTTTAAACCACTGAACTTATTTTTTGAACAAATGAATACAATTAATGCTATTTACATTTTTTGGTAGTAAATTGTCTATAAGGTAAGACTGAGTTGGCCTAATTTCAAATATTGAACATGCAGAAAAGTAGTGAAACTCCATTTTAATAACACTTCATAATTTAAACTTTACACCAGTATCTTGGAATGGCCCCAGGCTTAGTCTGAGCACTGATTAAAATTTGCAGTTTGCAATAGGATTTTTAACGGAGCCTACATGGGGTTGATTGGATTAAGACTCTGTGATATCCAGACTTTTGAAACTGAAGTGCATAAATAGGAACTCAGTGATTGGAATAGGAATCAGTGTTGTCATTTCTTTCTCTCTGCTCAGTACTAGGGACAGGATACTTTAAACTTGAGAATCTTGATGCAGAAAGAGTCAGTGAGGTTAAAAGGAGTTCTACTCAGCTTGACCATCAAGGCCTGACCTTCAAAGGCCTATAAGTGTGTGAGAATGGGGAGGCAGGAAGGAGGGGTTGAGAGAAAGTTTATTGAGGACACTGAAGAGCACGTACATGCTACTTCAGTGGGAGCCCAGCCAACCACGCTGGTCTTCATGATGTCAGCCCTTGCTGCTATAAGAAGGGTTTTTCATACTCTGGTGTTTGCTTCTGTAAATCAGAGGTAAGGAACGGTTTTGGACAAATCATTCCTCATTCAGGTCTTATGCATCAGGGAGGACAATCCCAGAAAGAATTCCTCAACATTTTACCTTTGGATATCTTTGCTCTGCTTCAATAATATCTTCAAAAACAAACAAAAACCAAACCAAAACAAAAAACCCTTAAACATTTCTCCAAGACAAACTCCTTTAACTTTCAGCATATCAGGTCAGTAAAGGGCCTTAGAACATATTTTCTTAACTTTTCCAAGCCATGGCCTATAAAAGTAGTTAACTTTATACTTCCACCATTCATACTTAGAGCCAAGACTTTTTTAACATTTTTTTTTTTAGATTTTATTTATTTATTTATTAGAGAGCAAGCGAGAGAGAAACAGCATGAGAGAGGAGAGGGTCAGAGGGAGAAGTAGCCTCCCTGCTGAGCCGGGAGCCCGATGTGGGACTCGATCCCAGGACCCTGGGATCATGACCTGAGCCGAAGGCAGTCGCTTAACCAACTGAGCCACCCAGGCGCCCTAGAGCCAAGACTTTTTGATTCAAAGTAATAGAAAGATAACTGCAGAGGATATTAATAGCACAAATAACAAAATAAGTCTAGATAATAAGTATCATAAAAGATCATTTTACCTTAAGACAGTCCATTCATAATAAATTCATTGCTATTTAGTTGAAAGTGGCGAGTTTTTACTCTGAATTAAAATCTGAAAATCAAATCAAAATTGCAAAAAAAAAAAAAGTTCTGCAAAGCATATGATACCATCAGTACTGTTTATTTTTTTTCTGTAATATTACTGGTAGGATAGTAATAAGACTGGTTTGTGTTCCTAAAGGAGATTATTGCTTGCTTATAAGCAAAGTAAAAGAGAAATGTGTCAAATTTGTAAATAACTAAAACTATTTGTTTTCAGAATGTGGTGTGTGTGTGAGAGAGAGATAGAGAGAGAGAGAACTGGAAGAAGAATTTTAGAAAGCAGGCTAGTAGCTGAACTTACTGGTTTATTTAAAATTTTTTGTTTTTGGGGCACCTGACTATCTCAGTCAGTAGAGCATGCTATTCTTGATCTCAGGTTTGTGAGTTCAAGCCCCACATTGGGCCTAGAGGTTACCTCAAAACAATAAAAAAATAAAATAAAAATTTTTGTCTTTTTCCTGTGATTGTTGATAAGCTTGGATTGGCCCATGTCTATTTTGTTTACCAGTGAATATCTGGTAATTCCAAGAATGCTGAGTACAAATTTGTTAAATCTGTCAATCATCCCCCTTGGGAAAGAGAGAAAAAAAAATGGGTTATCCTTATCATGGTGCATTCTACTCAAGGTGGAGTTATAAATCATCATAACTTGACACATCCTACTCAAGGTAGTATGGAAGGAAAAGAGCCAATGGAACAAGAATAATTCAAGAATATCTAGGGGATAGTCTAAGTGTAAACCCATAGATTATTCATTCTGAAAAGAGAGAGGTGTTTTGGGATTTGGGTGGATGGAAAGAGGGTCAGAGCTAACAACCGTGAGAAAGAGTTGAATTAGCCATAGAGTGAAGTCTTTGTGCTTCTGAGGCTTAACATGCTTTGTCCATTGGAAAAACTGGATCTAGCTTAAAGGTACAGAGATAAGGCAGGGGACCTAGAATTATATATAGCCTACTCCTCTACAATCTAAAAAAACTCCCAGTAAAAGGATTTGGATGAACTAATTCATATGCTTTATGATTTTATGGCTGATTTCTACCAATGAAAGGAATCTATAATATAATGGATTTTAGGTAGTAATGAGATTTTTCAAGAGTACATGCCTCTTAAATTACTGAACTTCTCATATGTCGATTCATTTATTCTTTAACTCGTTGTGCAGATACTTATATGCCAGATACTATTATGGGCTTCAGAAATACAGCAATTGAATAAAACTCTTTCAGTTTATATCTTAGAGCAAATAGGCAGTAAACAAATAAAATGGTTTAAGGTTTTGATAAATGTCTTGAAGGAAATAAATAGAAGGGTATGAAAGTGAATAACTGGACTTAGAAGGACCACTTTAAGTAGGGTACTCATGGAAAGCCTTTCTGAGGAGATACTCTTTGAAATGAATTTTGAAGGATGATATGGAGTTAGCCATGCAATAAGCCAAGGGAAAAACAATTTCATGCAAGAGGAACGAGTATGTAAGCTCTTTGCTTGGAAAGAGCTCAGTGTTTTCATATAAAGAAAGGAAGCATGAATGGTTGAAGAGTAGAAGATGAAATTGGAGAGGCAGGCAAGGGCCAGGTTATGGTTGAACCTTATAAATCTTGGTAAATACTTTGTTGTTTTTCAAACTGCTTTAGGGAAGCTTTGAGGGTTTTAAGCAGGGAAACAATGTGATTTGATATCCTTTTAAAAAGATCATACTAGCTGCTGGATGGAGAATAAATTGAGTGTGGAGGAAGCAACAGTAAAAGTAGGGATACTTCTGCACTAAGGAGGCCATTATAGAAAATGATTCCATAATGATGATGATTTGGAGTAGGGTGATGGCAATGAAAATAAGGTGAAATGTCTAGATTTTGGCTTATTTTGGAAGTACAACTGACAATTTGTTTATGGGTTTTATGGGGTTATATTAGGGAAAATGAAGAATGAAGTTTAATCCTGTAGTTTTTGGTTTGAGCAGTTGGGTTGATAGTGGTATTATTTATTAGGACGTAAAAGACTAGTTGGGAAACCCAATTGAGGGAGTCATGAGATCCCTTTGAATATGTTAAGTCATCCAAGTAGAGATGTCATGGAGGCCATTGGCCATACAAGTCAGGAGCTCAGAAAGAGCTCAGGGTCATCAATATGTGATGATACATATTTGAAAGTGGATAATGTGGATAATATTTTAAGAGCTGGAAATGAATGAGATGATTGAGATAAAGTCGAGAAGACAAGAGGGCCAAGGATGAATTGTGAAAAATGAATATGAATCAAGGAGTGAATCATTACATAAAATTCATTTGAGAATTTTGAGTAGAAACAGAGAGAGAAGCATCCCTTGGATTTACAACATAGAAGTCATTAGAGACCTCATCAAGACTGTCTTTGCAATGGCAGGAAGTCAGATTGGAGTGAATGGAAGAACAAATGGGAGGTGGCAAAGTGATAACAGGAAATAGAAATAAGTTCTTTTGGAGATGTCTTGATGTAACAAAGAGGAAAATCATGGGATAATAGTTGGAGTGGTATGTAGGGTCAAGGAAGGATTCAGAAAAGTTAGAGACACAATAGGGAGGAAGAAACTGGAAAAGAAAATAGAAGAGGGTTAACGTAGAAGTGGAAGTCCTTGGGAAGATGGGATAAGTTCCAGAGCATGGGAGTCTTCCAGTTTGTTCATTCAGAAAACATGTTTTTGACATCTACGATATGTCAAGTACTGGGATAGTTAGGATACAAAGACAAAATCTGTTACTCAGAAATGGTTGTAATCTGGTAGAAGAGACATACAATTAAAGGAAAAACGTATGCAGAAATAAATTATAGAAGTTATATGGAGCCCTAGAAAGAAAAGTCATGATAAAATTCTAATAGTAGAACCATCTTGACTTTCTTGTAAATCTTTGAAATATGGCTACTTTTTACAACCTTACTTTTCCTGGTATTTATTGAAGCATAACTAATTGATGACTGATTTGGCCTTAGCACATTGGAAATACTAGATACTAAGATATTAATTTCAAAATATACTGATAAAAACCATGAAACAAACATCATCCAAGGAGGATTTTTAAAATATTTATTTATTTTTTTTAAGATTGATTTATTTATTTTGAAGGAGAGAAAGCACACATGTGTGCACGAATTGAGGGAAGGGCAGAGGGAGAGGGAGAGAGAGAGAATACTCAAGTAGATTCCCCACTGAGGGCAGAGCCCACCTCAGGGCTTGATCCCAGGACCCTGAGATAATGATCTGAGCAGAAATCAAGAGTTGACCTCTTAACCTACTGAGCCACACAGGCACCCCATGGAAGATTTTTAAAGGAGGAAAACATATATCTTAGATTGGATTATTTTTGCAGTTTGAGTTTGTTTTGCCAAAACAATACCTTTCAACTTGAAATCTGCAAGTTTCCTCCTGTAGAATGCCTTTGAAATGTTAGTTTATTTCCTTTCATGTGTTTCTACATTATAAATGTCTGTTTATTGCAAATTGTTTTAGTAATTCCCCAATTGTTTAACCACAGGGAACAACTATCTATTATGATTATCCCAAAGGGAAGATCATAGCAGAGGGAGCATCTAAGCTCATTTTTCAGTGGTGAATGTCATTAGCATTAACCTTTTCACAGTGTCTCTGTTATCTGGAAAAGCTGGAAAAGAGTTTGTTTTTGTTTTTGTTTTAAAGAATTCATTTATTCAAGAGAGTGAGAGGGAGCACGAGCAGGGGAGAGGGGCAGAGGCAGAGGGAGAAGCAGACCTCCTGCTGAGCAGGGAGGGAGCCCGATGCGGGACTCCACCCCAGGACCCTGGGATCAGGACCTGAGCCAAAGGCAGATGTTTAAATGACTGAGCCACCCAGGCACCCAAAACTGGAAAAGAGTTTATCCAGGCAGAACTGCAGTTCTGTTTTTTTGCCCTTATCACCTTTGACTCTTGCCTATATTAATGGTTGGAACATAATCTGATCTTCAGATGGTGTCTTTTTAGCTGAAATTAGTTACTCCTCTTTCTCTGTGTCCTGAGTTTAAAGATCAGAAAGCCATTGGTCCATTTGATGGGATTGTTATTTCTTAATTGCTTCATTTAGCCTCAAAGAAAAGATTATTCATTTACACACGTTGCAATTTACCTTCATTCTCTAATTAAAACAAAAAATGCTTCTCTAATGACATTTCTTCTGGGCCCTCCAAGAAACACTTCATGGCCACATTAGGTATGTGGATTTTTACTCCAAGACAGAGTCTTGGTAAATTGAACACTGATTAACCACTGGTCAACACATTAGAATATTCTGCCAGGAACAGTTTCAGAACTCCAGTAGTCAAGGCCCTAGTGCTTCTCGGTTGGTGTATTCAGAGCAGCTTCTCCAATGCTTCCTTTCATCTCTGCCCTGGCAGACAGTGACTCTGGATAATAAGGAAAGCCGATGGACTATGTACCATTTTGAGGGAATAGGTTAGATTATGGTGGCCTCAATTCTGATGTAGCCACATGTAGCCGCTGAGAGATGAGGAAGAGATGGTTTATAGTCCTGCTTGCATTGGAAGCCCTGAGAATCAGCACAAAGTGGATGATTTGAATTGGAGGGGATTAATTACTGATTGATTGCAATATATGGAATAGGAGACTCATTATGGATAATTTGTCTGCCCTAGAGTATTGAATGATTGGTTCTCTTTCCACCAGACTCCAAAAATTACGTGTACTAGTTTTGATACCTTGGCATTAGGGTGTGGTTTATAGTTGCCTTTTGTTAACCTCCATTTATGTCAAAATTGTTGAATAATCTTCATTGCCTAAGGCAGGGCAATGTCCAATGGGGCAGATAGCTGAGATCCTGTTAGATGTAGAAAGTCTTAAGCATCTTCCCAGATAATAGTGAGATTTTTACATAATGTTATAGATTTATTTATTTACATTATTGCTTTCCAGATCTGTTTTCTTCACTTTTTTCTAATATTTATATCTATTTCCAGAGTCTTTGTCATTTAAAATTAATCTACTTTTTATATTTAATTTTTAAATAACTACAATTATTTTCTAATGACTATTATTATTCTTTCTTAATATTTGTACATTTGAATAATCTGCTCATTATTACTTTTAGATCTTTAATGAAGGTATTTTAAAAAAGGACCCAATTTTAACCTCTGTAGACATCTTTCTAGTGTTTTACCATTTCTTTGATTATAACGCCATATTTCTATTGTTAATGAAATTTTCAGTGGTATGAAAGTGCCTATTTCCAAACTAATTTAAATTAATTTTTCAAAGTGTATGTCATGATATCATAACCCTAAAATTTCACAGCAGCTCCAAAAGTCTTAAGCATCACTGTGCTAGTGATTATATAAATAACTTTTAATTTTGCATATCTATTCTCCTAGTTAAGCTGTTTTCTTAACTCTGAGAATCAAATGTTCATAAAGCAAAAGTCAAGCTGAAATTAATATATTTAGAAATAAGCATCATGATGGTGAAGTGCAGTCATCAATAGCTAAATGCCACCCAGGAAAGACTTCTTGCACCATGAATATTTAAAGGTGACTATGAAATGCTGAGTTCCAATTTTGTTAACTTGTTTACCTTTAGCAGTTCTATGGGTATGATACTGCCTCATGGGGCCTGGAACAACCCATTATTTTCTAAATTATAAACACATTGATACACAGGTTATTCAGCCTAAAACACGGGCTACTAATATGCTTAACAAATTATAAGCTTATACTTAGCTCAGTGTTCAACGTGGGGAGCTATTGAGCTCAGGGAGGCCTATCACTTCCACTAGAGATGCCTAATAAAACCTGTACTCTTTTGTATGAAATGACAAAAGTAATACAGGAATAATATGATAATAATATGATATTGCAGTTTTAATGGCCTTTCTTTGGCTTTTGACTCTGTGGTTAGAAATTTGTTTTACTTAACTGTTAGTATAGACCTTGCATCTAAGCCAAGAGAATGTTTGTGAGAATGGTCTCTGTGCTTCAGAAAATAATTTCCCCAAAGCGATTGAAAAGAAGATGCATTTTAGTTCCCCTCCCTGCCTCTTTAACATTTCCTCAGTAATTTGATTTTGTGTTCAGATGATCTGGAAGCGTTTCCATCTTCAAGGTTGAAGAGTTAGCCAGACATTCTCTCATAATAAAGATGGCATGATTTTAGCATTATATCTTAGGAGTGGCCTTAATAAAGAAGTGACTCTGCTATCTCATCTTGGAAGAGAGAAGGCTTCTAGATAAATTACTTTATAACCAAAGTCATCATCAGTGGTAGGTGTTTTATTTTAACTGGTCTATAAATAATAATCTCACATATAGCCATCGAGAGGTATGTTTTGGAATAATTTTATATTGGATTTTTAATGGGAAGCTTTTTTTACTTGAAGCTACTGGTGCTTTATTGAAAACAAAACAAAACAAAAAAATTGTTCATTGTAAATTACATTCAGCTATAACTACTGAAATCTCTCCAAGTTAAAATTAGACTGGTCTTGATTTAGGAGCAGAATTCTGGATATCCATATCTATCTATCTATCTATCTATCTATCTATCTATCTATCTATCTATCTATCTATCTATCTAATTATCTAATTTATCTATCTATCTATCTATCTATCTATCTATCTATCTATCTATCTATCTATATCTCACTGCTTTGATCAGGGACTAACTATAATTACTTTTTTTTTAAATTTTTTTTAAAGACTTTATTTATTTATTTGAGAGAGAGAGAATGAGAGAGAGCACATGAGAGGGGGGAGGGTCGGAGGGAGAAGCAGACTCCCTGCAGAGCAGGGAGCCCGATGAGGGACTCGATCCAGGGACTCCAGGATCATGACCTGAGCCAAAGGCAGTCACTTAACCAACTGAGCCACCCAGGCGCCCTATAATTACTTTTTAAGAAAATGACAGATATGGACATTTCCTTGGCTTATCTCTTTGGTTTAGGCATCTTTGTTAGGCTCCTTAATTGTCCTTAGAGGATATAAATTCTAGCTCCACATTAACTAATTGTTAAAATTAAAACCAACAATAGAATAATTATTTGGTGTGTATGCACTGGAGGTACTTTTCAGAATATAATCTTGAAATACCCTTTTTTTTTAAGATTTATTTTTTTATTTGAGAGAGAGAGAAAGAGAGGAGGGGGGCAGAGGAAGGAGAGAATCTCAAGCAGACTTCCTGCTGAGCACAGAGATCAGCATGGGGCTTGATCTCAGGATACTGAGATCATGACCTGAGCTAAAACCAGGAGTCAGTTGCTTAACTGACTGAGCCACCCAGGTTCCCCAATCTTGAAATATTTTTTGCTAAGTACCTTTCAAAAAGCCAATTAAGAGAAACAATATAGAGAGAAGAGTGCTTGGATGCTATGAAGTCCACTAAATCAGTGATTATTAAGAAAGAATGAAATGTTCCTTATGTTAGTCAGAATAAACTTGGCTATGCCACAGTAACAGATGACCCCAATTCTTAGGGCTTAAAGTCACAAATTTCTTACTCATGCAAGAAATACATATCTATCATGGGTCATCTGTGACTTTGCTCCACATTTTCTTTGCTCCCAAACCTGGGATTACAAAGCAGTGTCTATTCTGAGTATTTAAAGTTTTGTGGTATGGATAAAACAGGCAGGGAAACCACAAACTGACTGCTGAAGTTCATGTGTGCAAGTGTCACATGTCACTTTTATTCACATTTCATTGGCTGAAGCAAGTAACCTGGGGATTTCTGAATTCTACACTATGGGGATGTGTATACCTTTCCCAGAGAGGGTGACTGCAGGAATAAAGATCTGAATATTTGTCAAAGAGCAATATAATTCCCCATATTCTCCTTTGGGGCGTATATCTCTTGAGAATAATAAGATGCTTTTTTCAATATGCAAATTATCCACTGCAATCTGGTATGCCTCACAAGAGGAGTATCCCTCCTCATCAACATGTGCAGAACTTTGGTATTCCTGAGCTACTATTCTTGGTGAGTATGTCCTTTACATTTCTTGATCAGGAGCAGGAGAAATAATGATCACTACAATTATAGATAAATTATTTTCAATCACTTCATTATCAGACAATGTCAAACCATGAATTTACATTTAAATGTTTTGTTTGAATATGGTATATGTGATATATACTCACATCCCAATGGCCAAAGCATGTCATATAACCCATCCCAATTCAATGAAGCCTAGATGTATAATCCCTTTACAGTGAGAGAGAAAGTGAATAACTTATAATAATACAATTTACCATATTATCTTTAGCCAATATTTTTCTTGTTAAATCTTGGTCACTTATCAAAGAAAGATGAAGCATACTATTTCTAGTTCCTGCAAATAATCATTCCATAAATATTTGCTGAATGTTTTCTAAAAGGCTTAACGAAAATATGAAAGTTGCATAATTCTCTCGATCAGCGGATGTTCACTTCATAATCGACAATTTCCATTATCTCTTTATAGATAGTTTCTTCCATTTGAGAAGGAGTTCTTTTTACCATTTCCAACTTATAGATTTATAGTCTTTGTTGGGGTCAGTTTTTTCTTTCAGAATTTTTTATACACAAAGAGAAGAAGGAGTATGGATTTTGAAGTTAGGCACATCTGATACTAAATTCTAGCACTACTACTTCTTAGCTTATGACTCTGGTCTCTTTGCACTTCAGTTTTGTCATCTGGGAATTGGATGAGATACCTACATCACTGAATTCCTGGGAAAAGAAAATGAGAATATTTGTAAGATACCTAGTATATATCGTAGTAAGCTGCTTAATACATGCTAGTTTCTCTTCCGCTTTGAAGTTGGACAGCTGAAAGAGTAAACAGAATTGGCTATCTTTGTGGGGAACATGTTGCGACAACAAATTGTGCCAATGTCACCACCTTTGATTAAAAAAAAAAAAAAGCCTTGCAAAAATTTGGAAGTGTTAGATTTTCTTCTCCTACTCCCCCAAATTGATTTACAGAAAATTTAAATTTCCTTTAAAATTCTCTTTCTAATATCCTAGAGGGGAAAATAATTCAGTAAAAAACTGAGTATTTCTACAACTTTGAGGTAAAGTGGCAGAGAAAAATGCATGGGGAGTCTTTTGCATTGAAAATCTATAACATTGTAAATCTATAACAAAGATAAACTCTAGGGTAGCTTTTGATGCCACAATTCCACGGACTGTCAATATATATATATGTGTGTTTGTATATATATATTATGAAGTCCTCGTTAATTTTGCAAAGAATATAATGTCAGATCATGCCAAGCAAAAGCCATTGTCACAGATTTCTTTTGATGTGATGATGGCTATTTCAATTAATTCTTTTACTGTCAACTTAAATAGTACTCATTATCCAGAATTGTCATCTTTATCTTCTAATGCTATCATTTATTTCCTCATTGAATGATGATTTAGTGATATTCAAACTATTTTGCACCTGAGATACATCCTTGAGGAAGAGATAGGTGCTACTCTAATTCTGAGTCACATCCCTCTATTTCAAAATATCAGGTCCTAGAGAACCTTAAAGGAACCCTCATATCTGTTTCTCCACTAAATTATAGAAATATAGCACATCTACCTCTTAGGCAAGAAATATGAAACAACATTTCCTAAATGAGGAATGATGTCTTTGTGTGTCCTACAGAATTAAATATAATATATGGGGTAGTGATTGGTGTTTGTGGGAATATACTCAAGTGTTTTCTCTGGACAGCTACCTGTGTCCTCTTAGCTTAGTGATCAAGAGAGCAGATGTGGCAAGAGTGTGTGAGGGATATAAGAACTCTGACTTAATTCCATTGACAGTTTTCGCCTGGGTGAATCTTTCAGTGTAACAAGGATTTCTTGACTCTGCCTGGGAAGTTATAAAAATGAGAGAGCATTATTTGACTTTTACATCTTTAGCAGGCAGACTTGAGAAATTCTGTAACTTCTCAGTGATTTATAGGAATAGCACAGGTTATTTAGAAGAGGAGAGAGAATGAGAGAGAGAGAGGGAGAGAGTGGAGAAAGAGAGAAGGAATGGATCTGTATTTTGTATTTTTGAAAAATTGGGACCATTTATTTGTTCATATTTTAGTAGAAATTTATCTACTAGTTACTGATCTTCCCATGGGCCACCTCTTGAGATGTCAGAACAACCAGACAGAAATCAACCAAGAAAAGGAAGGACAAAACACATGGCTTCCCACTGCTAAAAAGTAGGAGGTCAAAACTGCTGCATATAACCCAATCTGCAAGGCCAAAGGCCAGGTATCAAGCCCTCCTTCTCCCCCAAATCAAAGCGCAGTGCGGCAGCTGCTGAATGTGGATTATTCTGACCATCAGTTTTTCACTTTGCAAAAGGTCTGGTGGGAAGACGAGCGGAACTGGGGAGGCTGAAAAGGATCTGTGCTTTCTGTAACACCTTTAAATATAAAGAATCTCTGAAGGAAATAAAGTTTCTAAAATTCTTAAAGTTTAGAATGTTTGGCATGTAAGATTCTGCATGAATGTTACAGTGTCTATTTCAAGAGGAGGCATTGGTTGTTCTGTCAGCATTAGAACCAAATAAGGAAGCAAAGGAGTGGGGATAAAATCAGGAGAGGAAAGAGGGAGGAAAAGAATGTAAGTGTTCCTAACCAGTCTCTTTCTATGTTTGCACCACCCTTTACAACGCCATTGTCACACAACTCTGAAACATTCTTCTTTTTCTTTTTATCCTGGTATAAGGTACATAATGGATTGGGCTTTTTATGCTAATCCAGGCTCCCTTGCTTATTAACTGTAGCATTGTACAAGTCACTTAATCTTTGCCTTGGTTTCCCCATTTCAAAATTAGAAATGAGAATAGCACCTACTTCTTCGTGACATCATGAGGAGTAAAAGAGCAAATATCTGTAAAACTCTTAGACCAATACTTGGCATATAGTAAGTGCATAATAGTCATCAATATTATTATTATGAGTTGGTTAAGGAGCAGGAAGTAAGTGTTGACACAGGTGGCAATCAGAGATTATCCCAACTGATGGGGAAAATTGGAATCTTGTGGAACAAGAGAGTAAACTAATCACTGAACATATTCCCAATTTTCATTCCTGACTTGTCAATGAGATGGGAAGTTTAGTCTTAAAATTATCCATATCTATTCATCTTTTAACATGTAAATAAAGATGATAATGAAAATTATTTCCCAATATAACATTAACCAAAGGAAGTTCTTGACAATTATTGTGCTGTATTACTGATTCATTTTCTCATCATCAGTTAGTATTTATTAAAACAGGATTGCTATCAGATGGAGATCTTATCTCTAGTTTATTATGTAATTGAAGGAAATAAAGTTTGCACCTGGGAAGAACAAAGAATTTAAGATGCACAATATTGTTTATAGACAATGCCAAAGGGATGAGATGTACTGAGTTGTTTGCTTGAGCTAACACACTCTCAGCACAGACAGAAGGTATATTTGTGTGGTAAAAAATGAGTCTTTACTTCAGAAAATACTGTGGATTAATACAGAGTATGGTAAAGCATATTGAATTGTAGTATAGTTGGCCCTTGAACAACATGCATTTGAACTGCACAGGTCCACTTACAGATTTTTTTCAGTAAATACGGTACAGCCGTGTAAATGAGTTTTCTCTTCCTTATGATTTTCTTAGTAACATTTTCTTTTCTCTAGCTTACTTTATTGTAAGAATACAGTATATGATACATATAACATACAAAATATGTATTAATTGACTATGTTATCAGTATGGCTTCTTGTCAACAGTAGGCTATTAGTAGTTAAGTTTTGGGGTAGTCAAAAGTTCTACTTAGATTTTTGACTCTGTGTGGGGTCAGCACTCTAACCCTTGTGTTGTTCAAGAGTAAATTGTATTTATTGATTTACTCATATTTCTTAAAGATAATGTGTAAAAATATTAAGAAAATAACATTATCCTTTACATTTTTACTTTATGTATGAATCAGCAAGTATTTATGAGGTAAGCTTTGGTGTCATGTGGAATATCATTATAGCTTAAAAAAAAAACCTTACAGATTCTTGGAAAGACTTCAAATATCAAAAGAACTGCAATGAGAAGAAAAATTGGAAGGAAGTGGTAAAACATAAAAAATAATGTCACTTAAGTAAACATCATCCAGACAACAGTATGCTCTACATTTATATATATATATATATAGTATATAGTATATAGTATATAGTATATAGTATATATATTTATATATTCTACAAGGGAGCTCCTAACCTGGACTGAACCTTGGTTCAATGGTTAATTTAGTGCAACCGGCCCAAAAACAAATATTTCTTTCAGGACGTTATGAAGATAAGGAGAGGAGAGAGGGAGGAAAGATAATAAAAGGACTAGTTGAAGATGATGAACCTTGAATTGTGGAATGAGACTTATATAGGTAATGTGATTAAGAATGAGTAACTAAATATTTGTAAAATTTTGAGCCAAGTAAAGATGCCTTTGGTTTTATTCTTAGGTTTCTTTGTTAATTCTTACATTGCATGTTTAGCTAATTTTTAAAAATCTTTTCATATTTTCTTCTTTTCTAATATAAATACTTGAGACTATACATTTTTCTTAAATTATTACTTTTGGTTTATACCATAATATTTCATATGTAGAATTTTAATCAATGAACAATAGTAAGCATTGTTAAAATTTTTATCTTATTTTTTCTTTTTTCTATATGTTATTTAGCTTTAATTTTCTAAACATAAGAGAATTGTTCAATTTATCTCTCTGTTACTGACTTTAAACCCTATAGCACTGAGATCAGAAAATGTGGTCTATATAATTCATATTCCTCAAAATTTGCTAAGACTTACTGTTTCAGTTGCCTATTGAATTCAGTAGTTCAGAATTTTAGGTAGGGCTTATCTGAGTGATTCTTTTGCTCCATGTGACATCACTGAATGGGCTGGTCTGGAGGGTCCAGGATGGCTTTATTTACATGTTTGGTGTTTTGGCAAGTATGACTGAAGGATGGTGCTCAGCTGGGATGGCTGACCAGGGACTAACTCTGACTTTCCCAACTTGGTGGCCTGAGGCTTCTCATCTTGGGCTTCTCATCTTGAGGCCAGGTCTCCAAGAACAAATAAGGAAGAATTGACATGTCATTTTATAATTTAGCCTTGGAAGTCACGTGGTGTCATTTCTGTTGTACTCCATGTACTGCCCAAGCAGTTATAACCACTCCCAGATCTAGGACATGTGACACAGAACTCACATTTCAATGGAAGTTGTGCCAGAACATCTGTAGGCAGAGTTTGAAACCACTATACATTTATTTATTTATTTATTTATTTATTTGAGAGAGAGAGAATGAGAGAGAGCACATGAGAGGGGGGAGGGTCAGAGGGAGAAGCAGACCCCCCGCTGAGCAGGGAGCCCGATGCGGGACTCGATCCCGGGACTCCAGGATCATGACCTGAGCCGAAGGCAGTCGCTTAACCGACTGAGCCACCCAGGCGCCCTATACATTTTTTTTTATGGTGTATTACATGGTCAGTTTCTATAAATGTGTTTGTGCCTGACAGATAATGTACACCCTAAAACTGTTGGGCAAAAAGAGGAAAGAATGTTCATTAAATCATACTTAATCTTTCAAATAGTCCATAGTTTTGCTACTTCTTAATCTGTTTAACCTACCAATCATTGAGAAAAGGACACAATTGACAGTTGACTTTTATTAATTTTTGCTTAATTATTTTGAGACCATTTTAGTAAGTTCATGCAAATTAAAAATCTTGTTTAAATTTTCCATGGCTTTATATATAAGTTTTTCCCATATATATATATTTTTTTTACTTTCAACCTTATGTTGTAATTGCTTCTTATAAGCAGTGAATATCTTATAAGCTAGATATATTTTTTAAAAAGTGAATAATAAAATATTGATCTTTTGTGTTTAAAAGTTATGCCTTCTGGGGCGCCTGGGTGGCTCAGTTGGTTAAGCGACTGCCTTCGGCTCAGGTCATGATCCTGGAGTCCCGGGATCGAGTCCCACGTCAGGCTCCCTGCTCAGCAGGGAGTCTGCTTCTCCCTCTGACCCTCCTCCCTCTCATGCTCTCTGTCTCTCATTCTCTCTCTCGCAAATAAATAAAATCTTAAAATAAAAAAAAAATTTTTAAGTTATGCCTTCTATTTCCACTCTTTTAATGGCTGACATTTTGAAATTTTACCATGCATAGAATAGTAAAGAAAGTCTGAAGTTAATCAGTATCTTAATCACACTTCCTAAACAATGCAAGTTTATTCTCTTATCAGTTATGCCTATTTTGTGTTTTACTATTTGTTACATTTTTTTAATTCAAAAATTAAATTTTTTCTTCTGAACGTTCTATTTTGCTCTTTCTAACCTGGGCATTTTAAAATTCCCCATTGCTTGCTCATTTTCATGATTCAGCCTTTTATTTCTTTAAACCTTTCCTATATAATAATCTATACAGACATGTGCAATATTTGAAAACCTTGGGTTTCCTAAATTTAAAGCTTGTTATTTTCTACAGATTGCCTCTCATTCTGGTTTTTAACTTGAATATTTGATAAACCATTTGATTATGATCTCATTTGCATTTGATCTTATTCTGCAAAAATCTTGAAGGTCTAAATAGGGAATTTCTTCTCAAGAATTTGCATTTACTTCTTTCAGAACCTAAAGGTACTACTAAAGTTTTAATACTTTAGCTTCCTTTAAGAGTTTAGAATTTAAAACAGAAGCCTTTGGTTTAGCAACCACTCAAACTACTGGTTCATATTCATATTCATTCTCCTGGCATGGCATGCATATTGCTTCAGAGAATCTTCTTCTACTATTCATCACTCCAGATCAGAATTTACAGCTCAATTTTTTTGTTTGCTCATTCTTACCGCTGGAGCTGTAGGAAAGAAGTGGAGGTTTCCATTATCTTCTATAAGCAAGTACGTATTAAAAAAATTTCCTCTCTACCCCACCCCAGGATCTAGTTGGTATGTAGGGGAGGGCCTCAATGTATCTGGTACAAATTAAAAAGAATCTCCCTTTTCTTTTTCAGAAATGATAACTATATGCTGCAGCATGATTAAACTTTCCCTCACATAGAAGAGCTTCATCTCTTTATAGCCACTTGTTTGAAAGAAGCCATGTGTACTACCCTCTGCTACTTATATGGCAGGGCTTGAAAACTGATAGCCCATTGCTTGAGACCATTTGTTTGAGAGACTTTGGCTTCTCTAGGGTAATATATTGGCCAGCCTTTCAGAGAATATCTGAAAAAAGTCAATGAGAGGCATGTTAAATGAGTTGGACAATTCCCCTGCTTGTAAGTCTCCCATTTAAATGGAGTTTAATGAAGGACAGGAGAGCCTGAGAAAAGACTGTTTCCAGGTGTGCAGATGGTATGCCACCAAAGATAATCAAGAGAATTAATTACAAGAATGTGTAGCCTAGACAGGATCTGAGATTGTGTGCTCTGATGGACACATAGGTATTAAAAACAAATGCACAAGAAATAGGCTTCCTTGATAGCCTAGGGTAAGGGATTCTGGAGATGGAGGCTAAGATTTCCGGATAAAGATAGCAATTGGTTAAGAACCAGTAGGGCTTATAATTGTTAACTTTTCCCCTTTTAGCTCTAACAAAGTTAGTTTTGTACCTATTTTATTTGCAGCCTGAATTTGAAAGATACATTTTTTTCTTTAATGCAATGATTATCAAACAACCTGCATTTGATGAGAAAGCTATGTGCAAAAAATGAAATTAGCCCAGATACAAGCAAATGGTCATTTCCAGGTGTGTTGAAAAATTTATATAAAATATTGTTCTACAGCAAGTCACATTCTATTAAAACAAAAGCATTAACAATAAGAAACTGTATAATGAAAAATATTAGGAAGCTCCAGCTGATATGAGACTTATTTCAAGAAATGATTTATACAATTAAGTTCTAATACAGAAAAGTCTTGGCTGTCCCTTGAAAATTGTATTCCTTCATTTGCCAAATATTTATTGAATGCTTATATGCCAGGTACTGTTATAAGAATTGGAAATATATCTGTGCACTTTTCAGGCAAAATTTCCTCTTTCAGAGCTTACATTGTAATGGCAGGAGACAAATAATAAACAAATAAGTATATACTTTATCAGGCAGTAATTAGAGCTATAGATGAAAACAAAGCAGAATAACGAGAATGAGACTGGAAGTGTGTGTGTGTGTATGTGTGTTTACTTTTTAGATAAACCTGGTAAAGCCTTTCTCATAAGGTGACATTAGATCAGAGATTTAATTCAAGGAAAAGAGTATTGCTGATATCTGGAGTAAGAATATTCCAGGTTGGGGAATTCGCAAGAATGTATTCTCTAAAATAAGACCAGGCTGGATGCATTCAAGAAATAGCTGGGGTACAGAGCAAAGGTGTGAGTTGTATTTTCTGTCAGAGAGGTAAGAGGGGACCACTTTTCCCATGGTACTAATGTTTTTGGTTCTTGTTTTTGTTTTGTTTTTAGAGAGGGAGACAAAGAGGGAGAGGAGCAGAGGGAAAGAAAGAGAGAGAATCTTAAGCAGCCTCCATATCCAGCATGGGAGCCTGAGACAGGGCTCAGTCTCACAAACCTGAGATCATGACCCGAGCCAAAATCAAGAGTCTGACGCTTAATTGACTGAGCCATCCAGTGCCTCCCTAATGTACTTTTTATAGAAATTCTAAGCAATAACAGAAATTATACTCTTTATTAATTAAAAACGTATATTATGTAGGTTGTGATCATTCCCTGATTATTTTTTTAAAGATTTCATTTATTTATTTATTTATTTAAGAGGGGAGGGGCAGAGGAATAGGGACCAGCAGAGTCTGAGCTGAGCACAGAGCCCAGTGCAGGACTAAGTCCCACGACCCTGAGATCATGATACCAAAAGTTGGACCCTTAACCGACTGAGCCACCCTGGCACTCTCATTCCCTGATTACTGATTAATCACTGTCTGTCTAGTGTATGGCACTATACTAAGAATTTTAAGACTTAGTCCCTGTTCATAAAATTCACAACATAATTATGGAGAACATTTTTGGTCTGCTTATATTATCCCTGTGAACCATATCTCTTTTATTTTCAAAAAAGATCCCATTTGGACTAGGTGACTTTTCTTAGGCTGACCAATATCACCACCTTCCCAGTTGTCAGTCTTGACAGATGGGTACATTTATGCCTGGAGGATTTCCTTCTCTCTTATAACATCTCTTGATGTTAGGGGAAACTTCTGGTTGCTCCTCCAATTGTCCATGAGTTGCAGAAGACTTAAGGATCTACTTCAATTTTTTTTTTTTTTTTTGTCTAAACATTCTCTTCTATCACCCAGGGATCTGGATAGAAAAGTCCCCTGTGGGTTCTGTCATGTCCAACCATACCTCATTCCCATGACCCCTGCCCCCAACAATTAATATTAGTGCCTAGTGGGCAGGGCCATCTTTCCAGCAATTCATTTCTCTTCTTTCAGATATTCCTCTACCACTGATCAATCTCTGGAAGTGGGCTAAACATGAATTTTCATCTGGTCTTTTTCTTATTTTCCTTAAATTAAAATCCTCTTTTTAAAGAGCAGTTTAAGTTTCACAACAAAATTGAAGGGAAAGTACAGAGATTTCTCAGGTGTCCTCACACATGCATAACCTCCCCTATTATTAATATCCCCACCAGAGTTGTGTATTTGCTACAAGTAATGAAGCTACATTAATGCAATTGTCCTTTTCCAATCTTCTATGTATGTACTGAATTTATACCTTTCTTTTTCTTCAGAAATTTGAATTTGACATCTTAAATAAGTTTTGGAATGCGATCCTTATTCTTTCTCCAAAAGTGTAGCTTTTAAGATTAAAAATATTTGGCTTTCTAAATTATTGTTTCTTTCACGAATTTCAGAAGTCTACTTAGAAACTCAAAAGCTAACAAATTGGCACTCTGCTTTCTGGTTTTGGCTATCTGGGTTCTTTTCTGAGGCAATAAGCTTAGAAAATCTTGGCTTCAAAGGGAAGTTTTACTTGGGTACAACAAAAAAAATTGTCTGTTAGTATATTTAAATCTTATCCCAGGATATGATAAAGTAAGTGAATAGTTGAGTTACATATGCGATATGATTAAAGAAGACTGTTTTCATAAATGATATACAAAATACCTCCATTTAGCATACATATCCCTTCAGGCCTCTATCTCTAGCACTTCTGGATCCAAAGTTTAACAAATGTTTATTTAAATTCTTCTCTGTATATGTTACTACAAGAAAAAAATAAAGATGACTATGAAGAGCTGCTTGATTATTTGGAATTCTTCTATAAGAATATTTATCTTATATGGATGTGTGTGTATGTGTGTATGTATGTATGTATGTATGTATTTGTGTGTATCAGTATTGACTCACAGATATTTATTTTTTATTTTGAGTTATAATATAATACTAACTAATTTCTTTTGTTGACAAATTATTCCAGATTTGGCCATTTGGAACTTTTTCAGTTGGCTGTTATACTCCTTTGACATATTGTACTCTGTGTGTGTGTGAGTGTGTGTGTGTGTGTGTTTGAGCACTTCTTTACCCTCTGGCACTATAAGATACACAGGCTCATCTTGTATGTCTCCTGCTTCAGTTATAGAATCAATCACTTCTCTAATGATCCTGGTTCCTTTATTGGAGAACCGTATTAGAGACCAAGGTCTGGGTTTTAGGTGTGCTCCTTGCTGTTGGGGTGTTGTTTCTTTCAGTCCCTCTCAAATGACCAAGTAAAAAAAAATGTATGTTTATATTAATCCATATATACATATATTTCTATATGTAACCATGTGTATCTATAGTAAGCCAAATCGGAGTTCATACTGATGTCTTCAACTCTTCTATAACCCATAGGCCATTCTAGCCTCTTATACTTATCTGTAAACTCACATTCCAACAATCAGAAACCTTACTTAATTGTTCTATTCCAATGTGCATGTATAATATCAGAATTGTTAACCCATAATCCTAGTGGAAAGAACATTATCAACTGACTACAGTGCTTATGTGTAGTTACTTTTGCCTTTAATCTTATAGATTCCACTCCTTTCCAAAGTTACTTAGATCAGCACCTTTCCCCCCATCCTCTTCAGTGAGATTGTTTAATACATTTTTAATACAGTTAGGTTTTATTTTTACAGTCTGAATTCCTTCCTGAGATATTATGATCTCCTAAATGATTGTTTTAAAAATATTTGCATACATCAAGGTGCTATAAAGTTCTATGGGTTTTGACAATGCATAATGTCTTTCATCAGTCATTACAATATCACAGAGAATAATTTTACTGCCCTACAGACTCCCTGTACTTTACTATTCCTTTCAGGAACAGGTCATTTTGTCCATAGCCACTTTATCTTTATCCCCTTCTAGCCCCCACCCCTTTAACTCTCTATTCCCATGTCCTTTTTTCCCCCATGTAATTTTAAAGGCATGCATTTTTTTTTTTTGAGAGAGAGAGAGAGAATGTGCAAGAGAGAGAGAGCTCATGAGTGGGGGAGGGGGGGCGAGGGAGAGGGAGAGAGAGAGAATCTCAAGCAGGCTCCACACCAACAAGAGCCTGACGTGGGGCTTGATCTCATGACCCTGAGATGATGACCTGAGCCAAAATCAAGAGTCAGACACTTAACCGACTGAGCCACCAAGGTGCCCCTAAAGGCATGTATCTTTAAATCCTTTCTGAATATTCCCTTTTTCTCTTCTGTACTCAATGCTCTAAATTGATGGTATAGGGTAGCTCATCTTTGTTGTGGTTGCAGGATGTAGAGATTCTTCTAACACAGTTTCACTGAGGTTCAAAATGGACTTAAAAAGGAAAACACATCATACTTGTCTAGCACTTTTATTTAACGCCTCAAAGCACTTTACTAATTAAAACAAACCTCCAAAGCTGAGTGAATGAGATTTTTATGGATTGTTGTATTTTGAGACAGAAAACCTTTCCCAAGGTCATAGAAAACTGTCCAAATCATAACTATGGAAAGAGTATTTCATTTCCTTGTGCCATCTACTCAGATAAGGTTGCCTTTTCAATAATGAATGAAGAAAAATAAAATCATACTTCCCCATCTCCTTCTTTACTTTCTCCTGGGAATCAGGTACTTTGGGAAGCAAGAATCTTGGATAGCACCCAACTACATTTGGGAGTTTTCACTGGCATGGTTTTAATCCAATCTTGCTTCCGGTATTTAGGAAGCCAGACATATAATCTCTGTCTCTGTAGGGGATCTAAGCACTCACACTTCTCTCACCAATGCTGTCTGCCTATTTTTGCCCAAAGACATAATAACTATTTTAGGTAACTTCATACTGTGACAAGACTTGTGTTATGTAAATGAAATGAAGACATTTTAGGCTGAATTAACCCAGATGATTTTTAAGGGAAGACAATTTGGGGGAGAATGTCTAAGCAATTTGGGCAGAATTTAAAACTTCCTTTACGGTATTGACTTTAGCACCCTCTTGAGAAACTGTTTTTTTCTCAACTTACAGTCTTGTTCTCTTTCATAATCAGTGTAATGCTTACTTATTTATACAGTGCTAATTATCTGAGTAGGTATGGTTCTGTTAATTTGAAACTTTCCTTTCAAAGATAATTTGTTTAGATAAATTATGACAACTATTTCCTTTGATGCATTTGAAAGTACTTTCTAATTCATAGAAGGTATAGAAGGGGGACGCCTGGGTGGCTCAGTAGGTTAAGCGTCTGCCTTCGGCTCAGGTCATGATCCTGGGGTCCTGGGATCGAGCCCCACGTCAGGCTCCCTGTTCAGCAGGGAGTCTGCTTCTTCCTCTGCCTCTGCTGCTCTTCTTGCTCATTTTCTCTCTCTCTCTCTCAAATAAATAAATAAAATGGAAAAAAAGAAGGTATAGAAAGTATAACCATAAGATATGTTCTGCATAATGGAAAATATAATGAATATTTTATTGACTTATAAAATATGTTTTAATAGCATTAGATTTCTCATAGAAAGTTAGAATTCATGAAACTTTTATATTCTGGAAAAATACAATTTCTTGGCAGTATTGTCCTTATAGAGATGCATATTGAAATGTTAACAAAAAGCATTCTTTTTAAAAGAAGGAGAATAAGAAATTCACCAATTCAAAAAACTGTTTTAATCCACTTACCTAACCATTCACCTCCAAATATTTTCCTGATTTCCTATCTCTGGTACCAGAATTCTACCAGGAACCAAGCTCAATAGCTCAGTATCAACTTTGACTTATATTCTATCTCTTCTAGCCATATGCCATATTCTATAGATTTTACCTTATTGTTTCTTGAATCTCATTTCTGTTATTACTACCACCTCACAAGATATGTGTCTTCATAGTTTTTATTTACAGTACTGTGGAACAACGAAGTCTGCCCTCCCAATTCCCTTTTTCTTCCTATCCTAGTATATCTGACATATGCTGATGAACTGATCTATGCATACATTGTTCAGTCATAGTATCTGCCTACTCTGTTGATAGTTTCCCCTTTTCTACTATATTAAATATATATTCTCTTCTGTGGTGCTCAAGACTTTTTAAACTTTGGAACTCAACAAATTTTTTTTAGCTCTAGGAAAACAGAACTATTTGCTGTTCCCTGACCTTTCCCCTCCAGACACTATACCCCGACTTTCTTACCTCTCTCCATTCCCATGTTAACTACAGTGTGTTTGGTAGCAACAAATCCAATGAAATATTCTAAAATAGGAGAGGGGGTTGTTCTATTACATAAGTTCAGGGAGGTCATATACTGTGCACTCTCCTTGAAGACAACACATATTCACAAAAGAAAGCCTGCAATGGCCTGTGATAGAGAAACTTGTTTAGTTTTGACTAGTTCTCCCAAACTTACTGGACCATAGAATGCTTTTTAGTGCAAAAAATTCCTTAGTGTGTCATGTGTTTTTGTTCAAGACGTCCCTTCTGTCTAGCATGAACTTGTCTCAACTGTTTCCATATACAACTGGCAAAATCCTGTCTTGAATTGAATTCTGTCAAGAAAAATCTGTTCTTGAGTCCCTATCAACACACATCTCCTATTTAAACTTCTGTAGCACTTTTTTTGTACTTTCTTATAACACATACCTTATTCTTATTTTTGTTCAGTTATTTGTATTATTGAGTTTTACCATCTGACCAAACTGTAAACTCTCTAAAGATAACATCTTATTTGTCTCAGTATCATTTTCAGGCACTAATACTATTTCTTGTGCATGATAAGAGTTCAATAAGTACTTAACTATTTTGAGCTTTATAATAATAGTGGTATGCCTTTCTATAACCTTTGGAACACATTATCTGATTTGATCCTTATCACTCTGTAAGTTGGGAAGGGAGTATTTGTCTCATATTTGAGGACTGAAACCAATACAATTTCTTTTCTTTTTTAAAAAAAGATTATTTATTTATTTGAGAGAGCGAGAGAGAGAGCACGAGCAGGGTGAAGGGCAGAGGGAGAGGCAAACTCCCAACTGAGCAGGGACCCCGATGTGGGGCTCCCCCTCGGGACCCTGGGATCATGACCTGAGCCAAAGGCAGACACTTAACTGACTGAGCCACCCAGGCACCCACCAATATAATTTCTTGTCCTTGTGTCAAAAAATACTGGATACAAGCATATTTTATTTTCCCAGTATTGAGAACAAGTGAAACATAACTTAGTTGCTTATTCCAGAATATACTTAATTTAAGGATGTAAAACTGAATCAACTGAGACAGCATTTTTTATTAAGGCTATCCGTGTGCTCAAGAATTCCTTCAAGATCTTCACGTAAATGGGCCAAGCAATCCAAAAGTAGTATATCATAAAATTTGCCCCATCTCAGTCCTTGAAAGACTTGCTCTAAAACCACACAGCCCATGTCTTAAAACCCCATAAATGTTCTCTCTTTTCTGCCTTCTCAGATCTGGGACATTACCAAGATTTCATCATGGTATCTCTTACTGCAATTAAATATAATAAAGTTAGCTTCAGTTTATCACTAAGTTTTACTGCTGGTCTTCTGGAGAATGAGCAGTTGACACTTAGAAATGAAAAACTCAATACCTGCAAGATTAAGAATTTCCCCAAGTTGCATAGGTAGGATTTGGCCAAGCCAGGATGAATGGCCAAGCCTCTGAAATCTTTATTTGCAAACTTTCTTCAATATCTTTCCTCTGTATTATTTTATTTCTCTGGAACAGATATAAATCTTAGGTAGTTGTAAAAAGCAGTATGAAATTAATTTGTCTATAACATCTTCTTCAAATAAATATATTTGACTCATTCACACAAACAAACAAATAATATTCCTTAATTCTTTACTATACACCAGGTATTGGGAATATATCCATGACAAAACGAAATAAAGTTTCTGCTTTCAAAGAGTGGATACTCTAGTTGGGGTGGGGTGGGGAGCAAAGACAGTAAGTAAGTAAATAAATAATGGTTGAAAAATAGTGAAAAAATGATACTGGGATTGCAATTTCTTATGCTGTTTTCAGAGAAAGCACAGCTGAGAGGTGACATAGGATAATATCTCAAGGAAGTGAGAGAGCTAGTCACGTATTTGTGGAAAACCCTTCTATGTACTTATTGAATAAAGCCTAAATTTAAGAGACCATAATATTTATATTTAAAGAAAACTGGCAATCATTTTGCCATCATTGATTTGCAATCATTTTCTTGAATAAAATATTTGTAGGTTGAATCAGTATTTTAAGTGGTTTACGGCTATCAGTGGTATTTGTCACTTTATATTCTGGTGCTGCTTTGATTATAAACAATGCCCCCTGGTTGCTTTTGCATACCTAAGTCATCTTTAATTCCTGATGGGTGGGTGGGTGAACCTCTCTTCTGATTAATTGTCTTTTAATATTCCTATGTAAATTTCTTGTGTGATCCAAAGTGCTTAAAAATCCACTTAAAAATCCACTGAAAGCATGAGGAATGATAGCATTTATTTCCAAAGCCATGAAGGTCAATTGAAAGGAGAAAAACCAAATGGAATGTATTTAGCCATACATTTGGGGCATCAGATATTAAGAAAGTCTTATTATTTTTTCTTTAGTATGGTGATACTATGGTTATGTTAAAATATATTGTATTGATATATACTTAACTATTTATGGATGAATAGATGTTCAGAATGAGATTTACTTCAAAATAATCCAATGAGGGGGTGGGAAAATGGCTGGAAATATATAGATTAAACATAAGGGCCAAGAATTGATGAATATTGAAGCTGGATGATGAGGTATGGAGGTTAATTGTATTATTCCCTTTAATTGTGTGCTTAAGAAATTTTTTTTAATTAAGATATTTTAGTCTCTACCTGATTCCTGTGTTTATTACACAGTAGGTCTTATCTGGATCAAGGGAAAATAAATTTATTTAATGTATGCCCTAAACTCCAATAATAATAAAATAAATATGTCACGTTTTTATAATTGATATTCACATGAAATCGTTTTATAGCTCTTTAGTCAGTGCTAAGTCCAGAATTTTCTGATATTCCAAACAATTTATACTGGAGTCTAATCTGTTGTAATAAAATTTCTACAGCTAACTGTCATAGCAACTGGAGATGACTACCCTATATTAAAAGCCCCCTGAGGTTGAATACTCAGGATGATGTCATCTGAGAAGAAAATTCACCAAATGGTTGTATAATTATTCCCCAGGCCCACTCCAAAGTAATTATAAAGCTCTGGTCTATTAAATTTAAATACTAGCACTAAAATGTGTCTGTATTCTTTAGTCTAAAGAAGGTGGGAGATAACATTTAAAGAATGCTTATTTTAAAAGCATTTATATGCTTGGGGTGGAAACAGACCCATATATTTTTATTCTTCTATTCACTTTATTTAGTAGATAGTGAGGATGTGGTGTTTTTTTTTTTTTTTATTCCCCTTGTTTGTTTTTTTTTTTTTACCAGCGTATATAAAATGACCTTTCTCATGACCCAGAGGCATTAATACCAGAAATATTAGATTAATAAATGAAAATAAGTATAAGGCATAAAAAATATGAGATATGGTACTGCTCTCAAGCTATATTAAATTTTGGCTAAGAAGATAATATTCATAAAAATATAAAGGGCAAAATAAGGTCAAACACAATTGCCAAATGGGAGATAGAGATAGTAAATGATAGGATTCGGGAGGAAGGAAGACATGACTATGAGCTGGACTGTCAAGGGAGAATTTCATTGTAAGTAAGTAAGATTCAGAAATCTGAAGAATATAGAAAAAGAGATTGTCTCCTCCACTTCATATTCTGCCATTGCATTCTGGAATATGTGTGTGTGTGGGGGTGTGTATTTGTGTGTGTGTAGAAAATTTTTCCTAAGATACTGAATGCTTGTTATTTTAATTGAAAGTAGCAAGTATAGATATATAAGGCAATCTAATTTTTTTTTTTTACTTAAGCCCTCCACAAAGTAGTTAAACCTTTCCTCTGAGTAGTTCTTTTACCTGAAATTTCCACTGTAACTGGATGCATGAACTCACTGTATATTTGCTTCGGTCCTTTTGAACAGGTCTTGTTTGTCAAGGAGTAACCATCACCTTTTGCATCACAATTTTGGAGTTTGCTTGCCTTTACTATAGTCCTTAAATTCTCTATGAAAATTTTCTTCATCTCTCAACCAGTGGGAATATCTCTTCTATAATCTTTCATTGAACTCCTTGTCTCTGTCAGATGTTTACTTGGCAGCATATTCAATATTTTAAGTCTGTGTCCTTCTTCTAGGAGTATTTTTGATATCTCCTCTGGTAGAGGATTAGCTCATTGGCAGCCTGGCCCATGTCTCTTACTTTTTGTATTTCTGAAAGACCTTGCAAATAATTGATTCTTAGTACATGTTGAAGGAATCATGAAATAAAATGATTTGCAGGGCTCTAAGATTTATTGACTGAGTTTTATTCCACTGCTGAGTGTGTTCATGGGTAGCCTGCTCAGTGATGGGTATTGAACTGTTTTGTATGGGCTCTGTTCAATTTCTTAGGGAGGATGTGGTAGTAGTTAAGTATTTACTTGAAGAGCATTTTCCTGAGAAGTCTCACAGGCTTTCAGGAGCAACATATGATTGAAACACTTTTAGGCTTCTTCTTCCTTCAGTACTTTTCAGGTACTTATTTTTCTGTCTCAGTCTAATTGTGGCAATGCTTTCTCTTGAGATACTATATGAATGAACAGTCTAAGATGTATGAGTGAAATGGTGCAGTCCAGAGGGGCAGAAGTGATGCTAAAAGCGTGTTATCAAGTTGACCTTTAAGTGTTCTTTCAGATTCTTGTAAAAGGGGAATTATTTAAGATATTTAGTAATAAATTGAGTCTATATGAATTGCTTATTAATTCTTTTTTTAAAAGATTGATATTTGGAGAGCATATGCTGATAAAGCACTTCTACATTGGCTTTATAATATTTTTGGTATCATTATTTATCACTTTTCTTATAAGAAGACATTAAAGTATGCTCAGTGGACTTCCGAGTCAACAAGAAAGTCGTCAGGCACTTATCGAGACTGAATAGAAAAGAAAAAGCAATGCAAAACAAAGAAAAAAAAGACAAAAACAAAAAATAACAATGAAACAAAACCAACCAGAATATAGAAAGATATACAAAATGAAAATAATATAGGTTAGTGAGATTAAATGTAAAAAATTATCATATCCTAGAAGGAATTTTTATTAACAAAGCTCACATAGAGCTTACCATGAGTAAGAGGTGACATAGTCCAACCATGTATGAAAAATCAGTTGTAAGAAGGAGTGGAAACTGGAAGATTCATGCATGCATTTTGAGAATTGTAATTTATATACACTAATGTTGGCAAGAAAATATTGCTACTTTAATAGCAATACTAGGTACCATTTATTCAGTACTTATTATTTGCCAGGCACTTTGCTAAACAATTCACATATACTGTTCTATTTAATTCTCATAACACTGCAAGAAAGGCATTATCATATCTATCTTACAAATGCTGGGAATGAGCTTCAACGATTAAATCATATGCTCATGATTACACAGCCTGAAAATGGCAGAATTGGTAGAACCCACTTCTGCCTGATTCCAATGTCTCTATTCCTAATTACTTTCAGAATAGTTCAAATATTTAAAGAATAAATTCATCTCTGTAGAGTCAGATAATCATGTACTAGGAGCAGAATGTAAATGACTATTAAAGATACTAGAAATTTGTCCAGGGAATCTGCAGATGAACTATCCTAGAATATTCTAATAGCAATCAGGTTTGTAATTAAGGACAGTAGGAAAATGTTTATGTGGAAAAAATCAACATCTGAATATACAGCTGTTCTTTCAGAAATAAGTAAATAGAAGACAAAGTAAAATAAATTAAAGGAAAACATTGAGCTTAAGCTGCTTGGAGAAATAGAGAAGCTTTACTTTTCTACTTGGTTCATGGTTGGAAGAGGCTTGGAGTATGGCGGAGAAGCTTCCCCATGGCTGGCAAAACCTCAAGGAGAAGCCTCTAGGCCAAAGGGCCGAAGCAACTCCACTAAGACCCAAATTGGCAGCCCCTTGCCATCCTTGACGATGAGCCTCTCACAGGCTAATCACCAGAGGAAGCTGTGCAAGCTGGTCAGGTGATCACCATCTTCTTGAAGATTTCCACATCCTCAGACATTCAGGAAGTGACTCCTGAGGAATTTACACAGAAGAGCTTATACAGGCACAGTAAGGCTTGATTCAGATTCTTGTGAAAGACCTTGGAGGCTTCTGTGGCACCAGGTTATCCTACTCACCACAGGATCACATATGAACCTCTTGGAAGATCGTGCAGCTGCCATGCATTTTGGAAGAGGGTAGTTGAGGAAGATTCAGGAAATACTCTAACTTCACTTTTGCCTGCTCACAAGTGTCGTCAGTCATTCAGGCATGGGGTTGAAGTAGAAGCTTTAGGGAGAAGACATAGGAGGCCCTCAGGCTTTCAGGTAAGCACATTTCATGAGAGTTTTGCTCTTAGATGAATCTTAACAGTACTCTAAATGCAAGCTCAGTCAGATTTCTAGTCTGGATTTAGAATTAGAGTATTCCATAAAACAAGGATGCACAGGCTTAATGGAGCTCCTAATCTAAGGTACTATTTCAAATAGGCTGCTGGGATAACTGGGATTTGTATATATTTATTGATGGAAGGAGGTGTTGCAAAATCTTTCTAGCTAATCATATATCTTGAACACATTCATTTTATCAATGAAAATTATTACCAGCTTACCTTATGTTAAGTAATGGATATTCTGAGAGTAGATTTTGTTGAAACACATATAGTCACCCTTGAGTGCTATCCTGAGTAAGGATTCCAAAGGTAAGTAACCCTTTTCTCCTTCCCCAGTGTAATTCATATACCCTATTTACCCTCCTCTCCCTCCTCAGTGTAATTTATATACCATATTTAAGTATTTTAAATAAAGTACCATGCTGACAATGTTACATTGGGTATCTGATCTACAGAGGACATTCCCCCTAATAAGTAAAGTTACTTAGACCACTTTTTCATCTCCTGATCTGGATTTCTTTTCCCCCATTAGCTTAAGTACTTAAGTAGTTGCAGGTCTAGTGACCTCTCTGTGACCCTTATTCCTTAAGTCCATGATCTGACTCCTATCAGCCCATTGAAATTGACCTTAACAATGTCAACAAAGACCACTGCTTTGCTAAATCTATAACCAATTCTTGACTCTCATCTTACTTAACCTACCAGTAGCACAGTGACATTTTCTCTTTGTCACTTTCTTTGAGGCTTTCACTGACCACTTGATCTAGAATTGTAAGTCCCATTCTCATTACTCTTCTTCCCACTTCTTTGCTTCTTCTCCCTAGCTGTATGTCCATCTATAGATTTTACTTTTTTTTAATAGATTTTATTTTTGATCCTGTTTATTCTCTCTCCTCTCAACTAAAGCATGAGCTCCATGACAGCTACAATTTCTGTTTGTTGTTGTATCCCTAGTTCCTAGAGGAATGTCCAACACAGAGTAAGTAATCAGTATGTGTTTATTGAATGAATAAGTGAAAAATACCATTTGTGGTAACCTAAACCAGCATGATAATAGTGGAAAGCAATTTGACAATGTATATAAAGTTTTTTTTAAACTAATAGTGGAAAGCAATTTGATAATGTATATAAAGTTTTTTTTTAACTCACTCAAATTATTGCCCCAATAAATTCACTTTTAAGAATCTATCCTAAGTAAATAATCACTCATAAAAAGATGTATATACTCAGTCCCTTAAGTTTTATCATACAGATACTGGAACATATCTGCTAGCCACATAAAAGTGTTTATTACCAATCGAGATTTGACTACAAATTGATATGTATTCGTCATCCCTATAAATGCCATGTATTGTTTTGTGTTGCGCTTTGTATGTGTGTGTGTGTGTCTCTGTGTGAGTATGTGATAGGATGTTCAATTCTGGTGGGGATGACATAAGATAGGGAGCTTCTTGCACAGCTTATGGGAGTATAAATTAACACAGTTTTTATGAAAGGAATTTTTCAATCTGTAACAGAAGCCTTAAAAATATTCAGTTTTTAACCTGAAAATCCCATTTCTAAGCATCAATCATAAAACACTACTCAAAAAAAGGTAACAATTTACATGTAAAGATAATTATATAATTATTGATAATGCCATAAATCTGAAAGAAACCTCAGTGTTCAAAAATTAATTTTTTTAATGGAATATTGGGTTTTCATTTAAAAATCTCATGTTTCCACACTAATAACCTATGTTGTAAAGCTCTTGATAAGTGAAAAAACAAAATTTTAAACAATGAGTCCAATTTTATATTAACAATACACATTTATATATAAACATATGTGCAGAGAATTAGAATGGAAATGAATAAATTAAATTGTTCTCTGTGAAATTTGCCATGGATAATTTTCCCCAGTATTTTATATATCAGTTATTCCAAAATTTTCTTCTTCAAATCAGAAACCAAATAATCCAAAATAAAACAAAACTCACCACACTTTATTTGAGAAAAATAAAAATCTTGCTGGACTACTTCATGGATTTTTAAGGCAGTTGTTGTAAAAATTCTCATTCTCCTATATTGTAGAATGTTAAGTAGAATATAAAAAATAAGAGAATAAAAGTCAGGTTCTTGATTGAAAGTCTCTAAGTTTCCTTGCCTGCCCTTTACATTTACATAACACTTTGCATTCCCCCTCATGTCAATTGATTCTCCTAACTGCCCTGTGAGGTCCGCAGGGCGAGTATTATTATCTTCGGGTCTTACATAGGAGATAATTGAGGCCCAGAGAGGTTAAGTGACTTGCCCAAGGTAACCCAGTTAGAAAGTAATAAAACCAAGGTAAAAACTCACATCTTTTCTTCTAATAACACATTTCCCCCCCATTGCTCCAAACTATTGTGCTGAAAAATTAGAAAAGAGAAGACGGTGATTGTGTTCTCCTGAAAGCTATTTGAGTGCACTTCTGTTAGTGCTAGACAGCTTTGAAGTCATTGATTGCCCTGCGAGATGATGAGATTGCGCTACACAGAACTTGGCCATCGTTACCATGTGATTTTCAATTAAGAAGAAAATCAAAAGTATCCCAGTGTCATGGTCATAACCTGAAGGGTTCAGACAAGCTACCAGCTGCATACAAATCAGGGAAGACTGATCATTTATCTGTTTTTGCAGACTGCAGTCCTTCGAAAGAAATGGTCTTTCACACTTGTGGCCTGGCTCTTTTATTTTTCATGCCATGCATGTTGTCATTTGTGAATTAGGCCTTTAATTTGTTTTTGACTCTTGGGAAAACTTATTTCAGAATCTTTGAACAATCACTCCAGTGATACAGAATGTGAAAGTGTATTGTGAGAACTGAGCACCTCTGAGAAGTTCATTAAGAGGGCAGCTGTAGAACAAATAAAGAGAGCTGGCCTTAAAAATGTGGGATCAATACAGCCAAGCTGGTGGACCAGCTCTCTAACCTTCAGCACGTCAGGACTCCTCCGCTTCCTAATTCATAAAACAGGGCTAGTAATCTCTATCTAGCAGAGCCACGGAGATTAAAATGGAATGACACACGTCAAAGGGTCGAGCTCTGTTGTAAGGGATAGATTTGCTGAGTGCAGTTTTGTTTTGTTTCAATGCAGTGCTATAACCACAGTTTTCTGGGGTAGCATTGGCTGGATAATTTAAGAGACCCCCACGAAGCACCTTACTGTGAGAAAAGGTGACTTCACGAAGGCAGTGTGAGTGGTGGTGTGCCATATGCCCTTATGGACCGGTCACTGAGAAGGACACGAGGAAGCCAGTTGAAAAGCGCTTGTAAACATGACTGCAAAGGGCAGCTGTATAGGTATTATAGCTGATCTCAAGGCAAAGGGTTCAGAAGGAAGCTTTCTCAAGTATGTAGTGTAGAAGTTGAGGACATGTCCATCTCATTCCATTTTTTAATACCTTAATCATAAAGCAAGCTAGTGCTGTCAGAGAACAAAAATGACCTGATTGTTAATTTTACTGACAAGAGTAGGTTTATCTTGTTAGTGCGAATAGCACAAGGTGCTACGTGAACTGCATACTTGAAGTCGAATAAAATCCGGATTGATTTTATTAAGCACTTCCATCTTGCTTTTCTCCTGGCATACTTTGTGTTGACCTGTTTAAAAATGGACTTATTTTTAGTGTTATGTTTATAACAAGATACGATTTTTATTCTCTGATTTTTTTTTTTTCCCTCACCATCAGTTGGATGTAGGTTCTGGTGCCCAAACATGAAGACCTCAGTTTTATTTTTTTAAATTCGTCACTAATTCAGTCACTGTTTCACAGGCTCTGTACTTTTATCCTATCAGTGATGTTACTAGGTCCCAGGTACTCTGCCTTGTATTTTTAAGTCATACACTTGACATAATTTAGTTTTATTCCCCTCCTGCTCCCCCCTACCCTGTGTCATGAATGAAATGATTTGGTGACTATGATGTCATGCTCAGCAATCCATGAATTCATCCGTTGGGACATCTAGAAACTCTTAAACAACAATTAAAGAGGATAAGTGATTACCGATTTTTTGGGTTGCATTAACTTTTGATACTAATGCTAATGTCAGAGTGCATGAAGATGCTTCTTGTGGTTTAAGGTGTGAAAACCTAGAAATCTTTGCCAAATTACTGAGCCAGTGATATGCTATGGTCGTTTGCTTATTTATCTTTGCTCTGAACACAATGTCTGGTGGATGCTTGGAAGCATGTGACTTCGGTGTTTCTTTGCAGAACAGATGGCCTGTGTTCTAGGTTCATTTACTCACTCATTCATTCAATACATACCCCCTGGGTGCCTACCATCCACTAGACATAGTTCTCTGCACTGGGGATACATAAAAAACAAAAACTTATAATTTTATGCGAGCTTATATTCCAGTGAGAGTGACAGAAAATAAAATAACTCTCATGTTAGGAAAGGGTCCAAGTTAGTGTTGTCAACCCTGGAAATATGGCCACATAATGAAACTTGACTCACATAAAAATTATTTAATTGATGGCAATACAATTTTAAATACCCAAGTAAAACAAATATTTTCATGTCAAATTCTACTATTGTCAAAATGTTGAAACATGTTTCTTTCCTAGTTAGTACCCAAACGGCGTGGTTTCTGGTTGGTCACCTAAATGCAGTATCTTGAATATTTGTGTGGATAACGTTGGTTTTGGTCACTATCATTTTGTACATGGTATATAATAGAAGAGTTTCTTTTTCTGTAACTTCTAACTGACCCTGAATTTCTCTATAGTTCTTCCAAAAATATTTGAATGCTGGAAGCCTCATTAGTAACATGTTATATAATCTTAAAAGCTGACCACTTTCCAAGATAATTTGCATTTGGATGTTTAAGACAATAAAATTAATAAAATTATCTTATGACTTTATTATCATTGAATGAACTTCATCAAAAAACAATGTCATGACAGCAGCCCAATCCAATAGATGGTAATCCTGGGTCAGGGTTGTGCCTGGGCTCATGGTCAGCAATATAAACATCATCAATATTCCAAGAGCTTGGAAGATTAGTTTTAGGTGAGGTTAAGAAAGTATAAGCTGAACCATGAAAATACCTTGTTTATAAAAAGGCCCATAACAGGACCTCGCCTTGACTCTGAGTGTCTAGGTGGACATCAGAACAAATTGTACTAAGGATTTGATAAAAAAGCTCATTTGCTGCTTAAGTTTGGACATTATCCAGGTGAATAGAAGATGTGGACAAATATTTATTTCTCTGTTTTTGCAATATCCTCTACTGGCTGTCATAAGGTCTGGGTGAACATTTCAGAAACAAATACTGGCAGTTAAAAATGCTGTGTCCCATAAGTCATTTGGGCTGTTTGTGGGAGATGTGAGTACCTAAAAAAAAAATCCAGGTTTTGGTAAGAAGGAGGAAGGGTTAATAGATGGTAAGTAAACAACAGAACCAGCTGCACAGTCTAAAAAAAAAAAAATTTAAGCCATCACACATTTTGTTTGCATATGTTACTAATAGTTGCTTTGAAATATAATACATTGTCCTGCAGGGTCAGCATAACAATCCAGTTGGCGCAGTTTGGACTTGGTTGTATTCATTATGTGTTTGCTGGGATTGTGAATAGGGCTGTGCTATTGTTGGATTAACACCAGTAGCTGAGTCTTTTCTTCAAAGCCTATGCATACACCAACAAAAGAGTTCGTGCAAGGATGTGTGCAGCAAAATAATACAGCAGCTGCACTATTAAGGAAACATGAGAAGAAAGGTAATCACCTCACTCAGAACTCAGAAACAACCTCAAAACTTTTTGTTATTATTAGTATGCAACTTTATTTGTTCTTTATCATTTAGATTTTTTTTTTTTTTAATTTTGAATCTTGGAAAATGTCTGTGGAGAACACTTGAAACAATGGATTCTGACTTCAGTGCCTTAAAAGCATCTTGTGTTCCCTTGATTAGTCTCACCAATACCATTCTTGTGCTGTTGCTATTCATTAAATAACAATGAAAATATGGTTCAGCTACTGTATATATTTCTAATTTAAGAGATTATGCACCAAACTATGTTATGGGGATTTGGTGTTTTGAGTGTTGAGCATTTTCTGCTGTTCTTCTTTTTCTCAGAATTTCTGGGCACTAAATTGGGATTCTGACTTAGTCCATGTTACTGAGAACAGTCTTTATTTGTTCTTATTATGTCTTTCACACCTGAGGCTGTAATGAGTAGTTTGAGGTTATAATGGTGTCACTGTGAGAATTACAGTTTCAGGGCCAAGACAAAGGCTTGAGTGCTGTTAAATTTCTGGACCACAAAGAATCAGTAATAATGAAGATATCCCCTCTTGAAAAATTATTAAATTTTATCTAAATATACTCTCTGATTTTTCAACTGTTACTCCTGATAATGATCCTTCCACATTTGTCTAATTCTTAGAAAGACCCTTACACTCATTGCCCAGGGAAAGCCAGGTGAGTCACCGTGTGCAAAGCACAGGTGTTGTATGGCTGACTGTCACACCTAGAGTGATTTCTTCTGGAAATGATGACTTCCTTGTTACACAAACTGACATACTGCAAAATACAAAAATTATAATGTCTTCCCCTTCTGGCCAACTTCATACTTGTCACCTCTATAACCGTTACAATCTGTATTTATCTAGGGTATTCAGTTTTATTCCTTGCTTTGTAATGTGTCTCAAATGTATAGAGCGGTAAAACAAGGTTCCAGTGTATTCATTGGTAATTTTTATTTTCCATCTGTTGAAGCCATTTGAAGAAGCTGATGGTCTCTTACTAGCTCAAAGTCAGAGCCCAGAAAATAATAGTTTTTAACATTCCCATGGTACTTTTTATAGTCATTTCTTTTCCTGGTACTTAATTTTATTTTTTTTTCCTTCTCCGGGTGACAGTTTTTGGTTTTTTTGTTTGTTTGTTTGTTTGTTTTACTCCAGCATAGAACTATAGGTGTTTGGCTGTCTCCTTTTTGATTTAATGCCACATACTGCATTCCAATGCTACAACATGTGTGTACAATAAATTTTCTTGTAAACTGAGGGCTTCAAGGCTACGACTCTGTCAAGCTTATATTTTCAGAGCTCTTGAAGTATTTTCCACTTAGCAACCTCTTTGCATTACTTGCAAAGATTTTATGGGGCATGCCAGTCAAAAGGATAATTTTAACCAAAGAAGGAAAAATTCAGAGACTGATTTTTAGGGTTAGTATAATCTTCGTAGTTGAATCAATGGCTCTAATTTGAAGAGTACGAGAGGGGCAGACATTTTGCTTCCATTTATATAGTGCATATTGAGGGAGATAATTGCATATCAGATGTCCAGATTTTCTCTATCCTCTAAAACCCGAAGCTATAGTCCACATTTTTTAATTACCATATTTGAGCTGAAGTTTTTAAGAACAGAATATGATATACAAATTAGTGATGACAAGATGACATCCAAGTGAGTGAGCATGGGTGCATGTGTATATACCCAAGTCCTGCATTGGGTAATTATATTTGTTGCCTGAAAAAAAGATTGGGGTGAGAGCAGTGTTTCCAAAGATGAGTGTGTCTCTGTGTTCGTATTTCATAATCACTTATGCCATCTCCTACAATGGCATTGGTGTGCCATCCACAGAATCAAGGAACACATACCACCAAGCCCATCAGTAGTGACTGGGGCACTATTAACTTACAAATACCTCCAAGGTGACCCTTACGTACTCTCTGCCCAATGAAGAACCTTAAGTATCAGAAGATCAATAAGGAGTGTGGCTAGCCAAAGAGAACGGAGGGAAGTTGGTAGAGGGCCTCGAACACCAAAAGTCATTGGAAAAAGGTGAGGACTAGATTTAGTGAGACAGGAAGTGAAGAGCAAGTCTAGCTTCCTTTAGTCTGCCTCTAGCCTCTACTGTTTTCATCCTTAGTCAGTTGAGTCCCCAGACATCCCCCATTTATGGGCTCTGTCCTGCCCTATTCCTGTTCATGTCCTGCTTGAGGCAGGTATTTCTCCCATCTTGGAAAGCCTAAAAGTTAAAACCAACATATTACTAGGCTTGTTGAAGGTGACCTAGCTGCTCATTGGTGAAGTGTAGGCTCAGATGCAATGCAGGTCCTGTTCAGCTTTCTGTTGTGCCCTGAACTTGTGCCTCACACTGAAGAAACAAATTTATGAATTCTCACCCTAGTTATACTTTCAGGATATAGATAGATAGATGATAGATAGATAGATAGATAGATAGATAGATAGATAGATAGATAGATAGATAAGGAATACAGCATTGTTGGCCACCCTCATTGAGGTTGACCACAGTGACCATGGTGACTGCACAAGGAGCACTGAGGCCTGACATTAAACCTGAAATGTGTGGCTACAAATTAGACCTTGAATGTGGACTAGTGTTGTTCCCTGGACTTCTATACTGCATCTTGGTTTTTCTCTTGGTCCCCATTCTGATAAAGAGATTCCTACAATGCAAGTTCCAGATATATATCCTCTTTGGGTATTTAATATAAGTAGTTCTCTGCTTCAGCCCAATCTCAAATTACTATTCTGGAAACTTGTCAATGATAGTATTAGCTAATATTTACTAAACTTCTTATGAGTAACAGGGATAGCTCTGGTTAATTTATATGCATTATGTCATTTAATTGTCCTGTGAGTTTGCCACAAGAAACTTACCCAAAGGTCTCTAGGAAGTGGCAGAATATAGAATTAAATTCAGGACTATTTCTATGAATTTTTAAAATTTAGATCACAATAATCTCTAGCATTCCTAGGATGTGAAGACTTTTAATTTTAACCAGTTTCTCTTATGTCAGAGTGAGGTCTTGCTGTGAGCATCTATTGACTGGATGAATATTTTCTATCCATCAGCAGACTTGGACCAACTATTTCCCTTGAATTTTGAGTATTAACTATCGCCTACCCATGTTTTGAGCTCTCAGCACCTCATCTTGGATCTCAGGTCTGTCTTAGTCTGTGCCACTCCATGCCTTATCTTCCTTAATCTTCACTGTTGGTCCTCATTGTTTGCTTCCCTTGCAAGTCTCATTTCCATGTCTGTGCTCATACACAGGTAAGAGCCTGCACATACATCATTTGTGTAATTTGATTTGTTTAGCATTCCAAAGGGAAAACTCATGAATGCACCTGTGATGTTGTTTATATTCTAATTAAAAAAAAACCCTACTAATATATTTTTGTATGTAAATTACCCTTGAATAAGAAATTCTAAGACAGAATTTTAGATGACACAGTGATGTTCCACCTCCCTAATTCTGACTCCAAGAGTGTTCATCTTAATATTCTATTTCTGTTTTAACTCTTATAGATATATTCTTTTTTTTAAGAAATGTCATTTTTTTTATTTTATTATGTTAATCACCATACATCATTAGTTTTTGATGTAGTGTTCCATGATTCATTGTTTGCAAATAACACCCAGTGCTCCATTCAGTACGTGCCCTCTTTAATACCCATCACCAGGCTAACCCATCCCACCACGCCCCTCCCCTCTAGAACCCTCAGTTTGTTTCTCAGAGTCCATAGTCTCTCATGGTTCGTTTCCCCCTCCAATTTCCCCCCCTTCATTCTTCCCTTCCTACTATCTTCTTCTTTTTTTAATATATAATGTATTATTTGTTTCAGAGGTACAGGTCTGTGATTCAACAGTCTTACACAATTCACAGTGCTCACCATAGCACATACCCTCCCCAATGTCTATCACCCAGCCACCCCATCCCTCCCACCCCCCACCATTCCAGCAACCCTCAGTTTGTTTCCTGAGATTAAGAATTCCTCATATCAGTGAGATCATATGATATATTCTTTATCTGTAATTGTGTCCATTCTTCTTTCATTTGGAAAAATAATTTAAATGTGATTAAGAAAAATGAATTTCCAACTATTCACATTTATGCATATGTCTTATTTGGGAGACACATATTACTTTGTTGAGATGGTCCAGTGCCTCCTGTGGTCATCCCCTTGTCTGTCTTGTCATACTGAGAGCAGACTGCCATGATACTCTGGAAATATCTCACAGTCCTGACATCCTTCTTTTGGGGGAGAGAGTAGAATTTCTCGAAGTGTATTTCATAGACCACTAGTACTTTGAGAGATGCCTGGAAAAAATGTGTTGTAGTCATATATGCAGTAATTCCTGTATAATAAATGAACATATATTAAGGTATGAGATTTTTTTTTTAAAGATTTTATTTATTTATTTGACAGAGACAGAGATAGCGAGAGCAGGAACACAAGCAGCGGGAGTGGGAGAGGGAGAGCAGGCTTCCCGCCGAGGAGGGAACCCGATGTGGGACTCGATCCCAGGACCCTGGGATCATGACCTGAGCCGAAGGCAGACGCTTAACGACTGAGCCACCCAGGCGCCCAAGGTATGAGATTTTTGATGCATTTTAATGTATTGAAGTCCCTGAAGAGTCTTAGTGAAAGAGGACTTCACATATCTTTACTGTATACTATGCTTATTTGATCACAGAATCCTCTTTTCATATAATAAATATTAGCATCCTATGGAATTGGGGTTGCACGTAGCATACTTTAGTAAATGCTATTCTAGGGACTTGATATTCATTGGAGAGAGCTGGAAAACTTAATGAGGCCCGGGCTCTTCTGATTGTCTAGGACAAGAGTAGGGAGAAGGATTGTGGGGAGCTAATTGAGATATATCAGTTAAACTATTCACAGAAGAAACTATGTCAGATAGGAGACTTCCCATTATAATTTTAAAAAACTCAGAAAGACTATCCCATTTCAGTCAAACAGATTGATAACTGGAAAACTAATCTTTCCTGGAGGTTAAGTTACTTCCAGAAAATCTTGGTATAGTGTGTCTGTCCTTGGTATAGTAGTTGTGAGATGGGCATGAAACCTGCATGTTTGTAAGTAGAGTGCCCCTAGCAGTCAGTAGCCTCAGTTCATTCAAGTGAGAATCACTCCTGTTTGACCTCAGGCTTCCACTTTGGTTGTTATTATGATTCTCTTAGGCTATTGGATATCTATTAGGTCAAAGAAGCAATTCTGCTCTAAGTCATACCCAAATAATTTGAAGGATTATAGACAAAAAAATTTTTAGTGTACTGAGATAAATTTGATGAAATATTAGAAAAATAGGGCTCATGGCCACTAAGTAATTTGGTTTTGTGCCTCCCTTTATAAATCCACAGTTTTCCTCTGGACTTAATCTTGTGATGATTTAAACAATAGTATTGATTATTTTTCCTAGTTTATTTATTCAAGTCAATATTTTTTTTTTTTTTTTTTTTTTTTTTTTTTTTTTAAAGATTTTATTTATTTATTTGAGACAGAGAGAATGAGAGACAGAGAGCATGAGAGGGAGGAGGGTCAGAGGGAGAAGCAGACTCCCCGCCGAGCAGGGAGCCCGATGCGGGACTCGATCCCGGGACTCCAGGATCACGACCTGAGCCGAAGGCAGCTGCTTAACCAACTGAGCCACCCAGGCGCCCCTATTCAAGTCAATATTTAATAAATTTTTTATAGAACATGTACTATTTACCTTGCAAAGAGATACAAAGTAATTAAGACACAATTTCTGCTCTGTTTTCCTGAAACACATAGTTTTCTAGGAGACAAACACATGCGAATAATCCCTATGTTAATGTGATACCCGTGTGCAATGTCTGGGTGGCACAAAGGAGGAGTAATTACATCTGGAATTTGGAAAGTTTAAAAACTTAATTGTAAAGGATGAGTAGGAATAACTCAGGTGAACAAAGGAAAAAGGGACATTTTATGTAGGCAAAGCAACCTAGGCTGAGGCATTGCTGTATGGAAAATCAAGGTGTTATGTAAGGGATCAGCAAGTACCACCATATTGCTGAAGCCGTAAGAGGGCTGATTGGAGTGGAAGTAAATAAAGCTAGAGGCTGATGATGGAGGTTCTTGCCTGCTAATAAGTAAAAACAGTTTTCCCTTTATCCTGTGGATGATGGTGGAGTTTCTGATGGGTTTTATCCTGAAAGAATACTCTGGCAGCAGGGTGGGCTGGGTTAGAGAGTGGCTTGGCTATCCCAGGCCTTAGAAAACTCCTTTAACACCAAAGCCAGCCCTAATCTTTGATACTCGCTTAGCCTCACCAAAAATTGTAACTTAAAAAGCTGCTTTCTGATTTATCTATATCATCCTAATATAAAACTGTCCTCTGTTTTTCACCCCCCACCCCCCACATTCCTCCTTGGAATGACTATAGTGTAAGAGAGATGATTTTTTTTTTTTTTTTTTTTTTTTACTATTTTAATCAAACTTTCAAGTCTGTACTATCAACGTTGCCTTCTTTCTGTTATGGTGTATTTACTTGCCCTTCTATTAAATTGATTCATTAGCATAATTGAGATGGCTATTTGATGTACAAGTGATACACAAATAAGAGGTGACAAAATACTTTCACAGAATTTAGGGTCCTTTTCCCAAATGTCCTCAGTTTCACTTTCAGAATCTTATTAAACTTGGATGCTACACCATGCATGAAGGATAATATGCCTTGCTGTTAGTAAAATGAGTGCTGTTTCCGTGGTAATCACCTTAGATTGGCTCAGAACAGCGTACCCACTTCTGTGGCTGCATGGAGAGAACACTGTTGCTTTAGTATGACAATGTCAATGGAATATGCCATTCTATTAATCTCCAGCCATGGGATACAGAATTTCCTACATAATGTGGTGATCAGCCATTTCTGTTATGATTTTATGGAAAAGGCCAACTGGCTAATGCTTTAATTATTGAGGAGATATTTTCACAGTTTTAGCACAGAATTGACTTAGGATGATGTCTGCTATCTCAAGGACAGCTGGACTACCTTGGAGGGCTTTGAAATGTTTGCCTGAGATTTTGGGAGACAACCATTTTTTTTTCCCAAGATTTAATTTTTTTGTTTATAAAAATCTTTCTTGAGGAAATGTAGAAAGCATAAAAGTATTTAAAAATTACCCATAATCCCACCACTGAAGGAAAACCGCTATTAAAATGTTTAGTATTTTTTTATATCCATATCCATATTTACTTCCATACCAATATCCCTATGTTCATATATGGTCATAGCTGGTAAAATAAGGACAATAGTAGCTAGCTTTTATTGAGCCCACAGTATATCTAAAGTATTGCTCTAAAAATCTCTCTTTGTACTGTCGCATAGATTCTTCACAAAACTCTATTTGTTAGGTATTATTGTTATATACATTTTGTATAAGGAACTCAGAAATCAAAACCATGTGACTTATCCATAGTCTCACAGCTTGTCTGTGGTACAAAGGCTTCAAAACCCATACCACTGAGGAACATGCTCTATTTCCATGTATACACATGTGTGTATATAGAAATATACGTGTGTGTGTGTGTGTGTGTGAATATATATATATAGGAAACAGTAGCATTATATATATATAGGAAAATTTAAAATACATATTTAAATCTGATGGCAATCTTACTCTCTTTAGTTTTATTCAGCTTTTCCACTTGATTCCTCTATTTCTAGTAGTGAAAAGTTGCAACTCCCTAGAAATTCTGTATATTGATTTAGTGTCATGAAAATCTGCTTGGCTTACACAATGGAAACAAAATTGTATTGCCTGATCTAATATTTTTAACATTGAAATCTGTTCAAAATAAGTTTTTATTATTGTGCAACATTTTCATTATTACATAAACCTGAGGAAAACTTTTGAGTTCTTTTTAGGGACATTTAAAATCCTTATAACAGATTGTAGTTACATAATACTTAAAACACTAATGGTAAACTGTAGATATTAGTATTAGCATTGACTTTTACTTATGTTCGAGTTTCAGTTTTGCTGTTTTTTTTTTTTTAATTGAGGCATAATCTGAGTTTTGAAAATGTAAACACCCATGTACTATATGTCTATCAAGCATAAAGTTTCCATCATCTAACAAGTTCCTTTGTGCCCTTTCTCAGGCAACCCCCAGAGGCAACCTGATCCAATACCAATTAACTGTGGATTAGTTTTGTCTCTTCTAACATGGAATCACTTAGTAGGTACTCTTTTGTGTATGAAACAGCTTGGTGTTATATGAAGGGAACAGTAAATACTATAGCAGGAGTCGAAAACTATAGGTTGCAGGCCAAATCCAGCCAGTCACCTGTTTTTGTAAAAAAAAGTTTTATTGAAAACACAGACACACTCATTTGTTTACCTATTGCTTAGAGAAGCTTGTGCATTTCAGTGGCAGAGCTGAGTATTTGTGACAGAGATCACAAGACCTGTAATGTCTACAATTTACTATCTTTACAGAAGAATTTGCAAACTCCTGGAATATGTCTGCTATTGCTGAAACCATAGGAGTGTTCAGAGTAGTGGAGATGGATAAAGCTGGAACTTGATTATGGAGGCACTCGCCTTTAATAATACAAAGCAGTTTTTACTTTATCTCACAGGTGGCTAGAAGCTTCTGATGGATTTTAAGTTAAAATCATAATGTTTTTAAGATTTATTCATTTTGTTCCTTGTATCAGTAGTTTATTTCTTTTTATTGCCAAGCAGTGTTCCATTGCATGAGTATATAACTCTTTGCTGATGGATATTTGGATTGCTTCCATCTTTTTCCTATTACAAATTACTCTGAACATCCTTGTACAAGTGGTTTTATGGGCATATATTTTCATTTATTTTAGGAAATACCCATAAATGAATTCCTGGATCATAAGGTAAGAATACATTTAACTTTATAGGAAATTTCCAAATCATTTTCCAAAGTGATTGTACCATTTTACCCCTCTATCAACAATGCATAGAAGTTCCACATTTTTGCTAAAGTATGATATTGGTGTAGGTCTATAATTTTATCCGTTCTGGTAGGTGTATAGGGGTACATTATTAGAGTTTTAGTTTATATTGCTTGATATATGCTGATGTTGAACAGATTTTAATGTTCATTAGTTATTTGTACGTATTCTTTTGTGAAGTATCTGCTTATGTCTTTTACTCATCTTAAGTTCATTTTTTTTTATTATTGAGGTACAATTTAAAAAGATATATTCTAGATACAAATCCTTTGTCAGATGTATCTATCACAAAAATTTCCTCCCAGCCTGTGGCTTACCAGTTCAGGTATCTTTTGAAGAGGAACTGTTAAATTTTGTGATGTCTAATTTATCAGTGTTTTCCTTTATTACTATCTCTTTCTTGGTTCTGTCTAAAAAAATTCTTTCTTACCTGTAGGTCAGGAAGATATTCATCTAAGTGATTTTTTAGGAGCTTTATTGTTTTAGATTTTATATGTAGGTCTATAGTTCATATTGAACTAATTTTTCTGCAGAGTATGAGATATAAGTCTAGGTTTATTTTTTTCTCCAGTGTATATAGTCCTATTTGTTGAAAAGATTTTCCTTTTCCCATTAAGTTACCTTGGTGTATTTATTGAAAAGACCATATAAGCATGTGCTTATTTCTGTTCTACTGAGCTCTTCATCGATCCTTATGTCAGTATTATACTGTCTTGATTGCTGTAGCTTATTGTAAGCCTTTAAGTCAGGTATTGTAAATCTTCTAACTTTGTTTTTTATCAAGAGTATTTTTGCTATTGTGCATCTTCCTTATTGCCATATAAAATTTAAATTCAACTTATCAATATTTACAAACAAGTCTTCTGGGACTTTGGACAGCATCAAGTCTACATATCAATTTGGGAATAATTAATAATAGTATAAAAATTATTGATAATAATGGGGCGCGTGGGTGGCTCAGTCATTAAGTGTCTGCCTTTGGCTCAGGTCATGATCCCAGCGTCCTGGGATCAAGCGCCGCATCAGGTTCCCTGCTCTGCGGGAAGCCTGCTTCTCCCTCTCCCACTCCCCCCTGCTTGTGTTCCTGCTCTTGCTGTGTCTCTCTCTGTCAAATAAATAAATAAAATCTTTAAAAAAAATTATTGATAATATTGAATCTTGTTTCATAAATATGGTATATCTCTTCATTTAATTGCGGTCTCCTTTAATTTCTCTCAGCAACGTTTTATTATTGTCAGTTTAGTAGTTTCACACATTTTTATTATTTCCATCCTTATTATATGTTTCTGATTCTTTTGCCTTTTAAGTTTCATTTTAAATTGTGTTGATAATATATATCAACACAATTTATTGTTTATTGACCTTTTATTATATAACTTTGTTAAATTTACTTATTAATTCTAGCAGTTTTTTTTTTTAATTTTTAAGGTCTCTTAAAATTCTATGTACATGATCATGTCATCTGTGAATAAAGACAGTTTTACATTTTCCTTTTGACTCTGGATAATTTTATTTGATTTCTTGACTTATTACACTGTGCTTCCAGTATAATGTTGAATAGAAATGGTTAGAGTGGATATTCTTGCTTTGTTTCCAATTTTAGGTGGGGAATGTTCAGTTTCTCATCAATAAATAAAATGTTTGTAGTTTTTTTTTATATATAGATACTCTATCAATTTAAGGAAGTGTTCTTCTATTAATTATTTGTTGAAACTACAATAAATGACAGATGTTATGTTAAAATCATTTTGTTCATCTATTGGGATGACTGTATAATTTTCTCTTTCATTAATGTGGAGCATTAGATCAGATTAATTTTCAAGTGTTAAACTAATCTTGCATTTTGGGATACAACCCATTCACTCATGATTTTTTTGATATATTGCTGGATTCAGTTTGCTAATATTTTGTTAAGGCTTTTTGGATATGTTTATGAGGGATGTTTATTTTCTTGTAACTTTTCCCAGCTTAGATATGAGGGTTAGTTTGCCTCATAAATTATTTTGGAAATGTCCTCTTCTCCTCTATCTTGTGAAACACTTTGTGTAATATTGGTAGTATATTTAATTTAGGTTTTTGCTAGAAATCATATCTGGACCTGGATTTTCTTTGTGGGAAGTTTTTTGTTTTATTTTAAATCTACAAATTAAAATGTTTAAACAATATATGGCTTTATAGGGCTATGGAATTATCTGTTTATCTTGCCTAGGTTTTGGTAAGTTGTGTCTTTCAAGAATTTGTACATTTCATTTAAATCAACAAATTTATTGCCATAAGGTTGTTTATAATATTCTCTTATTATTCCTTTAATGACCATGGGATCTGCAACTTGGTTCCTTCTTCTATTCCTGACATGAGTAGTCTGTGTGTTCTTTATTTTTTGTCTTGATTAGTTTATTTAAGTGTTTATCAATTATTGATGCTATCAAAAAATCAACTTTAGATTTCATTGATTTTCTGTACTGATTGTATTTTTTTATTATATTGATTTTCAATCATATCTTTATTGTTTCTTTCATTGTACTGACTTTTGGTTTAATTTGTTCTACTTTTCTACATTCTTAAGGTGGATGTTTTTAATGATCACTGATTTTAAACCTTTCTTCTTTGCTAATAATAAATATTAGAAATTGTACATTTCCATGTAAGCATTACTTTACTTGCATACCAGAGATTTGGGTATGTGGTGGTATTACTATTATTTAGTTTAAACTATTTTCTAGTTCTGCTTGTCAGCACTTCTTTGACTTTTAGATAACTTAGAAGTATACTGTTAAATTTAAAAACATTTAGAGATTTCCCAAATACCACTTTGTTAATCATTTCTAATTTACACCATACTAGAGAATATATTCTTTATGATTTCAATTCCTTGAATTTTATTGAGACTTTTTTTATGGTTTGACATCTAGTTTGTTTTGGCAAATATTTCCCATACATTTGAAAAAATGTTTGTCTTGGCAAAATTCCCTGTGCATTTGAAAATAATTCCATATGCACTGCAGGTCTTCAGGATAATGCTCTATACCTACCAATTTGGTTATACTGGCTGATAGTATTCAAATTTTATATATTCTTACTGATAGTCTTTCCACTTTTTAAGCAATTATTATTGAGAGAATTATTGAAAGGAAAGTGTTAAAATTTTCCACAATACTTGTGAATTTTTACTCCCTTAAGATCAGTTGGTTTCTGTTTTATGTATTTTGAAACTCTGTGCTTTGTTGCATGCATATTTATGTCTTCTTAATGAAATGACCTCTTGTTGCTACGAAATGTCCCCCTTTATCTCTGGTAATATTCCTCATTCCTTATCTTGAAATCTACTTTTCTGATAGTAACATAGTCATTCCAGCCTTAAGTATTTGCATATCTATGTTCATTCTTTTATTTTTACCTGCCTGTGTTTTCATATTTAAATATATTTCTTGCAAATGTTATGTAATTGGAAGTCATCATCCTGTATTATCTGTTGTACAAAGACTGCAAACAGTTGCTTCATGTATTTTGTCCAATTTTATATTTATTTATGATGGAAGGGCCATGATGTCAGTTACTCTGTCATGTCTAACATTGAAAGTCCAACCAAAATCTTAAAAAAAAAAAAAATCAGCTTTTGAGACCACAGAGTCTTCTAATGAAACATCTAGTTATTCTCTTGATTCTTCCATAAAATTTTTCAGATGATCTCAATTCATACAAGCATAGTTGAAAGCTTTTGTGTTGCTCTAACACTAACTTTGTAGACATATCTTATTTAGCATAAGGAATGCATTTTTAGAAATAGGAGGGCTGTACATGAATAATGCAACATAGTCCCTAAGAAGATGTAGTTTCTAGTATATTTCTTGGTGGCTCTTTGGTTCACTTCTAATCTTCTAAAGTCATAATATGATTTTGCCTGAAATTTCATCCAGATATCATTTAAATGACTGTTGGTCAGGTCATATTCCACCCCAGACTGCAATGATTTTCATTATGCCCTTCAAAATGTCAAAGTACTTCAACCATTTCCTAATTTCTCTGTGATCTACCTTTTACTTCTTGTACTATTTCCTTAATCTGCTACAAACATTAGCCTAATAATTCTTCTACTGTTTTCTTTGAGAGGTTCAGCACTACCAGTTATACTCTTTTTTGCAAATCATCAAGGGTAAAAATGTTCACTTGAGCACAAAATAAGTAACAGAAAGAGTGCAAGTGAAGTAAACAACACAGATTTCAGAGCATCCAAAACTCAGAGTAGGATGCCCATTTATTGAGAGTGATCAATACTATACTCTTTCACTTGTTTCATTGAGAGTATGGGGAAAATATATAGTAATAACATTCTGTAATTGTTGTAATATATGTATATACACAATGTACATACATATATACATACATGTGTGATTCTTCACTTTTTAGGAAAATATATAAGAGAAAAATAGCACTGTAATCAATTAGTGACATTAACCATAGTATTTATTTAATTTTTATAGGTCTAATAGATTTGGGGGGCATTTTCTGTCTTTATCCTTATCTAATATTCTTTATCTGCTAGATGAGGCCCTCTGTGCTTTAGTCATGAGTTTTCCAACTGAAGCACAGTTTATTTGGGAAAATGGCATAATTCAGAGAACAGCAAAACAGACCTTATCTGCAAAGCCTAAAGATGTTTGAGCTGTTACTCTGGCATCCCATTTGAAATATCTGTTTGATTAAGTTGTGGAATTTATCACTGGGCTTTTAGGTAAATATCAAAAGCTGATTCCTCTCTGATTGAAAATGAGAGGTGGAATGTCAATAGGAGTGTTTTGGCCTTCAGTCTGTCTGGCTAGTTGGCTTTGTTGGCTACAGCATGGTGCTAATGAGGGCAAGTTCAGGGGTTGGAGCCCCTGTGTGGCTTAATTAGCTCCATAGTGAGGAAAACCTCCTGTCCAGAGCCTGAGATAGCGGAGTCTTGCCAGCTGTATCACCAATGCATGCAAGTTATAGGGGGCTCATCAATATCAGCAAAAAATCCATCACAATTTATGAATAACCTGCCCATTGTGACTGGATATCCTTTGATCTTGAAATTGCTGTTCTTCAGAAGACACATCTCCATAAAGAAATTTTTTCTGTAGTGAAATGACAAAGACATGTAGTACCTCAAAAAAGACTTCACTTGAATTCCTTGTTAACTTCCAATACCCGTGGAAGATTCCAATAAAAATATCCTGAATAGTCAACAGTACATGGGAAGAGAAGTACTTAGGATGTGTTCTGCTCAGGCTTAAGATTATTTACCCATAGAGATTCTATCTTTCTTTAAGTTGGAAGCTTAAGAACTCTTGGTTTTTATTTTTGTAAGCATGGAAAGTTTTAAATATGTGAGAGTTTTAACGTTTTACCCACATCTTTACCAATTAGTCGTTAATATTTACTGAGTACCTTTGCTAAACATTGGAAATACTTTGGCAAACTTATGAAGAAATGGTCCCTCTCATTCAAGGAGGTTACAGTTAAGGTGGGAGACAGGCTGATCCATAAGCAGTAAACAATCAGATCAAAGAATTATAGACTGTGACAGGTGAATGATCTAAACAACTGATACTGAGGTGGAGTGTAAGAGGGCAGCATGCATCGAGTGGGTTGGATTCAGAGAACCTACTGTAGATAGAGGGGAGAGGGAAGGTCTTTCTGAGGAGGAGAAATTTCAGCTGAGATACAACCAGTGAGAAGGAACTTGCCATGCAGAGAAAAGAAAGAAAAGCACTCTTGGCAGAAGAAATGGCATGTGCACATACGTCGAAAAGGAGGAAATGTGCTTCACAAGACTAAGGAAGGCATTGATAAGATTGCAGGGTTCTATAATTACAGATAAGGCAGGGCCATGATAATTTTTTTGTAATTTTTTTTCCCCAAATGCAGTAGAAAAACTTTGAGGGGTTTTAGTTACATGCATGCAGGATTCAAAGAACATTTCAAAGAATCACTCTTGCCACTGAGTGGATAACAGACTTCAGAGGCTCAAGAACAAAAGCAGGAACAGTATTTTGAAGCTATTTTTAAAATTATGGGGACACAGATTAGGGTTTAATGTCTATTTTGGATAACTGATAACATGTGCTAGTGGATTGTGGGAAGGTAGAGGGAATCCAGGTGGTTCCTAGTTGTGAAAACCTGGATGTATTGTGGTTACATTTAGGGAATTAGAGGATAGTGGAGACAGGGAAGATTGGCAGGAACAGTGTAGAAGGGTTCAGTTTTGAGTCAATATTTTTCAAATTGAAATCTTCATTCCATATGAAAGTTGAGCATTTTTTTATATACCAAAGTTATTGGTTATTGAATAAGATCGTTATTTTTAGGATTACTTAATAGATGTGGTAATGTTTTAATGTTTTTTATTGACTTTAAAATGACTTTGAAAAAAATAAAATGACTTTTAGTAACTTTAAATTGTTTTATATTGAGAACTCTTGCTTTTTTGAACACAAGCACCAACTCTATGCTAGTAACAAAAATTTCTTTTCTTTAAATGTAAACTTTTTCTGCAGACTAATGATATGTACTTTTGAGGTAAATAATTTTTCATAATGAGTAACTTGGGGACATGAGAGTGGAAAGTTGCCAGATACTGCAGCTAGATGTAAGGATGAATTATTCAAATGAGAACACAAACTTTATTGAGTACTTGAATTTCTTAGATTATCCTCCTGGGCTAAATTTCATATAAGCAAGTTAAGAAATCAGCATCACCTTCATGCACAGAGTATTTTGACTTAGAATTTCTTGCAGATCACACTTTTATTAAAAGAGAAGTTCAATATTCTCACATACCATATTATATTAACAATGTTTTTACATATCATACTATATTTACCCCACTTAGCTCCATTATGGGAGAAAAATCAATAGTAAAATGTCAATAACTAAATTAGTAGTCATTTTAATTGATGGTGAGTCAAACATGGTCTATTTATTTCATTTTTATTAAAGCCATTTGTAATAGGTTTTTCTCTACATTTTTTTTAAACAACTTAACAATACTTTTAACAACCATTCTTTTATTATTGCTTTAATTTCTCATATCAACACATAGCTCCCTTAAATCTATCCAACTTAAACATTTCCACTAGAAATCTAGATAACAAGATGTACCTATTGTAAACACTTTAGTAGTCAGCATTTATTTTAAGGTAAAAGACCAACTAAGCACTTTGCATTAAACACTTCACACGAATAAATGAATCATTTATCTGATGCCAATTTTTAAAACATAATTAGTTTCTTTTAAAGTTATAACGGGCGTCTGGGTGGCTCAGTTGGTTGGGCGACTGCCTTCGGCTCAGGTCATGATCCCAGGGTCCTGGGATCGAGTCCCACATCGGGCTCCCGGCTCAGCGGGGAGCCTGCTTCTCCCTCTGACCCTCTCCTCTCTCATGCTGTTTCTCTCTCGCTCGCTCTCTAATAAATAAATAAATAAAATCTTTAAAAAAAATAAAGTTATCTTGTAATAACTCAAATGCTGAGGAGTCATCAGAATTACTAGTACAATTTTGCTTGGTTATTTGGATCGCATTTTAATCTAATGCCAACTAAACAGCACAACTTTAGCAATTTTTGAAGTCTAGCCATTTTTATATTTTGAAATCAATCTTTCTTTCCCAAGGTCTCTACCGTACTGTGGGTGCCACACTGTAACAGAGCAACACTGGACTGAGAGTTGAGGGACTCTGTTCTAGCGCTGACCTGTGGTAATGGAACGTTTGACCTTGGGTAAGTCACAGGACTTCTTTCAGCCTCAGGTAACTCATTTGCAAAAAAAGAATGATGTCTGAGGATGCATTAAGCTCCAGAATTATACAGAATCATGATGTTATATGCTGTGCATTGTTACATTGGGCCAAACATATCAAATTAATTAAAGACTAGACATCTTTACAAGCATGCAAGAGAATCTTTTAATGACTGAACAGTAAATCACAATGTGAAAGAGATATTGGGTGAAGTGATTTTTACCATTTTAATATCGAAGAATAATGGCTGATTATGCAATATGATATGACTGACAAAAAATTGGAAAAATATTTATAACATAAAAGAAAAAATACCTATGGTAATTTCCATTGGATTTCTTATTTATTCATTTATATTAGGAATGTATTAAAATAAGTTTCTAAGCAACACTCCAAGTTTATATAGTATTTCTTTTTTGTTACGTGAGAAACCCATAAAATAATTAATGCCTTATTCTGCAGATTTTGTGTGTGCCATTACTAGCAGGTGCTAATTGAACATTAAAGGTAAGGTAGTCCTCCAATGCACAGCCATTTTTCCTCACTTGAATCTTTTGAATGCCTTAGATTAATAAGCTAAGTAAGAAAATATGCTAATTTAACTGTAAGGGTATAAGCTCGGTAAGAAAGGGGGAAAGGAGGTAAGAAAGTAGGCTGATGTCTTTTTATAGTGACTTGAAAGGCTAGCCTAAAAGAAAAATGAAAGTTATTCAATTTACATAATCATTTTAAGTTGATTAGCTTGGCAGCACTGCCCTGTATTTTTTCCAGGGGAAGAGTTATTCACTCTATAAATAATTATTTACTAGACACAATCTAAGATCTGACTTGACTAAGCTCTTAGAATAAAATGTATCAATCCGTGCTCATCCTTATTTAATACAGCAGATTTTATTTCGGCACTCTATTAAGAAGTCAGGGCTTCTAGCATACTCTGAAAAACAAGGGGGCAGTGATGGTCTGCATAAGTGGACCTGGCAGCACAGATCAGCTCTTGTCATAGCTCCAAGGAAAGAATGTGCAGTCACTCTGAGTGCCGCTCCCTGGACTAGTTTTGCCTCCTGGCAAGAGAGGACAGGGCTCTTGTCAGTTACAGTGATAGCTCCAGTAGCAGAGCTGAGAAAAGTAGGGCGGAACACCTCTCTGGCTTCTACTAGCAGCCTCACACACATTTAATAATGGCCACAAGCTTTGTCTGATATGGTATGAAAAAAAAAAGCTTGAGAGGGTGAAGATTTCAGATCTATTTTGACCTTTTACTTTAGGTTGAGTGTTGCTTACTATTTAAGGTGCTGTATGTAAACAGAAAAAAAAAAAGCTCCCATTCTCCTTATCTCTCTATTTACTTCTTCTCGTGGTCCAAGTTGTGCGACACAGAAACTCACCCATTTGCCTGTGAAATAGGCATCAGTGGTTGTTAGACACTAATTCTAAAAACCTGGCTACAATAACATACAATAAAGATGGGTGTTGCCACAGTACTGTAATCTCCTATATGGTTTGCAGGTAGCAATTGACTTTGAGAAAATGTCTGCTTTCGGATTTAATCTAATTACTAGACCCAGGCCGAATCTCATTCTTGTTCATTATATTTCTGTGTTGAAAGTGGAATAAAAAATAGGATTCAGAAAATATGTGTCTTAAAGATATTCAATGTTTTTGTAAGTTTTGTTTTGTGAAGGGTATCCTTTTCACCATTTAAATGGAACATTTATGGAGTATTTAGAGGGAGAACACAGGTGTGGTCGTCAGACTGACCTAAAGCTTGGGCCTGCTGAGAATTACTGCTAAAAACTAGGCTCTAATTTACCAAGTTTTGCAGTAAAAATAAAGGCATGTGTGTTTGTGTGTGTTGATTTGCTTCAGTTATTAGGATCTGGTGGGCAGACAGGCCCATTGCCATTGTCTCCAGAAGTTAGGTAAAGTCTATGGGAAGGACAGGACAAGTTTAGCCTTGTTCCCATGAAGGCAGTCAAGATGAGCTTTTCGTGTCTGGTGGAATCCTGTCTCTGGGCAAGTGGTATCTGGAATAGCAATGTTTTCTCCAGAGGAACTTTGGCGTCTTAGGAAGCATGTTATACTACTCTGAGAGCATGTTGTACTATCCCCTGCTCTGAATATTGACCTTCAAACTGATATATTTCCTTATTCTTTGCCAAGGTGGATTCAGGTCTTATGAAGTCTGAAGCTTACATAATATTGGAACTCTTTTTTAAGACAAAGAATGCAAATCTGTGGATATAAAATATTTAATTAGATGGAGATGTTATAATAAATTAAAAATTTAAAAAGCTGACAAATACTACAAACATCACAAATCCCAGGAAAATAATATCTTTGTACTACTTTCCCCCTACATCTTTGGTTTCTGATCATCTCTTTATGTGGCAATGATTTTGTAGTTTCTCTTGAGAGAATAGAAAGTTAACTTAATCTTTCCTGTAGCATGGTTAATTAACTTTTTTATTATTGATAATTTAATATATAGCCTACCTCAAGAAGTAACAAAAAGCTCAATAAACAATTTAACCTTACACCTAAAGGAACTAGAAAAAGAGCAAGCAAAGCTGAATGTGAGTAGAAGGAAGGAAATAATAAAGAGCAAAGCAGAAATAAATGATATAGAGACTAAAAAACAATAGAGAAAATTAATGAAACCAAGAACTGGTTCTTTGAAAAGATAAACAAAATTGATGAGCCTTTAGCTGGACTCATCAAGAAAAAAAGAGAAAGGACCCAAAATCGGAAACAAAAGAGGAGCTGTAACTGACATCACAGAAATACAAAGGATTATAAGAGAATACTACAAAAAACTGGACAACCTAGAAGAATTGGATAAATTCCTAGAAACATATAATCTTCCAAAACTGAATCAGGAAGAAATAAAAAATCTGAACAGGCAAATTACTAGAAACAAAAGTGATTTGTAATAAAAAAACTACCAAAAGATAAAAGACCATGACCAGATGCATTCACAAGTGAATTTTACCAAACATTTAAAGAATACCTATTCTCTTCAAGCTATTCCAAAAAATAGAAGAAGAAAGATAGCTTCCAAATATGTTCTATGAGGTCAGCATTACCCTGATACCAAACCAGGCAAAAACACCACAAAAAAGAAAACTATGGGCCAATATCCCTGGTGAACATAGGTGCAAAAATCCTCAACAAGATATTAGTAAACTTCATTCAATGATACACCATGATCAAGTGGGATTTATTGCAGGGATGAAAGGATGTTTTCAGTATTCACAAGTCAGTCAAAATCATACCCCACATCAACAAAATGAAGGATAAAAATCATATGGTCATCTCAATAGATGCAGAAAAAACATTTGACAAAATGCAATATCCATTCTTCTTTTTTAAAGATTTTAATTAATTAATTAATTTAGAGAGAACAAGTGGGGGAAGGGGTAGAGGGAGAGAATCTTAAGCAGACACCACACTGAGATGGAGCCCAATGTGGGGTTCAATCTCACAATCCTGGGATCATGACCTGAGCTGAAATCAAGCACCAGACACTTAACCGATTGAGCCATGGAGGCACTCCCAATATCCATTCTTGATGAAAACTCTTAATAAAATGGGTTTAGAGGTAGCATACCTCAACATAATAAAGGGCATATAAGAAATACCCATAGCTAACATCATACTCAAAGGTGGAAAACTGAAAGCTTTTCCTTTATGTGCAGGAACAAGACAAGGAAGTCCACTCTCACCACTTTTATTCAACATAGTACTAGATGTCCTAGCCACAGCAATTAGACAAGAAAAAAAAAAAAAGGAGACATCCATATTGGTAAGGAAGAAGTTAAACTCTCACTATTTGTAGATGGCATGACACTAATAAAACTTTTAAGACTCCACCAAAAAACTGTTAGAAGTAATAAATGATTTCAGTAAAGTTGCAGGATACAAAATTAATATCCAGAAATCAGTAGTGTTTCTACACACTAATAAAGTAGCAGAAAGAGAAATTAAGAAAACTATTCCACTTATAATTTCACTAAAAAGAATAAAATACTTCTGAATAAACTTAATCAAGGAGCTGAAAGACCTGAAAACTATAAAAAACTTATGAAAGAAATTAAAGATAACACAAACAATTGGAAAGGTAGTTCATACTCATGAATTGGAAGAATTTATATTGTATGGAATATGTTCATGCTCCCCAAAGCAATCTACAAATTCAATGTAATCTCTATTAAAATACCAAAAGCATTTTTCATAAAACTAGAACAAATAATACTAAAATTTGCATGGAACCATGTGAGACCCTGAATAGCCAAAGCAATCCTGAGATAGAACAACAAAGCTGAAGTTATCACAATTCCAGATTTCGAGATATACAAGGTTTAGTAATCAAAACAGTATGGTACTGGGACAAAAAAATAGACACATAGATCAGTAGAATAGGGAGACCAGAAGTAAAGCCACCATTATGGTCAAGTAATCTATCACAAAGTAGGTAAGAATATACAATAGGGAAAAGATAGTCTCTTCAAAAAATGGTGCTCGGAAAACTGGAACAGCTATGGGCAAAAGAATGAAACTGGAGCGTTCTTTTTCACCATACACAAAAATAAACTCAAAATGGATTAAAGACCTAAATGTGAGACCTGAAACCATAAAAATTCTAGAAGAGAACACAGGCAGTAACTGCTTTGACATTGGCTGTAACAACATTTTTCTAGATAGGTCCCCTGAGGCAAGGGAAGCAAAAACAAAAATAAACTATTGGGGCTACATCAAAATAAAAATCTTCTGCACAGTGAAAGAAACTATCAGCAAAACAAAAAAGGTAACCTACTGAGTGGGAAAAGTTATATGTGAATGATATATCTGATAAAGGGTTAATATCGAAAATATATAAAGGACTTATACAACTCAACACCAAAGAAAACAAACAACCTGACTAAAAAATGGTGAGAAGACCTGAATAGACATGTTTCCAAAGAAACATACAGGTGGTCAACACCACTAATCATCAGGGAAATGCAAATCAAAACCAAAATGAGATATCACCTCACACCTGTCAGAATGGCTAAAATCAAAAAGACAAGAAATAGCAAGTGTTGGTGAGGATGTGGAGAAAAAGGAACCCTCATGCACTGTCAGTAGGAGTGCAAATTGGTGCAGCCACTGTGGAAAACGGTATGGAGTTTCCTCAAAAAAATTAAAAAATAGAAATACTATATGATTCAATAATTCCACTACTGGGTATTTACCTGAAGAAGACAAAAACACTAATTTGAAGAGATACATGTACCTCCATGTTTAATGCAGCATTATTAAAATAGCCAAGATATGGAACCAACCTAAGTGTCCAGTGATAGACAAAAGGATAAAGAAGATGTAGTATGTATATATATACACACACACATACACACACACAATGGAATATTATGCAGCCATAAAAAGGATGAGATCTTGACATTTGTGACAACATGGATAATATCTAGAGGGTATTATGCTAAGTGAAATAAGTCAGACTGAGAAAGACAAATACCATATGATTTCACCTATATTGGAATCTAAAAAACAAAACAAATGAATAAACAAACAAAAAGCAGAATCAGACCTATAAATATAGAGAACAAACTGACGGTGCCAGAGGGAAGGGACATGAGTCAGTGGGCAAAATGGGTGAAGGGGAGTAGGAGATACAGGCTTCCAGTTATGGAATGAATAAGTCACAGAAATAAAAGTCACAGCATAAGGAATATAGTCAATGATATTGTAATAGTGTTGTATGGGGACAGATGGTAGCTACACTTGTGGTGAGCATAGCTTAAGATATGAATCACTATATTGTACACCTGAAACTAATGTAATGCTGTATGTCAACTCTACTAAAAAAATTTTTTTTTAAATTAAAAGCATATTTTACATATTGATGCAATTCATGAAAAAATGTAACCGATGTGAGCTAAAATATAATTATGCTGATATTATAAAAATAATCTACACTTGCCTTTAAAATTGTTTTATAGCAGAAAAAATCAGTCAAGCAATAGAAAAATTATTGAATAAAATTTAACAACTATTTATGACAAAACTCTTATCAAAATATAACCAGAGGAAATTTACTTAACTTTGTAAGAGATATCAACCACAAACTTAGAGGAAGAAATATATTTAAGAAGATTTTAGAAATAATTTTTTCAAACTCAAGCAATTTTAAGTGCCTGCTATTACTACTTTTATTCAAGATTGTTTTTAAAGTTAGCAGTAAGAAAAGTAAAAGAAAGAAAATGTACAAGAATTGGAAAGGAAGAAACAAAAACTCACCTTATCTGAAGATAATATAATCACTTACCTTGAAAATTCAACAAAATTTACATATAAACTATTAGAACTAATAAGGGAGAACAAGTTCCAATAAATCAAATTAATATACAAAAAGTATTTGCATCCAATATAACAGCTTAAAACAATTAGGAAACAATATATAGAAAAGCTATCTTCAGGGGAGGGAAAAATTTCTTGAGCCACCAAAACTATAAACCAGAAGGTGATACATTTGACTGCATTAAAGCAACAACAACATTAAGAACAACAGCACTTCTGAATTACAGACATCAAAAGAAAGGAAAATGACAAACCAGAGGTGTGGAGATGTTATTTGATACATATAATTTACAAATGATTGGAAACCTGAAAATACAAAGAGATTTGGCAGATCTTATAAAAAAAGAAAGAGCTCAATGCAAAATATTGGAAATTCACAGAGATGAAACTCAAATAGTCAAAAATCATGTAAAAGTATTCAATTTCACTGGTAACCAAGATCATACAAAATTAAGCCCTCTGTTGGGCAAAATAATGGCCCCCAAACATGTCCTCAGAAACTGCAATTATGTTCATTTACAGTGCAAAGGAGCAATTAAATTTGCTCGTCAACAGACCTTGAGATGGGGAGATTATCCTGGATTACTGGAGTGGGCTTTAGGTAATTGTAAGGATCCTTGTAAGTGGAAGAGAACAAGCAGCAGAGTCAGAGCAGAGCAATCTGCTGCTGGCTCTGGAATGCTGCTGGCTCTGGAATGCTGCTGGCTCTGAAGATGGAGGAAGGGACCACCAGGCAAAGAACGAGGCAGCCTGTGGAAGCTAGAAAAGGCAAGGAAACAAATTCACCTGTAGAATCCCTCAAAGGAATGCAGCCCTACTGACCCCTTGATCTGAGACCCATTTCAGACTTTTGTCTTTCAAAACTGGAAAATAATATACTTGTGTTGTCGTCAGCCACTATGTTTGTGGTAATTTGTTACAGCAGTAATAGGAAACTAATATAAGCCCCAGCGAAGCACCACAGCGTTCTTATCGGGATGGCAAATGCATACAAGTCTGACAATGTCATATATTAAGAATGTGGAAAATGGAAAGTGTCGTGCTATGCTGCCGATTGGTGGTAAATTAGTACATCTTTGGAGGGCAGTTTCACAATGTCTAATATGTTTATACTTTCAGGACCAGCAATTTTATTGCTAGGTATATTTGAGAGAAATTATGACACATAGAGACAAAGCGACACATACAAGAATTGCTTTAGAGGCCTGCTATCTTAAGAGAATTTGTCTTATTTTCACTATGTCTTGCTGAGGACCTGTTATCCGGCTTTCTGGGTTTAGCATGTTTTCTTCTTTGCATGCTATAAATTTCCAGGAGCATGTCATGAGAACAAGGTAGTGCTCCCCATCATTTGAAAGACCCATCAAAATAATACCCCTCAGTCTTGGGTAATCATGGTTTTCTCTGGGACATTTGCTTTCACCTCAATCTACTTCTCTAAAGAGTTCCCTCCAACCTCCACCCTACCAAAATGAATCTCTAAAAACAGATATCACAGTTGCATTTTGAGGCTATAGGATGCTAACATCAGTCAGGTTCATAATTTTTTTTAACCACAGAGAGAAAAATAATGCATAATTTATTTGGCAGGATTCTTGGTCTTCTTCAAAGAAAACTGTGGTGAATTGTACTTGTTAGAAGTTCAGTCTTTCTGAATGTTGCCTATATAACATACAGATTTACCTAAGCACTTTTAAAATTATACATGCTCCTAACGGTGCCAAACTTAATGACGGGAGGGCTTCACTGGTCCCATCAAGGGCACACTCTAGAGGGAATTGAGGTATGAAAAGACAGCAGTCTTGCTCTGGATTGATGTCAAAGGCAAGGAGGACTGAGCCTGCTAATCCTGCAGGGGATCATTTGCACTGTCCGTAGACTCTTCTGGAGAACGCAGGCTCCGGAGAATTACAAGGATGATCTAAGTAACATTGGAATAGTCGAATGACAGCTGGCATCGTAAAACTTTCTCTAGTCCCCTGGGATCTCTTGTGTGCCTGTGTCTTTATGACTGGAGCGGAGTTGAATGAACCTATATGCCTGCCTAAGTTGTAGCTTTGCAGTCTGCTGGGTGCTTGGGCTGAATTCACAGACTTCGTCTTGAATTGCTAAAACAGTCTAAGAACACTCATTAGATGGTTATATATCCTTGGTAGATTTGCATCCCAGTAACTCTATCATTCTGATCAGAAAAATGCACTAGGACTCCAACAGCTAATTAATAAATGCCTTACAATCAGACAAATGGCCATTTCATATAATAGCAATAGGCATGTCATTTGAAGAAATTATACACATAGAACGGTAGCAGATGTTCTCCACTCCCACTATTGACAGACCAGGATATGGAAGCCTTAAACTCCACGGGGAGGGATTTAGGTCAGTGTAAGGAAATCAGTGTGCATTTAAAAACCTTTTTTTCATTTAAAATATGTTGTCATGTTCTAAGATACAGCCCTTCATTTGGAAATGCTGCTCGAGGGCTTCTGTGGAGAGCTGCAGCTGCCTGGGCGCATTCAATGGAGATGATTCAGCTGAACGCCATCATAGAGGAAGAAGAGTTTAGAGGTGGGTGGGTATAGAGTTAAGGAGACATTTTTAGAACCAAGATTCATATTCTAGAACAGCAGTTCTCAAAATGGGGGTGCCTCTCCCAAGGACTGGACAAGAAGTTCCATTGGTATCCAGGAAAAAGAGATTAGAACTACCACATACTGTTTGGTTTTTTTAAAAGATTTTATTTATTTATTTGAGAGAGAGAATGAGACAGAGAGAGCATGAGAGGGGGGAGGGTCAGAGGGAGAAGCAGACTCCCCACTGAGCAGGGAGCCTGATGCGGGGACTGGATCCCGGGACTCCAGGATCATGACCTGAGCCGAAGGCAGTTGCCCAACCAACTGAGCCACCCAGGCGCCCATACTGTTTGTTTTCTAATTTGTGTTTCATAGTACATTATTATTGCATTGATATTCTGACATTTTATCCTATGTTTTATTTATACATAATAGATTAGTTTATTAGAACATGTATATAACCTATAAAAAAGCCATTGTATGTATCTAGAGTGCTTATAAATTTTTATTTATGATTTTACCAATAAGAGTGCAACTTGGAAATAATTCGGAAATTCCTGTAAATCTATTACACCAGATCTGACATGGGAGCAGAAAGGCCAGTGCCACCTTGATGATGACAAATAGCTTCCAAGGCCAAGGGTGTGTCTGGCTCAGACAGGCCCTGGTGAGTCTTTGAAAAAGAAGTATGCTTATAAATGGACGTAGTCCTGCGGGGTCTCTTTCTCAGCAACCGGTGTCTGGGCTGAATGTCAGCCCATCCTGCACATCCTCACATGGCAACCTAAGGGAGATGCAGGACACCAGGAAGGGAGAAGGTGAGAGTCCATTGTAGTCTCTCTGCTTCCCTTCCCCACATGAAAATCAGTGGTTGAAAAAAAATAATAATAAAGCTAAACTCTAGGTATGATGAGATGGTTAGCTTTGATACAGACTTTCTCAAATGTGACATTTTTTTTTAAAGATTTTATTTATTTATTTGAGAGAGAGAGAATGAGAAAGAGCACATGAGAGAGGGGAGGGTCAGAGGGAGAAGCAGACTCCCTGCCGAGCAGGAAGCCCGATGCGGGACTCGATCCAGGGACTCCAGGATCATGACCTGAGCCGAAGGCAGTCGCTTAACCAACTGAGCCACCCAGGCGCCCTCAAATGTGACATTTTTTATTGCCTCTTCATATCCATTCTCCTTCCTTAATATTTTTAACAAGGTGTAGACATATGATTTTAGTCAGTGAACAGTAGGTTTAGGAGTAAATTCAAGGATTAAACAGAGAGGCTGAGCATTTCTTCATTCCTTTCTTCTTTCATCCTGCTGCCTGGAATGCAGATGTGGTGGCTGGAACTCTGGCCGCAATATTGAATCGCACAGAAAACTATACCTAAGGATGGCAATTTGGTGATAATGGAAGGCACCCATGACACTGAACACTTTATGCAGCATCCACACCAATGCTATGCTGTCCTCTTGCAGATTTTCTTTACTTGAAAGAAATACATTTCTACCTTGTTTAAGCCACTGTTATTATGAGATTTTTTCTCTTATTTTCAGCTGCACTTAATCTTACCTGGATATATGAGATTTCTTCCTGCTTTTATGATTCTAAGTACACTTGACTTTATTCATTCCTGTGAACCTAAATACGATAAGGGAGCAAATAATCAAGGAATCTTCTGATAATTTCTAGCCATTGGATCATCATTGCAAACCATTTAGCAGAATTATATGAGAGAATTTTCAGTGGCTTTGGGCCATTCATACCCAGAATCAAATCTAAACTCTGCCACCTACTAAATGTGCAGACCCATGTGAGACAGGATCTCTCAGACGTGTGCTTTCTTCCATGTCCTATAAAACCAGCTCACAGAATTTCTGTTTATTAAATGAGATGATATAGGTAAAGTGCCTGCTACTCAAATGTACTCTATCCATGTTAAGGACCCTCCAAAATTCATTTTCAAGCAACATGTAAATTTTAAAATTTTGTTTCATTACTGCTAGCACATTGCCTTGCACAGAGTACATACCAAATAAACAGCTTTTTAATAAAATAAGGTAAAGATTATAAAGTCATAGATCTTGGTCTTTTCTCATTTGAATTCATTCCTTAAACTATGTGAAATGTTGTCCTAATGTTCAGAAAGAGCCTTGGGCCAATTAAGTTCCCACCTTAAAACTGGAGAGTTAATTTGGAATTGGGTAGAACCTGGCTCTTTTATTCCCTAGTATGTAAAAACATACCGTTACCCAATGCACAAAATACTGTGCACTGAGATTAAAACAATTAAATAAGTATTCTCATTGTTTTGAGTGTATTTAGCATCGTTTGTCTTAATGGCATGTCTAATTTGGAGTTAACGTATAATGAGAAAAATTATTTCTGTAAAACATTTTCAATAACTTTAACTCAAAAACATACCGCAACAGACACCTTTAAAAAATTAGGCAATTTTATTCTCCCTAAATACACGCTGCTATCTCTGTGTTTGCATTTTTATCTCTCTCAGAAAGAGAATCATGGAGCTGGGAAGAATTGATAGAGATCCTGTAGCCCATCCCTCTGTGTTGATGTAGGAGTTTGCCCAAACCAACCTGAAGATGTGGCAAGGGGGAATTTTCCCTGTTTAATGACCTGCATGATGTATCATAATTCTTTCATGTACAAGTGGTTTTATTAATTGTGTTTTTTCTGTTCTTTTCTCAGAAGTGTCTAGCAAAAAGATCTGGTCTCATAAAAAATGTTCTGGGCTCTTTTCTTCACATTCTATGGTTCAGAGATCATATTTCAGATGTTAGAGAGGAAGTGTTAGAAAGAATAAAAGGGCGTCAAAAGAGGTTAAAGGGAAGTGGAAAACTTTCCTCTTTACCTCCATAGGCTTTCTCTGAGAAATACCCGATCTCTTTACCCTGTAGATGGATAGCATTTGAGTTATAACTACTTTAATCCATCTTGAGTCAAAAGGAAAGGTAAACTTACTGAAATAGTGACATAATACTGGAGACTATGAGAATTCATTACCACCAAGATGACAAATCTCTTGCTCATTTCCAGTATCCACTAATATGCACTACAATGTAGGAAACTCCAATTTCCTGTGCTATGTGATATATTTTGATGTCATTAAAATATGTGGAGAGCCGTGAGAAATAAAAACAGAACATGGAGAAAATCAGGGGAAACTAAGTGTTAAGGCTTAGGGATTAAGAAAGGGGCAGCACTTTTCATCATACAAGTGCTAACTTTTCAGTTGAGCCTCTTATGTGGGTAGGATCTAGTGAAATGCTACTGAAAGAGTCCCACCAGCTTTTTGATAGATCCCGGGCTGACACACACATCAAACGGGATTTGAATGAAATCCAGATATTGTTTCTATTTTAAGTGAAATTAATTGAGCTTTCAACAGCTCTGTGATATTTCAGACAGATATTTGTCAAGACTTTATCAACACAGAGTGCCATCGGGGAGGATTTGAGGAGCAGGCTGTCATGGGGAGGGAGGGCGAGAGGCCTGGGCAGCAGACCCCAGGTAAAACATTCGTGTGCAGATGCCTGGCTGTGACTTGCACGCAGTCAGGACCTGCTCTGCTCTGCCGAGCCCAGCCTCTTCTCACTGTCCATGGTGAAGAATCCCAGTGTCAAAGGGCCTGAGTGAGAGGACAAAAGCCGACCCTGGGAACAGGTTTTGTGGGTAATTAGTTCACACTGACAGATTTATTTATTTTGTCTGCACTTGTGTTATCAAGGTCCTGGGAGAAATTCCTTCCAAAATACACTCTGACATGTACTAGTGTCCTCATATTGGGAAATGATGCTGCTTTTTGGAGTGATTGGGAGTGTAAGTGCAAATATGTACTTTATCTAAATTACCTCCTGGGTGAAGCATTTATCCTCATAAATACTTTTACCCTCCTGACTCACTTTAAACTCAAATTTTAATGCTGAAATACAAGAAGGAAGCTGTATAATGATCGGTGATGTGTGTATAAAGCTGTTTCTTTAAAACTCCCCTATTGCATCCATTTTTTCACTCTGGGGGCATGGGATTGCTTGAATTTCCATTTCTTTTTCCTCTCATATTTAATTTTTTTTATTATGTTATGTTAATCACCATACATTACATCATTGGTTTTTGATGTAGTGTTCCATGATTCATTGTTTGCGTATAACTAGAGGGGAGGGACGTGGGAGGATGGGTCATATTTAATTTTTTAAAAGAAGTTTGAGTTAGGAACTTTGAAGGCTCCTTTTTCTCTGCTGGGCTCTTGTGTTCAAGAAACTGCTCAGTACAGCAGGCAGTGTGTAAATTTAAAATCAGCCAAAGACGAAGGTGTCTTTTGCCTCTAACAGTTAACGTATACATGGTTTGTTAGATTCTTTCCATTAAAACTAAAGGAGCTTATTTTTGAAAGATTATAAAATCAGCAAAAATCTAATCAGTTTTGACATTTGTATTTTAAATGCTCAAGGAATGTAGTTTTCATCTCAAAGCATTTTAGATTTGTGTTTAGTAATGAATGTTTCCTCTCTCTTAGCTGGCTTAGCATATAAGGAATGATTTTGACCCTATGAGGCAATCACCAAAAGTATTTCTAGTAGGGCCAAATTAATTAAATAATTTATTTTAAAACCGTTAAGGTATACATATATATTGAAGTGTTCTCTGTGATAAAATAGCAGCTTAAAAGGGATTTCTAAACATTTCAGGATTCAAAAGCCTAAAAGTTTATATTTCTCCATTTTTTGGATGTACTAGTACTAGAAGATTTTTTGACACGCAACTTTTAAAAGTTGTTGGAAAAGTTAAAAGCCATTAGGACTTCATAATTACTATTTAGTGTGTATGTGTGCATGTGCACCCATGTAATTTTCCTCCCCTAGATTATAAGCTTCTTGATGTAGGGACAATATCTTTTATCCCTGTGTACCCATCTTGTTCCATTTTATCCTTAAGTACTAGTACCTTCCCTGCCACATTGGAGGTGCTCAGTAAATATTTGTTCAATAAATGGATGAATAAGCAAGCATCAATAAATAAAAAATAAAATTACAACTCTAAAAGAGAAGAAACAAATACCAGCATGAAAGGAAATCGTTGCTTTTACTGTGTGATTTTATAAACATTTCCATAGAAATAAATAATTTCTTAGCACCAGCACTGTATTATAATAGACTGTGTTACAGAGCTTATAGACCAAAACATTGTGTATTTCAAGGCAGAGACTTTAACTGGAACTCATGCCAGTGGTGTTAAGTGATTAGAATAACATCCTGAAGACTTGGAGTTAATTATATCTTAAAGATCACTCATGGTGGTTAAATATTTCTCCTTATATACTACTACTTTAACATAGATGTAGTCTCAATCATGATAAGTTGATAAAAATATTAGAACTATTTTTCTATGTGGATACTCCAGCATTTAAAAATACAAATGTCAAAACTTTCTTTGTGGATATCATCCATTTCCCAAATCACTCCACATTCTGCTTCATCAAAAATTACTATGGGCTCTACCTCCAGTATTTTGGATCTGATTGCTCCTCACCATCTCCATCTGAAGCACTTCATTCTTAGCCACCATCAGTTCTGTAGTCTAACTAGTCTCCCTGATCCCCCTCTTTCCTCTCATTTCCCCCTTACCAGCCACAGTGATTTTTTATAAGCTTAAATCAGATCATACCCAATTCCTGGATTAAACACTCCAATGGCTTCATTGCAGTTAGGGTATCGATCACTCTCTCTGACCCCTCTTCATCCTTCCTTGCTGACTCTGCAGGACCTGGCCTTCCTCATTCTATGATCTCGTCTTCTGTGCACTTACTACCTTTCTCCACTGTGCCCCAGCCACAGTGACTGCATTCTAAGCCTCCTCCCATCAGAGAGCCTTTGCATTTTCTGTTTACTCTGCTTGGGAGGCTCCTACCTCACCTTTTTGAAAGCCTGCTCTTCAACATTTCAGGCTTTGACTTTCATTGTCTCAGTGTCTCCATTTCTAACTACCTTAGCTAAGTGAACCTCAGGTCAAATCACATCTCCCTGTTTATTTTCTTTATGGCGTTTCTTGCTATGAGGAGGTAAATGACTGGTTTACCATTTTCTTACTTTGTTGGTTAGAATGTAGGCTTATTAAGGACCTAGACATTCTTGGACTTGGGGTTTTTTGGGCCTCTGCTACAATTCCAGTGCCTAAAATTGTGCCTATACAACCTTCTTCATGAAGATCTACATTTGACACCTTGACCTCTTGAGGGTTCTTTTTTTTTTTTTTAAAGATTTATTTATTTATTTGAGAGAGTGAGAGAGAGAGCGAGAGAGAGAGCGCATGGGGAGAGGGGCAGACAGAGAGGGAGAGAATCTCCAGCAGAAGCCCTGATGAGCACAGAGCCTGATGTGGGGCTGGATCCCAGGACCCTGAAATCATGGCCTGAGCTGAAATCAAGAGTCAGATGCTTAACCAACTGAGCCACCAGGGTGCCCCAAGCATTATTTTCTAAAGTCAGTCTCACATAACTATGCTGTTTGGTCTTCAGTGGACAGACAGGATTATTTAAAGACCTGGGCTCCAATCCATACTTATTCATCACTTTTTCACAGACAATTACTCTTTGACCTTAGTTTGTTGTGTAAGATGACCACACACTTCAGAGAAATATCTAGGGAATGGAGGCAGAACTGAGAATCAAAGGATCAAGTAAATTGTCTGAGGTCTTAAGGCTAAGAGTCAGTCCATCTTAGAAGCCATCCTGTGCAAGCAGTGTTCCACGAGTTCCATTATCCTTTTTTCCTCTCAACTGCTGTAGCTGGTAGCAGAGGTGAAGTTCTAGAATCTCTAGGAGTAAGTCTTAGCTCTGATTACAGTGTAGAGCTTTATGGGGAATAAAACTGATCATTTTGATAAGAGAAAAGCAATGCTTTTCTAAGGTTCTGGTAATGGGTAGTTAGGGGCATAGTGTTTACATGGTACTGGAGTCCCTTCAGGTCAGCTGCTCCAACAGCATTACCCAGGAAAATGACTGTGTGTGTGCATAAGCAATGGTGCCCCGGTTTAGCAAAGAGGGGCAAGGGGTGGGCTGAAAGGCAGGTAGTTTGAGATACTCGGGAGAGAGGAGAGATTTCCTTATCCCGGCAACTGGAAAAATGATGCCAAACAAATAGGAACAATGTTTAATGAGGGTCATTAGGTATATCCAGTACATATGTACTGCTGTTCCTTTTTCTTCTAGATCCATGAATCCAATTTATGGGAAAATATTACTATATTCTGGTTGCTGGTCCAAAGTATATATTCCATTATGCAGGATGGAAATCCATCCCTAACAGGTGTTATCTTTCAGGTCCTCAGTGGACCATTTCACCATATATAAAGCTGATTACTACAGGGTGGTGGCTTATGTAGTAAGACCAGTAACCCCATAGGCTTCAACCTGTTGCCTTATTTCCTTTGCATTGAAGTGAGTTCCTTGGTAAGAGGCTGTACTGAATGTGAGAGGTCTGTCTGTTAAGAGCTGAATGTTTGTGCTTCCCCTAAATTCATATGTGCTAACTCCCAAGTGATGGTATATGCACATGGAGCCTTTGGGAGGGGATTAGGTTGAAATTAAGTCACAAAGGTAGGACCCTTATGATAAGATGTGTGCCCCTATAAGAAGCTGAAGACAGAGAGATCTCTCTCTTTCTACACCTGTACAAAGAAGAGATTGTATGAACACACAGTGTAATGGTTGTTGTCTGCAAGCCAGGAAGCGGGCCATCACCAATAACTGAATCTGCCGGCACCTTGATTGTAGATTTCCAGCCTCTAGAACTGTGAGAAATAAATGTCTGTTGTTGAAGTTCCCAGTCTATGCCACTTTGTTATAGCGGACTGAACTAAGACACTATCCATATCCCCTTTCCCCAAATTCTTTAACAGTGGTGTTCTAATATTGTTCCTTTAATGTCTTTGACCAACTGGTTAGATAATTAACCCCTGAAACCTTGTAAATCTTGACTTTTGGTTTTATCTTTTTATAGACAAAACATACCCTAAGATATACTGCTTGACATTCTATCCTTGAGGGAGATTATTTTTTTCACTTAGTGCCACTTCTGAGGAGGACTGTGATAGTCCCAACAGTTCAGCTTTAAGTTCCTGCCAGCATATGCAGTGGAATCACTTGTAAGCTTACTTCAACTTCTTTTATGTTCACTTAGCTCTTCATAAACTCTCTATGAATCCACAGGGGCTGGCTGAAGAGCAGCAGAGTGGCAGGGGCAGGGATTCTGAGTGCACCCATGGAACCCAGAAACTCCATTGTGATTCCTCCTGTTAGTACTTGTTAGGGGCAACATAAAGCAACCTGATCTGCCACTGACCCTCAGATCCCCATTGGATCCACTGAGCTGTGAAGGTTAAGGAAGATTTAGATTTTTAAAGAAAATGACAAGATTAATGATCATGATAATTTCTAAACACGAAGTTACTATTGAGACTTATGTGGAATAGTGGAACTTTATGGTTAAAAAGGAACTTAAATATCATTGAGTCTAGTATCCCTCTTGATACTGAATGAAGAGAAAACAGTCCTTGAAAAGTTAAGAGACTTGAACAAGGTTGCTCAGCTCGTAAGTGTTTAAGTCCTTGTTAAGAGCTGGGTCTGTCATGATTTTTTCGCACCATTTGCTACTCTGGCTGTCTGGACAATGTTAATCTTAGAAACTCTTTTGCACTTCGTTCTGCAGCCCTCAGCCACAATGAGGCAACTCACAGGGTCCAGTGATTTCAGAATCCTTCCAGTTGCTACTGATTTTATGAATAAAGGCAGAGTGGTTTCATCAAAACTCTCTGTAATTAAAATGGAATAGTACTTAGATAAGTACATTTTTCAGCAAGAGAAGAGCCCTTTTCATATTTGATGCTTTCAGAAATGTTCTGGTACCTAACAAAGCACCTACCTAGCACATATAGTATCTGCTTTAAAATACTTATTGGATAAATGATTGTATAACTTTAAAGGCAGTGTTGTTATGGTGGTTGATCGTTTTGCAGGTGAGATTTCTTAAATTTCAGCAAATGTATCATGTTTATTTTAGTTCAGAGATAGAAACAGATCCAAAGGGATGTTTGACATTTAGTGTTTTTCTCTGTGCTCTTCTTTTGGCATCTTGTCAGTTTTGTAGTACCCTGCTACAATGTTTATTCTATTATTTACATACGAAGGGTCTTTGGCAATAAAACAAGCCACTCGTTTTAGAAATAAAATTAGTTTTGGTATTTCTAATTTGTTTACATCATTATATCTGTTTCCACAGCTAACTTGTTAGTTTGACAACAATTTCCTACACCGGAACAGTTATTATCATCTTTGTACAGGTTAATAAGATCGGCTTTGTAAAAGCCACTATTGAATACCAAGGGACTGTTATAGAAATAGTCTGTGACCCACCGTACCACTTTTTACCTACCTGCTTTTCGATACTAGCTAATCACAAGCAAGGTTTCACTCTTTCAAAAGCCTAGTCATTTTTGGAGCAACTTTTTATAAGTTTAATCATATGACAACTTTACCATAATATACACCCTAACTATGTTAATAAAGTGTGACTAGACTGCAAATGATAAAAAAATTATATTCATAAATATTGATAAGTGCAAATAGCCGCAGTAGAATACCTAATATGTATACAGAATCTCTAGCAGATGGAGAGGCGATCTTATGTATTGCAATCTATGACCAACAGGTGGCAGCACTTCCCAGGAGGTTCTCACTGGAGAGCACTTAAACTCTTACAAGTTGTAACTCTTATCTTTTATTCTTTACTAGGGCTGTATAAAGTACAATGTATTTAAATTGTTTGATAGACAACTCTGTTGCTTTAGAAACAAAATTACTTTATTCAATTACATTTAGAATTATATGTATAATGTACATTTATTTATTATACTGTGTTGAAATATCTATAGTACACCAATAACTAATTTCCTTTCTGTTGAAGGAGGTTGGGAAGTAATGATGCATTGAGTACATTAACTCTTCTCTTTATCCCTGGGGATATTTTAAAGAAATGACTCTACTGATTTCTTAAAGATTCCATTTGGCTATAAGATAGGACAGGATTTTAGTTGTTATTTAGAAATAGGGCATACCACAACTACAGAAGTTTGTAAAATTCAGAATCAGATGTATTGATAATACCACATTTTATAGTTCTGCCCATGTTCTCCTTTATTAAAGAGAGTATCTTGTTGTGTACTTTATTGTGACCTTGTAAATGTATGACCATATATTCATTGATTAGTTGATTTTGTTCTAATGTATCTTTCATTACAAGGACACATTAAAACAATAAAAACAAATTGATATATTTAAGAGAAAAGTTATAAAACAGATCAGAGTCATTTGCTGGTGTATTGGGACTAATTACTCATCTAACAACATCACACACCTCCAACTCCACCCAATGTCATGCATTTAGTCACTGTTAAGAACGGTCTTTTTTTTTTTTTTTTTAAGATTTTGTTTATTTATTTGAGAGAGAGAGAGCACAAGCCGGGGGTAGGGAAAGAGGGAGAGGGAGAAGCAGACTCCCTGCTGAGCATGGAGCCTGATGTGGGACTCAACCCCAGGACCCTGAGATCAGGACCTGAGTTGAAGGCAGATGCTTAACTGACTGAGCCACCCAGGCGCCCCAAGAACAGTCCTCTGATACATGCTTCAATCCATGATTCAGCAGACATTTTAGGTAATATCTAGAGACATTTTTGGTTGTCATAATTGGAAAGGGGGGTACTCTTGTCATTTAAGGGGTAGAGGGCAGTTATGCTGCTAAACAGTGTAGACTGCACAGCTTAGTCCCCACAAAAAGAATTATCCTTCCCAAAATGGCAGTAAGGCCAAAGTTGAAAAACTCTAGTCTTCATTAGATAGTTAGCTAGAAAATTCAATTACATCCACATTTTAGGAATACATGCATAGAAAGGCCAACAAATTAGAGTCCAGATGCAGAAGCTAAAAAGTGAAAGTATGGTTATAGTAGTTTTTTTTTTTTTTTGAAGATTTTATTCATTTATTTGAAAGAGAGAGAATGAGAGATAGCACGAGAGGGAAGAGCGCCAGAGGGAGAAGCAGACTCCCCGCCGAGCAGGGAGCCTGATGTGGGACTCGATCCCGGGACTCCAGGATCATGACCTGAACCGAAGGCAGTCTCCCAACCAACTGAGCCACCCAGGCGCTCCTATAGTAGGTTTTTTAAGGAAAAAAAAAATCTATCCACCCTATGATGTATCAAAAGACCATATTGTGAAAAGCTTTCTTTCCTGAAAATTATGAATGTGAAGTGCTATAGTGAGGGAATCCTAAGGGGTAAGTTTATGTTTTTAGCCTTGTACAAGAAATCCCTTTAGAGGGGCACCTGGGTGGCTCAGTCGTTAAGCGTTTGCCTTCGGCTCAGGTCATGATCCCAGGGTCCTGGGATCAAGCCCCGCATCATGCTCCTTGCTCCACGGAAAGCCTGCTTCTCCCTCTCCCACTCCCCCTGCTTGTGTTCCCTCTCTTGCTGTGTCTCTCTCTGTCAAATAAATAAATAAAATCTTAAAAAAAAAAAAAAAAAGAAAAAGAAATCCCTTTAGAGAGCCTCATTAACTACTCAGCAAAACTGAAAGACTCAGCATATCAAACCTATGTTTGCTAAACAAATTTTGTGCTGAATATACCACTGAAATATTACTATGTGTCTGGTTGCTTTTGAATTCTTGATTTGTACTCCAGAGAATAAGTATAAAACAATCATTTTTCCCTGTCTGTCTTGTCTCCCAGGCTTACAAAAACTGCTTTCCACCTTGGGAATTAAGGGATATAGGGAAATTTCATGGAGTGGCTTTTGCTCTTTCAGTCTGACTTGCCCTTACATAACTGGGGTGTGTGTGTGTTTGTGTGTATATACCATATGGAGACATTCCAAATACTGGAATCTTTCCATGTTCTAGAAAACTTTAGTAAAAAGTATTTTGTGAGGTTTATAACTGCATAGACACAGAGGATATTTAGAACAACAATAGGTTCAATAAATAGAAAACAACACAACACCTTTTGTAAGATTACTGTTAGACACCTAAATAATGTTCTTCTTATAAAAATGTACTGTCAGAATCTTAAAATCTGGCTTGGCTTGAAATTTCATATTATTGTATCAAAATGTAAATATTCAAATTTTGAGCTATTGCTTTGATTTGTAAGAAGTTCAAATGCGTCATCTAATAAGCACATTTCTGATTCATTTGAATGCTTTTTGTAAAAAGTAAAGAAAAAAAAGGAAACAAGAAGTGGGAGGATTATGCTGGTACAATAAACAAGTTTTGTGTAATGATCTAAAGCTGAGTGTAACTGGGAGAATTGTCACTCAGCTCCTTAGATTTCTAGCAACTACATAAGCAGGAACTCAACTTCCCCATAATGTACAGGCTTGACTTCCTCTGTTTTATAATAAAAAGAAATGTGTCTCTGACTTTGTAAATCAAGTCCTGTGCTTTGGTTAAACTGATAAGCATTTTTCAATTTTCTGTACAGGGCTTATTTGCTTCATGATGGCTATGTATGTAAAGAACAAAAATGAGATTGGAAATACAACTTTGGCCAAATGATATTTTCACATATTTTAGGATACTGTAAAAAAGAAAGAAAAATCAGACAATAACTATGTTGCTTTTATATTTAAATACATTGTACCAAAATGAAAGTGTGTGACATAAATTGTTAGCAGCAACTATTTGCATGTATTTGAGGAATGCTTTGGGTAGAAAGTAAAAAAAAAAAAAAAATTATAATAATTCTAAGAAAAAGGTGTTCATCCTTACAAGGTTTATTTTTTCTTCACATGTACTTTCCATAACTGAAAACAGTTCTTTATTCTGTTTCAAGTCTTTCATAATAAAGCTTGCATAAAGAAAATATATAGGGTATTTGTAGAAGGCCATGATTTTCCTATCAGGTCAAATCAGAGACAACCTAATTTGTTTAATAATTTTTGTCCTTATTATTAATAAGGCAGCATAATGTGAGTTGATCATCACAGATTGCATGTTCATCTATTTAATGACTGTTTATTGAACATTTGCTATATGTGAGGTACTCTTCTGTGAGCTGGGAATTAAGCTTTCAATGCAATGGTCAATGTCCCTGTCCTCATTTCTAATGAGACCATCAGAATGATGGGACCCATCATGTATTCTACCCTTTTTAGTTTTATGGACCAGTTACAATGATGGAAAATTTTATAAACACTGGTGCTAATTAGAAATATTAAAATAAAATATGATATTTTAAGAATCTGTTTTAAATCCTAATAATATCCTAATACCAGCAATAACAGTATATTGTAGAAATGCCTGGGTGGCTCAGTTGGTTAAACATCTGACTCTTGATTTTGGCTCAAGTCAGGATCTCAGGGTCATGAGATGGAGCCCTGTGGTTGGCTCCTCTCTGGGCATAGAGTCTGCTTGAGATTCTCTCTCTCCTTTTCCCTCTGTCCCCCCACCCTCTAAAAAACAAAACAAAGCAAAACAGTATATTGTAAATATTTACTTCTTGGACATAAAATGTTTTTAAAATTTTATATTTAATAATCCTATTTTAATACTATAATTTCCTCATGAATGAATATGCTGATGCCTTTTAGTAAAGCCACCATAATTATTATAATGATTTTCAAAGTACTTCTCTTCTAACAATATATATGTAATATTCAATATATTCATATATAATATGAATTGAGCACTAATCTGCTTGATGATTGGACATAAAAATTTAGAAACACTATAAAATCCTAACACCTGGAATTTTCAAGAACAGAGAAAAGCCTGGATAACTCAAAGTACTCTTTCATAAATGAAATTTCTCAACTTCTTTCCAATCTGTTTTATGTCGCATTGATTTGTAAATAACCTTAGAGAAATGAGAGCTTAGATACTTGAGGGAGTTCCATTTTTTGCCATTCAGCACATTAGGCAACTATGAACTTCAGAAGTTAGTACAAACTCAGATAAGTTGAGCATGATCCAGATGGGAAGGGGAGGGAGAGAATTCAAGCTATCAATAGAGTTCTTTTTAAGTAAAAGCTGTGGTGCAAGTAATCTCTTGTTTAAACACCATATGAAAGATTACCCCACGTCACCCATATGGCAGATGGGAATGAGGAAATCTGCTTTACTTTAGAAACCAGTACCAAGGTGGGAAGAGAAGCAAAGTATAACCTCCATCTGCTGGAAAAACTAAAATAAGTCTTACAATGCACATTAAAAAATAAAACCAAAGAACAAATCATTAATAGGCTATCTCAGTAAAGCATGCCACTTCTTTTTCTCCCATAATCTTAATGTTGAATGTCCTGCAATAAAGTATTTTATTCCATGTGTTAATTATGAGCCCAAAGTCCCAAATCTGGTTTCCTAGGGTTTGCCACCCTTGAGAATCTACTGTTGAATATTCCCATCACCTTTGGGATGATCTCCCACTAGTGGCTAGGCCTAGCGGACTGATCCTGCATACCACTTGTAAAGACTTAGTTGCCTCTCTTACTAAAAGCAAAGCAGAATTCTCCAAGGTTTAAGACAGAGGGTTTGGTCCGGTCAGAATGAGGTAGGGGGAAAGAAGTTTAGGACGTTGGACTAAAGTTTATTTGCTTATGGCTAAGTAAACCATTTTCCTCCATTTCATCATCTGGAATAGATTTCTCTGCCTGGGTCATTTCTTTTCCTCTTGAGGTTTTTTTTGGTAAACTTTTACCTATATGAAATGTCTCAACTGGGAGGTGAGGTGGTTATGGGGGCAGAGGGTCCAAATCACAATATACTTCGTCTTTTTTAACTCCCCATGGACAGGATTTACCTCTTTCTCTTGATTAGGAAAGTAAGTCTAGGGGCACCTAGGTGGCTCAGTTAGTTAAGCATCTGCCTTTCGCTCAGGTCATGATCCCCAGGGTCCTGGGATAGAGTCCCGCATTGGGATCCCTGCTCTGAGGGGAGCCTGCTTCTCCCTCTGCCTGCCGTTCCCCTCGCCCCAGCTTGTGCTCCTTCTCTGTCTCTGACAAATAAATAAACAAAATCTTAAAAAAAAAAAAAAGAAAGAAAGGTCTATGGCCACAGATATGTAAAAAATATACACAAGAGTATTCAAAGTGCTGGGTGTATGCTTGGTAGATACCAATGTGGCCACTTTATGTGACTTTAAAACAGAAGAAGAAAATGCAATCTTCCTGGAAGAGCACAAAAGGAAGATCTAATAGATATATTTGTTTTTCTATTGTCAAAAAACCTTCTCCATGCCCTTTGTCATTACGAATTATTTACATTTTGAAAAAGGAAGTAAACAATTATAATCCTATTGAACATACTAAAATATATGTTGTCTAACTCTAAAGATTAATACTAAGACTCTGGGCCCCATATGAAGAAGTTTGTTTTTTGTGAAGCCACCTTTTGGGTTAATAGAGTGGGATTTAGGAGGTATAGTTACATGTACTAAAGATAAAAATGTCCAGAGGTTCCATCTGTTAGAAGAGAATTTTAAAAAAATTTATACAGTGATTTTTTTTAAAGAAAGATATAAAGTATAACTGTAGAAGAAAATCGACTGAAAAAGAATGCTAAAATCAGTATTTAATATCTCAAGATTTCTAAAATTAGATAAGTAAATTATAGTGAGACAGTATACATTAGTATTTTATAAATAATATTCAATTGAAAATAAAATTAAATAGCTATTTGCTTAAGGAAGAAAATATGAATGATGTAAGAGGTGAAAATACACAGAAAATATTTCAGTATAGTGAAAACTAAAAATCCTGTTTTTTAGAGTAAGATGATTAATGAACATGTCCTCAAAAGATGTTAGATTAGCCATAATAAGGCATTTTAAAAATTATTTCCTTTTCATGCAGATTATTTGGCATTTGCCTATCCATCAATTTACAAGGTTATCATAAACAAAGTTAAGAACATGATATTGTGCTTAAAGGAACTTTAATCAGGAAATTGGATCATTGTATACATAGTCTAATTGTGAGATTATCCCTTTCAACAAAGATTTAAGTACCAAATTTAACAGGTACTAAAATTCCCCATCTTGTTCTCACAAAAAGAAAACCAAACTTTCTTAACAGTAGAGTGAATACGAAGGGAACAAAAGAAGCATCAGCAGTGTAATAACATACACAGGGTTAAACAGTTCTTTTTCAAAGAAATGTAGAACTAAAATATTCCTAAAGGTCACATGCCATCTCTTCAGCCCATTTAAGGCTTCTGAAATGCCAGTCTGAAGTAAAATAACTACCTCTCCAGAAGAGTCATTCCATTAGAGAGCCAACTAACATCAGTACAGAGATAAATGGGTGAACAGAAAATTGATTTTACACTTGTGCTGTAAGTGTGGTCAAATGTTATAGGCCAGCACATCAAATAGGATTTCAAAGAATTGCTGTGCCTGGAAAATAACAACATAAGAGGATGTGGTTAAATACAGCTTAATAATGGGTCTGATGTGCTCAGTGTACAGTAAAATATTTATTTACTCTTTCTGTTTGTAATATGACACATTCATATATCACTTCTCTTTTTGTTAATAAATTTATTATTTCACTGTTCCTGTAACTAGTACCTTTCATCTCTACTCATGTTATCACACATACCCAGAGGAATGCAAGCATGTAGCAGCGATGATTTATATTTTGTTTGATTTAAAACTTACAGATTGTGCCTAATAAAGATATTTTAATTAAATTTTGTTTTACATGATGCCAGGTCCACATACAAATATTAGATCAAAATATTAAAGAACTATTTATCAAACTAGTGAAGTTAATTAGATCCACTGGAAGCACAAAATGGATGTTGCCTTTCAACTTTCTGTGATTCCTTTGGCTCCTCCGTGATGTTTAAGTTGCTATAATGCTCAGATGGGACCCACCGTTTCTTTTCAGGTGTTTTTGACCTCACTGTGGTTGAATAACGTCAGGTATGATGAATGTGATACACTGTGTTCCTTTCTCACTGTACTAAAGAGTCTCTGGGGTAAGTAGAAAGCTGGGCAATGACATTTTTAAAAGCCTTGGTGTGCTCTTGGCAGCTTAACAAGAAAGTCATGGCTAATATTTTTTTCTCTTATAGACATTTAGGGCTGTTCAAGACCAAGATAGCCTCTCTCCACATATTGCTAAACAAATGATCAATTCCAGGGTACAGTGAGAATGAATTTCCACCAAAGTAAGGAAAGTTGATTAGGGAAATTTAGTTCTTTTTTAAAGATGGTTCTAACAGAGCAGGCTTTGAAATCTACTCTGTCTTTTCTCCATGCTTTCCTTCACACCTTGTTCTCTCTGTCTACAGATTCTATAATCTCCTATCACTCCTCACTACCCCAATTTATTTCCTTTTGTTCTTCATCAGGAGAGAAGAAAGATTTTGAGCCATGCATATTATCCATTCTTTATCCTAGGATATTTGCTGCTTCATGGAATTTGAGTCTCTTCTCAAGGAAAAAAAATCATTTTGCCCCAACTCTAAGTGTAATTTTGAAAGGGATGGAGTTAGATTTGAATTCTGAACATTCTCTTACTGGAAATATCATTTTTTTATTATTGTTTTTTTAATTGAGGAATAGTTGACATATAATGTTATATTAGCTTCAGGTGTACAACATAGTAAATATATATATATGTATTTTATATATATATATATATATATATATATATATAAATGATAACCACAAAAAGTCTAATTAACATCCTTCTCCATACATAGTCATGGTGTGTGTGTGTGTGTGTGTGTGTGTGTGTATTGAGGATTTTTGAGATCTACTTTTTTGGAAATTCCATTTTAAATCACCATTTCCACCTTGCTTCTTGAAATCAAGATTGAGTCTAATAATTTAAAACACAGCTTTCTTTTCTTGGTTACTTAAGTACAATGATGCAAAAAGTTAATATAAAAAAAGAGTGCCTCTGAATGTAGATGCATTTGATAGTGATGGTAGGATTGTGGAACTTAGTAAATACTTTGTCTTCCCCTTCCTTAATACTTGGGCTCCTGGTTATATTAGGCACCTGAGGAATCAGGGGCTATCAAGTAACATAAAGATGACTGATTCTAGGGGGCCTGGGTGGCTCAGTTGGTTGAGCTCCTGGCTCTTGGTTTCAGCTCAGGTCATGATCTCAGAGTCCTGGGATCTAGCCCCCTACCGAGCTCTGTTCTCTGCACAGAGTCTGCTTGTCCCTCTGCCTCCCCCTCTGCTCCTCCCCTCTCTCATGCTCTCTCTCTCTAATAAAGAAAATCTTAAAAAAAAAAGATGACCAATTCCATGCTAAACCTAGTCTGTTTCTGTTGGTATTCTACAATGTTATCTCCCTCTTCCCCTTTGTGGCTTTAAGCTTCTTGGCATATAGTTTTTAAATTAGGTCACTGTAATTTTTGATGTTCAGTTTCTTTGAGGAAGGAATAAAATTCCATTTTCCAATATAAAAATATCTAGATAGTAAACTGTATTTTTGTCACGTAACCCTGTATTGGGCCTTGTAGGCTATGTTTGAATCTGAAGGAATATGAACAGTGATAATTTACTTCAGTTTTATTGACTTGCACTCATGACTCAGACCTTTTACATTTGGGAACACAGTGAAAGTTCTTTTTGTCTTTTCTTTCTTTTTCTTTCTTTTCTTTTCTCTAAATCCATGCCTCCCCTTTTTTCTATGCAGCTTGGTTCATTTCATTAGGGTTACATTTAAGAGTCCGTAGTAGAATCTTAGAACTGAATCATCTAATCTAACGTTAGGGAAAATTAAGTCAGGCTCACAGTGGGGAGGGGCCTGACTAAGGTCAGGCAGCTGGTGGGTGACAGAGCTGGAACAGGAAGAATGCTTTTCTGAGTACCAGTGGAGGGCTCTTTCCACTGTAAGCCATGGCCTTTTAGAAATCACAGACAGTGTTTTCCCTTTTCTGGGGTACTCATCCTGAGGACATATTATGATCTGTTTTCACTGCTGTCTTTAAATATATGTTACATCCAAGAAGAGAGTGATAACTAGTCATTCATTGTTCTTCCTCTAGAGTGTTATAATTGATGCAGTGCATCACAAGACAGAAAGCAGTTAAGCAGGATGATTTCTTTTTAAAAGGTATAGAGTGCAATAACACATTTTTTTTGTATTGAAAGCAACACATAACCATGCACTTATTAATAATCTATTAATTTCAAGGCATTTAATTCCATTCGGTAGGCAAAAACATGAGAAGTAGTCTCTACCTCTGTATTAATTAGGGTTCTCCAGAGAAAAAGAACCAAGAGGATCAATTAATAGATAGAGATTTATTATGAGGGATTGGCTCACACAATTAGAGAGGCTGAGAAGTCCCACAGTCTGCCATGTGTAAGCTGGAGGTCCTGGGAAGCTAATGGTATAGAAGTAGTCCAAACTTGAAGGCCTGAAAGTCAAGGAAGAATAGGGTGTCAATTCCAATGGGAATTTGAAGGCCTGAGAACCAGGACAGGAGAAGGCAGAAGAAGATGGTTGTCTGAGCTCAAGCAAGAGAGCAGATTCAGCCTTCCTCTGCCTTTTTTGTTCTATTCATGCCATTAGTGAGTTGAAAAATGCCCACCCACTTTAGTGAGGATGGATCTTCATTTAGTCAACCAATTCACATTTTAATCTTTTCTGGAAACACCTTTACAGACACATTGAAAAATAATATGTTACCAGCTTTATGGGCATTAGCCCAGTGAAGTCAACACATAAGATTAACCATCACAGCCTCCTAGGAACTTAGGTTATTTTTGGGGGGTGTGGGGAGGCAGTTACATCAATGATACAGTCTTACATTTGTATGGCTCTTGTAGTTTAAAATAAATCTGTGTATATATTCTTTTACTTGGACTCTACAAAAACTCCAAGAGATAACCAAATCTGTGATTATTACCAACCTTAAAATCAGAAAATTGAGGTACAGATAAACATTTTAAAAGTAATTACTTGGGCGCCTGGGTGGCTCAGTCATTAAGCGTCTGCCTTCAGCTCAGGTCATGATCCCAGGGTCCTGGGATCGAGCCCCGCATCGGGCTCCCTGCTCGGCAGGAAGCCTGCTTCTCCCTCTCCCACTCCCCCTGCTTGTGTTCCCTCTCTCACTGTCTCTCTCTCTCTGTGTCAAATAAATAAATAAAATCTTTAAAAAAAAAATAAATAAATAAAAGTAATTACTTGCCTGATTAGCATATAGTAAGTATCTTTTCCAGTCTAGCTACTTTAAATCACTATATTGGTAACTGCAGCATGTTCCAAATCCTGAGTAAATGGGAACCACAACATACATTTAGACGTTCAGGCCTTGGTTATATTACAAGACCATTTATGTTACCAGAAAGGAAAACCAGTGGTCCATAAGCAAGCTGTGGCCTAGAGTCACATTTTATTTGCCTCATACAATGTTGATTCTTGAAGCATTGCTTAAAATAGCCTGGATACATAAAATTTGAAGATCATACAAAAATATTTATTTTTAAAGTTTTTGTTTTAATCATCTGGCTCTCATCACGACAAATGAACTTCTTAATCCCCATCATTTATTTCACCTATCCCTTCATCCCTCTCCCCTCTGGTAACCATCAGTTTGTTCCCTATATTTAAGAGTGTTTCTTGGTTTGTCTCTCTCTTGCTCTCTTTTTCCCTTTACTCATTTGTTTTGCTTCTTAAATCCTACATGAGTGAAGTCATATGGTATTTGTCTTTCTCTGACTGACTTATTCCACTTAACATAATATTCCCAGCTCCATCCATGTCATTGCAAATGGCAAGATTTCATGCTTTTTTTTTTCAAAGATTTTATTTATTTATTTGACAGAGAGAGACACAGCAAGAGAGGGAACACAAGCAGAGGGAGTGGGAGAGGGAGAAGCAGGCTTCCCGCTGAGCAGGGAACCTGATGTGGGGCTCGATCCCAGGACCTTGGGACTATGACCTGAGCCAAAGGCAGACACTTAACGACTGAGCCACCCAGGTGCCCCAATATTTCATTCTTTTTAATGGCTGAATAATATTCCACATATACACTACATCTTCTTTATCCATTCATCAGTCGATGGCCTCTTGGGTTGCTTCCAAATCTTGGCTATTGTAAATAATGCTGCAACAAACATAGAGGTGCATGTATCCCTTTGAATTAATGGTTTTGTATTCTTTGGGTAAATACCCAGTAGTGTGATTGTTGGATTGTAGGGTAGTTCTATTTTTAACTTCTTGAGGAAACTCCATACTGTTTTCCACAGTGGCTGCACCAGTTTTCATGCCCACCAACAGTGCACATGGTTTCCTTTTTCTCTACATTCTTGGCAACACCTGTAGTTCTTGTGTTGTTGATTTTAGCCATTCCGACAGGTGTGAAATGACATCTCATTGTAGTTTTTATTTGCATTTCCCTGATGATCAGTGATGATGAACATCTTTTCATGTGGCTGTTAGCCATCTAAATGTTTTCTTTGGAGAAATGTCTGTTCATGTCTTCTGTCCATTTTTAATTGGATTATTTGTTTTTTGGATGTTGAGTTGTATAAGTTCTTTATATATTTTGGATACTAACCCTTTATCAGATATGTCATTTGCAAATATCTTTTCCCATTCAGTATGTTGTCTTTCAGTTTTGTTGATTGTTTCCTTCGCTGTGCAGAAGCTCTTTATCTTGATGAAGTCCCAATAGTTTATTTTTGCTTTTGTTTCCCTTTCCTTAGGATACATATCAAGAAAAAAGTTGATATGGCTGAATGTCCGAGAAATATACTGCCTGTGTTCTCCTGTAGGATTTTGATGGTTTCATGTCTCACATTTAGGTCTTTAACCCATTTTGAATTTATTTTTCTGTATGGTGTAAAAAATTGATCCATCTCATCATTGTTTTGCATGTTGCGGTGCAGTTTTTCCAACACCATTTGTTGAAGAGACCATCTTTCTTCCATTGGATATTCTTTCCTGCTTTGTCTAAGATTAATTGACCACATAGTTGTGGGTTCATTTATGGGTTCTCTATTCTGTTCTTTATACCTATGTTTCTATTTTGGTGCCAGTACCATACTGCTTTGTAATATAACTTGAAGTCTGGAATTGTAATGCCTCTGGCTTTGTTTTTTTCTTCTTCAAGACTGCTTTTACTATTCAGGGTCTTTTGTGGTTCCATACAAATTTTAGAATTGTTTGTTCTAGTTCTGTGAAAAATGCTGTTGACATTTTGATAGAGTTGCATTAAATGTGTAGATTACCTTGGGTAGTACAGACATTTTAACAATATTTGTTCTTCCAATCCATGAGCGTGGAATGTCTTTCCATTTCTTTGTGTCATCTTCAATTTTTTTCATCAGTGTTTTATAGTTTTCAGAGTACTGGTCTTATCTCTTGATTAGATTTATTTCTAAATATCTTATTATTTTTGGTGCAATTATAAATGGATTTATTTTCTTAATTTCTCTCTCTGCTGATTCATTATTGGTGTATCATGCAAAAATCTTTATATGTAAGTTCTCTTGCACAATTAGAATGTCTGAAAACACAGGGCTTTCTTCCTGGTTGAGAACAAGTGCTTGGAGTTAAGATGGCAGCTACAGTCCATTTGCCACAGTTTCTCTTCAGTGGTGGCTTCTTTCTTTTAAATACCTATTGACTCCCTGAGGGATTTCAGATTCACAGCCTCAGAAAAAGGCACTTGAAAAATTAACAAATCATTTCAGGTTTTAGTCCACCTAGTATCTACCACCAATGTATATAATATGCCTAGAGCTCCATTTTAAAATTATCAAATTTAGATAATATTGAGTCCTGATTGTGAAAGAAGAACTTAGTTTTCTTATACCATTTCCATCTACCTTCATCCCACTTAAAAAATGTGTAATGCACATTAGTTTTAGTTCTTTTACTGGCTATCATTACAGATTTAAACCATTTATTTCCAACAACTCCAGATATCTCTTGATAATTATCTATATGAGCTGATTCTCAAGCACTTTTTCCCCCACCTGTATGCCCCAACTGCGACCAGGTATATTATCGTTTTTACAATGTTAGAATTGATAACGTCTATAGTCTTTTGTGTAATTATGATTTTCTTTTATACATTGTTTATAGGTTTATTTGAAAGGCTTAAAAATAATAGCCAGTGTTAAGTGTATGGAAATATTATTCACTATAGAACCAATCGGTATAACTGAATCTTTAGTGGAAGAAATGTCATCAATCTTATGCCAGGAGACCTCCACCATTCAACAGATAATGCCTCAATCCATATAGTCAAATAGATTCTCATTTCTTACATCCTGTCAGGCTCAAAATTAAGCTATATTTTAAGAGGTTGCATAAGTGGGCTACAATTTCCTTTTATGCATTTTTGTTATTCCTAGAGTTTCTAACTTGCTTTTAAAATATAGATGAGAAGATTACCCCTTACCTCATCACCATCACTTCTTATTGAGTGGAATCCATTTTATTCTTATAGATGTTCTACTGACTGATGGTTCATCATTGAGATTAACTGCTTTGTAGACTTTTGTTCAGCTGTCTTTTTGGAACGCACTTTAATTGAAATCCTGGTTCAGTATCACTGTTTTTTTAATGCAATTGTATTTGTTACTTTATTTGCTCTTTTGTTTTTGCTGGAATAGATCATCAGGTATTTTTTCTCTTCTTAAAAAAAAAAAGATATGAGGGAAATAAACTTCACTGAGTCTCTTCATGCCTGAAACTAACTTTATTTTCTATCTACTTATTCATAGTTTTCTGTTAAAATATGTTTTCAAAATCACTTTATAGCTTTGGAGATATTGCTCCATTTTGTCCTTGCATTCAGTATAGCTGCTAAGAAGTCTAATAGAAATTTGATTCATATTTGCTTTTGCATAACTTGTTTCTAAACTTAGAAGTTTTTTGAGATATTCTCTTTATTTTACTTTATACTATTTTTTTTTTAAATTTAGCTCTTTATTAACAGATGCTTGCCATTTATTGATGTTTTTTGGAATAAACAAGTTGCAAACTTTTATTACAAAGTAAAAATGAGGTTCTTGAAAATCTCAAAATGACCAGATATGAAACAATTTAAACCTTTAAAGATGTATTGAGAATAAACAGGCTTTTTTTTTTTAAACACATTTGTCATTATCAAAAAGAGATATCTTTAGGTAAAAATAATTTTAAAAAACCCATGCTGCATAGATAATCCAGATAGTTCTATTTATCTGGTCAATGGACAAAAAGGAAGCACTTGAGGTCTTCAGCTCCAATCTTTTGTTCATTTCTTATTGCTGGAATTTCATCATCATTCCTTCATGTTGATTGACTGAACCAGATGATGGTAAAGATGGTAAGCCCGCATGTACTCAGCCCCCATTGCTCAGCCTCGGAGCTGATAATTCTCAGCTGCTGGGTTGGTTGCTTTTGTTTCTTTGCCATCTTGTGGTGTAGGGTTTTCTGGGTGTCTGTGTTGGTAATTGTTGTGGCAGTACCGACGCTGAGGTGGCTGCTGACCTTGGGTCTCATCTCCTTGATTTTCCTTATCTTCTTCATTGCCATTCTCTCTAGGCTGTCTTTAGTGAAAAGATCCCTTATGGAACTGTGGTCTATAACCCTGATACATATTCTCTCTTACTGGTCTACCTGTTCTCCTGCACCCTGGTTGTCTGCACCTTCCATCACTTCTCTCTGCATAGGAGGGTCAGAATACAGGGGGTGGACGCCCATAGGGTCTCCGCATGTAGTAAGGTGGGAACCGCCGCCTGAGGTAGGGCCTGCACTGTGGGGCCTGGCCTTTGGGAACAACTCTCTGATCCTCCTTCTTTTACCCACTCTCACTATTCTGGTGATTCTGCTTGTAATTGCGTGGATGACCACTGTGATGTGGATAGGGTCTATAATGGTTTTCCTGTGCTTTCTCTCTGAGATAACTATTACACAGATAGGATAATAAAAATTAAACCTCAACATTTGCTAAGTTTTCATTTGTCTAGACTGAATACCCATTATGATACAGCCTAGAAATAGAGAGGAACTTCCTCCATCTGATATATAGTATCAATGAAAAACTTACAACCTATATCATTGATACTTAATAAAGGTCTGAATGCTTTCTTCTTAGTATCTGGAACAAGGCAAAGATATTAACTCATACCACTTCTATATAATATAATATTGTATTTCTTATTATGTGCACTGAGGCAAGAGAAAGAAATAAATGACATCCAGATTACAAAGGAAGACTTAACTTAAACTGTATTCCCAGATATCGTGATTGTCTATGTAGAAAAAACTAAAGCTTCTAGAGCTAAAGGAAAGTTTACCAATGTTGTAGGATTCTATATTAATATACAAAAATAAATTGTATGCCAATACAGTACCAATGAACAATTGGAAACCAAAATTTTAAAAATACCATTTCTATAGCAAAAAAATATATAAAATATTTAGAGTATAGTTTACCAAGAGTTCCCTACATAGTAAACTAAAAACATTGCAACATGACACTAAAGAGAACCTTAACAATTTGAGAAATATCACATGTTCATGAATCAGAAGACTTAATATTGTTAAGATGTAGATTCTTCTTAAATTAATCTATGATTCAAAACAACCCCAACCAAATTCCAGAAAGCTTTTCGTTTTTAAATAGAATTGAAAAAGCTTATTCTAAAATCTATATGGAAATGCAAAGATACTGAAATAGCCAACACCATTTTACAAAAGAAAAACAGAATTGGAGGAATTATTCTGTCAGATTTCAAGACTTATAAAGCTACAGTAATCAAGACAATTTGCTCTTGGTGTAAGGAGAGACATATAGATAAAAATATATAGCATTCAGAAATAAACCTGTAAGTGAATGACTGATTGATTTTTGACAAAAATTCCAACACCATTAAAAATGGAATAATCTTTTCAACCAATGGTGCTGGGTAATTGGATATCCATACATGAACACACACACACACACACACACACACTCTAACACTTGCATCATACCATGCGTAAAAATTAATTTGAATCATTAATCTAAAATGAGAGTAAAACCTAAAAATCTTCTAGAAGCAAATACAGGAGACAATCTTTGTGACCCCGAGTTAGGCCAACATTTCTTTCAAAGAACACTCACATAAGAAAAAATCTATGTAAAAATTCATCAAATTAAAATATTTTCTTCTTTAAAAGACACCTAAGAAAATGAAGTGTCAGACCACAGAATGGTGAAAATATTTGCAAAACCTATATCCAGAACATTCAAAAAACACAACTCAATAATTAGAAGACAAACAACACATAAGAATTGGGCAAAATATTTGAACAGACTCCTTACTATAGAAGATCTATGGCTGGCAAATGAATGCATTTGTCATTATGGAAATGCAAATTCAACTTACATTATGATACCAAACCACACCCACTAGAATAGCTAAAATGAAAAAAATCTGACTATACCCAGTGTCAACAAGGATGTGCAGCTGCTGGAACTCTCATGAATTGCTGTTGGGAATGCAAAATGCTACAGACGCTTTGGAAAACAAATGGATGATTTCTTATGAAGTTAAACATATACTTACCATATTACTCAACAATTCCAATACCGGATCTTTACCCAAGATAAATGAAGACTTGCATGTGAATGTTCCTAAAGAGTATATTCATAATTGCTAGTCAGAATTTGGAAAGAAACCCAAATGCCCATCAATTGATGAATGGACAAGTTGTGGTACATCCATACAATGCAATTCAATTTTGCAGTATAATGGAATGGATTATGGATACATGCAGCATGACTGAATATCAGAAACATTCTGTTACTGCAAGGAGCCATACAAAAAAAGACTACACACTGTATAATTTCATTTATATGAAATTTCACAAAAGGCAAAACTTCATTGATAATAAGCAGATCCATAGTTGCCAAGGGTTAGGGGATAGAAAGAGGGTATTAACTGCAAAGGGCAGGAGGCAACATTTTGGTGTGATAGGTATGTTCTATATATTTATTGGATACATTTTCAAAGCTTGTTAAATTGTACACATAAAATTGATAATACTTTATTGTATAAAAATTATACCTCAATAAAGTTGACACCTCCACCAAAGAAAATAAATTTTGTCTTTGGCCCAGTTGAATTTGAGGTATCTGTCAGACATCCATGTGAAGTTGTTTAGTATGAAACTAGACATAGGAGAAACCTCCAAACTGAAGTTCCTGATCTGCGAGTCATCAGTCTATAAATAATGAAGGTGGCCAGGGGTCACATGATGGAGAGTATTTAAAATGAAAAGATAAAAAGTCAAAGGATAGGACCTGGTATAATATTTACATTGAGGAATGGATCATCACCTAATTTGACTGAACTGAATGGTTAGAGCTGATTACTACCAAGTCAGTCTAATCAAATTAGCAATTTTAGGGAGGTTAGTGATTATTTCCCTTTGTCAAAATGCTAAAATTGGTGGTGGGGCGCCTGGGTGGCTCAGTCGGTTGAGCGTCTGCCTTCGGTTCAGGTCATGATCCCAGGGTCCTGGGATCGAGCCCCGCATCGGGCTCCCTGCTCAGTGGGGGGCCTGCTTCTCCCTCTCCCACTCCCCCTGCTTGTGTTCCCTCTCTCGCTGTGTCTCTCTCTATCAAATAAAATCTTTAAAAAAAAATGCTAAAATTGGTGGAATGTGCATTGACCTATGGCTATAAATGCATTTAGGAATTTATGCTAAAGGGCATAGATAACTACCTTGAAAGTATAGCAGTTATCTTTAAGAATGAGGACAAAAGTTCCAGAGCAGATAAAATAATTAAGGATAAATATCAAACAGATAGTAGAGCTCTTTTGCTTTCTGAGGCTTATTATAATTATCAAAGTTTGGCTACTCCTCATTCATTATTTTTTATAGTCTGTTGTCCTAAAGATGCCAGGCAAATACCAAAGATAAAACATACCAAATGTTGACTAAATTTTTTCCAAATGTCATTTTATTTATTTATTTATTTACCTCTTTTATAGGGAGGCTAACAACTCTGCATTTTTTGTATTCATTTTCTGTTTTGATTCTCTAAATCTATTAAAAGCAAGAAATTGAAGAGTCTACTTTGTTTTTTATCAGAATAATTCTTTTTCTCTAGTATCCTAAATATAAGTATGTATTACCTGATTATACCAAGAAGTGTTAGCAGTCTTCCTAGAAAATCATACTGAGGGCTTCTTTTACTTCTGAAATATACTACTTGTGCTTAGTGTGCAGAGTGGTGCATTTTATTGCACTACTGCATTTCTGGGTATCTCCTATTTCTGAGCATATTTAGGAGGCTGAAGGAAGAGGTCACAAAGTTGCAAGAGATGCCACCTACACTGCAACTCTTCAGGAAAGTGGCCCTCACACTTTCTTTCCTTCTCAAACTACTGTAAATTTGGCAGCTGGAGAAAAGCATGCTGCAACTCTAACGGTAGTTGCTTGAAAGAGGACACTGATGCACACCTGGGCAGAAATGCCAATAGGATAAGTGTGTGGATTGTCTAGGACCTCAGCACGGATTGGCATCAAATCTGCTGATAGGGGTGTTCCATGCTTCCATGCCAGATAGCAGGCTACTGGTCCAAAACCAGTTATTTGCCAGTGAAGGTAAGGGAACAGGCCACTGAGCTCAAGTTGTTGGTTCACCCAGAGAGTTACTTTTTCAATTCTCTATGAAGCCAGCTGCATAGCCTCATGTTGGAAGAGCTAGGAGCTAGCGTGACTGATGGATGACTTCCTGTATGCATTCAGTGTATCCTCCCAAGAAATCTTCATTACCAGAGTAAATTGTAAAAGTCTCCTCCTTTTAAAGCCCCAAGGAAGCTGACACAGGGAGAAAATGATTAACAACAAAATGCAGCTAAACAAATAACAAAACCTGAAATTCAAGGTGGTATTACTTGTAACTAGGTCTGTTGACACAACAAAACTCTCAAAAAGGTATTTAAATGTCGACATTTTCAGGTTATATCTTCACATGTCTAGACCTGCTATTTTTCTTAAATGGCAATTAATCAAGTACATAACAAAAACAACAAAAAAAGGAAAAACAATTTTGGATTTTTCTCATGAAGTAAAGACCTCTGATTCAATCTAGTTCTATATCAGAGAGTGTAATAGAAAATTTACACAGATTTATCAAACACATACTAACATCCCTAACTTATATAATCTCTATACAATTTTTATATAGTGTGTTAATCTTGGAAAATAATTACTCCAAAAAAACTCCAATAAAACTAGATTAATTTCATTTCTTATTTTTTTCAAGTCCATAGACAATGTTTCTCTAAGAAGCTTAGCTAATTGGATAAAGTATTTCTTTCTATGGCTATACCCTTTCACTAAGCAAAGATTATTTGAGTTCTACATAATAGAATGTGTCAAAATGAACAATTCTAAAAAGAGATAGAATGATATAATCAGAGAATTATGAAAATTATGACACTATGAAGTAAGAGTAAAGTGAGTTTTGTAACATTTATTCATATCTAAAATTCAAGAATAGTATTATTGGGCTTATAAAGTAAGGATTGGCAGGTGTGCTTTTTTTTTTTTTCTTTTTTTCTTTTTTTAAGAGAGAGAGAGCACCACCAGTGCTGGGGGACTGGGCAGAGGGAAAAGGAGAGAGTATCTTAGAATCTTAATCAGGCTCCACATCCAGCACAGAGCCTGACGCAGGGCTCAATCTTACAACCCTGAGATCATGACCTGAGCCGAAATCAGGAGTCGGACACTTAACCAACTGAGCTACCCAGGCACCCCTGGTGGGTGCACATTTTATATGAAACTCATTATATCCTAAATATTTAGCACTGATGCTTGTTATAGACTGAATTATGTACCTACAAAAATTCATATGTTGAAGTCCTAACCCCTAATACCTCAGAATGTAATTGTATTTGAAAGAGAGAGTTTTTAAAGAGGTAATTAAGTTAAAATGATGTCATGATGGTATCCAATATGAATGGTATCCTTACAAGAAGAAGAAATTTGGACACAAACACAGAGGGAAGATGATATAAAGACATAGGAAGAAGATAGTCAACTACAAGCAAAATGGAGAGGCCTGGAACGTAAGCTTTCTCTCATGGCCCTCAGGAGGACCAACACTGCCAACACCTTGATCTTGGACTTCTAGCCTCCAGAACTGTGAAAAAATAAATATCTGTTGTTTAAGCCACCCAGTCTGTGGTACTTTGTCATGTCAGCTCTCGCTAAGATAATGCTGTAGCATTAGCTACAGTATAAAGCTTTGTGGAGAATTTTATACTGAAGAAGGAAAATATCCAGGTTGAATTGACTTTTTAGAGAAAACTATGTTCCCAACCATAATACTTGGAAGATATATGCAAACAGTATTAACCATAGAAAATAGTTAGTTGTGATATGAAGAATATTCTTGGTATAGTTAAGTTTATGACAATTAAAAATGTTAAAAATCCACACATTGTTCTTTTTAGTACCTTTGAATTATGAGATTCTAGTTAGATACTCAAACTCCTCTCTTCAGTTGCTAATTCACAACACTGAATAAAAGAGAACTCTTAAATGAGTAAAGTGTTGCCACTTAGTTTCAATTGGCATTTTAATATATGTGAGAATCATTGATTAAGCTTTGAAGGATTTTGTAGCATACTATCTTTACATAGGTAACTACAATTAAATTTACCCATGAGAAAAAGTGAAAAGAAATCAATTCTTATGGTAAATAGATTTAAAATCTAATTTTTACATTAATGAGGTATGATAGAGCAGAGTTTGCTAAACTATTCCTATAAAGGGCCAGATAGTAAATACTTTATGCTTTGCAGACCACATGGTCTCCATTGCAGATAATAAACTATGAAGCAACTATTGATGTTATGTAAATGGTGCCAATAAAACTTTACAAAAATAGGTAGTGGCTGGATTTAACTTTCAGGATGTAGTTTGCCAACTCCATAATAGAGGGCAGAAGGTTTATAGGAAAAAGGCCAAAAGAAAAATAGCTTTTTCTAGTGTTGAGTTTGATTTGGGGAAAGTTTCTTTTTTCCTTTTTGTTTTTAAGGTCAGATTTTCTTTTCCATATAAAATGATCAGAATTTCTCCCATCTAACCTCATTTAAAAATAAGAACAATAAAGTAGATTTCGTTGGAATCTCTCTTTGGTGAGGTAAATTTGTAACACTATTTGTCTAAGACTCAGGAAAGTACGAAACATCATTTTACAGTTTTTAAAGAATTTGTGTGCAATCTCTTAGGGCATTTTTTTTTTCATATGATTTTCCCTAACTATATTATGTACTGAGAAGGAAAGTTATTTAACAAGACCAAGACCCACTGCATGAGATGTTTGGGTAACATTTACTAGGCTTAGTTACTGGTTATTCAGGGCCTTGTATCTTTGTATGATATGCCCACAGTGCATTTCTAAAAGTCAAAAGTGAAAGCACTATTTTTTCCTTAAATGCCAGTAGTTTTCATGTATAGAGTTTGAGGAGGTATACTATCACAGAGATTACTGGAAAATTACGTTAGTTTTTATTAGCTGTCTCTGTTATCTTTATTGATGGTGAGAGCAGAAAAAAACAAATCATAAATTTTCTGCAATCCTCCTGCCCTGATAGAATTCAGGAAAATGGAATGTGGAGAAGAGACTTTACTTACCAGGAGTGTAGGAGAAGGGAGATAGTTCCTGTACCTAGTGGGTCAGGGAGAAAGGGTTAAAAAAGAGAGATGGGAATTTGGGAAAAGAGATGTTTAAAGCAATGGGAATTTGGGAAAAGAGATGTTTAAAGAGGATCTGTAGAAAATCATCCTATATAATGTGATGTAATCCCCTTTCTGTGTCTCTAAGAAAAAATAAATCTTGAAAACCTGTATGCTTGTAGAAGAGTTTGAATTCTCTTTTTGTGCTGCAAAAGATAACTTTTGAATTTGGCATTAGCTTGAGAACAGTATAACTCAGTCCTGTTATTTTTGGATTTTTTTCAGTGGCGATGATTTCATTAATGAAAGTTTCTCTAAGTTCTGAATCTCAAGGGTCTTAGAGAAGTGTTTGTGCAAATCACTTCTTTATTGGGCAAAGCTACCAGTGATCAAAAGTCCTCTAAAAGGGATTACATTTCTTGTTTTTCCCTCTCACAGAAAGTTGGTAGTTGTACTCCACATATGCTGAGGTGGAAAACCACCTGGAACAAATTTTGTGTGCCCTTTTTTTTTTTATAATGCAAAAGTAAAACAGAAAAGCCTTTGTCCTAAGGGGGGGAAAATGTAGGAGGACTTTTTCTTCAACTTAACAAGACTAGCTCCTCCTCAGGGGTTTCAGAGCTCTAATTTATAATAAAGTTGGAGGTCTCCTGGAAGTGAAGGCTGTGATGATCCCTCAGCCAGTCCTCCCACCAGTTACAGTTTTGGGGGACTAAATGGCCCCAGCCAAGGCCCTGGGATAGGGAAGGCAATACGATCTTTCATCTACAATTAACAGTAGGGTAGCCTTGATCAAAAGGGACAAAGGGGACAGATACTGTAACTTGCTCTCACCCTGTTATTGTAGAATGTGGCAGTGTTTTTAAATGGAAAAGCTTGGTTTTTGGGAGTTATGACATCGAAAACTCAGGTTTACTGTGGCAAGCTCATCTGTTCTCAAGTTTCAGTGGCAGTCAGTGATGAAGATAAAGTCAGTGAACAAGTTCACATTTGAAATATAGAGTTGTCAGAAATGCAAATGCCTGGGGCACCTAGTTGGCTTAGTCAGTTAAGTATCTGCCTTTGGCTCAGGTCATGATTCCGGTCAGGACCCTGAGATCATGACCTGATCCAAAGGCAGACGCTTAACCAAGTGAGCCACCCAGACGCCCCTGAAGTAAATTTGAAGAGAAGTGCATGGTGATCCTGCAGCCTCATATTTCCAGAATTATTTTTACAGAGAAGAGGCACTTAATAATAGTCTGATAAAGATATTTCTCTGTGGATTTGTTCTATCAGAAAAACTACACTGCTATAGCTGTCAGTGAAGTCAACTGACCAAATGATTGCTTTAATCGTCTATAAAGGTAAAAACTTCTTTTGAACCTATTTTGGAAACAGCTTAATGGTTTTTAATATCACATAAAATATTTTAAAATACATTCATCCTGGGGTACTTGTGTTGGTCCAGAGGACATGCAACTTTTAAAGAGTTGGGGAACAGTTTGGTATAGGAGACATTAATTACAAAACAATTTCTCAGGGAACAAGACCATGTAGGTTTATGGTGCATGGCTGCCCGATGATTTCCAGGTTTCAATGGCTCCAGTAGATAAAGGGATATTTGGCAAGGTCAGAAGAAAAAAGAACAGATTTATCCTTCAAGTTTGAAAGATAACTGCCCCGAGTGGACAGAAGAGGAAGAACCAAAGTATTTCTGGTGACCTGCCTTCTTTTTTTTTTTTTTTTTAAGGATACTTTAGTAAGAAGAAACCATTAACCATTTAGGGACAGTTTTGGAGCACTGATACTCGGTATTCAGAAAAATAGGGTCAAAAGCCAATAGCTCTTGTCTAGGAATGCTGAAGGGAACCTAATAAAAATGGTTGACTCTACAAAACACAGGAAGGACATTAAGAATTCATTACAGTAAACAATATAATGGCATATGTGCTATGAAATAAAATTTCCCTAACCAAAGGTTGGAAATTCCTGTAATTCTCTGGTTGTTTGACAATTCTAAATGAGTTCTTGTACCTAGAAACACATTCTGTAAATAAGTTATGAAATCCCCTTGTAGTCATTTTGCTATGGTATTAGCATGACATTTGTCACTAATATGATGCAAATATATTGTTTATACACTTAGAATGCCAGTAAATTTGATATGACATTAAAATATGTAGCTGAATGCCTCTGGTGTCAGTTCTGGCTCATTTAGACATTGTCTTTGAATAAATAAATAGCTTAGTTGATGGCACCTTTTAAATTTTTTCTTCTACTTGATTTTAATAGATTATTGCCTCTCTCACTGCTATTTGAAATGTTTTCTTCATTCATTTACAACATAAATTAACATGTCATTTTTTTCATGAATTTTTGAAAGCAGATAGGATAGTGATAGTACTTGTACAGTGTGCATCTGTATGCAGATTTCAAAGCTTTAAATAAGTCGTTTGAAGAAGAATAGGCCTATATGAGCATCTGTCATTGCTATGCAATTATGGTAGCTAAAATTGCAATGTCACCATTAGAATATGAAACAATGCCAGAGCTGTGGTAAAATAAAAGTCAATTTTAGAAATAGCAACTGCTGGCTGTTCGTTACTTTACGTATTCTGAGGTTATCCTCTGACCTTGAGAGGAAATGTTTTTGTGAGTATTGATCAATATGATTACCTTTTTACATTTATAAAACTCACTGACCCCTTTTGTTTTTGGCACTTAAATAAAATAAAGCCAATAAAATAAAAAGTAAATATAGTCTTTCAACTGTTGGATGCAAATATAACCTTTTATTTGTGAAGAATATGGCAATTATACTATGTATGATAGTATTTCATTTCTTGACATCCATTGCAATATTTTGAAAAATACATTAATATATTTATCTTTCTTTTAATATGTATAAATTCTATTATCCTATATTTTTATTGATTACTATTTTACTTGATTAAAGTAAAGCTTCAATGTTCATATGTTCTTTTTCTTCAATATCCTTTTATTATTATGAAGTACCCCTGCTTCTCCCAGGATTCATAATTAATCTATAATCAACCAAAATTTTTTATGATTTAACTTGTGTTCATTCTGCTCAAGATATTTTAGTAACCATTATAACCTGGACAATTGTACCTAACGATCCTTTCTTCAGAAATGAACTTTATTGCCAGTTCTAGATATCAAGGCTTATGTAACTCAACCAATCAGCTTAATCTAAATCTGCAGAGACATTTCTCTGAGCTGCTCTTTTCTCTAAAGCATTGCCATACAAGCCTTCTCTTTCTTAATTCCCCCATTCTTTCAAGCAGGTTCAAATATATACAAATATAATATATAATCTTTCTAGCTGTTCTTATATAAATATATAATCTTTCTAGTTGTCCTTGTATAAATATATAATCTTTCTAGTTGTTCTTTGTGATATGGTTGCTCTGAAACAAGCTAGTCTGCCATTTGGAAGCCATATTCTACTTTTAATCAGAAAAAAAAAATATTGTCTTTTACTAGTGCTTGTATTTCACTTTTTAAAAAAGTGTATTCCTTACCTTGGAGCTTTGTTGTTTATTCTCATGTCTTTGCTCTCTTCTTGCATCTTTTTAATTTCTTTGACTTTTTCCTGAATCGTGTGAAAATTTCTAATTTTTCTTTCTACTTCACTAAGCTGATTTTTGTTTCTATTGACAATAGTTGAGGATACTAATTTATTATTATTTTTCAAATTTTAATCTTTGTCATTTGTAACCTTGTTTTTTTCATTGTCTTTACATTTATACTAGTGTTTTTTTGTCTGTTTGTTTTTGTTTTTTAAATTTTATCTGTTCTCCTCTTTGGATATCTGTTTCAAATAGCTATATCTTTGGGGCGCTTGGGTGGCTCAGTTGGTTAAGTGTCTGCCTTCAGCTCAGTCATGATCCCAGGGCCCTGGGATTGAACCCCACATCTGGCTCTCTGCTTAGCGGGAATCTGCTTCTCCCTCTCACTCTCCCTCTGTGCTTGTTCTCTTTCTCTCAAATAAATAAATAAAATCTTAAAAACAAAACAAACAAAAAACAAATAGCCATGTCTTCTTGTCAATTCTTGTGATTACAATTTTCTAAATATTTATGTTTTTGCAACTTATATTTAGAGATGTTATTTCTCTGAAGGTTCACTAAAGAGGTCCAATTCCCTTATTTCATAAGCTTTGTATTTAACTTTCTCATTTTTCCTTCTTACACATAAACTCTTGACCAACATATAATAAAAGGCTATATAACCTTTGGTTTCACACTTTGTTCAATTGGATACTTGCCAAATACATTCGCAGTTGCATAGATTGAAGTCAGTTTGGTGCCCACCACACACATTCTAATGCCCAGTGTCTGGCAGGAGACCATCAGTGGCTCAGCATATACTCATTTAGTCTCTGCTCCGCTCTTGGAATAGCATCAACTAACTAGAGAGTCTGGTTCTCTTTCATTTGATTGATTGATTGATTGATTTATAAGATTTATGTATTTATTTGAGAGAGAAAGTGGGGAGACAGGCAGAGGGAGAAAATCCTCAAGCAGACTCCCTGCTGAGCATAGAGCCCAACTTTGGGCTCTATCCCAGGACCCTGAGATCATGACCTGAGCTCATGAAGTCAAGATTCGGACACTTAACCAACTGAGCCACCCAGGTGCCCCGGTTCTCTTTCATTTTAATACAGGTATTATATGAAAAACTCAAATTCTATAATTCACTGCCTCCAGGGATTTCTTTTCACTTTTTCAAATACTGTGTTTTACTTGAGCGTACTATGTTTTCTAAATAAAATATTTATTTGAGGATACTTTATTTCCCAATGAACCACCACCATGGATTCCCCTGCATATTCTACTTTGGGAATTGCATTCTCTGAATGAAAGTTATATGTCTCCTTTCTCCAGCACTACTTTCCATCCCTATGTTCTTATTATCTTAGATTCTCATTTACATGTTTCTGTCAAGAAGCCCAAAACTTATCTTGAATTATCTTAAATTGTAACTCAGATGACCATATGTCTGTTCTAGGTTTTAGTTTGTAACTGACTTGTTTATCTATACCTGGGATTCCAACAAAATAATTATGCTGCCCCTTTCCCGTGAAAGTGGCTAGATAGAGATGATGACTTTCTGATCACTCTAATTTTTATCTGACCAATAAGCTGTAGTCTTAAGAATGGTTTATGTACACATTGTGGTGTGGTTCTAACCTAATATTCTTTACATTTTTATGTAACACCTAAAAAAAGTGAATGAAGATCAAAATATTCTAAGTTTTTCTCTTAGTGTTCTTCTTTTCTTCTTATAAATCTTTGAATGCCACAAGACAGAAACTTTATCTTAGTATAACCTGAAACAAATCACAGAGAAAGCAAAAGAAGAGCTGAGTTTGTGAAATGCTCAGTCAACTTTGCAGAAGAATTGGCTTAGAAAAACTTCAGATAAAACTTCAAACTCTGTAAGACTTATCTAAACAAAAAAAAAAATAGACATTTAGGTGGTGCCCATCACCAAAGACAGTGCATTATACTAAAATAAATAGGGAAATACCTTTTAGCTATCATCATTATCAATAGTTATTTTTTGATCCTTAGAAAATGTTTATAAGCATATTGGAAATGGCACTTTTCTTGTTCCATTCTATCTGTTAAACTCAGAATGGATTTAAAGCAATTAATAAGAAATCGATTTTTGTCCTTGCAAAACCAAAATCTTAAATATGTTTTTTTTGTTGCATTAAGGAATGAATCAATGTTTAACTATTTAATTTTTAAATAGCGAATGATGCAACAGATGCTACCAGATTCACATAAAAAAGTATTGCTCTCTTATGGTGCTATAAAGGCTTTGGATGCATATTCCAAATGGATGTACAATTAAAGCTTACTGATAGAGTATATGTGAATTCAGCAGCAGCATTAAAAAATATGATTGATGAAATAGTAGTATGTCTTACAAGAAAACTGCTAGCCTTTTTAGTATTTAGAGTGTACATTTTAAAACTGGCTTTTCTAACACACAGAAGACAGAGACTTAAAATGCCAAGATGGAGGAATTTATCCCAAATGAAAGAACAAGATAAGGCCACTGCCAGAGACCTAAGTGAAACAGATACAAGTAACATGCCTGAGGGAGAATTTAAAGCAACAATCACAAGGATACTCACTGGACTTGAGAAAAGAATAGAGGACATCAGTGAGACCCTTACAAAAGAGATAAAAGAGTTAAAAAAGAATCAATCAGAGATGAAGAATGTAATAAGCAAGATTGGAGGTAAGCTAAATGCAATGAACAGCAGGCTGGAAAAAGCAGAGGCATGAATTAGTGATCTAGAAGACAAAATAATGGAAAATAAAGAATCTGAACAAAAGAAAAAAAGCATTGTACAACATGAGAATAGACATAAGGAATTCAATGACTCCATCAAATGTTATAACATTTGAATTATAGGAGTCCCAGAAGAAGAGGAAGAAAAGGGGCAGAAAATTTATTTCAAAAATAATAGCAGAACCCTTTCCTAATCTGGGGAAGGAAACAGATCCAAGAGGCACAGAGAACTCCCATCAAAATCAACAAAAGCAGGCTAACACCAAGATATACTGTAATTAAATTTGCAAAACATAGTGATAAAGAAAAAAAAAAATCTTAAAAGCAGCAAGACAAAAGAAGTCCTTAACTTACAAGGGAAAACTCATAAGGCTACCTGGAGATTTTTCAACTGAAGCTTGGCAAGCCAGAAGAGAGTGGCATGATATAATCAAAATGCTGAATGGGAAAAATCTGTAGCCAAGAATACTCTATCCTGCAAGGCTATCCTTCAGAATAGAAGGAGAGATAAAGAGTTTCCCAGAAAAAGAAAAACTAAAGGAGTTCATGGCCACTAAACCAGCTATGCAAGAAATATTAAAGGGGACTCTGAGTGCAAAGGAGAGACAAAAGTGACAAAGACAAGAAAAGATCAGAGAAAATCTCCAGAAACAGTGACAAAACAAATAATAAAATGGCAATAAATACATATCTATCAATAATTACTTTGAATATAAATGGATTAAATGCTCCAATCAAAAGACATAGGGTGTCAGAATGGATATGAAAGCAAGACCCATTTATATGCTGCCTACAGGAGACTCATTTTAGACCTAAAGACACCTGCAGATTTAAAGTGAGGGGATGGAGAAACAGTTATCATGCAAATGGATGTCAAAAGATAGTCAGAGTAGCACTACTTATATTGGATAAATTAGACTTTTTTTGTTCTTTTTTTTTTTTTGGTGTGAAGCCTATTTTTTTTTTTTTTAGTTTTTATTTAAATTCAATTTGCCAACATATAATACATCATTAGTTTTTAATGTAAAGTTCAAGGATTCATTTATTGCATATAACACCCAGTGCTCATTCCATCATGTGCCCTCCTTAATGCCCATCACCCAGTTACCCTATCCCCCCACCCACCTCCGTTTCCGAAACCCTCAGTTTGTTTCCTGATGTCAAGAGTCTTTCATGGTTTGTCTCCCTCTCTGATTTCTTCCCATTCAGTTTTCCCTCCCTGCCCCTCTGATCCTCTGCGTTATTCCTTATATTCCACGTATGAGTGAAACCATATGATAATTGTCTTTCTCTGATTGAGTTATTTCACTTAGCATAATACCCTCCAGTTCCATCCATGTCAATGTAAATAGGTATTCGTCCTTTCTGATGGCTGAGTAATATTCCATTGTATTTATGAACCATATCTTCTTTATCCATTCATCTGTTGAAGGACATTCTGGCTCCTTCCACATAGACTTTTTGTTCTTGTAATGTTTTTATCCTGCAATGGTATCAGGGTAGTGCTGGCCTCATGGAATGGTTTTGAATGTGTTCCCTCTATTCTCCATTATTTGTAATAGTTGATGAAGATTGCCATTATTTTTATTAAATGTTTGGTAGAATTCACCAGTGAAATCGTGTGGTTTTGGGCTTTTCTGTGCTGGGAGATTTTTGATTTCTAATTCAGTTTTCATTCTTGTTATTGGTCTAAGAAGATTTCCTATTTCTTGGATTTAAGATTCATGATCCAATTGTGGTAACTTGTGTGCTTTTAGGAATTATATTTTTTTTCCAAGTTATCTGATTTTTTAGTATATATTTGTTTATAGTAATCATACTATGTATTTTTGTGTTTATCTGTTGTACTATTTTCTTTTCCACTTCTTACTTTGGTTTTTGAGTCTTCTCTCTTTTTTTTTTTGAAAAACTGGTCATTCCTTTGATTGTTATGTTTTTGTTTATTCTGGTCTCTTATTTATTTCTGATTTTTCTTTGTTACTTCCTTTCTCTACCAAATTTCAGCTAAGTTTCTTCCTTTTCTAATTACCTGTGGTGTAACATTAAGTTGTTTATTAGAACTTTTTTTCTCAATACAAGCATTTATAGCATAAATTTCACTCTAGCATCTGCTTTTGCTATATCCCATTGGTTTTGGAATATTGTGTTTTCTTTTTCTCTTGTTTTGAGACATATTTTGATTTGCCATCTGATTTCTTATTTGACCCACTGCTTGTGCAGTAGTGTGTTGCTTAATATTTACATACTAAATAATTTATATTTACAAAAAAATAAAAAAATATATATAAATATATTTAAGCAATGAGCATCCAGGTTCCAGGTTCTATAAACTAATACTTAACTTGAATCTTGAGCCAGTATTTAAACCATATTTATCATTTGAAATAGAAGATATTTTATAGGGGTGCCTGGGCGGCTCAGTAAGTTAAGCATCTGCCTTCAGCTCAGGTCATGATTCTGGGGTTTTGGGATCAAGCCCCACATCAGGCTCTGTGCTCAGTGGGGACCCTGCTTCTTCCTCTCCCTGTGCCTCTCCCCCAGCTTGTGTGCTCTCTCTCTCTCATATAAATAAATACAGTCTTAAAAAAAGAAGATATTTTATACACTGTATGTATAAATGTGAGATTTATTTTAAATGACACATGCCACTCCACCTATAGATTTCATTAGGTAGTAAGAAATTAGCTACTCTCAAATTTCTAATGGGAAAGTTCTCAAAATATTCTGTTTCTTGTCAATAGATGAAAAGAGAAAAATCCTAAAGAATTATTTCAGAGCTTCTCAGTACTCCATGATGATAAACTTTTAGGAGAAATCCTCAGTGGCTTTTACTTTTCAGCTTTTACCCAGGGCTGTATCTCAAGAATCTATATCATAGATTTTTAAGAAAAGACAGAAGTCTTATGTAGAGGAATGATTCAGTCATTCAAATATTGCTTATCTGATAACCCTGAAGATAAAGAACACAGCCAAGTAATAAGGAGACAATTATTTTTAAATAAACACACACACACACACACACACACAACAAACGTCAATGTGTACTTTATTATTGGGCCAGAGTCATTTGTCCATCAATTAGAAGTTACTTAATGTTTCTGAACAATTCTATCCAGCTTGAATATATGATATACCATCTCCTGTATGTTCTTAATAAAACTTTAGAAGGTGTCTACAGAGAGGATATTCTTAGAGGCAGGGATATCAGCAATAACAAGAAGAGATATCTGAAAGTGAAGCAAGACAAAAGTGTTAAAGAACAGAGAGGATAGTGCCATATTGTAACAACAACATCATCCTTTTTTCTTGACCCTCTTGACTATTTTAACTTGTTATTGTTGTTGTTGTTGTTTTGACATATAATTGGCATATAACATTATGTTAGTTTCAGATGTATAACATAATGATTTGATATTTGTGTACACTGCAAAATGATCACCACAATAAATCTAGTTCCCCCATCACCATGTAAAGTTACATAATATGCAATACAATGTTATTGACTATAGTCACCAGGTGTACTTTACATCCTCGTAACTTATTTATTTTATGACTGAAAGTTTGTACCTCTTAATGTATCTATTAAGTCCATCTGGTTTAATATGTCATTTAAAACCAATGTTTCCTTATAGATTTTCTGCCTGGATGATCTATCCATTGGTTAAGTGGGATATTAAAGTCCCCTAATATTATTTTATTGCTGTCAATTTCTTCCTTTAGGTCTGTTAATATTTGCTTTACATATTTAGGTGCTCCTATGTTGGGTGTATACATATGTATAAATGTTATATCTTTTTGTTGGATTGACCTTTCTATCATTATGTAATGGCCATCTTTGTCTTCTATTACAGCCCATTTAAATTCTGTCTTCTTAGGTACAGGTATAGCTACCTCAGCTTTTTTTTGGTTTCCATTTGCATGAAACACTTTTTTCCATCCTTTCACTTTCAGTCTGTGTGTGTATTTAGATTTGAGATAGATATCTTGTAGGAGCATAGAGATGGTTCTTGTTGTTGTTTTTAATCCATTCAGCCACGCTATGTCTTTTGGTTAGAGAATTTAAATGTAAATTTCATTTACATTTAAAGAAATTATAGATATGTATGAATTTATTGCCATTTTGTTAATTGTTTTATGCCTATTTTCTCTCTGTTCCTTTCTTCTTCTCTAGCTCTCTTGTGATTTGGTCTTTCTTTAGTGTTGTACATAGATTCCATTATCATAATCTTCTGTGTGTCTACTATAGGCTTTTGGTTTTTGATTGCCATGAGGCTTACATATGTCAGCCTATATATATGTGTGTGTGTGTGTGTATATATATATATATATATATATATATATATATATATATATATAATACCAGTCTATTTTACTTTTATAGCAGTTTGAGTTTCAGTGCACTCTAAAAATCTACATTTTTACTCCCCCTCCCATATTTTATGTTTTTTAAAAAGATTTATTTATTTATTTTAGAGAGAGAGGGAGTGAGGGGAGGGGCAGAGGGAGAGGGAGAGAGAGAATGCCAAGCAGATTCCATGCTGAGCGCAGAGCCAAATGTGGGTTTCCATCTCAGGACCCCAAAATCACAACCTGAGCTGAAACCAAGAGTTGGATGCTCAACTGAATGAACCACCCAGGTGCCCCCATTTTATGTTTTTGATGTCAAATTTTATATTTTTTAATTTTGTGTGTTCTTTATCTAATTATTTTATAGTTATTTTTACTACTTTTACCTTCATGCTAGCTTTATAAGTGATGAGTCCTCTACCTTTACTATGTATTTTTCTTCTGTACCTGTGAGATTTTTACTTTCATATGTTTTCTTGCCCTTTCTTTTTAGCTTAAAGCAGTCCCTTTAATATTTCTTGTAAGGACAGTTTAGTGGTGGTCAACTCCTTTAGTTTTTGCTTGTCTGGAAAACTTTATCTCCCCTTCAATTCTGAATGATAACCTTGCTGAGTAGCTGCTGGGTTTGGCAGGGTGGGGCCATAGGAGAGTGCAGAGGCAGGGCAAGCTGTACTAGCAGGGGAAAGGGACAGTGCAAAAATGGCTCCTGCCAGGGCTAGCACAAGCAAAGTAGAAGGAAAGTGCAAAAATGGTGCCTTCTAGCACTTATGTCCTTGGAGAAAGTTCTAACAGAGCCCTGACCCTCTGACAGATGCTTTAACATTAGCCAATGAGTCACTTTCACATATGGTCTAGGTGTTTTCAATTTGCTGCTTTTGCTCTGGGACTTGGGGCAACTGAGTCTATGTGTGAGCCCTTTAACAGACAAGTCTGAGTTTCCTACAGCCCTTTGGGTCTCCTGGGCATAAGCACAATTGCTTTTCAAAGCCAGACATTTTGGGGGCTCTTCTCTGATGCAGGTACCAAGGGTTGGGGTGCCTGATGTAAGGCTCAAACCCCTCATCCCTTAGGGATATACTCTGTATTCCTGACATTTCTCCTACCTGTGGGTTGCTGCATGGGGCAGTGGGGTTTTTGACAAGACTATGTGTCTGTCTCTCCTACCAGTCTCAATGTGGTCTTTCTATCCTTTGTTGTAGAGGAACTGTTCAGCTAGTTTTCAGGTCTTTTTGAGAGAATTGTTCTATATGTAGCTATAGATTTTGTGTGTCTGTGGTAGAGGTGAGTTCAGGCTCTTTCTACCCTACCATCTTGAACTATTCCCTTAACTTGGATCTTATTTTTCCCTCTCTTACTGATATATTTACTGATATAACACCTACCTACCCTCATACTATCTTAACTATTCATTGAGATTTGTTTTTCTGAGGTCAAGAATATCCAGGTTGTTGCTAGATTCAATGACATTTTTTTCCAATTCTATTATCTTCAGTACCTCAGATGCATTTCAAACAGAAGGTCACTTCTGTCTTCCCTTGACTTCTGCAGCATTTCAAAATCCTGGTGCTCTGAAGTATCTCACTTTTCTCTTTTTTTGGTATCAACAATCTCTCTCTCTCTTTTTTTCTCTCCCACAGCCATCCTCCTACTATTCTATAGCTATTGCTTACAGCATAGATCTGTCTCTTCCTATTGTTTATCCTCTTTGTTTCTTCTCTCAGGAATTTTACCCATTTTTCTGGCTTCAGTGATTACCACATTAATGGTAATTCCTAAATAGGAAATGTAGTGATTGAAGAGGAATGAATGGACACAAATCTGAAGGTTTTCATTGAAATAAATCAAGAAGCCAGTATTTGATTTATTCTGCTGTTGAGCTTGGTGCAGAATGAGTATTAAGCTATTATGTTTTTTGTTTGTTTGCATTGTTTTCTTTTGTTTTGTTTTTCCTTAAAGAAAAGCTATCTGCCTTTTTAAGTAGCTTGCCATAAACATAGGAAATAGATTAATATCATAGTACTGAAGGAAGTGGAATGAAAGAAGTTTAAGTGGAGAAGTGTGTTGGTAAAATCCTAAATATCATTTGAAATGTCACTCACAAGGGGATTTTTGAAGGGACTTTTTCACTTAAAGTCAAAGTATTCCATTTATAGTTTTTTTAAGCAAACTCTTTAGGCATAAATTTGCATATTATTAGTGGATTTTGGCCCAGGATTTACTTTCCATTTTTAAGGATGGCAAATCATTAATACGTTGTCTGGAAAGCTTTGAGCAAAGCTGATTTCTTTAATATTGTCCATTTTGTAGGTGGTGTTACGCCCTAAGAACATGAGTCATGTAATTTTCAGTGAAAAAAATAATTATAGTGATAGGGAAAAATCTGTGTTCTAAGATGGCCAACCGAGCCAGCAAGGGAGTCCCAGTCCCTGCCCCGGGGCTCTTCCGGGTTCTTCTCCCTGGTCTGCTTCCCTCGCGCGAAAAGGATTCCCGCATGCGCCAACGTGCCAAGTATGCGGAAGTAGAAGTGTATAAATTACCCCTTCTGTGCTCTGGGCTCAGACCTTTGGAGGTCAAGCTTCTCTGGGCCCGCCAGCATTAAATAAACCTCCGATCCTCCAAGATCTCCGAGTGCCACTTGATCCTTCCACTGGGCGATCCAGTCCGGGTTCCGTAACAATAGCAGGTATGAGGAGGTAATATAGTCTTCATGCCGTTCCTGACTAATTACATAGTTATAAGACAAATTCTCATTAGAACAAAAGAAATTGATGTGACTCTCCCTTCTTTTTTGGTATCATTTAAGTGGACAGTGAGGTGTTTTGTTTTTGTTGTTGTTCCTTCTTTGGATAATAAATATAGTGAGCTCCTTTTAAAGATTTACCATGCTCCTCCATATTTGAATTTATTCTTTGTTGACAATCTATGTGACACTAAACTCACAACCCCAAAAATGAGTATATAATTTTCTATTGTACTCCAAAGTAGAGCAACGCACTAAACATATTTAAAAAAATCACAAGCAGTTTTCTGAGAAACCTCAATGCTTATATATCACTGATCAGAATCCAGTCATTTGGTTACCCTTATATGCAAGGGTCTTTAACCATATACATAACTACTTCTATGGGGAAATGGCTATTGGATAGACAACTGATAGTCTACTTAACACTCTGACCACTTATCTCAGGGCTAAATTTGCATGCATTTTCTATTCCTGTCATACCAGGTAGATGTTAAAATTCTCATCTTGCAGATGAGGAAACAGAGGTTTAGATGGGCTAAATAACTTGCCTGCAGTCACACAGGCAGCATGGTGTAGAACTAGGAATTGAACTTCTCCTTTACCCAGCTGCTGTCTTAACCACTATACCTCATAGTTCCTGAGATGGTGCTCCAGGTCTCTTGTTGGCTTTATATCAGGAAACCAGCACTGGATTCCAAAGATGAATTAATTCCTCTGAAAGACATACAGGAAACCTGGGTTGATGTACAAATATAGTCACCTTTTAAAAAATTCATAGGTCTGAGATGTCTGCAAAGACTTATGAATCTGCTTGCTTTGCTGTTTCTTGATTTATTAAGGAGACAGGGCCCCATGATTTGGTCTAATACTGGGAAAAACATTTAAAGTTAAAAAGAACCTCTCTCTATGAAGGGAAATTTTAAATATTATGGTTCTGATAATTGCATTTTATAAATCTGCTTAGCTTCTTTGTTAAAAAAAAAAATCTGGATAAATTGGTAGATAATTGGAGTAGCAGATGGTGTTAGTAGATTATTCCCAAACCTCTTTTCAATCCCCTTCTTTTTTTTCTTCCTTCTACTATAAGGGCTGGAAAAGCTACATACTTGCTCTTACAGTCTCCACACTGTGAATGGTGAAGTGATAATAGTTCTGATTAATGGTATATAAGAAAAGTCTCTTCAGGAAGTTTATGGGAAAATTTTCCCTTTCCTGGTAAAGGGGACAGATACAGCATGTTCCTTCCTGCATGGATTTAGACCCAACCATGAGCTCTAGCAGTCATTTTTCAACCAGAGATATTCAGAGATACTGGCTTTGATGTTACTGAGTTGCTGAATCAATGCCTACTTATAGATTTCTTATTTTCTTTATCTACTCTCTGTTGTTATCTTTTATTTCACCTGAAATTAATTTTAACTAATATAATTAGTCATTGCCTTTCAATAAAAGGACACGCAAATTAGCAGATTGTTTTTTAAAAAAAATGAACAAAAATATTGTGTGTATTGGCTCAGTATAGAGAAATAAAAATTAATGTAAGCTTTTTTGGATCTGAAAAGTAAATAAATTGCATATTGAATTTAGATAGCCACAAAAGAATTGCAAATAATGCCCACTGCCAAATGTTTGTTTTATTTGCCAGGATTTTTCTTCTAGAGACAAAACAAACAAGGTATTAACAAAAGCTGGATTGACTTTGTAACATCTTACCAGCTCTTGGCTGTCCAAAGTTGGATAAAATGGTTGTCTTAGTCAGTTCAGGCTGCTATAACAACATACCACAAACTAGATGCCTTAACAAGAGAAATTTACTTTTTACAATTCTGGAGACTGACCAAGATTGAAGTGCTGGCCAATTCAGTTTCTGTTGAGAGGCTTGCATTTGCTATATCCTTCTTGCTATATCCTCACATGGCAGAGAGGGAGAGAGAGAGGGAGGGAGGGAGAGTTAGAGTTAGTTCTGGTGTTTCTTTATCTTTTTATAAGGGCATCAATCTCAGCATAAGGGCTCCACCCATATGACATCATTATTCCCAAAGCCCTCACATCCAAATGTCATCATAGAGATTAGAGTCTCAAAATACGAATTTTGGGAGGACACAAATGTTTAGTCCGTAGCACAATCTTCCGGTACACAAAACGTTAACAGAGGTTCTCAGCTCAACTCATCTTGGAACAAGCCCAATCCACAAGAGTGGATTTTCATTTGAGGCCTAAGATTAATGATGCTCCATCGTGCATCGTGCATTTTCCCTCTCTATTTTCAATTTTGGCTACATGGGTAATAGTATTTTCAATAGAACTTTCTCTGGCTCAGAATTTCCTTTATCCATACCAAAAAAAAAAAAAAAAAAAAAAAAGAATTTGTAAACAGAAAGCAAAGAATATACTTTAATTTTTATTTATTGTTTTTTCTTGCCAGAACATTCTTTTAGTTCTTTCTCCATTTCCATTTGTTTGAGAACTTTGATTTATATCTAAATTTCTTTTCAGCTCTAAAATTATGATATACATAAATAAATAGATGTACCCTTTATTTTACAAACTTAATTGTTCATTTACACTCTGTTCTCATTTTCTATCTTATGTAGTTCATGAGAACTGTGGCTGAGAATTTAGTATTTAGAAATTAAATTTAGAATTTAGAATTAGACTGTACATTGATCTAGGTAAAAGAATCATGAGATTTGGATAAAGACAGAGGAGATGGTGCAGATGGGAAATGTGATGATATTTGGGAGACAACATTGACAGACCTTGGTAATGTATTTTCTGTGGTGGTGGTGATGGAGAGAGAGTGGGATTAATTTAGGATGGTTCCCGGGTTTCAGTTTTGCCTACCTTCAGTTTTGTCTACCTTCAGTTTTTGGCATTACCTTATCTAGATTTGAGTTAATTTGGGTTAATGAGTAAATTTGTGGACATACTAAATTTGAGGTATTTGTGAGGTAGAGTATTTATCAGGTAGAGATGTCCAGCAAGTAATTTATATGGATTTAAGTTAGTAATTTAGAAAGAAAAAAACTAAACTAATTCTCAATTTGAGAATTAGAGCCAAAAAGGTGATTGAATTTACCCAGAACTAGTATGTAGATTTGTGCTTATTAAGAATCCCAAGTAATTTGATCATTTAAAAGGCAGATTCAGTGTTCCATGATTCATTGTTTGCATGTAACATCCAGTGCTCCATTCACTACATCAAAAACTAATGATGTAATGTATGGTGATTAACATAACATAATAAAATTTAAAAAAAAAAGAAAGAAAATGAAGGAACCAAGAAATAAGAAACATATGTTCAAGTCTTTAAAAAATAAAATAAAAATGGAGCCTTTCCTTCACCAGAAAAAAAAAAATAATAAAAAAAATAAAAGGCAGATGCAGAAAGGAACCCTCCTCCTCCCAAAATAAGAGAGCAAGGAGAGTCATAGAATGAAAGTCAAGGGGGTGGAGTTTGTTTTTTTTTTTTAATAGTACATATTATTATCTATATTTATGATAATGTGTATTAGATCTCTATAGATTATTTACTACTCCTTATAAGTTTTTGCCCTTAAACACCATCACTTTCCCACTCCTCATCCCATCCCCTGGTAACCACCATTCTATTCTGTTTTTTATAGGTTTAACATTTTTAGATTCCACATATAAGTAATATCATGCAGTACTTGCCTTTTTCTGTCTGACATCTCTCTTAGCACAATGTGTTCAAGGGCATCCATGTTGTCACAAACGGGAAGATACCTTCCTTTCTCGTGGCTGAATAATATTCCATTGTGTATGTGTGCCACATCTTTTTCATCTTTTCATCCACTGATGGGCATTTGGGTTATTTCCATGTTTTGGCTATTGTGAATAATGCTGCAATAAACATGAGAGTGCATATATCTCATCAAAATCCTGTTTTTAGTTATTTTGGGCATATACCCAGAAATGCAATTATTGGATTGCATAGTAGATCTATTTTTAATTTTTTTAGGTACATTCATATTGTTTTTCATGCTGGTTGGACCGATTTACATTCCCACCAATAATGTATAAAGGTTCTCTTTGGGATGGAGTTGTTTAAAGAGAAGGTGGCCAGCAGTATCAAATCCTGCTGAATATTCATAAAAGATAAAGACTAAATAATGCCAACTGAATTTCTTCATTAGAAGAACATTGTTTAACATAGCTGGTTGCAGAATTAAATAGAAGAGAAAATGTAGAAGAACTAATAGCTAGAGAGAGGCACAGAGATGGAGGAAATATATGCATTTTTAATTTTAAAGCATTATGATAAACATGTATCTATGCTGATGAGAAGAGCTGTTAAAGAGACATTGAAAATGCAAAAGAGAATGGGAAATACCTGAAGAAGCAAAACAGGTTATGTGTGCTATATATAGATAGGATGGGGAAAGGACTGTAGTAAGAATTTGGAGTGCCCTGGTATTCCATAGTTAAGAAGTTGAATTATATCCTGCATGCCATAGGGAGATCATTAGTATTTTTAGTTAAAAGATCAAAGATATTTTATTTATATTTTTAAAAGATCATTTTAGCTAACAGTGGGAGAATGAATTAGAGAAAGTAAGACTTAGAGCAAAAACAACTGAAGAAAGTAAGGGAGATGGGCAGAGGGAATAATTGTAGAAACATTAATTTGGGAAGATCAGGAGAGTGTAGTAATCCACTGAGTGTGGGAAATAAAGGGCAAGGTAGCTGGAAGACTTGAGAAAGATTTAAAGTTCCTGAGGCATCTAGTGAAAGCTTGGATAAAAATAACTAAGAGGATTTTGAAATGTGAGTTACATTTTAGACATTCTGAATTTTGGCTGCCTTTGGAATATCCAAGTGGAGAAATATCATTTAGGTAGTTGGAAAATCACGATGGGAAGGAAGATGGACAACCAAGGCTGGACACAGGGCTGTCTGAGGTATTTGTGATAAGGATGATAGCTGAAAGCACAAGACTAGAGAAGTTTGCCTGGTAAGAATAGACACACAGAGAGAAGATAAGGGCCTAGTATGGAACTTTGGGGCAGGCACACTAATCTTAAGAGGCAAATAGCAAAAGGGAAATCAGTCAAAATGGTAAAAATAATACCCAGAAGGTTAAAAATTGAACCAGAAGAGAATAAAATCATAAAAAAAATGCATCTAATCAAATTATGTCCAAATGCTGGAACAAGATCAAGTTATGATTTAAAAGTGCCCATTGAATTTGCCACTGGAAGACCATTTGTAATTTGAAGTGAAGACTTTTTAGTTGAATGATGAAGGAAAACTCCAGTTTACAGAAACCTAAGGCATTCACGGGTGTTAAGGAAGTGCAGGCAGAGTGCAAACCACTCTTGTAAAACATTGGTAAATGAAGGACACAGGAACAGAAGAGGAGTTACTTTCTTCTTGCCTGAGGTTATTTTTTAGGGGAGATTTTGATAACTGTGAAAGCCCATGTTTACTCTTTTCTATTAAAGTAGCACATGCCTCAATATCGGCATCAGTGATACTGCATATTTACACTTCCTCTTAGGATTGATCTTTCAAGAATTTAATGCTATGGCTTTACAGATGTTAACACCATAATGGTCATCTGGTCAAATGAGGGAAGATCCTGTAGTTGCTATGTCTTAAGATATATTCTAGTTTGCTAGTAGTAGATATTTCTAACTTTCTTCAGGGCTTTCTTTATAGTCCCGTAGATAACTTGATTTGTTCACCCTAAACAAGATTGAGTACTTTAATAAACTCTTGACTAGTGGTAAGTACATTATGATAATAACATTTTTTTTTGTTTTTTGTTTTTTGTTTTGTTTTTTATTTTTTATTTATTTAAAAAATTTTTTTATTGTTATGTTAATCCCCATACATTACATCATTAGTTTTAGATGTAGTGTTCCATGATTCATTGTTTGTGCATAACACCCAGTGCTCCATGCAGAATGTGCCCTCTTTAATACCCATCACTAGGCTAACCCATCTTTCCACCCCCCTCCCCTCTAGAACCCTGTTTGTTTTTCAGAGTCCATCGTCTCTCATCTCTTCTTCTTCTTTTTTTTTTTTAACATATACTGCATTATTTGTTTCAGAGGTACAGATCTGAGATTCAACAGTCTTGCACAATTCACAACGCTTACCAGAGCACGTGTCTATCACCCAGTCACCCTATCCCTCCCACCCCACCCCCCACTCCAGCAACCCTCAGTTTGTTTCCTGAGATTAAGATTTCCTCATATCAGTGAGGTCATATGATACATGTCTTTCTCTGTTTGACTTATTTCGCTCAGCATAATACCCTCCAGTTCCATCCATGTCATTGCAAATGGCAAGATCTCATTCCTTTTGATGGCTGCATAATATTCCATTGTATATATATACCACATCTTCTTTATCCATTCCTCTGTCGATGGACATATGATGATAACATTTAAGAAATATCAATTTTGCATGGAAAATGATGAGCATTGTGTAATTACTTGTTTTCATCAGTATCGTATTATTTCTTGTTATTGCTTGTTTTCATCTGCATCTTATTATTTCTACTTATATTAGTGACTCTTAGTTTAACTTTTCTTTTACTGAGTTATAAGTTAAGTTTTACAATTTTATTTCCAGCTAAGAAAAAAAAAAGGAAAATCTTTTCTTCTAACAGAGCCCCTTAAATATTTCACCTGGAGATTTTATCCTTGTTCATGAACCTAACTCTTCCCAACTCAACTGTATTTTGAGATATGTGATACCCATATTGGAGTCTCTTTAAATGCTAGAAGTTCATCACAGTCAAAATATGCTTTTCCCTTTTCACAGTATTATTTGCATATTCACCTTATATTACTACTTGAAAACTGATGTTATCTTTAAATGAGGTTGAAATCAGCCAAATTTCACCTATTAAATTCTTTTTAGACATGGTCTCTCTCTCTATATACTACTACTTACATATAACATTCTGTCAATTATGTATGAAATGTACACTATATCTGAAAATGCAGACATTCATATGGCAAAGAGCATAGTAGCTACATTTCAAAACTATAACAAAAAATATCTTATATCCACTTAATTAAAATGTAAATAGGGAAGCAAAAGACCAAGAGAGCAATTTATTTCATCATGTCTTCCTGAATAATATAAAAATAAGGCACAAAACAATGCCATTTCAATGCTAAAATCCTTTGATCTGAAGTGACTGTTAATATCAAACAAAATTTTTGAACAGGGATAAAACATGGTTAATTTCAAATATATATTTCAGATATATATATATGTATATATATAGATAGATACTGATACTGATATTGTTATAGCATACAAATCTCAGGTAAAGGTGAAAAGAGCCTAGAAGCCATTCGTACAGGCTGGTTGGTTTTGACAAGGTGACTCAGAACAACCTTTGAAGTTCCATGAAGCCACATAAAGGGCTGACCCTGGAAACATGGGGTTGTGGGGAGCCAAGACAAGGAATTGGTTAGGTCTCTCTTTCCTGTTGAAATCTTTCCAGCTGGAAATTTATTTGTTACATATTGAACGTATCCACTGGCTTTCATTAGCAGAAAGAATTTTACAGTTTAAAAGTGTTTGAAAGCCATGGATGCAACCTCTTACTTCCCCTTCACTGTTAGAGATTAAGGGACCTCTTCACACAAATGAGTTACAGAGCCAAGCATAGAGGATATGTCTGCTAACAAATAATGCTGTGCTCTTTTACCCCAATTAATGACAACTGTGTTATGTATATAAAATTACTAGTTTTTCATGTGTTTTCCCTGGAATATGAACAAATTCCATGGAATCTCAGGATACAAGGATTTTAGATCAGAAAAGGATTTTTGAAATTAAGTCCAAGGTCTCTTGTCTGGCAGGAATCCTTATAATACCAGGAAAAGGAGACACACAATTCATATTAATGTGTCCAGGACAGGGATCCTGATAACTCCTCAAATAACATTTCATTCCTGGGCAGTTCTTAATAATATAAAGTACTTTTCAATGTCAGTTAAACCCTCATTCCTATAAGATCAACCTATTAAACTTCATCTTTCTCTTTAAGATTGCAAAGAATAAATCCTAACCATTTCCCATATTGTGGTTTGGATTGGCCATTTACATGAATGTAGAAACGTGCTGATGAGTTGGCATTCTGCTATTTTTTTTGCCCACACTTTTGGTTGTGGGAGATGAGAGACTTCCCTAGAGAGGCCTGCATGAGAAGTGGTATCTCCATTGTAGATCCTTCAGGTAGAACTGGTTGATGATGATGAATGACATGTAATAATGATAAAGAGGAGAGTGAACACTGAAGACTTGCTGTGTTCTAAGTTCCCTACATATATTTACTTATTTAACCTCCACAATACCCTGTGAGTGAATACTATTGTTATCCTAATTTATGGATGATAAATGAAGTTGCCCAAATTCATGGAACTAGTAAATGATAGAGCATGGATTTGGAGAGTCCAGAGGGCATGCTGAACAGGGTCAAGGAGCAATGGGAAAAGGCAAGGAAGTGGCAGATGAGTAAGATGCTGATTAGTGATATAAAGTGCAGAGTCACCTTGCTTTGGAGAGAAGAGAACCTGTAGTCAGAGCTTACTGCTTATAGGGTACAGAGAGAACACTGTTTTTACCAGGGGCTCTTGTGTGTTATATTATTCATCTTTCTTGACAATGAAATGTGACTTCTAAACATTTCCTCTATGGCAATAAGCTCTAAGCAGTAGTTCTTACTCATTTTGGATCATGGACTCTTGTTGAAAAGGATGAAAGCTTTTCACTTTCCTTGGAGGGAGAAAGGACTCATAGACAAAAATACAGATAGAAAATATTTATTTTCCAAAAGTGCAGAACTGAGGAAGGCATATGATTTTGGAAGGGCCCTATAGGGAAGTAGGGCCTGGATCCTATTTCCCAGGGATCTTTATAGGACAAGGAGAGACCTGTGTGATAAACACAGCTCTGGAGAAGTCAAAATGTATGGATATTAACTGTGAGAGCAAAGAAGGATGCAAATCAAATCCAGGAAATCTTATGAGCTGCTGGTTTGTGGCTTCACAAATTATACTACGTCCATAACACTCATGATACATTTGATGTCACTGGTAGGTGTGTCTCATGGAGGCAAGTGAGAGGGGCAGAGCTTTACCCCTGATCCAAAGGATTCCAGATCAAATAGAAAGAAGCACAAGTAAGGCAACACACAGGGTGAGGGGACTTATCAGTGCCCCAAGCCCTGAATTTGGAGCTTGGGTATAAGTTTCCTAGCCTCTAAGGGCAGGGCAGATCCGCACTAACACTGATGCTACATGCATGTACTGGCGAGACTTTTCCCCTGTAACGTCTAGGGCTTCTCGGACTCTCTGAAGCACTCCACATGCTTTAGTCCTTGAACTGCAAAAAGTGCTTCTCTAATATGAAGCTGGCTTCAAATGACAAAAATGTGACCCCAATCAATCACCAGCTGCCTTTCTACTGTACAGGAATCTGGGGATATCTGTGAGTTTCTTTTGTACGTCCCTGTTTTTCCTTCGTGCGTCACTGAAGACTGCACGAGTTCATTATTGAAGCCACTGCGTATGGAGACTCAGGGCACTGGTGTGTCTTCAGTGTCATGTCCGTTCTCTGCTTTCACTTTTCTGTTCCCTTTGACATGGTACCTGCGCCAGCAGGGGATGTTCTGTGGGAGGTTTGAAAGTTAGGCTGCCTCTACTGCCCAAAGGAATGCAAAACCCCGGCACACACAGGAATCAGTCCCGCTTTCTCCATGGTCGAAGGCCAGTGTTAATTCTTAGGCCTTGACCTGCCTGATTTTGCTGAAGAAAAAGAAATCCTCAGGAATAACTGTGATATCACTGACTTCAACTGGTTTTGAAGAAACAGTGGCTTCCAAGACATTTTTGAGTTGGTCAGAACTGAAGCCTACATATGTTTTCCTTTTTGTTGCCCAGAGAGCTAGAACATTCTTGCCAGAAAGGAGTAGGGATCGAAATATGTAGACATCTGGACAATATCTTCGGCATACATCAAAAGCCCTTCTCATTTTTCTCTCTCTTAAGGGACAGACAATCCAAAGGTCAAACAAGGCAAAGGACTTAAGTTAAGCAGAATTGGAAAGAACTGTTTACTTGTGTCAGTTTTAGTTAAATATTGAGATCTAGGTACTTGGAATATAAAAGTGAATATGCTATTCTTACTGTCCTCACAGGGTTTGCATTGTAGCTATGAATATAGGTACAAAGATATAAGCATGTTGAAAATGGAAAAAAAAATATGTTACTTATTTAAAAAATGACATTTCCTTGCACATGGATAATTTACCTGACCATGCATACATGGACTTAAAAAGTATTTTATATAAGTATAAGTAAAAAATAATTAGCAGGGGTGCCTGGGTGGCTCAGTCAGTTAAGTGTTTGCCTTCGGCTCAGGTCATGATCCCAGAGTCCTGGGATCGAGTCCCATGTCAGGCTCCCTGCTTAGCGGGGAATCTGCTTCTCCCTCTCTCTCTGCCCCTCCTCCCTGCTCATGCTCTTCCTCTCTCTCCCTCTCAAATAAATAAATAAAAATATTTTTTTGAGGTAATGGTAACTTTATTGGGATAATAATTTCACAATGTGTGTGCGTGTATATATATATACATATGTATATATGTATATATATATACAGTGCACCTTAAATATATATAGTTTTTATTTGTCAGTTCATCTTAACAAAGCTGTGAAAAAGAGAAAAATATTTTCAGATAAAGAGTATCTCTAACTGCTGAGGTTCTGGGGAGCATACTTTGAGAATTTTTGCTCAAGATTTATGTGACATAAGTAAACTCCAATTTGTTTAAGGCATAGTTAGTTAGGTTTTAAAATACAAGATAACTTGTATCTCTAGTTTTCAAGCCATCTTGTACAGGCTTGACAAAAAGTCAGGAGTTAGAGAATAAAAATCTTTAAAAAATAAAAAATAATTAACATAATAAACTATCTGTCAGCTAATAAGCCTAGTAAAACCCTAGATTCTTGAGTTCGTTTGACTTGCTCCCTCCAATTTCAGCTTGGTTTTGAAATTTCTGATATTACCCCAGTGAGGTGAGTTGAGAACTGAAAAGCATTAGTTAGTCTAGAAGTGCCCAACTGTGGTAGACAGAATTCTAAAATGACCCCTAATAACCCATGCCCTTGAATAATCCACTCTCCTTGAGTGTTCATGGAATCTGCGAATATAATGAGGTTCTACTCTCACGATTATGTTATATTACATAGCAAATGTGACAGGATTTTTGCAGATATAATTAAGGTTCATAATCAGTGGATTTTGAGTGAATCAAAAGAGAGATTATTATACTGGGTGAGCCTGACCTAACTAGATGAGTCCTTTAAGAGAGGGTCTAGAACCTTCCTTGAGTTCAGAGAGATTCTTTTGCTGATCATGAAAAGGAAACTGACATGTGGTAAGAAGATGTCTTTCTATTATTCATTCTATAACCATGCCTATGCTCTGTACAATGCCCTCTCCCGGGTTGTAGGACACAAAAATGAGTAAGACATAGCATTTGCTTTTAGAGAGGTCTCACCTTAGTGTGAGAGAGAAAATGCACAAACACTTGCAATAGTAGATAAATGGCATTTGAGAAGTTGGCAGAAGATGATATTGAACCAGAGCACATGGAGTACTTTCTTCTCCCCACGTACCAAAATCTGTCCCAAGAGAAGTCAGCTGCCTCTTAAGCTGAGTCCTAAGGATAAGCAGGACTTGCCTCGTGGATGAGGAGCCGGGAGAGGGAAGGGCATTACTATTAGAGTTAAATGAATAGCCAAAAAGCAGAGGTAAATGGAAGGTAACAGAATGTCTACAGGGAGCAGCAAGAGATGAGGCTGAAAAACAGGCAAGGTAATGGAACAAACAGTTCTTTATGCTCTACCAAGAATTTTATACCGTATTGCATAGGCAACAGGAATTACTGAAGGCATGTGATAAAATTTATACCTTTAAAAAATATTCTGAATAAAAATGTGGAAGATGGTTGGGAGGGAAAAAGGAAGAGTGAAGAAGGAGACCAGTTATTAGATTCTCCCCATTGCCTAAGTAAGCAAAAAAAAGAAAAAAAAAAAAAGATTTGCTCTAAGACAGTAGTAATAATGGTGTGGATGGAGAAGAAATGATAGATTTATTGTGGAGATATTTAAGAAATGGAACTGGTAGGGTTTGGTGTCTGTATGTCAGATGGAGAGTTTGAAGTTGAGGTAGGTTTTTGGCTCTGCTGGGTCCATTTAAGTGTACCCAACATAGAGGGAGAAATTGGATTGTAACTAGAGTATACCTGGAGGAGGGGGGAGGATATGATATTTATTTTAGGATATACTTCCTTTCAGTTGTGGTGAGGTCTAGTAGACATTTTGGTCTATAGCCCCTGTAGCATTAGAGAAGGGTTGGACGTGGAGATGAAGAGTTAGAGGTCATCAGCATTTCCATCCCTAGTTGATGCTCTGTGTGTAGATTAAATCACTGTGAGTTAGTGTATAGAATAAGGACAGAAAGGTGTGAGGAACAAACCCTGGAGCATGTCAGCATTTAAAGGGAAGGTGGTGTAAAAATAGCTGAATATGTAAACCAAATATCAACCATCAGAAATATGGAGTAGTTGTAAGAGTCAGGTGAAAGCCAAAAAAAGAGTTGCAAAATGGGAGAAATGATAAACTTTTGCATATGCTTCAGAGAGTTTGATTAAGGTAACTAAAAGATGCCCACTGATTTTGAGTTCAGGGGTAGTAATTGGCATTTTAAGTTTTCCTTCTGGCCTCACTTCTCCTTTGCAGCATTAGTACTCAGATTTTGTTTCAGGGAAACTGGACCTTGACTTCTCCACTACAGTTCATGTGCGTTGGGTAAAGCTGTCTCTACCCTAGCAGTGGAGGTGAAACACGCGACCGAAACGAAGCCAACAACACATTCTAGCCTCCTGGTCATTGAGATCAGTTTAGGGAAGGCATATAACACAAGTTAGGCTAAACAGAGCCAATAGGATAAAATTTCCTGGCCTTTGTTTTTGTTTTTACTATAAGATTAAAACATATTTCACCTTCTAGGTCAGTGTGAATCAGAGTAGACTGAAGCTGCTTCTGCCATATTGTGACCATGTTCATCCTGGAAATGGAACAGTGCTGAGGAAGTGACTTGAGAAATAGGGAGAAGCCACAATCTTGCTTGAAACTAAACCCAACCCTATACTGTTCAGTTATGGGATCTGAAATATTTCTTATAAACCCGTGAAGCAGGCCAGGGTGTTGGTTCCTTTAGTATCAGTGCACCTTCAATGTGCTGATTTTATATTTCTTTTATTCATTCATTCAAGAAACATATATTGAGATTCCATGCCATGCTGTGTACTTTTCTAGGCACTAGAAATGGGGAATACAGCACTAAATAAGCAAGACAATATCTTTATTCCCTTAGAACATGCATTGAATGGGAGATACAGAAATCAGTGTAAGTAAATACATACATCTACATATAATTCAGATAATACTGCTAGGAAGAAAATTGGGAAGAATAAAAAAGTAGAGTGATTTTGTGTTCCTATTCGAAGTGGAAAAGATAGGGAGGTCAGGGGAGTGAATTCCTTCATATCATGTCAGTGAAAGGGAATATTATTTTCGAAAAAACTAAAGGGTTGAAATTCATTCAACAATCCCTGATCTTCAGGGAAGGTTTTTTTTTCCTTCCCTCTTTCCTATCCGATACTCACAGGAAAACGTAAAGTACTATCAGTGCTTCTTTTACAAATCTCAGGCCCAATTTTTAAAAAAAAATCTTTATGTAATATGAATTGCATCTGAAGGAATAAAATATAAAGGAATTGGTTGAGGCCATTCTGGGTCCTTCAACCTTAAATGGTGAATACAGTATTAGTCTCCAAAAAGATGACCTGAATTGGACAGATTTGGAATGAGATGCTGGGTGAAAAGTGAATATTCAATCAGAGGTTACAGTTGTTGCTTTTGAATGTGTTTCTTTAAAGCTGGGTTAGAGGATGAGTTGCCATAGGCTTACAGGAAAGGGGCTGTCTTGGCAAGGGAACAGATCCTAAGCTGTGTCCTTTTCATCCGTCTTTAAAATTAAAGTGAGGTTCAGCAGATACCTTGAGGAAACATATTAAATTGCAGATTTTGCAGTTTTGTTGTGCCTGCAATTTCCCAATGTTGCTAGTGAGAAGCTGAGAAGGCCCTTAAAAGCCTTTGTGCTTGGCACCTGCAGAAATCTAATTTCTGATGAATAGGACCCTAATTGGGTCAATTATTCTATTATACTACACAAGAGTACTTCAAACTGCTGCTTTAGTAAAGAGAGAGCTTTAGTCTCCCCATTCGTGTTCTCCAATTTGAACAGAACTCAGAATCCTGCATTTAACTTTTCCTTTCCCAGTGTCGATTTTGTCCTTCCAATTTCCGTTTATCACATGTGAGTCAACTCTGAATAGAAGTGAAACCACTTTTTCACCTTTTGAGACCATGGGTAAGATTACAAAAGAGATTTTCTGACTCCTTTAAAAACCATTTCTCAGGGGGCGCCTGGGTGGCTCAGTCATTAAGCGTCTGCCTTTGGCTCAGGTCATGATCCCAGGGTCCTGGGATCGAGCCCCGCATCGGGCTCCCTGCTCCGCGGGAAGCCTGCTTCTCCCTCTCCTATTCCCCCTGCTTGTATTCCCTCTCTTGCTGTGTCTCTCTCTGTCAAATAAATAAATAAAATCTTTAAAAAAAAAAATAAATAAAAACCATTTCTCAGGGCACCTGGGTGGCTCAGTTGTTAAGTGCCTGCCTTCGGCTCAGGCCATGATCCCAGGGTCCTGGGATCAAGGCCCACATCAGGCTCCCTGCTATGCAGGAAGCCTGCTTCTCCCTCTCCCACTCCCCCTGCTTGTGTTCCCTCTCTAGCTGTGCCTCTATCAAATAAATAAATTTAAAAAATCTTTAAAAAAAACATAAAAAAACACTGTTTCTCATACATTTGCAAATATATGAGGCAGGTACTTCAGTGAGGCTTATTCAAATGGAATATTTTTTTGATTAATTGTTATTATCTTTGGAAGGGGAAGAACAGAGAGGAGTCCGCATTTTATTTGTGGATTATATGACACTTTTGCACATTTATAAGGCTTTAATTTCAATTTTATTTTCTTACTATTTCGAAGGATTGCACCAGTTACTTTTTCAGAATCACGCATAACATGTGAGTTAGAAAGGAAAACAATATTTGGTAGCTGACACATGATGACACTTATAGACTCATTATTTTAATGAGATTGATTTCATAGACATTTCCTTTATGTTAAATGTTCTGCTTTGTAACTTAGGAAAGAAGCTTCTTTAATTGGAAGGAATATTTTCACTCCTGAGTTGGTCTGTAGTTCAGACTTGACTTGGGAGAACATGGAATTATGCCACCACCCGCCGTATATTGAAACTAGTGCTCTGCAATAACTGTAGCCTATGAAGAAGCTTTTGCTTTGGCACAGGTAAAGCTGAAAGGGCATCGTCTTAACTTTTGTAAGAAGCCAAAGATATGTATATCACTTCGAAACATTGAATTCAATAAACGTACTTAAGTAGACATTCTCTAAGAAACTCCAAGCTTAGTGTCTGGGACAAAACTGATTTTTTTAAACATTTTCTTGAGTTGTGCAAGGTACTGGGTACTGGTGTTAGCATATCAAGAAATACAACAGTGAAAAAATGAGCAAAGCACAGTCTTGTTTTTCAAGTAGCGTGTAGTCTAAAGGGAGACAAAAAATTGCATGCTTGATTGAAATATAATGTTTTCTGTAATGAGTGTCATCAGAGGGTTGCAAAGTACTATGAAAGCTTAAAAGCATGTGTGTGTGTTTCCATTTGGTAGCATCCTGACATATTCATTTTGTAATTTTTGAGTAGATGCATGCATGTCTGGACTTACAGGTACCAATTCTGTAACTTTTCTAAGGTATGCTTGATACTTCCCAACACTACACTGGAATTGATTTGTTTCTGCTTGCTCTGAAAACCCATGCATCTAGTAAGAAATATGGTTTGATTGATTTTATGATGAATCAGAGGGAGGAAAAATTAGTATGCTGCTTTTTCTGGTTTCTTTCAAGAGGAGCTTGGAAGAAGTTATATGCTTACTATTTTATAGGAATTCTCCATGGATTAATTTCTCTCATTTGGTTAACTCTTTTTCTTCCTCAAAGACATTTTGAAAGTTTTAAGTTTTTATTTTTAAGCCTTTTCCATTGATCTTAATTAAAATTTGGCATTTTCTCATAAACATATTGACCTCTTTATTCCTCAGGTAAAACAATATTTTAACTGTGTTTTGTCCTTTTCTCTATTATCATGTATGTTTCTTTGCTATGTCTATAATTATTTAGTTTTGCAATTCCTCTAAAAGGTTAGTTTTTCAGAGAAGTTCCATTACCTAATTGGTCATAAGTTTAAGCAGGGACATTTGGCAAATATTTGTCGTATCTCCGATCAAGATAAATTGTAGGGATTATTTATGACAACAGTTGTTAGAGTATATGAAGTATTCTACATGAATTATCTCCATCCTTAGAGATTTTTGAAAGAGGTATTATAGTCCCCAATTTAAAGATGAAACTGAGGCCCAGATAGATTAACTTGTTCAAATTCATACAGTTAATACATAATAGTGTTCTGAGCTCAAAGCCTTGTGTTTTTCACCATTCTACTCTGCTTTAGTCCCTAAGTTACTCCTTAATATTATAACTGTTTGTGGAATCATACAGTTTCAGAAAGTTAGAAATGCTCTGCTAAGAATGTCCCTTTGAATATTCATCCCACAAACTTAGAGGCAGTTATGTAAAGATTAACTTCCCCCATCATTTTTAAAGCTCATCCTTTAGTGTTGTTCCCAGAGAAAGTGGAACAGATAAGGCTTTGATCATTAAATATGTTGCTTTGAAGATATGAAGAAGAAGGATAACTCTTTTGGGCAAAGAACTTCTCCCACAGTTCTGGATGTAGCTGAGCAGATTGGTCTGACACACTGTAGATCTAGACTTCTACTGCACACTTCAAATGAGATCCCCATTCAGTCATCTCTGATGCCTTTAGGCCGTCAGTCAGCGAGTAGTTATGTATGAGAAGAAACAGTCTCTGCCCTCAGGGAGCTCTTAATCTCTGAAGTGAGGTCAGGTGTGCTCACGAGTAGTTATAAGGCAAGATGTAAAAGATGATTTAAGAGGCAAACAAGACTGATGTGAACTATGACAAGCAGGAAAAAGAATCACAGACTGGGTGTCCCCTAAATGTTTTTGACTATAAATGACACGAGGGCGGGGTGTCCTAGCGTACAATGTAGCACCTGGCACATAGGACATGCACTATATAAAATTAGTACTAATAACTGATTTTAACCCATTCTTGTGCCCATAATGTCTAGGAAAGTGAGGAGGGATGATCTTCTAGTCAGTAATTCATGCACACAGTATCCAGTGAGCTGCAAAATGGAACCTTCACTCCCATGCCAAGTGCCCAGTAGTCATATAGAGTCCATCTCAGATAAGCATCCAGGAGATTCCTTCACACTCCAGAATCCCTTCCTCCTTTTCTATCAGATCCCCTGGTCTCTTCTCTCTCCAGTACCCTCCTCTATAATGGAAGGACAGGGACATCACATACTTGTGCCCAGCCTTTATCCTAAGGGGGCCTTAAATTTTTCCAGTTCTCCAGGATGGAACATCCCAAAAGGTCAATAAAATTTTCTCTTGCCTATTACTGATCACCTTTCAAAGCATAACTCAAGTGTGCTATTATGGGAATAAAGTCTTTGTTATTATTTTACTTAGGTTAGTAAGATCTCTCCACTGGAAGGGAAGAAATAAAAGGCCTTGGGAAGTGTGTATGACATGGACAGTGGGAGGCAGGGGGAGGACATGCTTCCTGATCCCTTTGAATGAATGAGCAGTGGTAGAGGATTCCTTGGCAGAGTAGAAGGGAAGAGATTCTTGGGAACTTATAGCACATGGGGCGTATTTGGTGAAGGGCACTATCATTCTACTGGAATCTAGGGTACATGTAGTAATGCACTTGAGTTGGAAAGAAAAGCATCTCCCTCTCCATCTGCAGTAGAAGCCTTGATGTCCGGCACCAAATCTGCTCCATCCAACTCTCAGCTTACCTGCTGCTGCAGAAGACCATTCTGAAAGGAAGTGACAGCTTCCATTCCAGGCACTCTCTGCCTGGAGGCTTTCTCAGAAGCCAGGGAAGCTTCCTCAGCCCAGCTTCAGACAGCCAGAAACTAGCCGGGGGAGGGAGGTATTTAATTTTGAGGTCAACTCTCAGCCAATGCAAGACAGAATTTGATGGCTAACCGCCCCATATTCCACCTGTGATGAAGCAATTCTGAGGGTGATTTATATGATTTCTTAGTGTGCTCTGAGGGTTGAACCCTGTAGCATGATTGTAAATACATCCTTTATTGTCTCTTTTCCCATTCTGGGTTTACCTCCCCATGCCTCACTTATGTTTTCTTCAGCTAAATTCTTCCTTAAGGCCTCCTTTGGGGGTAACCAAAGCTGAGACGCCTTCTAAAACTTATCCACCAAGTCTTTCCTATCCTTTCCCTTTCCAGAAAACAAAAGAATATTATTTTTTCTAAAATCATACGCTTTTTTTGTTGTTTTTGTTTTTTGTTTTTTTTCTCTCCCAACATTATGATCCCATTTCTTTGTTAAATTTGTAATTTTCTCTTTGGTAGTTTCTTATTTTTTACAAAACCTCAAACTATACCTAAGCAAGAAAAGTAGAAGGAAATAAACAAACAAAGAAAAACAGACTCCTACGTTGGTTCTGTCCACCCCAAAAGCTTTACTTTTTTCCTTCTCATCTTCTTCTGGTATCTTGCAGGAGCAGTTTACAAAATCTGTCTCAAGTCTTTAACCACCAATTTGCTTCTTGATTTACAATAACGAACAGTCCCCACAACCAAATGGACATCTTTCTCTCTTTCTTTCTTTCTTTTTTCTTTCTTTCTTTCTTTCTTTTCTTTTCTTTCTTTCTTTCCTTTCTTTCTTTCTCTTTTCTTCTCTTTTCTTTTTTTGAAGTTACTGCCAATAACTGCCAAACTGGAAAATCTAACTGCCTCTCAAATGTCATCTCATGTCATTTCTTAGTATCATGTGGTGCTGTTGAACATCCTTTCTTCTTGAACCGTTTTCCTTTGCTAACATCACACGCATTAATCTTTCTTGGTATTTTCCTTCCTCTCATTTCTTCCAATAATCTCTGCTTAGTGATTTCAGTCCTTCCAGTGTCTTTATCCTAATATCAATGATTTACAATGTCTTCACTCTTGACAATTGGGTTCTCCAAATGAATTTTCTGAAATGGATTTTTTTTTATCTTCCTTCCACCCCAAAACTGGTCCATTCTTGTGGTTTTCCTATATTAGTTGGTAACATCACTATTGACCACACTCACCAAACCAGCAACTTTTGGTATCTTCTTTCTAATATCCCTTAGGCTTACTCATCACATTCAATGGCCACCAGTTTACATCATTCTACTTCCAAAATAGTGCTTGAATCCTACCCCATCACATTTCTGTTCTACACTTCCTCCACCACTTCTTTGGTCTTGACTCTTTTTTTTTTTTTTTAAAGATTTTATTTATTTATTTGAGACAGAGAGAATGAGAGAGACAGAGAGCACATGAGAGGGGGGAGGGTCAGAGGGAGAAGCAGGCTCCCTGCCGAGCAGGGAGCCCGATGCAGGACTCGATCCAGGGACTCCAGGATCATGACCTGAGCCGAAGGCAGTCGTTTAACCAACTGAGACACCCAGGCACCCGGTCTTGACTCTTAATAGACTTTTTTTCCCTATCCCATTCTTTTCCTCCTCCAATAATTTTCCATCATATATTAGAGGTTACTAATGGTGGTAAAGCTAACACACAAGGATGATCAGCTTGTAGTTAATTTATCAAATACACTGTCATTTATCATAGCTCTGTGCCTTGCCGTACCCTTGTTGTTCTTTGTTTCTGTAAGATGATGCCTTTAAAAAAAAAAAAAGATTTATTTATTTATTTGAGAGAGAGGGAGAGAGAGGGAGAGGGAGAGTGGGGCAAGGGGCAGAGGGAGAGAATCTCAAACAAACTCCCTGCTGAGTGCAGAGCCTCCACGGGGGGGAGGGGGGAGAGGGGGCTGCATCTCACGACCCATGAGATCATGACCTGAGCTAAAACCAAGAGTCAGATGCTTAACTGACTGAGCCATTCAGGCGCCCCTGTAAGATAATGACTTTGAGTGACAGATACTGCATTTAAAATACTTCTGTTGAGAGCCAGGGAAAGATGGTGGAGGAGTAGAGGACCTTATTTCAACTGGTCTCTGGAATTGAGCTGGATATCTACCAGACCACTCTGAGCACCCACGAAACCAGCTGGACATGTAAGAAGATCTGGATCTCTAAAAACAGAATATCGCAGGTGGTTGGTTTTGAGGTACGAAGTGGGGAGCCGTGATTCTACGGGCAGATATCGGATGATAAATGGCAGCGGGAGGGTGCCTGGCCATGGGGATCCTACACCGCTGGTGAACAACAGCCTTGCACGCTGCAGACGGGGCACAGACTCGCAGACCAGTAGCAGTGGGGAAAGGACTTTAGGGCAGCCCCCTGGGTGGAAACCTGGAACGGCAGGGTAGCACGGGTGAACTGGGAGCAGCTGGCGGTTTTAGAAGCACAAAGTGCAGAGATGTGCCACGCTGACCTGGAGGCAGGACTGGGAGCACTGTGGAGGGGCGCACAACCCAGGATGCTGCAGTCTATAGCAGCACGGACAGAAATGGAGACGGTGTGGCCTGGAGAGCTCACTGAAGAACAGACTGTGATCTCTCTGCTCTGAGGCAGAGGGTTGGAAATGGTCTCTTCTGCTCTGACTCGTGGAAGAGACGCGGAAAGCCTACAGGGAAAGCCGCCAGAGAACAAAAGCCCCAAAGACTGATTCCTGCTGAGCCCATCCCCCACCACAGTGGGGCAGGGCAACTCTGCCCAAACAGGGTTGCCTGAGTAACAGCGTGGCAGGCCCCTCCTGCAGAAGACAGGCTGGGTAAACAAGAGGCCAGCAACCCTAAGGTCCCAAGAAAACAGGTGCATCTTGTTTGGGTTCTGGTCAATAATTTGGACTCTATACATTCCCTCAAACACCCATCAACAGAATGACTAGGAGGAGGAGCCCCCAAAACAGAAAAGACTCAGAGATTATGACTTAGGCTGCAGATTTACAAATGGATGCAGATATAATCAAGATGTTGGAGATGGAATTCAGGCTAACAATTGTGAAGACAATGGCTAGAATGGAGAAATCAATTAATGGCAACATAGAGTCTCTCAGGGCAGAAATAAAAGATGAATTGGCAGAACTTAAAAATGCTATCAATGAGATCCAATCCAATCTAGATAATCTAAAAGCTAGGGTAACTGAGGCAGAAGAACGAATAAGTGACCCAAAAGACAATATAATAGATAAAAAGGGAGAAGAGGAGACCAGGGAAAAAGAACTCAGAATCCATGAAAATAGAATCAGAGAAATAAGTGACACCGTGAAGCATTCCAATGTCAGAATAATTGGAATCCCAGAGGGAGTGGAGAGAGAGAGAGGACTAGAATATGTATTTGAGCAAATCGTAGCTGAGAAACTTCCCTAAACTGGGGAATGAAACAAACATTCACATCCTAGAGGCAGAGAGGACCCCTCCCAAATCAAGGAAAACAGGCAAACACCCCGGCATGTAATAGTAAAACTTGCAAATCTTAGAACAAAGGAAACCATCTTAAGGGGAGTTAAGGGGGAAGAGATTCCTTACGTACAGAGGGAGGAACATCAGAATAACGTCAGACCTATCCACAGAGACCTGGCAAGCCAGAAAGGCCTGGCAAGACATATTCAGGGTACTAAATGAGAACATGCAGCCAAGAACACTTTATCCAGCAAGGCTTTCATTTAGAGTTGATGGAGAAATGCAAAGTTTCCATGACCGGCAGAAACTGAAAGAATATGTGACCACTAAGCCAGCCCTGCAAGAAATATTAAGGGGGGTTCTATAAAAGGAAAAAGACCCCAAGAGTGATCTACAACAGAAGTTTACAGGGACAATCTATAAAAACGATGTCTTCACAGGCAACATGATGACACTTAATTCATATTTTTCAATAATCACTCTCAACGTGAATGGCCTAAACGCTCCCATAAAACGGCACAGGGTTGCAGATTGGATAAAAAGACAGGACCCATCCATATGCTGTCTACGAGAGACTCATTTTGAACCTAAAGATACGTCCAGACTGAAAGTGAAGGGATGGAGATGATCTTCCATGCCAGCGGACCTCAAAAGAAAGCTGGGTAGCAATTCTTATATCAGACAAATTAGATTTTAAACTAAAGTCTGTAATTAGAGACACAGAAGGACACTATATCATTCTTAAAGGGTCTATCCAACAAGAAGATCTAACAATTGTAAATATCTATGCCCCCAACATGGGGGCAGCCATCTACATAAGCCAACTGTTAACCAAAATAAAGAGTCATATTGATAACAATACGTTAATTGTAGGAGACCTCAATACTCCACTCTCAGCAATAGACAAATCATCTAAGCAGAAAATCAACAAGGAAACAAGAGCTTTGAATGATACATTGGACCAGATGGACCTCATAGATATTTACAGAACATTCTATCCTAAAACAACAGAATACTCATTCTTCTTGAGTGCACATGGAACTTTCTCCAGAATAGACCATATACTGGGTCACAAATCAGGTCTCAACCGATACCAAAAGGTTGAGATTATATCCTGCATATTCTCAGACCACAATGCTCTAAAACTGGAACTCAATCACAAGAAAAAATTTGGAAGAAATTCAAACACTTGGAAGCTAAAGACCACTCTGCTCAAGAATGCTTGGGTCACCAGGATATCAAAGAAGAACTTAAACAATTCATGGAAATCAATGAGAATGAAAATACATTGATCCAAAACCTATGGGATACTGCGAAGGCGTTCCTAAGGGGGAAATACATAACCATCCAAGCCTCACTCAAAAAAATAGAAAAATCCCGAATTCACCAACTAACTCTACACCTTAAAGAACTAGAGAAAAAGCAACAAACGACGCCTAAGCCATGCATTAGAAGAGAAATAATTAAAATTAGAGCAGAAATCAATAAATTAGAAACTGGAAACACAATAGATCAGATCAATGAAACTAGAAGTTGGTTCTCTGAAAGAATTAATAAGATCGAAAAACCACTGGCCAGACTTATCCAAAAGAAAAGAGAAAGGAGGGGCGCCTGGGTGGCTCAGTCGTTAAGCATCTGCCCTCAGCTCAGGTCAAGATCCTAGGGTCCTGGGATCGAGCCCCGCGTCAGGCTCCCTGCTCAGCAGGGAGTCTGCTTCTCCCTCTCCCATTCCCCCTGCTTGTATTTCCTCTCTCGCTGTGTCTCTCTCTGTCAAATAAATAAATAAAATCTTAAAAAAAAAAAAGAGAAAGGACCCAAATTAATAAAATTATGAATGAAAGGGGAGAGATCACGACTAACACCAAGGAAATAGAAACAATTATTAGAAATTATTATCAACAACTATATGCCAATAAACTGAGCAATCTGGATGAAATGGAGGCCTTCCTGGAAACCTATAAACTGCCAAGACTGAAACAGGAAGAAATTGACAACCTGAATAGGCCAATAACCAGTAACGAGATTGAAGCAGTGATCAAAAACCTCCCAAAAAACAAGAGTCCAGGGCTGGATGGATTCCCTGGGGAATTCTACCAAACATTCAAAGAAGAAATAATACCTATTCTACTGAAGCTTTTTCAAAAAATAGAAACAGAAGGAAAACTTCCAAACTCATTCTATGAGGCCAGCATTACCTTAATCCCCAAACCAGGCAAAGACCCCATCAAAAAGAAGAATTTCAGACCAATATCCCTGATGAATATGGATTCCAAAATCCTCAACAAAATCCTAGCTAATAGGGTCCAACAATACATTAAAAGGATCATCCACCATGACCAAGTGGGATTTATCCCTAGGATGCAAGAGTTGTTCAACATTCAGAAATCAATCAGTGTGATAGAACACATTAATAAGAGGAGGGAGAAGAACCATATGGTCCTCTCAATTGATGCAGAAAAAGCAATTGACAAAATACAACATCCTTTCCTGATTAAAACTCTTCAGAGTATAGGGATAGAGGGAACATTCCTCAAGTGCATAAAATCCATCTATGAAAAACCCACAGCAAATATCATCCTCAATGGGGAAAAGCTGAGAGCCTTTCCCTTAAGATCAGGAACACGTCAAGGATGCCCACTCTCGCAACTATTGTTCAACATAGTATTAGAAGTCCTAGCAACAGCAATCAGACAACAAAAAGAAATAAAAGGTATTCAAATTGGCAAAGAAGTCAAACTCTCTCTTTTTGCAGACGACATGATACTTTATGTGGAAAACCCAAAATATTCCACCCCCATATTACTAGAACTCATCCAGCAATTCAGTAATGTGGCAGGATACAAAATCAATGCACAGAAATCAGTTGCTTTCTTATACACTAACAACGCAACTGTAGAAAGAGAAATTAGAGAAACGATTCCATTTACAATAGCACCAAAAACCATAAGATACCTCGGAATAAACCTAACCAAAGAGGTAAAGGATCTATACTCTAGGAACTACAAAACACTCATGAAAGAAATTGAAGAAGACACAAAAAGATGGAAAAATATTCCATGCTCATGGATTGGAAGAATAAACATTGTTAAAATGTCTACGCTACCCAGAGCAATCTATACCTTCAGTGCCATCCTGATCAAAATTCCAATGACCTTTTTCAAAGTGCTGGAACAAACAATCCTAAAATTTGTATGGAATCAGAAAAGACCCCGAATCGCCAAGGAAATGTTGAAAAAGAAAAACAAAGCTGGGGGCATCACGTTGCCCAATTTCAAGCTATATTACAAAGTTGTGATCAACAAGACAGCATGGTACTGGCACAAAAACAGACATATAGACCAATGGAATGGAATAGAGAACCCAGGTATGGACCCTCAACTCTATGGTCAAATAATCTTTGACAAAGCAGGAAAAAACATGCAATGGAAAAAGACAGTCTCTTCAATAAATGGTGCTGGGAAAATTGGACAGCCACATGCAGAAGAATGAAACTTGACCATTCTCTAACACCATTCACAAAGAAACTCAAAGTGGATGAAAGACCTCAATGTGAGACAGGAATCCATCAAAATCCTAGAGGAGAACATAGGCAGTAACCTCTTTGACACTGCCCACAGCAACTTCTTTCAAGATACATCTCCAAAAGCTAGTGAAACAAAAGTAAAAATGAACTTTTGGGACTTCATCAAGATAAAAAGCTTCTGCACAGCAAAGGAAGCAGTCAACAAAACAAAGAGGCAATGCACAGAATGGGAGAAGATATTTGCAAATGACACTACAGATAAAGGGATGGTATCCAAGATCTATGAAGAACTTCCCAAACTCAACACCCAAAAAACAAATAATCAAGTCAAAAAGTGGGCAGAAGATATGAAAAGACACTTCTCTGAAGAAGACATACATGGCTAACAGACACATGAAAAAATGTTCATCATCATTAGCCATCAGGGAAATCCAAATCAAAACCACATTGAGATACCACCTTACACTAGTTAGAATGGCAAAAATGGACAGGGCAAGAAACAACAAATGTTGGAGAGGTTGTGGAGAAAGGGGAACCCTCTTACACTGTTGGTGGGAATGCAAGTTGGTAGAGCCACTTTGGATAACAGTGTGGAGGTCCCTCAAAAATTTAAAAATAGAGGTACCCTATGAGAGTATTTCCCTTAAGATCAGGAACACGTCAAGGATGCCCACTCTCGCCACTATTGTTCAACATAGTACTAGAAGTCCTAGCAACAGCAATCAGACAACAAAAAGAAATAAAACATATTCAAATTGGCAAAGAAGTACCCTATGACCCAGCAATTGCACGCCTGGGTATTTACCCCAAAGACACAGATGTAGTGAAAAGAAGGGCCATATGCACCCCAATGTTCATAGCAGAAATGTCCTCAATAGCCAAACTGTGGAAAGAGCCGAGATGCCCTTGAACCAAATGAATGGATAAAGAAGATGTGGTCCATATATACAATGGAATATTACTCCGCCATCAGAAAGGATGAATACCCAACTTTACATCAACATGGCTGGGACTGGAGGAGATTATGCTAAGTGAAATAAGTCAAGCAGAGAAAGTCAATTATCATATGGTTTCACTTACTTGTGGAACGTATGGAATGGCATGGAGGACATTAGGAGAAGGAAGGGAAAAATGGGGGGCAGGAATTGGAGGGAAAGATGAACCATGAGAGACTATGGACTCTGAGAAACAAACAGGGTTTTAGAGGGGAGGGGGGATGGGGGATTGGTTAGCCCGGTGATGGGTATTAAGGAGGGCACGTACTGCATGGAGCACTGGGTGTTATATGAAAACAATGGATCGTGGATCACCACATCAAAAACCAATGATGTATTGTATGGTGACTAACATAACATAATAAAATTAAATATAAATAAATAAATAATTTTAAAAAATACTTCTGTCATTCCACACTATTACCAAATGGACTTGAGCTTTAAAATGTTCATTACTAGAAAAAAAAAAAAAAAAGCTTTTTGGTATTTCCTAATACTAGAGGTAATTTTCTAATTCATTCACTTTTAAACTTTTTTGCGCATAGATAGAAAGGGATGACTTTTAAGATATCTGCCAGATTTTTAGTGTATAAAATTTAGGTTGGGTTGCTGGTGACTCTCTGTTTTTACCCCCAGGATATAAACCTCCTCCTGGCAATGGTAAGGTCAAAGAGGACCTTCTACACTGCCTGCTGCCTGGGTGGGTGTGGACCCAGGCCTCAGCCTTTTCTTGGTGCATTTTCTCCAGCAGAGATAGAGACTGGCAATTAAAACAGGAGAGGAAAGTTGGATGTACAGCTTTTCATTTACTATCACACTGTCTGTGTCAGCAGAGAGACTCCATGCTACTCCACACCAGATGTTCTAAACATACATCCTTAGATTGACAAATGTATACAAAATGCAAAGACTCTTTTTTCATTATATTCTCTATGAACTTCATCTGCATTCCTCAAATGCCAACTATTTGAACCCATTTCAAGCCTGTATTTATAAATCCTTTGATGATCAGATTATGGTGACTATTTTGGTGTCTTGTAATACCACTGTAGCACCTACAGAGTCCTTCTTGACAGTAAGATATGCAAAAAATGTTATGGATCCCTGTAAAGAATTTTCTACTTTTTATTGTATCTTGTAGACATCAGTAATTGTAAAATCAAACTAGCTCTTTTTTTTTTTTTTTACCATTCATGTAATTTTATTACTATTTTTTGGTATTAAGTTTCTCCCCTCAGACTGTTATCTATCCCTTAGTAAAATAGTTTCAACTATAACACAGTTATTTATTATCAGTTTAATTCATCTTTACTTTATGCTTTCTAATCATTTACCGACTATACTACCTTTAAATGGCTATGTAATTGATTGACATTCTACATAGTGTGTATATGTATATATATATACACACTAATCAAAGGCTTTTTTTCTTATTAGTTAAATGACTTAGACATCTAAAATCAAACTTTAATAATGTAATTATTTTTTGTTAATAATACAAAAATTATTTTAGAACCAAACGGTTTTGCTAAGACTTAGCATGAAAAAGCTATAAATGAAACATATAAATATTAATGCTATATTGCTCCTAGGATCTTACATCTAGACTTTTTAATATTAGGTTAGAAAGCTAACTGAAGGATTTAATAAAAGAAAAAGATTAACCCAGCAAAGACCAAGGAGACCAAGGTAAGTGGAGAAGCAAGACATGTTTAATCAAGAAGAGTAATGTTTTTCAAGAAGGATTTATTTAATTTATTATTTATTGTTATTTATTTAATTTCCCATCATCCTATTACCTCAATCTCAGTTTTGGTTAGAGACAGAATAAGATAAGAATCAGAATTAGGGGGGCGCCTTGGTGGCTCAGTTGGTTGGGCAGCTGCCTTTGGCTCAGGTCATGATCCTGGGGTCCTGGGATCGAGCCCCACATCGGGCTCCCTGCTGGGCCGGAAGCCTGCTTCTCCCTCTCCAACTCCCCCTACTTGTGAAAAAAAAAAAAAAGAATCAGAATTAGGGGCGTCTGGGTGGCTCTGTCGGTTAAGCGTCTGCCTTCAGCTCACGTCATGATCCCAGGGTGCTGGGATCCAGTCCATCATCAGTCTCCTTGCTCAGCGGGGAGCCTGCTTCTCCCTCTTCTCCCCTTGCCTCTCCTCCCAGCTCCTGCTCTCCCTCTCACTCTCTCTGTTGCTATCTCTGTCTCTCTCTCTCTCAAATAAATAAATAAATCTTTAAAAAAAAGAATCAGAATTAGAAGAAGTTACTTTTCTGTCAAATGGCTTAGAGCAACCCAGATTATATATTCAGTAATAACATATGCTCAGATGTGAATAGTTTATCTATTGAGCTACATATTAGATGATCTTTGTAGAGATTCTGAGTATTTTGGGTTCACAGGGACACTTCTAAAACAAGTAAATATAAAATGTTGTTGACGCACACCAAAACTAACAACCCAGAATTTCTCAGTCTCACATATTGTATATATAATAAAATCACTTGAAATCATATTTTCCAGTAAGACATTTTAATAAGAATTCCAAAAAATATGACTTACAATTATTCATTAATTCATAAGAATTTTAAGTTCACCTATACATAAACTGCTGTTTAGGTAAAATTGCATGGTCTTAACATTTTATAATATCTTACTCTCCTTGGCAAATCTAAGCAATACACTGTAACAAAACTTTTTGGGAGAAATCAAAGTCAATTTCCAGCAGAGGAAATACTAGATTTTGGTTAAGGAAGCAAATGGACATTTTTGATCTTTAAATTTCCCCCTGCAGGTGAGTACAGTTCAATCCATGGTCTAAGCTTCTGGAAACTATATTAAAATGAGGATTATCATTTTGGCTGGTAAAGCGAATACTTTGCATAACATATACTGCCCCAGGTATCAGTACTATTTTTGTAGAAAGAAAGTGTCAGTACTCTTGCTATCTATACCAACTTTTTTCAAAATGGAAATTTTCAAGTGAACAAAAAAGTTTACTTAGATATAAGGAGAGTTTCTTAAAAGCACAAATAAATGGAGAAAGCTTTCTATCAATGTGTATGAAAAAAAGTCATCAAATTGTTGGAAATTTATGAATAGACTCCCAAAGAAGGTAAGACTTGCCACAAAATTGTACTCAATGCTGACTCATAATGGCTAGTGACACAATGAAACCAATTGGAAATTGCTTTCTGGCATTTCTAGCTTCTTTTATTTCAATCATAGACTCCTTTACATTTGTATTGTGTTCAATAACATTCATTGTGCTCTCACAGACTTCATGTCCTTTGATTCTCTCATTTGATCTGTTTTGTTTCCATATATCAAAACTAGTCCAGAATAAAAATCATCAAAATGTGCTTTTTTGCATTGAATGATCCTGATAAAGGGTCAATTCAATGTAGAGTGGATCAAATAGTCTCTTTAATGCCCTGCTTTGCATGGTACATTTGCTTCCTAAAATCTCCTTCACTGGCCTGTTTCATCCTTGGAAAATCATTTAAAAAAATTTACTCATGTATTCAAACTTCAAATATTTACTGAAATCTAATTTAACACAATTTACTCTATTTTCAGTTATGGGATAGATACAATATTGGGTCTAATTCTTAGCGTTTGACCCTACAGAACCTTCAGTGGATTCACTTTTTCTTAGAAAACATAAGTAACGAGCCCAACCATCTGTCACTTAAACAAGAAAATATATTGCTTAAGCAAAAAGATATTTATTATACCAGAAAAACCATATCCCTCAGCAAAAATGAATTCAGATTTCTGCACATTGTCAGTGTTCCAATTAAACTCCCATTGTGACATTTGCTGCATGATTATCAAAGGATGTGGCATCCAATAACCAGAAAGAGCTAAAAATGGATGGTGAGCTGAAATATCTTTGACCTCCAACTTCTATGATACTGATGATTTTTTTTATTAGGACAACTTTGTAGTTTATGCAGAGTTGAAAGGCTGTTATCCAAAATAATCCAAGATAATTATTCATTAAGTGGTTCAAATAATGCTACAATGACTCTTTCAATTGCTATTAAATGAAGAAAGAAGCGTAGTTATCTATCATCAGGACTTTAACTTGGAGGGAAAGGTTTGGATTTACAGGGGCCATTTAGAATGTTGCTTGCTAAAACCATTGGTGTGGTTTGCTGTGTGTTAAAAAATAATAATACAAGCAGGAATTAGATTTTACTGCCTTTGACACATTTATAGTTAAGTGCAGATAAGACATTCTTAAAAGAGAGGGTTAAATAATATAGAAAATAGAAAGGAAAATAGAAAGGAGGGTACTATTCTAGTTGGGGATATTAGTAAAGCCTTATAGAGGAGGTAACAATTAAGTTTTATAGCATGGGGAGCTTTGGAATATATGAAAGTTGAAGGGAGGAGGAAAGTTAGCTCATGACGTATAGAAGGAACAGTTTGAACAAACAGGAGTAGGAATGGAAGGGTTAAAAAGAGGAATAACAAGTTGCTAAATTTTCCTGGAGTATGTGTTACATATGGGCTTGTAGCAGGGTATATGGTCCCGAGGGTAGGTTAGGTATTAATTTTGTAGGGTATATTAGCCAGAATTTAGTTTTAGGTGGCATAATCCACTCTAGCTAGCCAAAAGGGAATTAAGCAGATGATTACATATCTTACAGCATAAGTGGAAAGTCTGGGGAAGGGGCTCTGGGCTGAGCTGCCAAAATTACTTCATAGTTCAGAATCATATTGCAAAATTGGCTTAGAAAAGGAATAACTGCCACAGTGGCCACGGCAGGAAGCAACCTCCCTTCTTTCGGCATAATTGGCTAAGAGACTGGTTCAAAAGGAGAGGAGCTGCCACTTTAGCTCAGCATCCCCAAATAGGAATTGACCAGACAGAAGAGATTCTTACATAGCTACAACATGTAGCTATCTCCACATTTATCAAAGAGCCATATGTCTACCATTTGCTCTTACCACTTTCTCTTTCCAAGTCCTGAAAACGTGTGTGTTTCTCAAAGCTAAGTTAAATGCAGAGAGACCTCAGCTGCAAGACAGTTTGAGGCATGTGATCTTTCTTTTCTGAAGTCTGACAGGAAATCACACTGAAAGTTGTTGGAGAAGCATTGAGTTAGCCAATCTGTCATCTCTCTTAAAGATGTCTTAGATGGTAACATTAAACATATTGGGCTTTGCTTTGTGTCCATTGACCATCACAGGTTTTCAAGTGAAGGAGGAACATATTAAAGACGGGGCTTTGGAAGTATTGATGTGGTAGATGAAAAAATGACTTTCTGATCATTTATTTCATGTTTCTCACTAACATGAATTATGTAGGGTTCAGATGTCAAGTGAATACATAGCATACTTGACATAAAAATGTACTGAATGAAGAACGAGTCTAGAGATTTCAATTTTAGTCACTAAATTGAAGAGATAATTGAGTCTGGGCAGAGGAAGTGATGGCCAATGAAGAGGAAAATGAAGAGTAAAATGAAGAAGGGCAGCCAAGGGAGAAAAAAACAAAAACCTTGGGAAACACCTATATTTAGGGGTCTGAATGAGCTAGAGAAAATATAAAAAAGAGAACTAAGGAGTAGAAGAATCAATCATTATGGACATTTAGAGAAGAGAGAACACAAGAATGAATCAAGAATAGGATGATCAATAGTTATACATGTTTCAGTTAAATGAAATTGAGCCTGAGAATTTACAACTGAATGGAAGGAAGCTGCTATGTTTTAAAATATAAATTCCAATAAAGTGGTGAGGAGAGGAGTCTATTGAGGATTAGGGAGTGAGTGCTCTTTGAGAAGTCAAAGTAAAAAATATAGTGGAGACAACAGCTCAGACTTCTCTATCAGTGGGGGTTGTGGGGTAAGGGAAGAAAACAGGGAGGGAGGGACAGGCAGAGCGAGTGAGAGGAGAGAGAATGAGAATCTCTGCCTTTTAATTGGAGTGTTTACTATAATTATTGATATAATTGGAACTTATATATACCCTTTTATTATTTATTTTCCATTTACCCCTGCAATTTTTTCTCTTTTCTGCTTTCTTTTAGGGGATTAATCAAATATGTTTTAGACATCCATTTTGATTTGTGGCTATTTAGATATATCTACTTGTTTTATTATATTGGTTTTTATATGTTTACTCTAGAGAAGATGGTATATAGTCCTTACTTTTCACAGTCTATTGAAAGTTATTTTATCAATTCACCTAAAATGTAGAAGCTTTGCAATTACATATGTTCATCTACCTTCATCCCTATCCCTTTTGTCGTCATCATATATATCTGCATATGATAAAACCGTACACTATGTTAGAATGTTTGCTTTGAATTACCATATATATTTTAAAGAAATTAAGAGCTTATTCATGTAATTTCTAATGGCCTTCATTCCATTCTACAGATATAAATTATCATCTGACAATTTATCTTTATTTCCCTTAATTTCCCTTTCTCCTAGTTGTCTTTTTCTGAAAATGTGTTTGTTTTCTCCTCATTTTTAAAGAATATTTTTGGTTAATATAGAATTCTAGGTTGACAATTTATTTTACTTTTTTTTCCAGCTATTAAAAAATCTTGTTACAGTGTCTTCTGGTCAACAGTGGGTTTTTTTTTTTTTTTTAAAGATTTTATTTATTTATTTGAGAGAGAACTGAGAGAGAGAGCACATGAGAGGGGGGAGGGTTGGGAGGGTCAGAGAGAGAAGCAGACTCCCTGCCAAGCAGGGAGCCCGATGCGGGACTTGATCCAGGGACTCCAGGATCATGACCTGAGCCGAAGGCAGTCACTTAACCAACTGAGCCACCCAGGCACTCTGGTCAACAGTGTTTTTAATGAGAACTCAGCTGGTATTATGACTGGGACTCTCAATATGTACTAGATGGTTGTGAATGCTTTTAGAAATTCTCAGTTCTTTGATTTTCATCGATGAGTATGATGTACCTAAGTATGATATTTTATGGATTTACTCTTAGAGTTTTCCGAGTTTCTTGAATCTTTAAATTTATATTCTTCAACAAATTTGGGAAATTTTCAATCATTATTTCCTCAAGGATGTTTATTCCCTATCTCTTTCTTCTGTTCTTTTACAACTCTAAGGGTAATGTTATACCTTGTCATACTGCCTGCGGTCCTTGAGAGTCTGTTTATTTTTTAAAATAGACTTTGTATTTTGGAATTATTTTATTTTATTTCTTTTTAAGATTTTATTTATTTATTTGACAGAGAGAGACACAGCGAGAGAGGGAACACAAGCAGGGGGAGTGGGAGAGGGAGAAGCAGGCTTCCTGCTGAGCAGGGAGCCCAGCGTGGGGCTTGATCCCAGGACCCTGGGATCATGACCTGAGCCGAAGGCAGAGGCTTAACCAACTGAGCCACTCAGGCACCCCAGTGTTTTGGAATAATTTTAGACTTGCAGTAAAGTTGCAAGGCAGTGCTAAGATTTCCTGTATACTCCTCATCTTGTTTATACTTCATTGGAAATATCTTACATTTAAACAAATGTCATTGTGCATTTGTTAAAATTAAGACATCAATTTTCATACATTACTGTTAAATAAATTTCAGACTTTATTTGTATTCCATCGATTTTTTATTAATGTCCTTTCTGTTCCAGAATTCAGTGTAGATATCACATTGCATTTAGTTGTCAAGTCTTAGTCTTGTTTGGTCTGTGAAAATTTCTCTGTGTGTCCTGACTTTGAGAGTTTTGTACTTGTAAAATATTTTGTAGAATATACCCCAATTTAGGTTTGTCTGGTGTTTTTCTCATGATTAACCTGGGGTTATGGATATGAAAAGACAACTATAGAGATGAAGTGCCCTTCTCATCAGATCATATCAGAAGGTATATGGTATTCATATGATATCCCTAGTGATGTTAACTTCATCAATTGGACAAGGGAGTGTTTCCCACATCTCTACACAGGAAAGCTCCAATTTTCCCTTTACCTTTATAAGTGAATCTGTAAGTCTAGCTCACCCTCAGGGGTTGGAGATTAAACTTCATCTCTTGTATGGGGCATAGCTATAAATATTACTTGGGATTCTTCTATAAGAAACATTTTTCTCTTCTTTCACATTTATTCAATAATTTATGTATATAAGTAGGGATTTATTTGTGTTTAGTATACACTTTCGGTTATAATCCAATACTACCTTACTTTGTAGGTCAAACTGTTCCAACATAGACTATTGGGAGTATTTTCAGTTTGGTTCATGTGCCACTTTGACGTGCCCCCATCTGTTTGTTTTTGTTTTTTTTTTAACCACTTTCTTACTTTTTGGTGTTGTAAGATGCTCCAACCCATCTTATATCCTCCTTGGTTCAGCCTTGGAATCAGCCATTTCTCCAAGAAGATTTGGATCCATTTATTGGAGAATAGTATTTAGAAAACAAGATGTGGACACTAGGTGGTATTTATTTTTTTCATTTTTTTTCTCCATTTCTTCATATTAGATAAATTGTATTCATTTATTCCCAAGTTTTCTGACTCTCTGTCCTTTTCATTTTTCTGTTAAGCCTTTCTCTTTCCAGATGTGGTCAGAATTTTTTTTTTTTTAAGATTTTATTTATTCATTTGAGACACAGAGATAGAGATAGATAGAGAGAGAGAGAATGAGCAGGGGGAGAGGCAGAGGGAGAGGGAGAAGCAGGCTCCCCGCTGAGCCAGGAGCCTGATGTGGGGCTCGATCCCAGGACCCTGGGATCATGACCTGAGCCGAAGGCAGACACTTAACCATCTGAACCACCCAGGTGCCCCCTGGTCAGATTTTATACAGAGAATTTTCTCCATCCAGACTTCCACTTAGTTTATTTTTTTATAGCTTGTATTTCCCTAGTGAGATTTCATATTTATTTATTCATTTCAAGCATATTTTCCTTTTCCTTTTTCTTTATTTCCTTGAGCATAGTTCTTATGGCTACTTTAAAATTCTTATTTGCTATTTCCAACATCTAGATTGTGTTGAGGTTTGTTTCTGTTGACTATATTTCTCTTGAAAAAGGATCACATTTTTCTGCATTTTTCATGCACTAGTCTGCTTTAAATTGTGTCCTGGACATTGTGAGTGGCTTATTGTAGAGGATCTAGATTCTGTTATATTCCTTTGAGAATTTTGATTTATTTTTCTCTTTTCTCTCTGTTTTTCAAACCTATAATTCAACTTATCTAGATTCAAGTTGGAAGTTTTGTATTTCTTGCATCGGGCAGAACCTCAAACCTCAGTTGTTTTTGAGCCTTGTCTGTGTCTGCTTGGGGCCTGCTTTATGCATGTGTGGTTTAGGGAGCTATCATTTGGGCAGAGTTTATGTGTAGAATTGAGACTACACCTTCATGACTCTCTCCATTCATAAGATTTGACTCCTCTGGTTCTTCGAAATAGTAGACTATAAGTTTTCTAATAAAAATATATTAGTGGGAAAAAATATGTACTTAAATAAGAAGATTTAAGACTTAAAGGAATGACTATAAGCTTATTTTTGCTCCATAAACTCCATAAACTCCTTAATAATGTGAATCATTAATATGTAGAATATACATGGTAAAAATTTCAAATTATAACAATAGTAGGATTATATGAATAGAAATATATAAAAAATAAAATTTTATTGTGAATTTTCTCTATTTTATTTTCTAGCTATGAAAGAAGGAAAATTCATGATTGTCTGTTCATCATGTGTATTTTTGTTATCCAACAAAAGTCCTGTTCATGAATAGTATTACCTTAGAAAACTCAGAAGTTAAATGTGTGGCTCCCTTGCCAGGGGCACTCAATGTGAACATTGTCAAGACTTTTTTTTTTTTTCTTTTCATAATAGAACCCAGCCTTTATTAGCAAAAGTGTATTCTTCTAAAACACTTATTTAAACTTAGAGACTTCGTCTAAGTGAAGGAAAGATCAGTTTACCTTTCCCCAAAAATTCAGGCTATAATTTTTCCAAGTGAAGTTTTATAAGATTGATTGACAGTAACATTATGTTTTAAAGGGAATTCAGTTTTTGGTAAATTTGAATTCCAGTTTAGGTCCTGCCTAAAGTTACTTTTCTGGTGATTGTTTGTTATTTCTTTAAAGAAGATGTTTTAAGTAAGAAAACAGAGCATAGTTTGATAGTACTCACTGCCTAGATTTGCATTCCAGTTTCATCACTTATTAATTATGCACCCATGAGCAACTACCTCAGCTTTCTTGTCTACTAAATGTCAGTACTTTCCACATGGATTTAAGAGGATTAAAGGAGGAAGTGAGATTCCCTGTAGAGGTTTCAGAGAGGCACCTACTACATAGAAGGTGTGCCATAGAATTATGCACCGATTCTATGTATTATGGACTTCTACATGAGGCAACAACATGAGATTATGGAACATTATATATGTTAACATTGATGTACTGTAAAAAAAAAAACAACATTGATTTTACTTTATCTGAAGTGTTGAAATTCTTCTATGTATATTATTTCTCTATTACTGTCCATTATGAGCCTTAATGGAGAACTGAAATCTAAATTCATTGAGGATACACTTAAAAACAACAACAGCAACTCGTGAATAGTTCCTCTTTATGGTAAGAGGAATATTAAGAGAATAGTCTCTTTAATGTAGATTTCTCTTTCTCCTCTCATACCTTGCAGTACTTCTGATTTTTAGCACTGCAATATATTTCCAAACTCTGCTTTGCAATATACCAAGTAATTTCTCTGTCCCTCTTAACACCAGGTAATTTTTTAAACTCTTCTCAGCAACATTGCTCCCACCTAGACACAATCCACTCTGCTTCCTCCATACAATAGTGATAAATGAGTAGAGCAGTGACCTTTTATAATGAGAAAATATTACAAGACTGACTTTCTCACAGTATTTCAAGTGCATTTCCTCCTGAAAAATCATAAGAAATGGCCTTTTATGCTCTTCTCTCTGTAAAATCGGTCAGCTCTTGGATTTTGTGTTGATTCCTATATGTATAGAACCAGATGGGATAAAATTCATCATATTTCTATTAAAATAATCAAAGACTTTGGAAGCCTATTCATGTATTTATGTAAATGAATGGAATCATAAAAATAATATGACTGTATTTGCTTTATCATATTTTTGAGTCTCAGTCAATATTTCCTTATATATTTAGACTTCTGAGTTATAAAATTTAACCCTAAATACCCTAAGGGTTTAAGAATAATAAGAATATTACAATGAATTTAGCATTTGATAAAATGGGCCTTTGTTCTCACAAGCATAAAAGTGGCAGTTATATTAAATTACAGTTTTATCTTCTTGACCAACCCAGACAGAACTGAAGCATGTGGATTCAGTCAGGTTATGAAAAGTCATCAGTCAATTTTTTGTGGAACAACCACAAAATAAGTAAACCACAGGAAATAAATTATTTCTGTAATTTTCTTTGGTTATCATTTGTAATATTGAGAATATTGAGAACTCTACTTAAGCTCCTATGATAGAAGATGGTGTGATAGGTACAAATTTAGGAAAGATAGGAAATTCTTACCAGTGTTTCTGAATCTGGTAAGAAACAATACTATCATAATAATAGTAATAATAATAATAGGCAGCGTGGGGTAAGTTTGCTTAATGCATTGGAATTCAAAAAGAAAAACTTTTTTTCTGAGTAGAACACAAGGGAAATAAAACACGGAGTTAGTAACTTTTGAGAATAGAGTAAGATAAGGCAGAACTTTGCTAAGGTATTAGAAGAGCCACATACAGGCTTGAGGACACTGTAAGATTTTAATTAATTAATTAATTAATTAATTAATTAATTTTACTTGAGAGAGAGAGTGTGTGTGTGAGCGAGGGAAGGAGCATAAGGGGAAGGAGAAGGGGAGGAGAGAGAGAATCTCAAGCAGACTCCATGCTGAGTGTGGAGCCCAACTTGGGGCTCAATCTCAGGACCCTGAGATCATGACCTGAGCCAAAACCAAGAGTCAGAGGCTTAAAAGACTAAGCTACCCAGATGCCCCAGGCTTAAGGACACTACAGAAGCAAAGTAGGTGTGTGTAGAGAGGTGAGTGAGGGCAAAGTTTATTATAACACATATGTGCTGAGAAATTAGTTATTGGTGGGAAAAATGTCCCAGAGGATGCATGTAGCCCCCTAGTCAAACATTGGTGAATATACGATGATTGTGCTTCAGGAAAGGGTTCCTATCCCCTCTATTGTTTGACTTTATTTTAGTACAAGCCTGAGAATAACCTTTTGAGTAGGAAAATAAGTATTTAGAACTCAGCTGAGATTAGATGCCAGCAATTTTTGTGAGTACTGGGAAAGCCATGTGTGCAAACTTGAGACATGGAGGCTCTGGGATATTACATTCCCTCCTACTGGTGGGAGGAAGTGACTACACCATGGGAAGTTGATGTTTGGGTGTCTTCCCTCATGCTAGAAGAGGAGAGAATATCAGTTCCTGTCAATTCATTACTAAACATGCCAAAAGAGATCCTGGAGAATTTGTTATATAGAAAGTACGTTTATAGGATAGTGAAAGTTTATAGGATAGTTTAATTTGCATGAAACTTAGCATATGAGTAAGAAAGTGGTAAAAAACTAAATGACAGTTTCAGGATGGATTGTGAATGGTAAGGACACTTTCTGGTTTTGAAATGACATTCAGAAAATAGTATAAAGTTTTAAGCCCTAAAGAATGTGTGTTATGATCAAAATGTTGCTTGGAAAATTAATCTAGAAGTGAGGTACAAGATGATTATACATGAACGAATGCCTGGAGCTAGGATACCTACTTCAAAGCTATTAAAAGCGATCCATTGGCCATGCGGGGGTCTTTTCTGATTCCATACAAATTTTAGGATTATTTGTTCCATTTCTTTGAAAAAAGTGAATGGTATTTTGATGGGGATTGCATTGAATGTGTAGATTGCTCTAGGTAGCATTGACATCTTCACAATATTTGTTCTTCCAACCCATGAGCATGGAACGTTTTTCCATTTCTTTGTGTCTTCCTCGATTTCTTTCATGAGTATTTTATAGTTTTCTGAGTACACATCCTTTGTCTCTTTGGTTAGATTTATTCGTAGGTATCTTATGGTTTTGGGTGCAATTAGGAATTCTTAATTGCAGGAAGCAAACTGAGGGTTGCTGGAGTGGGGGGTGGGGTGGGAGGGATGGGGTGACTGGGTGATAGACACTGGGGAGGGTATGTGCTCTGGTAAGTGCTGTGAATTGTGCAAGACTGTTGAATCTCAGATCTGTACCTCTGAAACAAATAATGCAATAAGAAAAGAAGAAGAAGAAGAAGAAGAAGAAGAAGAAGAAGAAGAAGAAGAAGAAGAAGAAGAAGAAGAAGAAGAAGAAGAAGAAGAAGGAGAAGAAGGTAGTGGGAGGGGAAGAATGAAGTGGGGGAAATTGGAGGGGTAGACGAACCATGAGAGACGATGGACTCTGAAAAACAAACAGGGTTCTAGAGGGGAGGGGGGTGGGAGGAAGGGTTAGCCTGGTGGTGGGTATTGAGGAGGGCACATTCTGCATGGAGCACTGGGTGTTATGCACAAACAATGAATCATGGAACACTTCATCTAAAACTAATGATGTAATGTATGGGGATTAACATAAGAATAAAAAAAAGCGATCCATTAATAAAGGGTTATATTGAAAAAGTGACAGTAGAAATTGAGAAAGATGAGTATGAGGGAGGTTATAAATAATGACATTATAGACTATTGATATGAGGGAGTAAACATTTCTCAGTTTTCAAGCTTGAATTTTAATCCAATGGAAAACATTCTGAAGAAAGTACATCAGAGAGAGATGAGAGGCCTCAGTCAGATGACTAATGGTATTAGGAGACAATGCCCAGAAAACTGTTAGGTATTGTGGTGCTAGGTCTTGGAGATAAATTGGAACTGAAGGTACAGATTAAAAGTCATCTACCTATAGGTAATACCTTCAGTCTAAACAGCCTACCTAAATTGAAAGTGGCTACATTCACAAGCCAAATGAATTAGCAATTGATTCACTAAGATTGACAACAAGTTTGAAATTGAGAGTGGGAAGAAGGTCTTTAAAAACTCTCCTAGGGCGCCTGGGTGGCTCAGTTGGTTAACGACTGCCTTCAGCTCAGGTCATGATCCCGGAGTCCTGGGATCGAGTCCCACATCAGGCTCCCAGCTCAGCGGGGAGCCTGCTTCTCCCTCGGACCCTATCCCCTCTCATGCTGTCTCTCTCTCAAATAAATAAATAAATAAAATCTTTAAAAAAAAAAAAAAAAAAACCTCTCCTAGTGTGACGCCTGGGTGTCTCAGTCAGTTAAGCGTTTGCCTTTGGCTCAGGTCATGATCCCAGGGTCCTGGGATCAAGTCCCGAGCAGCGCTCCCTGCTCAGCGGGGAGCCTGCTTCTCCCTCTGCTGCTCCCTCTGCTTGTGCTCTCTCACTCTCTCTGTCAAATAAATAAATAAAATCTTATAAAATAAAATAAAAACTCTCCCAGAGTGAAGGGCAAATAATTCTGAAGGATCTTTAACTAAATTCTTCAGGTAGAGACATGGACATTCTGAGGAACTTAAAGGAAAAGATAGTGAGTGAATAGCAACTTTTAACAGTTAGGTGCTGTCTTTGATACGAATGTATTGGGCAGTGATTTTTATTTATTTATTTATTTATTTATTTATTTATTTATTTATTTATTTATTTTTTAAAGATTTTATTTATTTGACAGAGAGAGACACAGCCAGAGAGGGAACACAAGCAGGGGGAGTGGAAGAGGGAGAAGCAGGCTTCCTGTGGAGCAGGGAGCCCGATGCGGGGCTTGATCCCAGGACCCTGGGATCACGACCTGAGCCAAAGGCAGACGCCCAACCATCTGAGCCACCCAGGCGCCCCGGGCAGTGATTTTTAAACACTCTCAATCAGTTTCTCCTAAAGGTTTCCACTCCATTCCTCTTTAAAGAATGAGTGTCCATTTCTTGAGGTGGCTGTATCATATCTTTACCACATATCCTCCAATAACATTACCTGGGTGATCATCATAATGGAAAGAAATGCAATATGACTTCTCCAGCTTTGGAAAAGTTTCTTCTGAGAAGGAAATTTAACAGCCTTCACATAAAAGAACCTTGCCTGAGTTTCCTATTTTTCTCAGCATGGTTTGAGAGTACCACTTATTACATTCTTTCATCCTATATGAGACAGTATTGCGGAGACTAAAAGTAAATACTCAACAAGCCCATCTTTCAGTCCTCGTTTTGTCGTGTCACGGTACATGACCTGAAGAGAATTAGTTTTCTGTGTGTTTAAAATAGATCTGGTAATATTTTCCTCCCAAAATTTGACGAGGAAAGAAGAAAGAATTCCTAAGAAGCATAGAGACTAGTACATCTTAGTAAGTACTTGTTTTCCTTACAATTAATTAGGCTATTTTATTCTATGCTCCAGCCCCAGGGCTCTAATGACCTGGGAATAACCCAAGCCCACCAGTTACCAATAACCCAGCCAGTTTACCTGGCTTCTCCACTCAGAGTTCACAAAGCTGCACTCAAGATGTCAGCCAAACTGAGTTCCTTACTGGAGCTCTGGATTCTCTTCCAAGTTCATGTGGTTGCTGGCAGAATTCAGGTCCTTGTAACTGTAGAACTCATGGTTCCCTGCTTCTTTGAGGCTTCCTCCCTCCTCTCCCTTCCTTCCTTCCTTCCTCCCTACCTCCCTCCCTCCTTCCTTTCTCTTTCTTTCTTTCTTTCTTTCTTTCTTTCTTTCTTTCTTTCTTTCTTTCTTTCTTTCTTTCTTTCTTTCTTCTTTCTTTCTTTCTTTCTTTCTTTCTTTCTTTCTTTCTTTCTTTCTTTCTTTCTTTCTTTCTTTCTTTCTTTTCTTTCTCTTTCTCCTCTAGACCCTCTTCAAAGGGCTCCTCTGATTAGGTTAAGCCCATTCAGGATAATCTCCTCTTTGATTAACTTAAAATAAATTGATCAGGAACCTCAACTGCATCTACAAAATCCTTTGAACTTTGTTTTATAATTTAATCATAATAGTGATATTGAAACATTGTTTGCCATATTCTGTTGCTTAGAAGAAAGTTACATTTGAGGTAGCTTAAGTTTAAAAGCCTTTATGAGCTTTTGGTTGTAACCAAACTAACAAAATGGGAAACATTGGGATAAAGATAAAAGCAGTGACTCAATTTCATCAAGATTTTATTCTCTTTCTCCTGTCCCCTGCTTCTGTATGTCTGTCAACTTCAGGGTCTCTAACTAGCTATTTCCATTAGGCTAAAATCATGACTAGGGAAGTTAAGGAGTTCATGGAATCACAGACTTGGAAACTGAAATACAAGAAACCTTTTTCCTTCTTCCAGTTTGGAAAAATACTATAGAGGTGTTGTGATTTGCTCCATCAAAGGTCATATCCCCATCTCTTTAGAAGCAGTGAAATACTGTGATTGGCAGTCTTCATCAGTATCATTTAGATGGATAAAAAGAAGAGGACAGTTTTCCAAGAGAAAGATGGGTGACACTAACATCCGTTATGGAAATTGTTGTAAATTGAGCAACTACCTCCATTTTTTTAAAAGCCAGTGCCTAAGCCAGAATTTTTTCCTCTGAGATGCAGAGAAAATATTTGGAGTCATAGAAACTGGGGAAGTATGAAGGAATTTGTGTCTGACAGGGGTGGTTTATTTGTGTCTTCTTCAATTTCTTTCATCAATGTCATATAATTTTTAGTGTATAGATTTTGTTGTTGTTAATGAAACCATGCATTGCTCTAAGTTTTCCTCTTAGAACTGCTTTTGTTACATCCCACAACATTTGGTATGTTGTGTTTCCATTTCATTTGTTTCAAGATACTTCCTGATTTCCCTCTTGATTTCTTCTTTGACTCATGATTGTTCAGGAGTGTATTTAATTTCCATATTTGTGAATTTCTCAGCTTTCCACCTATTTATTGTTGATTTCTAATTTTATACCACTGTAGTTGGCAAAAATACTTAATATAATTTATATCTTCTCAAATTTGTTGAGACTTGTCTTATGGCCTAGCATATTACCTAGCCTAGGAAATGTTCTGTGTGTGCTTGAGAAGAATATGTATTCAATTGCTGTTGGATGGAATGTTCTGTGTATGTCCATTAGGTCCATTTGGTTTATGGTGGTATTTCAAATACACTGTTTCCTTATTGATTCTCTGTGTGGATGATACATCCATTGTTGAGAGTGGGATATTAAAGTTTCCAACTATTATTGTATTGCTGTTTATTTCTTCTTATAGTTCTATTAGCATTTGCTTTATATATTTAGGTACCCTAATGTTGGGTGCACTCCGGTGACTTCTAAGTGCTTTGTTCTAACTCTTTAAATATGTCTATGAAGCAGTCAGAATACTGGTATTATCATTTCTATTTTACAAGTAGGAAACATTAAATATATTTCCCAGAGTGGTGGTGCTGGTTGAATTAGAACCCAGACCTTGGTTGACTTCTGAGCCAGGGCTAAACTTGAGAGAAGCTGCTTTGTGTCAATATCTTGACCATCCCTCACCTTGCCTCAGGTCCTGCTCTGGCCACCATTTTCATCAGTTTGGCAGTGGTACTTTTAACATGCTAATTCCTGCCATCTCTCCAGGCCTATGAAGGGTAAGGTTTCCATATGATTATAGTGGTTCATCCATTCCTGTTAGGGCCTTTGCACTTGATGCTAACTTTTCTCCAAAGTTATTCCCACAGATAGTTCTATGAATTGCTATAATTTTTCCTCTGGGGCTCTTCTCAAATGTGAATTCCTTGGAGGGAGATCTTTCCTGACAACCCTGTCAAAGAATATACCTGGTTTATTCTCTGTCCTCTTACTTTGGTCTATTTTCTGTCACTGCACTCATCTTCTCTTGACATTTATACTCTGTATTTATGTGTGTATTTCCCTACAAGAACATACACTCCGTAAGAAGAGAGACTTTTTGTTGTTGCTGCCCTCTGTTTACAGTGCATAAAACTTGAGGGGTGGGGAGAGGATTGGTTGTATAAATTGTATACATCGATGCCATATCAAAGAGAGGATATTAGAATTGGAATGTCCCTCAAGGATCATAAAGGAGAGGAAGACTTCATTCACGACCAAACAATGACTGAATTAACATGTTTCTTGTTTAAATGTCTTATACGAACAAGAGACAAATAACTCAAATATACCAGCCTAGTCAGAACATCGAGTGTACCAATCTCATCCTTTGGTTTTGTGCCATTCCAAATAATCATGACAGATTGCTGAACAAGTTAACTGATGGCTATTAATAGATGCAAACAAAAGCAGAAAAAGAAAATGTGGACAAAATAGGTTGAGATTTAAAGCCAACTTATTGTTTTTTCCTCTAATATCATTAGTACCCTTTAAACTCCCAGAACTTGGTACTTGTATATTCTTTGAATGTTCTGAGACTACTTCTCATCCTTCTTTTTTTTTATCTTTCACATTTTCTTTATTGTTTTTTAGTTGGATAAGTAATGCATACTTGTTGCAACAAGTACACTAATTAAAAAATGTATAAAGAAGAAATGAGTAATTGTATCCATTTATTTTATCCACTTATGCTCCAATATCATTTTATAATGTAACCTAGTGTGCTTCTCTTTATTCTGTACATATATTTACAAAAATGGAATTATACTGCCCACTATAATTTGCTTTTTTCATTTAATGACATATCATGGTAATCCTTCCAATTTAGGGATATAAAACTATATCCTATTAAAAGCTACATGTTATTTCTCATGGATATATAGTCGTTTATTAAACAATTCTCTTATGGATGGATATTATAGTTGATTCCAGATTTTTGCCATCATAAATATGCTTTAGTAAATACTTTGTGCCAATATATATTTTGTGTATGGTAGATTCCCAAAAGGGGGATTACTAGATCAAAGGTTTTGTGTATTCCTAATTTTAAAAGATAATGAGGGATTATCTTCCCAAAAGATTGTAAAATAAAATATTTATCTTCCTTTAAATTTGCAAATATTGTCTAGATACTGCTAGACTTCCTGCTGTTTTATTATGAATTCCAGATGATTTAGCTATAATTTCCAAATCTTAAAAAAAGGTCCTAATATCAATAATCATAGGCAATACATGGACATATACAAATATTCATAAAAATGCATGTTTTTCAAATTCTACTCAATTGCCTGAAACCAAGTTATTATATTAAAAGTATGTGAACTTTGAGTTGGATATATTTGCATAAACCAGAATCTTCAGTTTCTCTCCATGGAAAATATTGAGAGCAAAAAAAAGAATGAAAAATAAAATAGACAAAATTCTTTATCTATAAAGGTAGTCAAAAGTAGCATAAATAGGGCATGAGCCATACAGTGGCAAACACAAGTTGCTGAGAGAATTCTCAGGAGTACAGCAACTTTATTCAAAAAGTCATGCAGATTTCTTTCCTCAACAAGACATCTGAGCCATTTTGGGGATATATTCCTACTTCTTCTATTACTATACCTAGGACTAATTCATAGCATAACTGAATCAGAGCCAAGTATAAAGAACAATAAGGAAGGAAAGTATCTCTACCACACAGGAATACAAGTCCTAGCCTCAGGAATTGGGGGATGCACGCAGACTGGATCCTGAAGATGCTTTGTCAACGGGGTCAGGACACAAATCAAATAAGGGGAAATTTATTGATTTGGGGGTATTCTTTTGAAATGCAGGATTTCACATTCTGCCAAAGATCACAAGAGATATGTGCAAACATGCTGTGGCTATCTTAAGTGAGACTAAAATGCTAAAATATCTATGTCAGACAATGGAAGAAGGGATAAAAAAACTCAGTAGTATGCATGCTGACGTGAATATGCTATCGAATGTTGGAAGACCCACCAGTCATTGTGTTTTATGGGAATGTTCAGGGCATACACCATTTACCAAGGTCATAAGGCTAGCACTGGTAAGAAAGGCATTGGAATGATTAAGAAGTTCAATGATTGTTTTCCTCTGTTGCTCAAGTTTTATTGTAGGAGAGTCCATTACCTAACTAATCTCACTGATAACGATAAGGACAATATGATCCAGATACAGAATTTGTGGGATGATAGGTGGAGCTTAACTGTCCAAAGTGTGATAGCTGTAATGAATATAATGGGGGGCAAAGTCCAAATGACAGCCAAGAGGGCCTCACCCATAGAGAATGGTGTCACTGGGGGCAAATAGATGGGTAATCAGAAAGAATACCAATCAACTTGAACTCTCTGAAGAATTAAAGGAAGGATGATCAGGAGGTTAAGGGCAGTTGTCCCAATAAAAAGTCAAAATCCCTTCCCAGTTTTCAGACTTCAACCAATTTCAGACCTGTAATCTATAAATTGAAGAAAAGGCTATATTCCCAGGGAAAGGTATATGCAATACCACACGTACGTGGTCAGAAATCTTCATGTTCTTCCACAAAGGAACCTACAGTTATTCACTTGAGTAACTATACACTTGGGAAAGGGGAAAGTTTTGAGGACTCTTGTTCATGTTGACATTCATACTCAGAGATCCAAATAGTTGTCATGGTCTCCTTGTTAAAATAGGAGCATGTGGGGGCTAGGTAATGGATAGGGTCCTGGCCATGATCCTATTCACAGTAGGGCTATTGCAGACATATTCTCTGATCATTTCCTTAGTACCTGAATATATAACTGGGACAGACAGACATTGGTAGTTGTGCAGACCCTACATTGGTCCTCAGGCTTGTGTGGTAAGAGCTATCACAGTGTGAGAGGCCAAGTAAAAGCCTGTGGAACTAAGTAACCTATGTCCAAGGTAGTAAGTCAAAATATAAAATTACACTGGAGGGTGGGGGTGGGCATAGAAACTAGTGCCATGTTCAAAGATTTAAAGGATGTGTTAGGGGTCATCCCCACAATACCTCCATTTGATTTATCAGTTATGTCCCTCAAGAAACCAAATGTATCCTGGAGAATACCTCAAAGAAGAATTGCAAAATAATGAAATAGAACAAATAGCAAATACATTGTTCAAGAAAAGACTTCACTGAAATACAAGAGCTAAATTTACACATTGAGAAAGGGTGTGTGTCAGGAAAAATCACCCAGGTTAACAGCATGACACAGCCCAATAAAATTATGGACACCAGGGTAAGTGGAAACTTTGAGCTTCTAAGGAGAAATACCAAATCTCTTGTAAGGGCAAAACGTCAGATTGGCTTCACATTTCATTTCACCAACATTCAACATCAGCAGACAATGAAGAAACATATACACAAAAAGAAAAAAGTATGTTCTGAAGAGTATAAACATGTGAAATTGCTTGTCAGCTATAAAGGTCATAGTCATGCTCTACTGAACATGCAGGACTTAGGAAAAAGTGTTTTTACATGAGCCTTGCTTGAGAAACTGCTAGAGGACAAACTACATGGCTAAGACATGACTGGGGATACCATGAGTAAAGGGCTGGCAACAAGAATTGAAAATATTTAACTGTAGAATTACATCTATAATGGGTGGATTAGGAGAATAAAATAGAATGTAAATGTTGCATGTCATGGCCAAGTAGAGATGGCATGTCTAACTGTATTTGGTAGGGAGTGAGGTATTAAAAGATAAGCTGAGGCATATTGAAAATTTTGAGTTTATTTGAGCAAAAATGGATTAGAATGGGGCAGTGCCAAACCAGAACTCATTAGGAGCGTTCTGCTGACAGCAGCTAGGGGAAAGACATATAGAGAAATTGTGGAATTAAAGACAAAATTATTTGATTGGCTGTAGCTAAGAGCTTAGTTGGCTGTTGGTGATCCATTGTCTTTAGGTTTTGATATCATAACTTTGAGGTATTTATAGGCTTGGATTTTGTTTGTTTAAGTAGTCTGCCACAACATTAGAGCCACCTCAGTCTGATGACCTCCTTATATAATTAATGTAACAGGAGTAAGTAAGGTAAGGGATTAAGTAGTTTTTTAGATGGCCTCATTTCTAGTAGCTGGGATTCAAAGTATATTATTTAATCTAACAGATCAAATACAAATATCTTCATCATTGCAAAGGTACTAAATTAGGAAGAATATCTTACTAATAGACAATGATGAAGAAGAGAGTGTAGGGGAAGAAAGGGAGAGGAAATAAGTTAATTTTAATGTTGCTTACAATACAAAATTAATATTCTATACATTGAGACTAAACGTACCATGTAAAATTGTAAAGCTAGTCATAATAGAACAATAGCAACAACACTTCATAAGTATAAGAATTATGCATACACACAAATATCAAGAACAGAGAAACAGACCAAACATGAAAAAGACTTTAAAAAACAAGCAAATAAAACAAAAACCGAACTGCTAAAATCAAATGTGTTTGTCATTTTAACAAACGAAAATTGTCTCAATACATCTATTAAATGACAACTTCAGAAAGGATCACAATGAAAAGGCAATTCTGGACTGTGTACCAGAGAACTATCTAAGACAAAGTGAGAGCAATGGTCATGATCTTAATATCAAGGTAGAAGTCAGGTCTAAAAGCAATAAATGAATATCAGCTTCTGCCTCTGAAGGATTAATTGCCATGGCAATTGCTGTCCACTGTCAGTAAGTGGACAAATAACTGGAAAACAAGTGAAATAATGGTTTTCAGACAATGGACAGTAGGAGGAAGGACAGGACTGTGATCTCTAAGAAAAGAGAAACCAATGACGTGAACTGGAGGTGATGTCCTGATTACAGTGCAAGGAGAGGAACTGACACAAAGCATAGACAGATGAATTGAAAGAACAAAGATCAGAATTCTGGGAGGCTAGGGTGCCTGGGTGGCTCAGGTGTTAAGCATCTGCCTTCAGCCCAGGTCATGATCCCAGGGTCCTGGGATCGAGCCCCGCATCGGGCTCCTTGCTCCGTGGGAAGCCTACTTCCCCCTCTCCCACTCCCCCTGCTCGTGTTCCCTCTCTTGCTGTCTCTTTCTCTGTCAAATAAATTAAAAAAAAATTCTGGAAGGCTGAGGGGGCTAGAATTTGAAATTTGGAATGAGAGTGACAGATTGGAGGGATCTGGAGAAGGAGAGGGAGAGAGAGAGCAAGAGAAAAAACAAGAGTGAATGAGAAATGCCAGGAATGGTAAGTATGTGAATAACATAGAGGATATTTTTTTCTAATCTTTAGTCTTTTCAAAAAATAATTGACGTAAGAAAAAATGTGTAGCTAAAAATAGATAACACTGAAATGGAATTTATAAAAAAATTCTAATAATCCAGAATAAGACAAGAAAAGGAAACAAAAAATAGAAACACATGAAAACAATAAGCTATTTAGATCTCAGTATAACCTTAGCAAACTAAAAATCGAAGGGAATTTCCTCAATTTGACCAAAAGAGAATATGAAAAATTTATAGCTAACATTACACATCGTAATAAAAATGGAATGTTTTTTCCATACTATTGCAAGGATCTCTCTTCTCATCACCTATATTCAAAATTCTACTGGATGTTCCAGCTAGTGGAATAAGGGAAGAAAAAGAAACAAAAGGCATAAACTTGAATATAAACAAGTAAAATTATTTTTATTCACAGAAAATATATCATGTATGCAGAGAACTTGAAAAGAATATACAAAAATAAATAAATAAATAAATAACTAGTGAGTCAGTTTGCCATGGCTGTAGGACATAAGGTCAGTTTAAGAAATCAAGTGAATTTTTATAGAAGGCAATAAGAACCTGGAAATTAAAATAAAAAATACCTTTTACAATAACATAAAGGCATATGAAATATGGACAGTCAGTTGTATGGTGTCATCTTCACTGAAATTCATGCAAATAGGAAGCATACCCTCGCTTTGCACAGCTCCATGGTAACTGAGATTGTAATTAGGGATACACTTAACAAAAGCTGTTCACTAAAACTTATAAATTATTGCTGAAATAAATGTAAAAATACCTAATAAATGTATTGATAAGCGATGTTCATTGAATGAAAAACTTAAGTTGGCACTTCTCCCCAAATTGGTCTATAAATCCAACACGGCTTCTTTAAAAATCCTAGCAGGCTTATTTTTGTTGATGTAAAATTTACAAGTTGATTCTAAAATTCTATGACAATGTAAAGAACTCAGAAAAACTAAAAATTTTTGAAAAATAAGTTGAAGGATTTGGACCACCATATTTTAATAGTTGCTAAGTAGCCACAGTAATCAAAACAACGTGGTAGTGGAGTAAATATATAGTTCAGCACATAAGACAAGTGATTCAGAATTCAGAAACAATATCTATGGGAAAATTATCCTTTATCTTCATCTCACAAAATTAACTCAAAATTTATCATATACATGAACAGAGGAGTTAAAACTATAGAACTTCTTGAAAAAATATAGGAAAAAATATTTTTACTACTTTTGATTAGTTGAAGATTTCTTAAAGAACCAGTAAAAGCATGAATCACAGAAGAAAAAAGTTAATAAGCTGAAATTAAGTGTAATTAAAATCTCTGGTTTGTGAAAGCTATAGTTAAGAAACAAAAAAGATAAGCCATAGATTGGGAGAAAATACTTTCAGAACATAAATCTGATAAAGGACCTGTATCTAGACCATATAAATAACTCCTGCAACTGAATAAGATGAAAATGAACAGCTCATTTTTTTTCTTTTTAAAACTGGAAACAATTTTGAACAGAAACGTCTCCAAAGAAGATATGTGAGCGGCAAATAAGCACAGGAAATGAGGCTCAATATCATTATTCATTAGAGAAATGCAAATTAATACCATACAAGTTGCCACCACACATCCACTAGAATGGATAAAATGAAGACTGACAATACAAAGTGCTGTCAATGGTGTGGAGAAACTCCAAATGTCATATATTGCTGGTGCTTGTGAAATGGTGCAGCCACTTTGGAAAGTAGTTTGGCAGTTTCTTATCAAGTTATGCATATATTTACCTTTTCAGCTATTCTAGTTCTGTGTATTTACACAAGAGAAATGATATATGTCTCACAAAGATATATATGTGAATGTTCATTGCAGATATATTAGTAGTTGCCCTGAGCTGGAAACAACTCAAATTTCCATCAATTAGTGAATGAATAAACAAATTATGGTATTTTCATGCAATGGAGTACAATTCAGCAATAAAACAGAATGAAGTACTGATACATGGAGCAACAGAGAAGCATCTCAAAAGCATTATGGCAGATAAAAACAGTCAGACACAAAGGACCCTTTACTATGTGATTCCATTAATGTGAATTTCTAGTAGGAAAAAACCCACAAAATTATTGTAACAGAAAGCAGATCAGTGGTTACCATGGGGTTGTGGGTTAAGAGATAAACTTTAAATGGGCATAAGAGCACTTGTAGGAGAAAGAAATGTTTTATATATTGATTTTTATGTTAGTAACATAACGTATATTTGTCAAATCACATTAAAATGTATACTTAATAATCAGTGGACCAAAATCTAATAATTTCTGACAATCTGTTATTGTTTGCTCATCTTTTTGATTCTTATATAAACATTCGAAACCAGCACTGTTCAATTGAATTTTCTGTCATAATAAAAATGCTTTGTATCTGTGCTGCCCAATATGATAGTCACTAGCTACATATGGCTAGTAAGCACTTGAAATATGGTTAGTATGACTGAGGAACTAAATTTTGCGTTTTATTTAATTTTAATTTATTTAATTTAAACAGCACAGACAGTAATTTATATTCAGTGTCAAACAGCTATACTTGGGCTCTAAATTTCTAAATATTGTTGTTATTGTCATGCTGACTTGCCTCCTAATGTGTTAGATTACCTGTGGTTGTGGGATCAGTACTTGATCTTCATCTGTATGAACCATATGGGCTTAAGTTAGAGGATTCTTCTTGCAGAGGTGATTTTTGTCTACTTCTACTGAGATCCACAATTTATCTCTGCCCTGGGACAACTTCACCCATCATTGAACATCCTGGCTTAAATTAAGAGTTACAGTTAAAGCAACAACACTTTGATGCTAACTTAAGATTCTGTATCCCCAGTATAGTACTGTTTTTAGGAATTTAGCCACTCTGTATGCTCCTGTTTGCTCAAAACCGTGACTACTCCATTTTCCCAAAGCCCTTTATTAACCCATTGTGTGTTTTTGGCATACTTGTCAAAGGTCAAAGATCAATTGACCGTTGATATGTGGGTTGATTTCTGGGCTCTCTGTTTTGTTCTATTGGTCTATATGTCTGTTTTAAAGCTAGTACCATAAGGTTTTGATTACTGTAGCTTCGTAATATATTTGGAAGTCAGAAAATGTGATGCTTCCAGTTTTGTTCTTTACTCAAAGTTGCTTTGGTTATTCAAGGTCTTTTGTGGTTCTGTGTGAATTTTAAGGTTTTTTTTTTTTTTTTTTTTCCTATTTCTGTCAAGGATGTCATTGGGATTTTGAGAGGGTTTACACTGAATCTGTAGATCACTTTGTGTAGTATGGACATTTTAACAATATTGTTTTGTTCTAAATCATGAACATGGAATGTCTTCCTGTTTATTTGTCTTCATTTTTTGTCTTCTTTAATTTTCTTCATTAATACTTTGTAATTTTTAGTGTACAAGTCTTTCACCTCTTTGGTTAAGTTTATTCCTATTTTATTCTTTTTTTGCTATTGTGAATGAAATTGTTTTCTTAATTTCCTTTTTGGATAGTTTGTTGTTTGTGTATAGAACCACAATTCATATTGGGCCCTTATCTTGTACCATATAAAAAAATGAACTCAAAATGGATTAAGAAGTTAAAAATAAGACCTGAAGCCATGAAGCTACCAGAAGGAAATGTAGAGGAAAAGCTTCTGGACATTGGTCTGGGTAATGATTTTTTTTTTGGATATGACACCAAAGCACAGGCTGCAAAAGCAAAAATAGATGAATGGGATTGTGTCCAACAAAAAGCTTCTGCATAGCAAAGGAAACAGTCAACACAGTGAAAAAGCAATGATCAAAAATAAAAAGGGAAAAAATTTGCAAACCATATATATGATACGGGATTAGTATCCAAAATATAAGGAACTCATACAACTCAATTGAAAACAAATAACCCAATAAAAAAATGAGCAAAGGATCTGAATAAACCCTTCTCAAAAGAAGACATATAATTGGCCAAGAGCTAGATGGAAAGGTGTTCATCTTCACCAATTATCAAGGAAATGTAAATTGGTACAACCATTATAGAAGACAGTATGGAGGTCCCTAAAAAAAAAAAAAATAGAACTACATTATGATCCAGCAATTCCATTTCTAGCTATGTATTCAAGGAAATGAAATCAGTATCTCTAAGAGGTATCTGCACTCCCATGTTAATTGTAGGATTATTCGCAATAGCCAAAATATATAAACAACCCATATCCTTTGATGGATGAATAGATAAAGGAAAAAAATATGTATATTTACATTTATACACACAATGGAATATTAGTCAGCCTTAAAAATGAAGGAAAATTCTGCCATTCGTGATAACATGGATGAAGCTGGAAGACATTATTCTAGGTGGAATAAGCCAGAAGCATTAAGACAAATACTACATGGTTGCACTTATATGTAAAATCTAAAAATAGTCAAACTCATAGAAGCATAGGTAGAATGGTGGTTGCCAGGGGCTGAGGGTAGGTGGAAATGGGAAGATGTTGGTCCAAGGGTATAAAATTTCAGTTAGGGGCATTGGGGTGGCTCAGGCAGTTAAGTGTCTGACTCTTGATTTTGGCTTGGGTTATCATCTCAGGGTTGTGAGATCAAGCCCTGCATTGGGCTCCACACTGGGCATGGAGCCTGCTTAAGATTCTGTCTCTCTGCCCCTCTCTCTCTAAAAAACAAAAAAAAGAGAAATTTCCATTATGCAAGATGAATAAGATCTGGAGATCTAATGTACCACAACGTAAATATAGTTAACACTATGGTATTGTATAGTTGAGATTTGCTAAGAGAGTAGTAGATCTTAAGTGTCCTCATCAAAAATAAAATAAAATTAAATTAAAAATAAAAGAAAATAAAATGTAACTGTGCAGTGATGGATATGCTAATGTTAAGTACCTTAATTGTGTTAAATATTTCTCACTGTATATGTATATTAAGTCATCAGTTGTATACCTTAAATATGTATGATTTTAAATTGCCAAATATATCTCAGTAAAGCTGGAGAAATCATGATTACCCACTATAATCAGTTCATGAGTTTTGTTTTGTTCTACTTATTATTCAATAGGTTCTACAGTGAGAGAGTCTCTCAATACCTAACACCCTCTATACCTGAAATAAAAGTATTATTTTTTAAATAAATATTAATTATGTGTAGTACATGATACTAATATATATACCAAAATATTTATTTCTAGTAATTAGATTATGGGATATTTTTAAAGATTTATTCATTTATTTGACAGAGAGAGAGAGCATGAGCAGGGGAGGGGCAGAGAGGGAGAGAGAGAGAGCGAGAATCTCCAACAGACTCCCTGCTGAGCACAGAGTCCGACTTGGGGCTCAATCTCACAATCCTGAGATCATGACCTGAGCAGAAATCAAGAGTGGGGCATTTAACTGACTGAGCCACCCAGATGCCCCTGGGAGACTTTTATATACATATTTTTTTCATATGTTAATGTTCTAGTCTTTCTGTATCAAGTATAAATTATATTTGTAAAAATTCAGTTTTCTGGAGAAAAAATACAATAAAGGGATGCTTAAAGCTTCCTTGATTTCTGTTTTTGGATTAATATGCTTAAAGTTCTTTTGGTTCTTTGCTTCCTTACTTATATCTAGACCACCAGTAGCTATGGAATATTTGTTACTTGGAACCAGCTCTTCTAAAAATTTTTGTCTTGGGGGCGCCTGGGTGGCTCAGTTGGTTAAGCGACTGCCTTCGGCTCAGTTCATGATCCTGGAGTCCTGGGATCGAGTCCCGCATCGGGCTCCCTGCTCGGCGGGGAGTCTGCTTCTCCCTCTCCCACTCCCCATTTGTGTTCCCTCTCTCGCTGTGTCTTTCTCTGTCAAATAAATAAATAAAATCTTTAAAAAATAAATAAAAATAAAAATTTTTGTCTTGGATTGTAGTTTCCTCTTACCTATATCTTCAGAAGTTCTTCTATTTGCTGAGATTTCCTCTCATTGAAAAGAATCAATGAACCATTTCTAACTGTCCTGTTTTATACCTTTTCCCATTTCTCTCAGTGAGTATTCCCAGTCTTCTAGATAAAATATTACAAATACTAATTTACAGTATCTGCCTATGCCACAGACCACTGGGATCACTTCTGTAGTCATAGCAACCCATTTAGAGACCTGCTCATGTCCTTTCTAATAAAAAAAAGTGCCATCTTTCATAGAATAAAATCATTTGGAAGCACCAAGAATAGAAGCAGTATTCTGTGTTTTGTATTACACTATTCTCTATTTCACTTGATCCTTTATAAACAATGGTTCACCATAATAATGGGCACATCACTTCTTGATGAGTCACTTTACTTAACCATTTTAATGGCCTAGAATATTTGCATTCAGGAACATTTTCACATGAACTTGAAAATAAATTTTTAGACTTTAGCATTTTTATTCCTACAATATTTTAGTATGTGTAACAGTTTATTTCTCAGTCTCTGAGATTCAAGAAATGGAAAGATGAGATAAGAAATACATTATAAGGGTGCCTGTGTGGCTCAGTTGGTTAAGCGTCTGACTCTTGGTTTTGGCTCAGGTCATGATCTCAGGTTCCAGAGATAGAGCCCTGTGTTGGACTCCATGCTCTGCTTCTCTCCCTCTCCCTCAGCGCCCCCCCCCCCCACTTGCTCTCTCTCAATTAAGTAAATAAATCTTTAAAAAAAAGGAACACATTACATTCATAGTTGATATCATGTTTGAGGATGGAGTAAGAATCAGAAAAGACTTGTGGTTCAGGAATGAGTTGAGTGTCAGGGTTCGGGTAAAGGGTGAGGCGAGAGCGAGGGGTGGTGTGTTTTATATTTTGAACAGGCATTTTGGATTAGCTGAGTTAAAAAATAGCCATTTAAAATTTTTCTACTATGATAAAGGGCTGGTATCCAAGATCTATAAAGAACTTCTCAAGCTCAACACCCAAAAAACAAATAATCAAGTCAAAAAGTGGGCAGAAGATATGAAAAGACACTTCTCTGAAGAAGACATACAAATGGCTAACAGACACATGAAGAAATGTTCATCATCATTAGCCATCAGGGAAATCCAAATCAAAACCACATTGAGATACCACCTTACACTAGTTAGAATGGCAAAAATGGACAGGGCAAGAAACAACAAATGTTGGAGAGGTTGTGGAGAAAGGGGAACCCTCTTACACTGTTGGTGGGAATGCAAGTTGGTACAGCCACTTTGGAAAACAGTGTGGAGGTTCCTCAAAAATTTAAAAATAGAGCTACCCTATGACCCAGCAATTGCACTCCTGGGTATTTACCCCAAAGACACAGATGTAGTGAAAAGAAGGGCCATATGCACCCCAATGTTCTTAGCAGCAATGTCCGCAGTAGCCAAACTGAAAAGAGCCCAGATGCCCTTCAACCAGATGAATGGATAAAGAAGATGTGGTCCATATATACAATGGAATATTACTCCGCCATCAGAAAGGATGAATACCCAACTTTTACATCAACATGGATGGGACTGGAGGAGATTATGCTAAGTGAAATAAGTCAAGCAGAGAAAGTCAATTATCATATGGTTTCACTTGTGGAACATAAGGAATAGCATGGAGGACATTAGGAGAAGGAAGGGAAAAATGGGGGGAGGATTGGAGGAAGAGATGAACCATGAGAGACTATGGACTCTGAGAGACAAACAGGGTTTTAGAGGGGAGGATTGGTTAGCCCAGTGATGGGTATTAAGGAGGGCACGTACTGCATGGAGCACTGGGTGTTATACAAAAACAATGGATCGTGGATCACCACATCAAAAACTAATGATGTATTGTATGGTGACTAACATAACATAATAAAATTTAAAACATAAAAAAATTTTATGTTTCTACTATGACTTAAGATGGCTGAGTTACAACAAGTCACCTAGCCCATATAGAGCTTTGTATCCTTTGAACCGTGTTCTAACCAGCTCATAAAACTGAGGCAAACAGAATGGAGAACAGAAGAGTCCTGGTTCTGGGATCAAGAGGCATACTGTCTAACTTCTCAACTCTTTGAACTTGAACCACCTCTACTAATCATGACTGATTTGGTGGTCTGGAGGGGCCATTCCTGATGGCTGTTCTGATTAATGCTGTGTGGTGTGGCAGTCATTCCAATTTCCTGTGACTTTCCATCTGGGTAAATAGCTGTCATCATTAGGTAATGGCTGCTTTGCTAGGCTATCAAATTACAAAGCAGTTACTAATATCTAGTTCTGATTTAACGTGGTTTGATTTAATAATTAGTTATGATTTTCCCATTTTCACTTCTAGATGAATAGTAATTGAAAGTGTCTTCTTTTTGCCTTCTGTTTCCTTGCTCTTTTGTATTTGTGTATTCCCTCACAAATATACTATATCATTTTTAAGAACAAAATAATAGAGTAGTTAATGGCCACTATAATTTAACTGTCATGATTGTCTTTCATAGTAGGAATATAATCCATAAAACCCTTGGGTTTTTTTCCTTCTTATTTGCATAATTTCAGGGGTATAGTGGCCTGGGAGCAATAAAGAGTGAAGTTTTATATTAAAGTTCAGGAAAGAACCATGACTGGTTTGTATGATTAAAATCTCTGATGACACCTACATTACTGATCAGAATAGGGGAAAGTATTTGGTAGGTATATATAATCCCATTTACCAAAATATATTAGATCCTCCTATACCAAAAGAGTTATAGGTCAAAATTATTACTTACATAAGTTTTCCAAAATGTCGATTACAGATTTACTGAAGAAATCATCATATAACCCAATGCCCAAGCAAAGACAAATTAATTGCTTACTGCAGAAAGGGAGGATCCTATATTGACAGAACCATAGTAGCATCTCCAAAGGGGAACTTCAAAGGCAGAATATTTCCAAAACTTGGCCAGCCTGATTTGAGGTAGATATTTTTACATGAGAGGGACTGAGAAAATACCATGATATAATAAGGCAAAGAAAAGTTGCAAAGATGATACAAAGAGTTCCCATATACTCCACACTCAGTTTCCCCTATTGGTAACATCTTATATTTGAATGGCACATTTGTCACAACTAATGAATCAGTATCAATACAACATTATTAACAAAAGTCTATTTTATTCAGATTTTCTTACTTTTTTACCTAATGTCCATTTTTTCTCAAGGATCCCACTCAAGATACTACATTATGTTTGGTCATTGTGCCTTGTTAGGCTCCTCTTGGCTCTAACAGTTTCTCAGATGTTCCTTATTTTGATGACTTTGAGAGTTTTGAGGAGTAGTGGTCAGAAATTTTGTAACATGCACCTCAGTTGGGATTTGCTAATGTTTTCCTCAAAATTAGCCCGGGACTATAGGTTTGGGGAGAAAGTTCACAGAAGTGTTCTTTTGATCATATCATACCATATCAGGGGTCCCTGCTATCAAAATGACATCAGTGTTGATGTGAACCTTGATCACCTCACTGAAGTAGTGTCTGTTAGGTTTCTCCACTGTAAAGTTATTCTTTTTCTTCCTCTTCCTATACTATACTCAGAAAAAAAATCACTGTGTACAACTCATACTTAAGGGCTGTGGGTTAATGTTCTACTTTATTCAGGGGGCAATATCACATAAATTATTTGGAATTCTTCTGCACAGTAGATTGGGTATTCTCCCTCATTTTAAAAAATCCAAGTATTTATTTATATCAGTATGGACTCATGGATATTTATTTTGTACTTTGGGTTACAATCCAATAATACAACATTGGTATTTTTTTACCATATTTTCATAGTTCATATCCTATTTTTCTAAATGTGTGGGATATAAATATTTTCCTGTGCTGGTCTTTGTTTATTTCTCCAGCCTCTTTCCTACCTCCTTTACTCATCAACTTAATAGAATTATATGAAATGCCCAAAGCAGCCAAATTATCTGTCCCCTCTGTCTTAGCATATTCTCTTTACTTTGCCTGGGATATTCTTCCCTTTTGTATTCAGTTGTTTGATTTCTACCTATTCCTGTGGACTCAACTCAGCATCCCTGGGAAGCCATCCCTGACACCTTCTACATCCATGGTCCTGCTTGGAACATTTTTATCACTCTCATGGATTTCTTTTTTAACACTTTTTAAATATATTTTAAATCATTGTTTTACTTATGCTGTCTTTTAATAAATATGAGAACATCCAGAGAATAGATATGTTTTCATAGTTCCTCTATCCCTATGTTAATAGGTATATATAACTCCATAGTCCATCTCTGATTTCAAAGTCCAAGAATTCCATGAGAGTGATTAAAACCAAAACCTTTTTTCTTACTTATATGGTGGCAGAACTTGACCTGGCATGAACTTCTGTGGCAGCAAAATCCTATCTGAATACCTGAACTGAGGAGAGACTATTAATAGTCTTTATTTGTACCATTGTTTTGCTGTAGAAATGTATTTGATTACCAAGTACTAATCCAGACTTAATTAAGGATATTAGTACATATGGTATATGTACTATATTATTACCTCTTCAAATTTGAAGAGTTTTTGAAATGCATAGGGTCCTAATAGTTTTGGATTGTATCTCTCTATTATATTCTCATAAAATGTTTATATATTTGAATTTCAATAGTATAACAAAAAATGACTTTCAGCCAACCCTATAGAAAGATGAGACAACCACATATCTGAAAAACAACTGAATTAATTAGTTCCTTAGTAATAAAGAACTATGTTGATCAGACATAGTCTCTGAACAAAATAACTTATTTTACATGGGCTTTTTAGGAAGCATTCTTTTAAAGTTGTATTGTTTACAGCAGAGAGAGTGGGTTAACACAACCTTAAGAGTGTTCATTGGAGTGAATCTGCCACCTATTGGCTGACCTTCAAAGCATGAGGCCAATACTGATTGTGGACTTACAGAAGCATGTTCACTAAAGCTAGGTGTCCTTGATTGATTACATGAGTTAAATACCAGTTCTGGGTTATAGAACTGACATTGATTGATTAAACAGGATTAAAACTTGATCTGCCAGGTCTGCTTTAATGACTGACAGTCTTTTTCTAGAAGCATGGGGACACTTTTCCCTAATTTTCAGTACACACTAAACTGATTTTTTTTCCCTCCCTCAAAGTATAACTTTAAGATTCTTATTCCTAAAAACCAAAGCCCTGCTTGTAACATCTTTTTCAGTACCAAATTGATAAAATAATTCTTTATTTTTATTCATTTAGATGTGGAAATGAATGGGGCTTAAACAGGATATCGCTGGCAAAAACCATAGGAATAATTTCAATAAAAATTTGGATCCTTTTGTCAGGATCCTTTTTTTTTTAAAAAAGCATGGAAATCTGTAATAAAAATCTTCCATGTTTCCAATTTTCTTTGATATAGTTTCACTACTACCTTGGCTTTATTTGCTGTAGAAATTCTCATAATCTTACAGCAATTAGATCCGTGCTGTATTATTTCTATTAGCAGCAAAGGAATCTGGTATTCCTGGCATTTCACTCAGTTAGAATTTTTAAGATATTGTCCAAGTTCAAAGGGATATATGTCAAAGCTTTGGGTGCAGATGAAACAGGAGGATGAGGACATGAGGCTGAATTACCAATGTGTGCATTTCAAATGAAAAAATATTTTTTTTAAATTTATTTATTTTAGAGAGAGAGAGAGTACATGAGTTGGGCGGGGGGAGAGGGAGAGGGCAAGAGAATCTCAAGCTGGCTCCACGCTGAGCGTGGAGCCAGACCTAGGGCTCTATCCCAGGATGCTCAGATCGTGACCCGAGCCTAAACCAAGATTCTGATGCCTAACCAACTGTGCCACCCAGGCACCCCTCTAATGAAAATATTAAATAAGGCATCCTTAAAGGATTTTGAAACATGCAGTACTATAAAATCTATTGCTTTTTTACCAATATATTCTCAGTTTCTCCTGATGTCAAATCATGTACAGGAAATTAGAAGACTACCTACAGAATATAAAGTTCTTATTCATTTACATAAGATGAAATTTTGAAATAATTAAAAGATCTGTCTGGCAGGAAATGATTTTATTGCTTATTACTCTCCTTTGTCTTCCTCATCCATTGACTGTGTGGGGGGAAAAAGATCTTTGAAAGAGATCTTTCAAAGAGTAAAACATAAGTAAGAAAGTGTAAAAACATAAATTGTATGTGTGGTTAATCCATGGTCAATTTGCCATGAAGTTGTCAGTGTTACAAAGGATGGTTTGACTTGTAGACATTTCATTCTGATATGAAAAACTTAAAGCCTCCTTCTATAACACATTGTTGGGTCCTGCCTCACCGAAAGGCATCTGGAAGGCACTTGGAATTTTAAGAATGTTGTGCTACTTCTTTGGAAACCCAGGAGGAGGACAGAAAAGTAGAAAAAGAACAGTGATGTTGGGGGTGGGGGAAAGAGAAGAGGGGAGAAACCCCCAGTGTACTTTGATTTAAAAGGTGAATGAGAAAGAAAAGTAAATAAATGTTTTACACCATCTACTGGACTTCGCATCTGTTAGTAACCAACTGACAGAATGTTTGGTTGCCTCCAGGAATGTAATTTTCCTGATTGCCTTCCCCTATATTTCTTCCCTTCTGCGTGGAACGCTTTTCCTCCAGTTCACTTTCATCCCTTCATTCCTTTGTCGCCACCTCAGAAAGCCAATATCCCCTCTACCTGAAGTAATTCTCTCCCAGTGAGCTGTATCACCTTGTCTCTTCATAGCACTTATACTACAGTATGTAGTATCCTGTGCAACTTCTAGTTTTCTTGTTAACTGTCTGTCTCTCCCAACAGAAAGTACTCGCAGAAGGTCCAGTGGTATGGTAGAGTCAGATCATACTGGTTTGTAAAGTCCAATAGTTATTCTGGAAACACCATATAATGGTGTGTTATTTCGCATCTCCTCCCACTTTATGTTCAGTGATGTGGAGCCACGGTGGAGTACATATACAATGGAAACTGGCAAGTGCTACAAAACAGGACTTTCTTTTCTCCAGAGAGTTCATTGTTAATCGTTTACCAGCACATCCGTGGTAAGGAAAAGGTCGGTATTGATTGCTGTACTCTTGGGTCCCTGCACAGTGGCTGGCATGTAGTATTGCTCAATAAATACATGTGAATGCATGCACAATAGATTGAGGGGGTTGCAATTCTTTTCAACTGCAACATATTTACTGTTCTTAGTTTCTATGAATCTCATTTATCAAGTTTATGACTGTTAATTTTCATTTCACATGAACAGGTAACTAAAAAACACAGCATTTATATTTTTCTTATAAGTATTTTTTATACTATGTATTAAAGAGGATATTTTTTTGATACATATCCACAGTGGTTTTCAATCTGTTAATTTCTCCAGATTATTGAGAATAACATTATTTAGGGTGATTGGGCGAGGAAAAATATCAGCCCTCTGCCATAATAGGCTGGGCAGGTTTATTGTATAGAGCGCTGACCCAATGAATCAAATAATTGGATCTAAGCTCTGATTCTGCTACTAACCAGTTCTGTGACTTTAAGCAAGTCATCATATTTTTCTGAGCTTTATTTGCCTAATCTCTAAAATGATAAGATTGTGTTGGACAATACTTAAATTTCTTTCAGGTTTAGGATCCTATTTTTAATCTTTGCTAGGATACTGTTATCTTTTAACAATAATTCAAACCTTTGCCTAAAAACTAGTGGAACTTATATCCCGGGCATATCTTCTTGTCATTTCTTATGTCTTTCTAATTATACATATTTATCTCATCTCTGTGATATATATATCTCCCTCCTCCCAACTTCTCCCTGCTATATATGGTAAGCTTTGATATCTTAATGTCCTTTTAACCCTTCTTCCTTTTCTTTTTCTTCCGGAATCTGAAACCTTTCTTTTTCTCAGATTTTCCAGGATTTATTTTCACCCTCTTTGATCCATTTTCTACCCAAATTGCTTTTAGAACCCATGATTATTCTTCCTTGTTCAGTATCACCCCCTCTGTTTTCTTTTTAAAATACTTTGTCTATGTTTATGGTCTTTTGCATGGAATTGTGTTTATCAAAATGTTCTTTTAATGTGTTCTTCTAAAACTAATTATAGTAGGTGGCAAACTGTCTGAGCTTGCCATTTTGTACTTTGTTATAAAATTATCCTATCTCAATACAAACCTAAATTTCTTAGTGTTTCAAACACAAAGATGCTTCTTTATTTTCTTGCCCAGGTATAAAATGTAGCACAAAGCATTTGTTTGATAGGAAGCCTTTTCAACATTTTATTTGACATTTCATTTGGAACATAGAATAGCTCATTTTCTTTTCAAAAAGAATGCTTTAGATCTTCTTAGAGCAGTTTAAAATTTTATACTTTAAAACAAGTTGTAAACATCCATTGCTGCTCTTGCATATTATAGAAAGTCAGATGGTTTGCTTACATGTTTTGGATATTAACTGTATATTGAGTGGTTCATTTTCCCCATCTTCCTTTTTTGCCTCATTGTTTTTGCCTGTGTAGCTTTCATCATCCCCCATTGGCTTAGCTACTTGGCCATCATACTCTTTACTTTACATAATCTCTTCAGTTTCTGTTATAGGTTGAAGTTTTTTGTGGTATACCCATGTTATCCATAGAAAGCCATTATAATCAGATTTACTATGAATCAAACACTCAAAGTGTGCCAACTCTATGCCTAGAAATTTTATAAACCCTTTACTATTATTAACATTGATTCCTATAACAGGACTATGAGGTAGGTACTATTATTAAACCCTGTTTTAAATACAGAGAAACGAAAGTAGAGAAAAAAAATCAAGTAACTAACTAAAAGGCAGGCTAGTAATGGCAGAGCTGAGACTTGAGCTCAGGCTGTCTGGTTCCATAACCCAGGTTCTTAACCACTCCTTTATACTGCTTTTTCAAGATACTTTCCTAAAATACATCAATACGAATTCTGATAAAAAGTCTCTGAAATAATGGAAATTCCATGGGTTTTGGAATTCCATGTGTTTTGTCCAAGCATGACTTATCTCCTCTCTTACATGAAACCCAAAGCATTGCTTTTAAAAGGAATGAATGCCAGACCACATGACTCCCTTTGTTATTAGCAATTTCCCCACCCTATTTATGAATACCTATCCCTTTTCTTATTGAATAGTGCACATTTTAAATAGTAAGAAAATGCTCATTGAATTGATTTTTTTTGAAATTGTGGAAATATTTCAATGCTCCACAAGCAGAGGAAATGTTTAGAGAAGATAATTGTCTTGGTAAATAGCTTCAGAATATATAGAGGACAACTCAAAGCAGCCTGTGGCAGGAAAGAAGAGAAATATAATGTCACTAAATAACATTGTTGGTTAACCTAAAATTTTAAGGATCTTAGTTTTTATATTACCTGAAAGTTAATCACCAGCAAGTGAAGTAATGAAGCCATTGAATAAAATGGGATGTTTTGATACTAATTATCTCTTAAATAACTACCAATTTATAGTCAGATTATTTTGTATTTTTATCTTTTTTCCATAATGGTATATGTTATCCATTTGATGAAAATCCTGCATGGCGAAAACCACTACTTTCCATGACCTATTGTAACAAATACAGCACTATACATCCAATTGGGAACAGGATAAATATTAACATCAAAATGTTAGAACTAGAAGAGAACTTACAAACCAGGTGGTTTACCACTTACTGTGTTATTTATTTATTTATTTTTTAAGATTTTATTTATTTATATGACAGAGAGAGACACAGCGAGAACAGGAACACAAGCAGGGGGAGTGGGAGAGGGAGAAGCAGGCTTCCCGTGGAGCAGGGAGCCCGATGTGGGACTCGATCCCAGGACCCCGGGACCATGACCTGAGCTGAAGGCAGACGCCCAACGACTGAGCCACCCAGGCGCCCCTTACTGTGTTATTTTTAATAGTTTCTATTTTTTTTTTAGTTGCAGTGTAGTTGACATGCAATATTACATTAGTTTGAGGTGTACAACCTAGTGATTCAACAATTATAAATATTATGAAATGCTCACCATCATAAGTGTAGTCACCATACAACATTATTACAGTATTATTGACTATATTTCCTATGCTGTACTTTTCCTCCCTGGGACTTATTTTATAATTGGAAATTTGTACCTTTTAATATCCTTCACCTATTTCACCTCCTATCCCCCCATCCTCCTCCCCTTTGGCAAACACAAGCTTGTTCCCTACATTTATGAATCTGTTTCTGTGTTGTTTTTTTTGAATTCCACATATAAGTGAAATCATATGGTATTTGTCTCTCTCTGTCTGACTTATTTCACTTAGCATAATATCCTCTAGGTCCATCTATACTGTTGCAAATGGCAAGATGTCATTCTTTTTTATGCCTGTAATATTTCATTGTGTATACATACCACATCTTTATTGACTCATCTATCAATAGACACTTAGGTTCCTGCCATACCTTAACCATTGTAAAATGCTGCAATAAACATAAGGGTGCATATATCTTGTCAAATTAGTGTTTTCATTTTCTTCAGATAAATACCCACCAGTGGAATTATTGGATTCTATGGTATTTCTAGTTTTAATATTTTGACGAATCTCCATACTGTTTTCTAATGGCTGCACTAATTTACATTCCCCCCAACGGTGCACAAGGTTTCCTTCTTCTTCACATTCTTGCCAACATTTGTTATTGTCTTTTTGATACTAGTCATTCTGACTGGTGTGAGGTGTTATCTCATTTTGGTTTTTATTTGCATTTCCCTAATGATTAGTGATGAGCATCTTCTCATGTGTCTGTTGGCCATCTATCACTTATTTTTATATATGAAAAATAAATAGCCAAAAAGAGAGAGTGACTTTTCCAAGAATAAATATCTGGTCATTGGTAGAGTCTGATAGAGACAAAACAGCAAAGGATTCTGTTACAGGGGTTGAAAATTTTATTTTCACTACCTGCTAGGTGGATGAGTTTAGGGAAAGTAGTTCCTCTTCAGCAAAATGTGAATGTACTTATTCATTTATTTATAAATAGTTATTGATAATCAATTCCACACCAATCGCTCTTCTAGATTGTTGTATTATAAAGATGAATAAAAATGGCCCCTGCTCTATTAGAACTTCCAGACACATATATAAGCAATCTCAATTAAATAATATTATAATAAAAGGTTGAAAAGATACCTTTAGGAGAATAAGAGATGGGGGACCTCTATAAATTGACATTAATCAATATTTGTGCAAAAAATAGTTTTTTGAGAGTTGATACTCTTATGGGCTCATAATCATAATTTTAGCCTTTGATGTTCTGGAATATTAAGGCTAATTTAGTAAATATTTTAACTCTTTCTTTTTCAATTTGTGTGCCCATCATATCTTTTCCTATAATTGAACTCTATATTTCTTGAAGTAAAATGAAACTCAATTAGAGAGCATTATACACCAATCTGTTAAGGATAGCATCTTTTATGTATGACCAACAACAAAAAATTATAAACTAACTACTTCTTTATGTTAAGAAAAGCCAGAAATCTTTGTCATTGTTCCTTGTCTGTTTCTTTCTTAAATATAGGCAACCTTTGTTAACTTTTGTTGCTCCAGCCAAAGGGTGCTCTGAGAAATGGAAATGGGATGACTTTAACTAAAGTCAATGGTCCTATCCCCTTAAATTAGTTCTTAAATTAGAGGAAAAACTAGATTAATATGAAACTAAAGTAAAATGGTTTTGTCACATCAAAATGGACCTCCCACTAATAATTATTATGAGATAAACTTAACAGTAACACAAAGAACTACTTGCAACTGTTTTGAAAATCTTTCATAATCTAACTTTCTAATGCTTCTACAATTTATGTATCTTCTACTTTCTCGCATGAAAAATCAAATACCTATTTCCTAGTGCAATAAGATATTTATTTTTGTTTAGTAAAGGAATTTATTAAATTTAAAGATAGAGCTATCTCTTTCAAAAATCTTACAAAAATGTTTTTGTTTCTTTCATAAGACATCGTTGGAAACTCTTTTTTCTTTCCATACCTTTGTATTCATTAATAATAAATGATATAAAGAGTGAGGTTGGGGGCGCCTGGGTGGCTCAGTTGGTTAAGCGACTGCCTTCGGCTCAGGTCATGATCCTGGAGTCCCAGGATCGAGTCCTGCATCGGGCTCCCTGCTCAGCGGGGGGTCTGCTTCTCCCTCTGACCCTCTTCCCTCTCGTGCTCTTTGTCTCTCATTCTCTCTCTCAAATAAATAAATAAAATCTTTAAAAAAAAAGTGAGGTTGGTGCTTAATCTGTGGTTTTGTATGTGCATGTGTTGTGGGGACAGAGTTGGGGCATGTCTACTACTGTTGTTGAGGTGCTCATGTAATGTCATACCTATTCCACCTCTGAATAAAAGTTGTGTTTTGTCTTTATCATCCTAGAACAGAAGTTTTCGAAGTGTGGAATAGAAATCCCTGGTGGGCCCTAAGAGTCTTTTAAGAGGTCTTTGAGGTTATAAATAACACTAAGATGTCATTTGCCTTCTTTACTCTCATTCTTTCATGAATATACAGTGGAGTTTTTAGAGGCTATATGATGTATGATATTACACTTGTTTGAGTATAAAAAGAGATAAGAGAATCCAGGTAACTTCTATAAGCCAGATATTAAAGATGTTTGCAAAAATGTAAAACAATAACATTCTTCTCCCCAAATGTTCCAAATATGTTATTTATGTTACTATATAAAGTTTATTATTGTTGTTTTAATCAATCAATCAATCAATCAAAATTCTCCCTTAATTTCTAATTTGGTAAATATCTGAAGTGATGACCCAAATTTATTGTTTTTTCATAATAACAGATTTTGAAACCAAAAGGTTTTAGAACAGCTGTCCCAAAGAAGTGAGCCAGTGAAGCTCATAACCCAGATACTTTTGTTGTTTTCTAGTAGCTAAAACATTAACTTAACCAAATGGTCAAGGTAATCACTTACTGCTACATAGATGCTTAACTGTGAATAGGTTTGAATAGGTTGTATATAGTAAAATAACATGTACAGGTACATGTTAGATATAGAGAAAACTAGACAGTAGCTAAAATAATTCTCACAGTGATTAATAAATCTGCTCAACTGAATCTAAATTAAAAGAGAACAATGATAATTCCTACTTTGGTTATAATCATGAGGAGAATATCCCAATCATTCCTAAATAGCTGTACTGATAGTCCCAGAGCATTTTCCTTGCTTTGCTGTCCTGGACAAAACTGAGTGGTTTAGTAAATGAAGATTTCACTGCAGTCTAAGAAGTGGGATAAAAGCTGAGTTGGCTTATCTCATCCTCAGTTCTCTCTTCCTGTCCCTTCCACACCTTGGCCTCTCTAACTCTCCTGAGCTGTGCCCACTTCCAAGTCTTCTAATCTATATTGGATGTTTTGGAATACGAAATATTACTCCTTTTTCCAATACAGTGCAAGTCTGTGTGATGAAACCAACATATACAAGCTCTGTTTACATATTCAAATCAGAGAGAGCTTAGTTTTAAAAACATATTATTTCAAAGAGGCTTAGGGTTTTTTTTTTTTTTTTATCTTTAGTCTGTAAGTAGACATTCTGGGGACTAGAAAGTAAATTTAAAAAAAAAAAAAAGGAAATGGAAAAGATTTTTAAAGGATGACCCTTGAAATGATCAGATGAGTCTGATGAGAAGATAGGAAAGTCTAATTTTGGGAGGGGGAAATCTATCATTTTTTTTCTACTTAGTTATAAAATAAGAAGAAAATTCTAAAGGATGGATAAAATTATATAGTGAAAATGATACTCAAAACGAGGAAAGTAGTCAAAGATCTTAGACTTCTTTAAAGTTGTGAACGTAAAAGATTGCTTGAAGCAGTTCCTTTGAAATAGTAATAATCAACTGGATTCACCTTTAAGGGTAAAAGTATTCTTTAAAGCATTTGTAAGCTTGGTGTTAGAAGAAAAAAGGTCAGTGGTTGACAAAATTATGAACCTCATGTTACATATTATCACATGGTTTAATAAAAAGGAAGGCACCTTGTTTGGCCTCTTTTGATGTAAAAAAATCTTTGATTCTCCCTGGTGCTGGCTTTTCTTTTCAAAAGGATATTGCCTGGTGAAATTCTTAAACTTCTTTTTCCTTACCTTATTCTTTGAAACATTTCTTTATATGTTAACAATGATCCCTTTAACATTCTAAAGTACTTATTTTTGGCATCCAGATTATGAATATAACCTGTGGTTTTTAATCCAGTAAATTAATGACTAAAAGAGAGGCTTCCCAAATTTCTAAATTTTAGATTGCTGGAAAGATCTTTAGTTTGTTAATGTGTTTTGAAAATTTGTTTTATTATATTGCTGCTATTGTTATCCCAAAGAAAACTCGAAGTTTAGGGAAATCATTGAGTTAAAATTATATTAAAAATTCTGGGACAATAATTTTTGCTAGCTGACTCACTCAACAAACTCTTACTTTTCTAGAAGAAATAAATAGCCATGTTGGCAGGACCACATGGCAAAGAATAGAGGGCAACTTGTAGGTGACAGCTAGCAAGAAGCTTAGGTTCTTAGCCCGCAAGATAATACCTTCTGCCCAGCACCTAAGTGATCTTGGAAGCTGATACTTCTCTAATCAGAACTTCCAGCTAAGAACAGAGCCCAGCAGGCACCTTTTTTGCAGCCCTGTGAGAGCCTGAGCAGAGGATCCACTAACTTATTTCTGGACTCCTGGCCCAGAGAAACTTAGAGATAATAAATGTGTATTGCTTTAATCTTTTAAGTTTGTGGTAATTTGTTATATAACAATAGATCATTAATATACAACCCCATCCAGATTTAAGAAAAATTTTCAGACAAAAACTTGATTATAATATTTTAAAATATTTTATTTCATTGTACCCACTAAATTATTATTGTAGAAAAAAAATAATGCTCTGCATATCCTTTGAGAACTTGTTGCAAAATCACGGTCCCATCCTCATAAATAAACAATGAGGCTGGATTGGATTTTAATACCACATGCTTCCCTAAAGCACTTTGTTATCACATCAAATTCCTATATTTTTGCTACCAGGAGTTTTTGTATCTCCCAATGCAATGTGCTGCTCTAGGGGTTTGAGATCATATTTAAACAGAGAGAGTGGGGAGAGAATAAAAATAAGAATGAATTTAGGCTGATGAGATTAAACCAGTATAAAATGTATAAAATTTGTACATAAAATTTGTACTGTTAGAACTGGATCAACTAACCTGTATAAGTGAAAACAAAAGCACATATTCAGTATGTGTATTGTTGTCATTAAGTAAAAAAAAAATGCATTTCCTGTCAATTAAGGCCCTTATTTCAAATAGAGTATCTCTACTCAGCATATTAGAAATGAGCAACTTTGATAGGAATAGAGATGCAATAGATTTTACTCTTTGGTGAAAACAAAATTTGGTATGCACAACTGCTATGAAGAAGGAATCGGACTGCTCTAAAGCTAGTGATAAATATTCATGAAATAATCTAGACAGATAAGAAAATAACCAGTTTTTGTATGTAAGCTTTTATCCCTTGATTTTAGAAAGGATTATTTTAGTAATGTGTTTAGAATTTTTAAAAAATCTTGAACCAGAGTTGAACAAAGAAAATATAAAGTTGGTGAGGATTGGAATTGAAGACTGTGTTGGATCTCCCTTGAGCTCTAAAGATAATCCAGACCCTCTAACGATGCAGCTCTTTCCAGAAGGCCTGGTGTTCTATCAACAGCCTCTTTCTGTTTCAGGTTTTAACAAATACAGATTTTTTTTTTTAGTTCTTATTTAATCACCCAGTTGAATTTCTTTTCTTTTCAATTTTCAAGCTTTGTGGCTTTGGGTTCTTAAAGTCCACTAACAGGTTCGGTCCACGACTACTGCGAGATGAGACTTGGGAAATATAAAAATTATTCAAGCAGTATTTTCAGTCCATGAGATGCCCCATTTGCTGCTGGTCTTCTTTTGACTTAGTGCCCTAATTTCAGACTGGTCTGGGTGGAATCCTGGCTCTGCATTTACTAGATGAGTAATCTTAGGGAGTTTCTTAAACTTTCAAAGCTATATTCTTCTGTTTTCCAAAATGGGAATTATAATGATTTCCACTTTATAATAATGCCGTGAAAACTAAATGTGATACTACAGTGTTTTATAGATTATCTGCTTAGGAAATGCTGATTTATACCATTCCTAAGGCCTCTTGCAGTTTTAGATGTTTCTGTTTCTAAATCCACAGGTAACACCATTGCACTGGAGAGGTCAACTGTTAGAATGCTTGGTTCTCCCATAGCCCTGTTGGAAGGAATATCCCTTAACCAATGAATGTACAGTGATTAAGTTGATATTTTAAATAGCAGGTGACCATAATCCTTCTGTGCTAACCGACTGGGCAAGAATAGGCACATGCCTCAAAGGCTTCCTTGTCATAATGCAGTATTGACCAATTAGTTTTGTTCTTTAAGTAATTTGAATTAAGAAATACCGGTTGAGTTGTCTGGGTGGCTCAGCTGGTTAAGCATCCAACTCTTGATCTCAGCTCAGGTCTTGATCTCAGGGTCATGAGTTCAAATCCCACATTGGGCTCCACACTGGACATGGAGCCTACTTAAACAAACAAACAAAAAAGAAATATTGGTCAAATGGGGTATTTACAGCTGAAACTTAGAGATAAAGCAGGGTTTGCAAATTGTTGCAGAGCATGCATATTTCTCTGTTTTTGTAGAAGTTGTATTGGACAATCTGTTTGTGGAACATGCATTGTCCAAGTGACGAGAACTTCCCATTCCCTTATTCTTACATCCATCTAGTTCATTCATGTAGAGTGAATTTCAGATCCTCAAATACATTTGTGTTTGCCTTCCTTGAAGTGGAACCTGTGTGAGGTGGCTGGGATGCAATCTGTAGCATAGAAGTAAAGTAAGAAGTAGTCAAAATGTTGGTGATTGGGGTGGCCTTCTGTCTATTCACCTGAACTCCAGAAAAAAGAAAAAACAATTTCCAGGAACAAATACTACAGTGAAATGAGCTCAGCCTTGCATGAATGATATGTGGGCCATTTTTGCTCTACAGCTCATTGGAAAGATCAAAAGCAGGTACTCACTTCACTGAAGAATAAAAAACCCCTGCAGGTGGCAAGGTTCCAACTGTTGGCACCTTACTCGAGCCCCAGACTCCCATGCTTTTTCCTGGAAAATGCTGAACTCCTGTGTGGAACCTGGGTGGGAGGAGGGCTGGGCACCCCCCTGAGCACAGGTGAGAGAGGGAGGGAGGGAGAGAGGGAGTGAAGGGAGAGAGCTTACACGAGCACAAGAGATGGAAATGACATGATAGTCACTGCCACTTGTTCACATAGAAAAGTGATCCTTCCTCAAGTGACTCAGACCCTCAGGTTTTAAATTAATGTAACCTTCACAGAAACTGCCAGCAGATCACTTGTCTTCTCCTCTGGCAGTGACGGCCTGCAATCCATAGCCCAGTCAAAGGAACCGAACTCCACATGCTATAAAAACACTTTTTCTTTGAATTACTACTTTAACTTGACCAAACAAGTTTTGGGTAACAATGGTTACCTTTTCTTTCCTATAATAGCTAAATTTTATCACTCCCCTTTGGGCAGTGAGTTTCTTTTTTGATGAAGGAACAGTGGTTATAATTTCAAATGAAGTTATTCAGCCTCACTTTTGTTGACGCTTAACGGAATTCTTTTTAGAAATAAATGGTGGCATTGAAAGTATACTTCCATTTCATCAACCACAGGTTACTCAATCCTAAAAAGGCCTTTTGAAATGCTGCTACCTCTCGGGGCAGCTTATTTCTGTATTTTGGTTTATTCTGAGTTTGAGAAAAAAAGGCATTATCCAAGGTACTCATTTCAGAAATGCCAGGATACAAATACTTCTTATACCTTTCTTTTCAAGCATTATTGTTTGTGAGCTAGTGAAGAAAAGCTGATAAGCAGAGCTTCTGAATGCAAAGAGAGAAAACTGTACATCTTCCACACAGACTAATGAAGTCATTGCAACTATAAGTAGGACTTTGACCAGAGGCAAAATCCAGAAAAGTAAATCCTTTCTCATCCTGAATTATAAAATATCTCCTGTATTCCTTGCCTCACAGATTATAATCCAAGTTTTTTTATGTGAGAAAAATTAATACAAATATGTACAATTATCCTTTCCCTACTACCAGATAAATTGGAGTTCTTTAAACTGTGCCAGTGTCCAATCTTACCTGTCACTACGTATTGTTTAAATATTTTCAAACAGGATGAGGAAACTTCACCTAATAATTCTATTACTCTACTGTAGAAAAGGAAGTAAAAAAATAGAATGAAGAGAAACTCATCCAAGTGTTTTAATTCAATCTCTGATAAATGCAGTACTAGACAACTACACCCTAGTGGGTTTGTCCTTTTTATAATGAAAATCTACATGTCCGGATTGGTTTCTAGTCAATCAGTATTTTATCTGGTATTCCTATCAATCTAGCACAGGCATCGAGACTCTGAATTTCGGAGTCAGAGAGGGGTTCAAATCATGACTTTGTAAATTTCCAGTTATCTCCCTGTGGGCACATTAACTTTTTTCTCTGCTCTTTATATCTGCCTAGGCTAAAGTAGTTAAAGTATCTGCTTAACAGAGTTGCTGTGGAGCTGAAATAAGACATGGACACAGCACAGCACTGTAGCTTATTATTCTAAGGTACATTAAAACAAAACAAAAAATTATTACAAAATATTAGAATCCACTCATTTAGAAATACTTGCTTTGAATTGAGCAGAACTATTTAAATCGACGTTTGCCTACTTAAAGAAAATATTAGTGTTCCTTTCACTCAACAAATATTTATAGCACACTCATTTTGTGCCAAGCTCTCTTGGGATACCTCAGTGAGAAAGAGCTACAACTTTCTGCCTCATGATATTCATAGTCAAACTTACAAAATTTTAATATAAATCCTTTACCTTCTGCCTTTTTAGTCATCTTAGCAAGCCTAAGAATTAAGTTACACTTTTAATTACACTGAATTGCTTTAAGAGTAGAAGGAAACAGATCTAACATCTCTATTTAGTTAGGACTTTAGAGCTTTTTAATACCACATTTGGGAATACAAATTTATCTTATTCATATGTTGTGTAATTTCCTATTCTTACTGTAGAATTCCTGTCTTTGTCATGAAATGCTGAAGCCTTTGAATGTCCCCTCAGACCTTGGAAAATGTCGAGCAGAGTTTGTCAAATGTAGAGCATGGAATCATAAGCTGGGTATGCGGGTGGAGGGTTGGTTTCAAAGGGACCCTGGGCTTGTTCCAGGCCATTGTCTTTTACTGATGCCAGGTAAGACTAATGTGCATCCCCTGTGCACTTAGACATTTCACTCAAACAAAATATTTTATAAATATGCTGAACAATATCTTCCCGATAGTTTTCCCCATGTAACTAGACTAATTCTTCTGTCTTTCAAAATAAAAACAAAACAAAAAAAGCCCCCAAAACAAAAAAGAAAACTTTATTACTTTATTCCTTCTCCTCATTTTCTTTCCTCAAGATCAGATTCCTATAAGTGATTCAAGGCATCTCAAAGTCTTTTCGAACACCTTTCAAGTAGCTTCCACCCTCTCCCCCTTATCTGCTTTTTTAGCATTCTACAAACTTAACTCTTTTTGGAAGGGAAAATCTTGCCAACAAGAAAAGGTTATGTTTGTTCAAATATTTGTATCATCCTTGTTTACTTTCGATGACATTGATTTTACTTCATTAAAATATTTAACACTTTTTAAATTGAAAACCAGCATTCAGGACATATTCCTCCACAGTTGGGATCTGAACTTCTAAGCATATTTCTTTAAACATATTTAAATGAGTTTAAATTAATAGTAATATAAGAAACTGAAATAAAATTGCCTGTAACTACATTTACAGGGCTTGTGAATCTAAAGCATAGGAAATAATCATCTTTTCAAAGCACCAATTTTATTCATGGAGCAAGGAAAATTTATAGGGAGATCTTTAAGGAAGGTGGGGCAAGAATGCCAGGGTGAAGAAAGTAATAAAAATTTTAAAGGGAATGAATCCATTATAGTACGGGGCAAGCCATATTACCATATATCTCATGGAGAGGCAGTGTTTGGATATACAAAGGTGAAGGAACAAGATTGAATAAATGCAGGACAACTGAAAAGCAGATTCTGGAATTAAGACTTCTTCTTTAATCTTTCTTTTTCTAATCCTAATTTGGCAATTAAATATTTATAAAATAAAATAACACATGTTTCTTAAAATTGTCTCATGTAAAGGGATAGATTTAGCTTCAAAGAGAAATTATGGGTTGTTAAAATTAAAGAAGTAAAATATTGTAAAATCTTTTACTTTATTCTTCCTACCATTCTTATTCAGATTTGGATTGCATTTTGGAGTAGCAAGAATTTAGGATGTTAAGTACTGACTGACATTTTAGGAAAAACACTTAGGTCTGTGGTTGAGATTTGGGAAATAGTTTTTGTATATTAGTAGATTCAAGAAATAGAACATAAATTCATTGTGTCACTAAACCCTTTCAGTCCTACCATCAAAATATATCCTCTAATTAGGCTTCTAACTATACCTTTTTGTTTGAAAATTCTGTGCTTTAATAGATGTTTATTTTGTCTAAAATTTTCTACCACCACATACACCTAGCAAAAATGACACTTCCAGAAACAAATGAAGAATTTCATCTTCTGTGAAAAATTTCCTGAAGTCCAAAAAAGAATTTACAAATTTCTTTGTATGTCAGCACTTACAAGTTTTGTAATATACTTGTAATGTAGTTATAATATTGTCTGTTTACATAGTTGTATCCCTTACTAGACTTTGAGATTTTTGAAAGCAAAGCTGTATCTCATTTATCTCTACTAGGTAGGAAACCACATAAAGCAGACATTTTAAACTATTAGCTGGATCAATGGAATCTACATTGATTGTTTTCAAAGTTAATTTTTTATTCTGAAAGCTAAAATTGAGTTTAACAAATTTTAGGGAGTAAAAAATCACTTTTTAAAAAAATTTTTTTATTCTTATATTATCCCCATACATTACATCATTAGTTTTAGAGGTAGTGTTCCATGATTCATTGTTTTAGAGGTAGTGTTCCATGATGCATAATACCCAGTGCTCCATGCAGAACGTGCCCTCCTCAATACCCATCACCAGGCTAACCCATCCTCCCACCCCCCTCCCCTCTAGAACCCTCAGTTTGTTTTTCAGAGTCCATCGTCTCTCATGGTTCGTCTACCCCTCCGATTCCCCCCCTTCATTCTTCCCCTCCTGCTACCTTCTTCTTCTTCTTCTTCTTTTTTTCCTTAACATATATTGCATTATTTGTTTCAGAGGTACAGATCTGAGATTCAACAGTCTTGCACAATTCACAGCACTTACCAGAGCACATACCCTCCCCAGTGTCTATCACCCAGTTACCCCATCCCTCCCACCCCACCCCCCACTCCAGCAACCCTCAGTTTGCTTCCTGTGATTAAGAATTCCTCATATCAGTGAGGTCATATGATACATGTCTTTCTCTGTTTGACTTATTTCGCTCAACATAATACCCTCCAGTTCCATCCACGTCATTGCAAATGACAAGCTCTCATTCCTTTTGATGGCTGCATAATATTCCATTGTATATATATACCACCTCTTCTTTATCCATTCATCTGTCGATGGACATCTTGGCTCTTTCCACAGTTTGGCTATTGTGGACATTGCTGCTATAAACATCGGGGTGCACGTAGCCCTTCGGATCCCTACTTTTGTATCTTTGGGGTAAATACCCAGTAGTGCAATTCCTGGATTGTATGGTAGCGCTGTTTTCAACTTTTTGAGGAACCTCCATACTGTTTTCCAGAGTGGCTACACCAGCTTGCATTCCCACCAAAAGTGTAGGAGGGTTCCCCTTTCTCCACATCCCTGCCAACATCTGTCATTTCCTGACTTGTTAATTTTAGCCATTCTGACTGGTGTGAGGTGGTATCTCATTAAGGTTTTGATTTGGATTTCCCTCATGCCGAGCGATACTGAGCACTTTTTCATGTGTCTGTTGGCCATTTGGGTGTCTTCTTTGGGAAAATGTCTGTTCATGTCTTCTGCCCATTTCTTGATTGGATTCTTTGTTCTTTGGGTGTTGAGTTTGATGAGTTCTTTCTAGATTTTGGATACCAGTCCTTATCTGATATATCATTTGCAAATATCTTCTCCCATTCTGTCGGTTGTCTTTTGGTTTTGTTGACTGTTTCCTTTGCTTTGCAAAAGTTTTTATCTTGATGAAGTCCCAATAGTTCATTTTTGCCCTTGCTTCCCTTGCCTTTGGCGATGTTTCTAGGAAGAAGTTGCTTCGGCTGAGGTCGAAGAGGTTGCTGCCTGTGTTCTCCTTTAGGATTTTGATGGACTCCTGTCTCACATTGAGGTCTTTCAACCATTTGGAGTCTATTTTTGTGTGTGGTGTAAGGAAATGGTCCAGTTTCATTCTTCTGCATGTGGCTATCCAATTTTCCCAACACCATTTGTTGAAGAGACTGTCTTTTTTCCATTGGACATTCTTTCCTGCTTTGTCAAACATGAGTTGACCATAGAGTTGAGGGTCCATTTCTGGGCTCTCTATTCTGTTCCATTGATCTATGTGTCTGTTTTTGTGCCAGTACCATACTGTCTTGATGATGACAGCTTTGTAATAGAGCTGGAAGTCTGGAATTGTGATGCCGCCAGCTTTGCTTTTCTTTTTCAACATTCCTCTGGCTACACGGGGTCTTTTCTGGTTCCATACAAATTTTAGGAATATTTGTTCCATTTCTTTGAAAAAAGTGGATGGTATTTTGATGGGGATTGCATTGAATGTGTAGATTGCTCTAGGTAGCATTGACATCTTCACAATATTTGTTCTTCCAATCCATGAGCATGGAACGTTTTTCCATTTCTTTGTGTCTTCCTCAATTTCTTTCATGAGTATTTTATAGTTTTCTGAGTACAGATCCTCTGCCGCTTTAGTTAGATTTATTCCTAGGTATCATGGTTTTGGGTGCAATTGTAAATGGGATCGACTCCTTAATTTCTCTTTCTTCTGTCTTGTTGTTGGTGTATAGGAATGCCACTGACTTCTGTGCATTGATTTTATATCCTGCCTCTTTACTGAATTCCTGTATGAGTTCTAGCAGTTTTGGGGTGGAGTCTTTGGGGTTTTCCACATAAAGTATCATATCATCTGCAAAGAGTGAGAGTTTGACTTCTTCTTTGCCGATTTGGATGCCTTTGATTTCTTTTTGTTGTCTGATTGCTGTGGCTAGGACTTCCAATACTATGTTGAATAGCAGTGGTGATAGTGGACATCCCTGCCACGTTCCTGACCTTAGGGGGAAAGCTCTCAGTTTTTCCCCATTAAGAATGATATTCGCTGTAGGTTTTTCATAGATGGCTTTTATGATATTGAGGTATGTACCCTCTATGCCTATACTCTGAAGAGTTTTGATCAAGAAAGGATGCTGTACTTTGTCAAAAGCTTTTTCTGCATCTATTGAGAGGATCATATGATTCTTGTTCTTCCTTTTGTTAATGTATTGTATCACGTTGATTGATTTGCGGATGTTGAACCAACCTTGCAGCCCAGGGATAAATCCCACTTGGTCGTGGTGAATAATCCTTTTAATGTACTGTTGGATCCTATTGGCTAGTATTTTGGTGAGAATTTTTGCATCCATGTTCATCAGGGATATTGGTCTGTAGTTCTCCTTTTGATGGGGTCTTGGTCTGGTTTTGGGATCAAGGTAATGGTAGCCTCAGAAAATGAGTTTGGAAGTTTTCCTTCCGTTTCTATTTTTTGGAACAGTTTCAGAAGAATAGGTATTAATTCTTCTTGAAATGCTTGGTAGAATTCCCCTGGGAAGCCATCTGGCCCTGGGCTTTTGTTTTTTGGGAGATTTTTGATGACTGCTTCAATTTCCTTAGTGGTTATAGGTCTGTTCAGGTTTTCTATTTCCTCCTGGTTCAGTTTTGGTAGTTGATACATCTCTAGGAATGCATCCATTTCTTCCAGGTTATCTAATTTGCTGGCATAGAGTTGCTCATAATATGTTCTTATAATTGTTTGTATTTCTTTGGTGTTGGTTGTGATCTCTCCTCTTTCATTCATGATTTTGTTGATTTGGGTCCTTTCTCTTTTCTTTTTGATAACTCTGGCCAGGGGTTTATCAATCTTGTTAATTCTTTCAAAGAACCAGCTCCTAGTTTCGTTGATCTGTTCTACTGTTCTTTTAGTTTCTATTTCATTGATTTCTGCTCTGATCTTTATTATTTCTCTTCTCCTGCTGGATTTAGGCTTTATTTGCTGTTCTTTCTCCATCTCCTTTAGGTGTAGGGTTAGGTTGTGTACTTGAGACCTTTCTTGTTTCTTGAGAAAGGCTTGTATTGCTATATACTTTCCTCTTAGGACTGCTTTTGCTGCATCCCAAAGATTTTGAACAGTTGTGTTTTCATTTTCATTGGTTTCCATGAATTTTTATAATTCCTCTTTAATTTCCTGGTTGACCCATTCATTCTTCAGTAGGATGCTCTTTAGCCTCCATGTATTTGAGTTCTTTCTGACTTTCCTCTTGTGATTAAGTTCTAGTTTCAAAGCACTGTGGTCTGAAAATAGGCAGGGAATGATCCCAATCTTTTGGTACTGGTTGAGACCTGATTTATGACCTAGGATGTGATCTATTCTGGAGAATGTTCCATGGGCACTAGAGAAGAATGTGTATTCTGTTGCTTTGGGATGGAATGTTCTGAATATGTCTGTGAAGTCCATTTGGTCCAGTGTGTCATTTAAAGTCTTTATTTCCTTGTTGATCTTTTGCTTAGATGATTTGTCCATTTCAGTGAGGGGGGTGTTAATGTCCCCCACTATTATTGTATGGTTGTCAATGTGTTTCTTTGCTTTTGTTATTAATTGCCTTATATAATTGGCTGCTCCCATGTTAGGGGCATAGATATTTACAATTGTTAGATCTTCTTGTTGGATAGACCCTTTAAGTAGGATATAGTGTCCTTCCTCATCTCTTATTACAGTCTTTGGTTTAAAATCTAATTTGTCTGATAGAAGGATTGCCACCACAGCTTTCTTTTGGTGTCCATTAGCATGGTAAATGGTTTTCCACCCCCTCACTTTCAATCTGGGGGTGTCTTTGGTTCTAAAATGAGTCTCTTGCAGACAGCATATCGATGGGTCTTGTTTTTTAATCTAGTCTGTTAGCCTGTGTCTTTTGATTGGGGCATTTAGCCCATTTACATTCAGGGTAACTATTGAAAGATAGGAATTTAGTGCCATTGTATTGCCTGGAAGGTGACTGTTACTGTATATTGTCTGTGTTCCTTTCTGGTCAATGTTGCTTTTAGGCTCTCTCTTTGCTTAGAGGACCCCTTTCAAGATTTTTTGTAGGGCTGGTTTCGTGTTTACAAATTCCTTTAGTTTTTGTTTGTCCTGGAAGTTTTTATCTCTCCTTCAATTTTCTTTTTTTTTTTTTTTAAAGATTTTATTTATTTGTTTTGACAGAGAGAGACACAGTGAGAGAGGGAACACAAGCAGGGGGAGTGGAAGAGGGAGAAGCAGGCTCCTGCTGAGCAGGGAACCCGATGTGGGGCTCGATCCCAGGACCCTGGGATCATGACCTGAGCCGAAGGCAGACGCTTAACAACTGAGCCACCCAGGCACTCCTCTCCTTCAATTTTCAATGACAGCCTAGCTGGATAGAGTATTCTTGGCTGCATATTTTTCTCATTTAGTGCTCTGAATATATCCTGCCAGTCCTTTCTGGCCTGCCAGGTCTCTGTGGATAGGTCTGTTGCCAATCTAATGTTTCTACCATTGTAGGTTACACATCTCTTCTCCCAAGCTGCTTTCAGGATTTTCTCTTTGTCTCTGAGACTTGTAAGTTTTACTATTAGATGTCAGGTTGTTGACCTATTTTTATTGATTTTGAGAGAGGTTCTCTGTGCTTCCTGGATTTTGATGCCTGTTTCCTTCCCCAAATTAGGGAAGTTCTCTGCTATAATTTGCTCCAATATACCTTCTGCCCCTCTCTCTCTTTCTTCTTCTTCTTCTGGGATCCCAATTATTCTAATGTTGTTTTGTCTTATGGTATCGCTTATCTCTCGAATTCTGCCCTCATGATCCAGTAGTTGTTTATCTCTCTTTTTCTCAGCTTCTTTATTTTCCATCATTTGGTCTTCTATATCACTAATTCTCTCTTCTGCCTCATTTATCCTAGCAGTTAGCGCCCCCATATTTGATTGCACCTCATTAATAGCCTTTTTGATTTCGACTTGGTTAGATTTTAGTTCTTTTACTTCTCCAGAAAGGGTTTCACTAATAACTTCCATGTTTTTCTCAAGCCCAGCTAGTATTTTTAAAGTGATGATTCTGAACTCTAGATCTGACATCGTACTAATGTCCGTATTGAGTAGGTCCCTGGCAGTCGGTACTACCTGTTGTTCTTTTTGTTGAGGTGATTTTTTCCATCTTGTCATTTTGTGCAGAGGAGATAGATTAATGGGAGAACAAAATGCTAGCAGAGTAACCACGTCCCCAGAAAATATACTCTAAACAAATCAGAAAAGACCTGAAGCAGTGGGAAAAGAAAGGGAAAGAGAGAAAAAAGAAAAAGATAAAGATAAAGATAAAAACAAACAAAAACAGAACAAAATAAAACAAAACAACAAAAAAACAGAATGTGATCAAATATGATCAGGCTGGTATATAGATCAATGCCACACACTAGATTTTGGGTGTATTTTGGTCTGTTAGAAGAAAGTGCCTCCCAAAATTTTAAAGAAAGAAAAACTTATATATGTACAAAAATAAGGGTTGATATGATGAAGGGATGGAATATGACTGTAAAGATGGAAGTTATAAAAAATTTTATAAAAGGAATTGATAAGAAGTTGTTTGAAAAAAGAAAGAAGAGGATTTAAAAAAAGAAAAAAGAAAAAAAAAGGGAGAGAATGTGATCAGGCAGGGGAGTAGGAAAAAAACCATATACTAGAGATTTAGGGTATATTTTGATCTGTTAGAAGAAACTATCTCAAAATTTTAAGGAGAGAACAACTTATATATATATGCCAAAAATACGGGTAACTACTATGAAGGGATAGAATATGACTCTAAAAATGAAAAATAAAAATGTTGTTTTTAAAAAAGGGATTGATAATGTGTTGGTTGAGAATGGGAAACAGAAAAATTAAAAAAAAAAAAAGAAAAAAGACTTAAAAAAATTAACTTTGAAAGACTAAAGAATTATGGTAAAAAAGCCATGAATTCTATGTGTAGTATTCCCGTAGCGCTGGAGTTCTGCCGTTCTCATTGATCAGTAAACTTGGTCTTGGCTGGCTGTTCTTGCTGATCTTCTGGGGAGGGGCCTGTTGCCGTGGTTTCCAAATGTCTCTGCTGGAGGCGGAATTGCCCCGCCCTTGCCCCGGCCCGGCTAAGTAATCTGCTCAGGTTTGCTCTCCAGAGCTTTTTGTACAACTTTGGAGGCGGAGAGTGAAAATGGCGGCCTCCCAATCTCCACCCCGGAAGAGCCGAGAACTCGGGGCCCCGCTCCTCAGTGAGCCCCCAGAGAAAAGCAGTCAGTCACTCCCGTCTCCCCGGTCTCCAGCCGCACTCTGTGCTCACCCGGCCTGTGACCGCGCGTTTCTATCTCCGGCCCTCGACCCCGGTGTGGAGTCTCCAAACCCAGCAGATCCCTGCGGTGTACTCCCGTGCCACTCCTCCCGGGGGAGGAAGGTGAGTTTCCCTGGATATGCTGCTTGTTGGGTCCCTGCTGGAGGAGCAGGGGCCCGACTGTGCCGCGGATCACGGTTTATGGCAACTCCGAGCTGAGAGCCCGCGGCTGGGCTCCGCCCCTGCAGCCGGCTTCCCTGCTCTGTTACCTGGGAGCTCTGCCACACTCAGCACCCCCGGTCTTTCTGTGATCCCGAGGGTCCTGAGACCACACTGTCCCGCGAGGGTTCCACCCTCAGCTTAGCCACCGGAGTGATGCCCCTTAGCGGAGCCGACTTCTAAAAGTTCCGATTTTATGCTCCGTGGTTCTATCACTTGCCAGAAGTGGCCAACGGAGGCCCCTCCCCTGCTGTCTATCCTCCCGAATATCGCCTCGGATTCACTTCTCCGCACATCCTACCTTCCAGAATGTGGTCGCTTTTCTGTTCAGAGAGTTGTTGCTATTCTTTTCTTTGATCTCCTGTTGAGTTTGTAGGTGTTCAGAATGGTTTGATCCCTATCCATCTGAATTCCTGAGAGGAGACGAAATCCAGGTCTCCTACTCCTGCGCCATCTTGCTCCGCCCTCAAAGTAAATAGTTTTGATAAAATTGTCTAGATTTGTATAATCAGAATCTACTCTCCCTGAGGCAGCTTTTGTAATACAAAGGTACGAACTCTCTTCATTTATCATATTAAAAGAGTCAAAGTTTTCAAACCATGTTTAGGTTGTATACATTTTCTAGTCTTCTCTCTGCAACATTTTTTTCTTCTTCCTGCTCATAATACTTATAATGTACTTATTTTATCCCTAGATAATAATTCCTCATCATTTTCTTGTTTAGTAAGTACATACTAGTGCTTTTTAATATACCATGAGGATTAGATCTCCCAATTACCAGTGAATGTTTTGATATTATATATCATATCCATAGAGTCTAAAGTATTTCAGTATCTATTTCTGCTTAAAAAGGCCCAGTGGGGCTCATATTATGTACATGCTCTCTCCTTTCCTTCTGTATAGAAACACACACACACACACCTATATTTATATCTACCTATTTAACTTTTTTTTTTCCATGAAAAGAAAGAAAGCTATCATAAAAACTAAATTTTCCCAAATGTGTCATTAAAATTGAACAGGCCAATCTTGAATATGTACTCAAGCAAATCTCAGAAGTATGAATGATTGTTGTTTGGGGGAGTATATTCCCCTGATGCAGCAATAATCTACTGATCTGCTTTCCATCTCTAATTGTTTGTTTGGATTTTATTTCTTTCTATAAATGAGGTAATAAGATTTAGGGATTGAAGGGCAGAAATTTAATTGACAATGCAATAAACAGCCATCTAAAGTAAGCTTTTACAAAATGACACCACCACTCACTGGAAACCCCAACTCTATTCAGAATGAATATAAATGCTTACCTCTTGTAATATTCGATGAAATTTAGTACGCTTTGAGAATTCCTTTCAATCAGTATTAAGCAAAAGATTCTTTTAAAAGAAGTGAAGATGAGCAATTATGTTTTGTGATTTCCCAATATTGCTTTAACATTTCTTCTGTAAGTTAGATGATCTATCTGCACACTTCAGGGTAAATTCAAAAGAAGTGGTACAAAGTGTCTGTGTTTCATTAGGGCAAAATAGGGCAGATATTTTTACAGGCAAAAATATATTTTATATTAACACCTGCACTGTTTTGCAACAGAAATACTGCTATTTGTGTGATAGTGCAACTCTAATTCAGGTAATATATTTAATTATATTTCATTCCTGTTGTTTATAACTTCCTCAAAATAACATTAAAAAGTGATGAGAAGTTTATATTAGTATAGTTCAAACTGTGACCACAAAGTCTGTTGTCATGGCAACTCTGCCCAATTAAAAATGTACCATGCCCCAATTTGTGGTATAATATTCTTTGAAACAAAATTACACTGTACAAGGAAATTGGCAATTCCTTGAGATTTATTAATAGGGTATTTGAACTATAGAAATAACTTTATTGGGGAAAAGAAGAGAAAAAATTTGCTTATCTGTATGTTTTTTTAGTTTGATCTAAATTTCTTAGCATTGGGATGCCTGGGTGGCTCAGTCAGTTAAGCATCTGCCTTCGGCTCAGGTCATGATCCCAGGGTCCTGTGATCGAGCCCCACATCGGGCTCCTTGCTCAGCAGGGAGCCTGCTTCTCCCTCTCCCTCTGCCTGCCGCTCCCCGCTTGTATTCATGTTCTCTCTCTCTGACAAATAAATAAATAAAATCTTTAAAAAAAAAAAAATCTCTTAGCATTATTTTTCTTGGTCTTAGTATTTCTTTTTCTTTTTTTTTTTTTAAGATTTTATTTATTTATTTGACAAAGAGAGAGAGCACAAGTAGGCAAAGTGACAGACAGAGGGAGAGGGAGAAGCAGGCTCACCGCTGAGCAGGGAGCCCAATGCGGGCCTCCACCCCAGGACCCTGGGATCCTGATCCCAGCCGAAGGCAGATGCTTAACCAACTGAGCCACCCAGGCGCACCCCGGTCTTAGTATTTCACTAGATATTACAAATGTATATGTATATATGAAATACATATATAAAATACATATATTAAGATCACATTCATATTATTTATTAATATTACCATATCAGAAGTTAGTGTGGGTTTATTCAAATCAACTAATTGTTTATTTAAATAGAATTCTACTTCAAGGGCCAAGAGATTTAAATAGAAGCATGACTAAATATATTTTATTTATAATCATTTAATCACACATATCATTTAAGTTTCATTCTTCTGGAGCATATTTTTTCTCTGTGTCTCACTTTATTTCAATTTTCAGATTCTTTCCAGAAGATCCTCTAACTATAGAGCCAGATGGCACCTTACTCTTTGGCTTCATTAGACCACTTTTGACTTTGAACAAGGAATATTTCAAATGACTAAATGATGTATGTCACTGTCTGACTGTACTTCAGATATTCACTCCCATTCAATCTGTAAATGTGGCTCATCCATGAATTTGGTCGGCATTGTTCAGCAGATCTCACAGGGCATGTGTTGATGATCTTTGTGCTAGCTGGAGGAGTGGCAATAAAACCATATGGATTAACCATAATGTTTCTCCACATTAACATGATTTCCAGAGACCCAGAATTATTCATCACTTTTCAGAGTACTCAATGCACATAGCAACAACTGGTTACACCATTGCTATGGTAGGCACTTTCAGATGTTGATTTTGCTTCCAAAAAATATCTGTGCAATTAGCAAACTGGATGCTACCTTTGGAATCAGATAATCAGTTTAAAAATTTTAGGTATAGGCATTGTCAAAATTGTAATAAGGTACAGTAAATGACTTTACAAAGTGGCATGATAATTCCTTGATTATAATTGTTTAAATTTAAACACATCAATAGGAATTTAAATTAATTAATTTAATATAAATGGTATATGCCTTTTCTCCCTCCTCTCAAAAGTCTTCTGCTTACTTAAGGCAAGACTATGTATATATACTTTTGCTAAGATCCATAGAATTACCAGTGAATAAATGAGACTGAAATGATAACTATAATGGGAATTCCATTTTATCTTTGCAATCCAGAAAATTTACCATTGTTCCTCAGATAAACATTATTTGGTATTCATCTAGTCAGGATTCTTCATTTTGTTCTATTATGTTAAAATAACAAATCACCTCATGCATAAAGCTGGCTCAGTAGCATTTATGTTTAGTTATAATTTGTTGAAAGACTCCTTATTGTTTTCCTGATGTTTTATCATATGCATGTGGGATACTGTTGGTTTGAGCAACAATGAAAAGCCAATATCACACTCCAGGATCTTGCTGCCTGTAGAATGGTTAACAATAGATAAAATGCATTTATTCTTGGCAGTCTTTGAAAAGTACCTTGGAGAATTACTGTAGCACTATGTACTGTAAGCTTCAATGAAACTACAGACTAAAGTGTGATTTTCACAGGCTTATTGTATTCAAAATGCATTGTATATTATTAAAATAGCAAAGCCTTTTATGTTGATATTTGTGAGATCCCTGACGACAAGATAATTCAATATGGAGAAAAGTCAGTAGAATTACATAGGAGATGGGTAGCTTGTTGACATGCTTACTAGGTAAAGTGTAGGATCATGAAAATTATTAACTGGGAAACTGAATTTTAACATGACCTATAATGCTGCTGTGCACAATTTTCTGGACTGTTCCCTGCATGGACCCACCTTTCAATTTATCAGCATTTGCTTTCATGATGGTCATCCAATAAAACACCCCTGGGTACAACTATTTCCATGACAATATGGTTCTGTGGCTCACCATCAGCACTGTCACTTGTCCTGTATAATGGCTTACCTGCAGCAAATCCCTGGCATAGAAATGGCCTTCTCAGCCTTTCATTGTAACAGAGGGAGAGGAAGGGAGGCCACAGATTGACAAAGCAGAAGGAAAACATATTATTTCCATGCATCTGCCATGAAAAAACTCCCAAAGGATTATGCTGGCAGTGACTATAATCTTTGAGAATAAAGTTACAACATGGTAAACAGGGGCATAAATTTTAGTGGTAAAGGGAATTATTTTTAGAGGAGTATTAGCAACTGATACAAACTATATTTTATTTGCTTTTGTGAGATGAAAAGATTATTTCAAAGTTTAGCTAAGGTAGGGTAGGCACTAACGTTAACTGAGTATCTGTCATATACCAAGCACTGTATTAGGCATGAATATAGATTTTCAGTAATGCTCATTTCAGCTATGCAGGGAAGGCATTTTCATCCCATTTTGCCAATGAGGACATTTACTTCTATCAACTGACATTGCTTTCTGTTAACAGCTCTATTCAGAGTGGCAGTGCCTAAATGGTCAGGTCCTATTCATAAACCCTGAGAGTGAGAAAGAAAAGAGTCTAATGACAGTTGGATGACAGTGTGCAGAACCCTGTACTCTACCAACAACGTAGATGCTGTAATTCCTGATATGGAAGGAACTGCATTTAATGGTGAGATATGATATGTAAATGTTGAAAAAAAACATGAAATAGATATGTCTGTTAATTGTTTATAGGCTTTAAAATTAATACAGCTCTTTCACAAAATTTTCACATTTTAACCCCAAAGCAATTATGTTAAAATGGTATTAGTATTTTTTTAGTCCCATTTTATCGGTGCTAACATTGAGAACTGCACAATTTTGGTGACTTGCCTAACCTGTAACAGATGAGAAGTATTGCGATGAGAATTCAAACTTAGTTGTTCTTACTCCAAACTCTGTGATTTTTTTTTTATTACACCATATTGAATATAGGAAAAGTACCCTAGCAATGATAATTAGCATGTTTTGAGTGCTTTCCTTGTGTAGTATTTATATATTAAATCAGTTAACTGTTACAACAAATCTAGGAGGCAGTACTTCGATTATCCCAATTTTAGAGATGATAAATCCGAGGCATAGAAGTTAAATGACTTGTTCATCACCATAGAGCTAGTAAGTGGCAAAGACGTGATTTAGATTCAGATAGTGATTCCTAAGCCCATGCCTCAAACACCATGCTATATTGTCTCTATGTCACACTGGTTTGGAAGGCTGGCTATGAATCCTACCTCAAATAGCTATTGTGAGAATTAAGTGAGTCAATGCATATAATGAGTTGGAGCAGTGCCTGGCGCTCAATAAATGTTAGCTGTCATTGGCATAACCTGTATATTTATTCAAGCACTAGTGATATACTGTCCCAAATGGAAAGGATGGCCAGTTTAGGAAATTTCAGTTGGAAGGTGAGCTCTGAGTAATTATCAATCATTATTTCTCATGACTCTGTGGATTGACTCGGTAGGTCTTTGTTTCACATGATGACAGCTGGGGATGCAGTCCTAGAAGCTCATTTGGTCTGGCATAACTTCATTTTCTTTGTTAAGAGGCAGCCCATATTCAATATGGGAGGAGATACACAAGGGAGTAAATACGAGGTTCATCATTTATTGTAAACCATCTTTAGACATGGGAATATTTAGCAACCTAGTCATGAAATCCCATTTGCCTACTCTTAAAATCAGATTACTAAAGTTATAATCTATCTTTTTAAAATGAACAGTTCTGAATTTTGACAAACATATACAGTCATGGAACCACCACTACAAACAAGATGTAAACAAGATGTACAAACAAATGTAAGCTGTCCATCACCCTGTTACCTTGTATCCCTTTGGAGTCAATCTCCTCTCCTCACTTCATCAGTGGACAATTAGTGATCTGATTTCTGTCCTTTAGTTTACCTTTTGCAGAATGTCATTTAAATAGAATCATACAGTTTGTAGATATTTGGGACTGGATTGTTTCACTTAGCATAATGCTTGTGTTGTGTCTGTCATTGCTGAGTAGTAGTTCATTGGATGAATATACAATGATATGTTTATCCATTCAGTAGTTGATGGAAATTTTGGTTGTTTCCAGTTTTTGGTGATTATGAATAAAGCTGCTGAAGGGATTCATATACAGTTTTTGTTGTTGTTGTTAGGTGGATACGTTTTCACTCTTCTTGTGAGAATACTGGGTCATACACTAAATGTATATTTAAATTCATGAGAACTGCCAAACTATTTTCCAGAGAGACTGTACTATGTTACGTTCCCACCAGAAATGTAGGCGTTCTAGTTGTTTCACCTCCTTGTCAGCACTTTGCATTGTCAAAGATTTTTTTTTTTCTCTCTCTTCTAATGGACATGTAGTGGTGTCTCAGTTTTAATGACTAAAAATGTCAAGTGTCTTTTTATGTACTTAATTACAATTCATTTGTCTTTTTTGGTAATGTATCTATTCAAGTTTTTTTGCCCATTTTTTATTGGGTTGTTTTGTTTTTTGAATTTTGAGAGTTTGTTATATATTCTCAGTCCTAGTCATGGTCATATATAATATTTGTGAGTATTTTCTTCCAGTCGGGATTTTTCTTTTCACTTCTTAACAGCATCTTTTGAAGAGCAGAGATTTTAATTTTGATGAGGTCCAATTATTATTTTTTATTATTAGTGTTTTTTATGTCTTTTTCAATGAAAGTTTTGCCTAACAAAAAAGATCACAAAAGCATTTTCTTATTTTCTTCAAGAAGCGTTATAGTTAAAACTATATAATACCTAAAGGTATTGCATTTATGTCTACCATCCATTTTTTATATAGGGTAGGAGATGTGAATCATGAGCAGAATTTTGAAGGACAAAACATGTGTTTAAAACTTGGATCTTCTGTGCTCGCTTCGGCAGCACATATACTAAAAACTTGGATCTTCTTATATATTTTTTGTATAAAATAATAATGGTAATACCATGCACATTAAAATCCCACTGGAGGAAACTGAAATTAATTAACCAAATTATATTAGTGGTCCATTGGGATTCTTTGCATATTGGTTTGGAGTATTTCATTTGACACATACAAAAAACACTACCATTTTTTTAACTGTAAGTTTAGCAAACATCTAAACAGCTTATGTATACTTCCAAAATAATTTCTTTAGTTGCCTTCAAATTGATTTTGATTCTAAGCTAATTTGACTCTGCTCTGGAAGTTTTCAAAATACAAGTCTAAGGAAGAGGATATTTGAGCTAATCCTATCATTGACACCTTAATTTGTACTTGAGTGGGACATTAAACTGTTTCAATTTTTGAAAAGCAAAATTGAGATGTTGAAAGGAAGAAGCAAGACATTGTATATGAAATGTCTTAAAGAGTATAAAATGCTTGGGTGCCTGGGTGGCTCAGTTGGTTAAGCGACTGCCTTCGGCTCAGGTCATGATCCTGGAGTCCCTGGATCAAGTCCCGCATCGGGCTCCCTGCTTGTCAGGGAGTCTGCTTCTCCCTCTGACCCTTCCAACCCTCCCCCCTCTCATGTGCTCTCTCTCTCAGTTCTCTCTCAAATAAATAAATAAAATCTTTAAAAAAAAAGTATAAAATGCTCTGATGATGATGATGATGATGATGATGATATTCTTGTTTAACCTGCAACCATTCTAAGTCATTTTAAGCATGTCTGCTGGAATAATCTTCCAGGTTGAAGCTTTAAGCCATTCCATAATTCATTGCCTTCTAATAAGTATCCAGGTCTCAACAGATGTCCACAAACTCTAGCCATCTGCTCACTCTTCTGCTCTACATTATTAAAGCTTGATGTGTTCATACCTCCATACTTCTTTTTCTTCTTCCCATCATTGTTGATATGCTTAGGCAATTGTCACTCCTTAATTATACTGTGAACTTCCTGAGGCAATCAAAATGTAAGAACATGTGGGATGGAAGTAGTAGAGCTTTGAAAATTTTGTATAGAGGTCTAGAGTGAAGGTTCTACTATAATTGATGAAGTTGAGGAGATTTTGATTGTCATAAGGGCTGATGATGTTTTGCTTTTTGTTTTTTGTTTTGTTTTGTTTTAGTATTTGCTGATATTTTCAACCTCCTGACTGCTTTACAATTTTTGTGTGTTATTGTTTCCGCATCTATAGATATGGCTTAATGATCATGTTTTAAAAATGCTCTGAGAGCCTTTGGTAAAAAGCAGTATACAAGTGCAAAGTATTGCCTTTCTGTTGATTGCATCTTAGAATTTTGCACAGCTTGAGAAAATACGTGTCTTTTCAAGGCATTTTATCCTAAGCTAATTTTGCTTCTCTTTATCTGATTTGATTGATATTGAAAAAAATATCTATTTCAACAACAGTTCTTTGAAGATAACATAGACTGGAAAAAATAGAACAATAGTTTATCAGAAAGTGTTATATTCCCAGTTGAGAAATGATTTGTAACAGGACACATAAATATTTCAATCACCTAAAATACCACATTGAAAACTGCCTGTGAGATCGATGTCTGTTGAAAGAATCTAGCAACTCCTTTGTGTGAGAGTCACCATTTCCTACACATATTTTAAGATATTGTCCACAGAAACTTGTGTCAGGTGCTCACAAAGTTCCAATGGGTATGGATTTTATGTCAACTGAAAGTAGCATTGATGTTGCTAGGGTGTAATAGAATTATGTCCTGTTAGCAAAAAAGGCAAGAAAAGAATGAAAATAATCCTTTGGCATAGGTAAAGTAAGTTAACTGCTTTATTTTTAAAAATAATTCTCAGCTATTATTTTATACATTTCTCTTTTTAAAATAACTTCTTCTCTTCTCCTTGTTTTAAGTTTTACATTCTCTCCCACCACTGCTTTATTCCCTTTTTCATTAAGAAGGTGTGAACACTTTAGATGCCTGAATCCTGAGCTGTTTCATGAGTTCTTGCTAAGTATTTTTAGAGCAGTTGTTTTCTTTGTTGTTTATAAAAGAATGAAGCTATATATTTTTCAGAACATTTTCAGGTATTTTTGTAAAATTAAAGGCAATCCATATTGATAATCTCTATATTGAACTGCTGAGAGGGAAAGAGAGAGAGAGATCAAAGGCAATCTAATCAGTTTTTACGGAGGTTTAGAGATGCACAGTTTGATCTCGCTTTATTCTACATCTTTTCTCAAAGACTCTACAATTATTTTTATTTATTTATTTCAAGAAAAGATGTTGATGCTTTTTTTTTTAATCAAAACTCAAACAGAACTTAAATTTTTCTGTGTCACCCTATCTGAATTCAGAAATCCTTGGGATGTTGCAGTAAAAAGGGAGAGCTGGATGCCCATTTCTCACATCCAGAAGGCCACGGGAGAGAAACACCCCTAATTTTGTCTTTGTTGAGAAAACACAAAATGTAATTAGAAAGGAGAGTAATGCTTCATTAAGGACTTTGCTCTATTCTCTTAAAAGTTAAGAGAATGGAATACTTATTCCACACCAGAAACCAATAATTTTAGAATACTTTAATCAGTTCAGGTCAACTTGACAATAATGGAAGGATGATAAAGGAAACTCTATAATTTTTGTCTCTATAGATCTATTTAATTTTTCTACTTCATGCCTCAAATATATCTCCAGTACAGTATGGCTATACTGTATATATGTACTATAAATAAAAATAATTGTCTAACAGTGTCAGAAATAAAGCTGTGCCTTCAAAGGATTTACATTATTCATTACATCATTACATATTTTTGAGCACTTATTAACTGGAAAACCCCAGTTCACCAATATATACATTCCTAAAAATACAGAAACTTTCAAACTATGGTTTGTGTTCACTAGAGAATTAACCTTCCTGAAGTTTCTAAATCAGCTGATTTATTGGATAATTATTAATTGTTAAAGATTAAAGAAACTGAGTAATAAAAACACCCTCAATCTTTGTAGCAAATGTTACAATTATTCCACTCAGTATATTTTTTTTTAAATTGAGGTATAGTGGACACCCAACATTACATTAGTTTCAGGTGTACAACATAATGATTCAGTGATTCCACAGGTCTATATGTTGTGCTGTTCTCTCCTCAAGTGTAGCTACCATCTGTGACCACACAGGCATCTTACAATAACATTGACTATGTTCCCTATGCTGTGCCTTCTATCCTCATGACTTATTCATTCTATAACTGGAATGCCTGTTTCTTCACCTATTTTGACCATCCCCCCGCCGCCACCCCCCATCCCCCACCACATCCATTAGTTTGTTCTCTGTATTTATGGGTCTGTTTTACTTTTTGTTTGTTTATTCATTTGTTTTGTTTTTTAGATCTCATGTATAAGTAAAATCATATGGTATTTGTCTTTTTCTGTCTGACTTATTTCGCTTAGCATATTGCCCTGTAGGTCCATCCGTGTTGTAAATGGCAATGCTTTAGTACTTTTAAGAACTCTTAGAATTTTAATCTTACTATCAATTTTTAAGTCTCCAGCAGAATTAAATCCTAGTTGCTTACAGTAGATATTGGCTCATTTGCACACCCTATACTGACTTTCTTCCTTTTTCTGTCTCACTTTTCCATTATCCCACCAGTGATTCTTAGAATCATCTCTTGAACTACTCACACTCAAGTCTTAGTCTCAAAATCTGCTTTTGAAGAAGCTAATCTAACACAGTCATTAAAGAAAAGAATAAATTTTACTTGGCAAAATATGTTCTCTGTAAGGAAGGACATGTGGAATAATAAAATTTAAATTGATTTTTTACAATAAAACCAAAAGAATTTAGAGTATTGAGATTTATTTTCTATGAATATCAAGTTATCATCCCCTGCCTCTTGTTTTTGATACTTTACTTAAGAACCTGGTTCCTTTTTATTTTCTCTCCTTAGTTATTTCAACTCTAATAAAGCTAGTCTGCATTGTTTAAACACTGTTTAGAACAAGACAGCTGGATGCATTGATGTTTTATCACAGAGTAGGATTAAAATTTCATTTTGAATATTCCTTCTCATAATTACATGATCTCTTAAACTAGGAGTAGCCTGAGAGGCAAAATAGTGATCCCATTTTCTGAGAAGTCTCAAGGATCCAAACTTGAACAGTACAACCACTATTATCATATCAAAAGGAAAACATGGTCTCGTAACTCTACACTGTATTGGGTCAGCAAACAGAATGCATTCCAAGCAAATATATTTGGACTTTCCTATGATGCAAGTCAGTAAAAACCAGGCATTTTCTTTTACAGATTTTGACATGTCTACAAAGGACATTGTCACCTGTATGTCCATCAGGAAAGCATTTCATTGCTAATGTCTGGGAAGTAGCTTATTACATAAGAGTACCTTCCAGACTCAGTCACTAATTCCACAGATCTGCTTTCAAAAAGATCAGGAGATTAACCAGGTATTACATAACTGCATATTTACATAACTAAGATATTACATAGCTGAAAATCTTGAGTATATGCACAGATGGTTTCCACAGCTGCCTTGACAAGAAAACATAATTTCTCAAGAGGATAGTAGTAGATTGATTTTTCCCCCCTCTCAACTTGAAAGATACTTGTTTTTTCACTAAATGCTAGACATGGTTTTGATTCTATTAGCTAGAAGTTAATGTATTTCGGTATTTTTCCTTTAAAAATAACTACAATTGCTTTTGAATATTTTTTAATACTTTTGCTTATAGTCAAAGGGAATTACAGATACTGGATTTACACTATGCTCCCCAAACAACCAAGAATGGGGAAATTATAAGAAAACAACAGTATTTATGATACTGGGCATTAGGCAATGAAAGAAAATGATTTGGGGGAATAGGGAACAAATGAAGCAAGACCCTTTGATAGCCCTTTGTAAGAGTTTCCAGACAAGGATTCCTAGAATTGAGGAGATGAGCTGAGAGTTTGTGGAGACTAGAGCAGGTAGAATTTTCAGGAAATATTACCAGATAAGAGAGCTGCATACAGAAATAACACTGGAGAGATGAGGAGAATCCTACTCGAGTATTTAACTGGATGCTGTCCAGCACATACCTGTGAAAAAACTTCCTTAAAAAACTAATTTTTCTCCTCCTCCTCCATTTTTTTTTTTTTCTGTCTGTCACTGACTCTCTGTCTCTGTCTCCATGTCTTGGAAGGGATGTATCAATATTATTGTTCTTTTGGCTATTTTGAATTTCTTTATTTTTCTGTTTCATTATTTTCCTCTTTTTAAATTTTTCAGGCTTAAATTGCTCTTCTTTTTGTTTCTTCTTGAGATTGAAATTAAGGTCAAGAATTTTTAGTGTTTTTTTTTTTTTTTTTCAACATATGCATTTAGGGCACAGCTTTGTTCTCTCTGAGTACATAGATTTGAGTGCATCTCACCAGTTTGATATGTCAGAAATTCAGTATTATTAAGTTCAAAATATTTCTAATTTCCCTTGTAATTTCTCCTTTGTTCCATTGGTTATTTGAAATGTGATGTGTTGACTGCCAAACATTCAATTTCTTAGAATTACTTTTAATACCAATTTCTTGATTAATTCCACTGTGATCAAAGAATTTCCTTTATATATTTTTAATCCTTTTAACTTTATTGAGCACTACTTTATGGCCTAATATATGATCCATTTTGGTAACTGTTACTTGAAATTAATGTGCTCAAAAAGAACGGTCATCTGCAGTTGTTGGGTATGCTTTATGCCAGGTCTAGTTTTCTTGTGTGCTTATTCTTTTTTTTTTTTTTTTCCTGTTTATGTAAGTTACTGAAAAAATATCTTAAATTCTTCTGTTATTTATTTGGATGTGTGAATTTTGCTTTTATTTCAGAAATTTTAATTTTGTTTTGTATTTTGAGGATATGTTTGAGGATATTACATAAAAATGTAATGCTATTAGTTGATTATTATTATAAACTCCCCTTTTTTTCTTTTGTAATTTTTTTTCTTATGGTCTGCCCTGTCTGATTATAGCCGGATTTTTTTTTATTTTATTTTAAGATTTTATTAATTTATTTTGAGAGAGAGAGCGTGCGAGTGAGCAGGGGGAGGAGGAGAGGGAGAGAGAGAATCTCAAGCACACTCATGTTGAGGGCAGAGCCCCATGTGGGTCTTGATCTCACCTGAACTGAAATCAAGAGTGGAAGCCTTAACTGACTGAGCCGCTCAGGCACCCTTAGGATATCTTTTCATATCCTTGTTTTCATCCTTTCTGTATCTACTCATATATGAACATATATAATATAATATATATTTATATGTGTTATATCTTTCTTTTTTTTTTTTTTTAAGATTTTATTTATTTATTTGACAGACACAGCGAGAGAGGGAACACAAGCAGGGTGAGGGGCAGAGGGAGAAGCAGGCTTCCCGCCGAGCAAGGAGCCCGATGCGGGGCTCGATCCCAGGACCCTGGGATCATGACCCGAGCCGAAGGCAGTCGCTTAACCAACTGAGCCACCCAGGCGCCCCTGTGTTATATCTTTCTAAATAGAAATAGTTGTATTTTTATTTATCCAGTATAACAATCTTTCTTTGTCTATGAATTAGAGTATTTAATATGTATAACACTTAGTTACTCACATATTTGGGTTTGTATAATCTTATTTATATTCTGTACCCCA